>NC_142504.1:61678221-62339650 GCF_057876585.1 Rhinolophus sinicus
AGCATTGCAGTCCCCTCCCCACCATGGGACTTACAGTTTGAATTTTATGAATTCATTAAAATGTGCACCCAAACTTTAAGGAAATAACATTACACTGTAATGGGAGCTACAAACTGACATGATCCCTTTGAAAGCTCAGTGGTAATCCTAGTTGCCTACTTGGCAAAATGGTTTTGTAGTCTTTTGCATCTATTAGCCAAGGAAGGGAGGGGTCGACACATGGGTCCCCATGAGCTCTGAACAGCCTGCAGAATGACTAGAATGAGGGCTGCAGAGTTTCCTTGCATTTAAGGCCATTGCCTGAGTCCTGCATACAGCAGGGGCCACACCAAAGTGTAGCTTAGGATGCTTAACCCTCCCTCCTATAATCTTCTAAGCTGAACAAAATACCCCCTAAGTAGAAACCTTATGTTTGCATTGCAAACAGAGCTTCAAGACAGGCCTCCCAAAGCTCCTCCCCATAAGCCACCTTGTGGCAAGCACAGTTTTCTGCTTGTTTGCTTCTGTGTCTGTTCCCCAAAATTTGAGTACAAACTCCTGAAATTAAACTCCACAGCCAAGACATGTTAGAGACTAGAACACAACAGGAAGATCCATGTTTGCTGAGTGACAAGGTGAGTTGCAGACACATCTCATGAGGGTGTTGACACTGCAGGGGGGCTTGGACCACAGAGGACCCGGGGTCCCCAAGGAGCATGAGGAAGGGTCTCAGAAACATAGGCCTCCAGATGATGGAGAAGGGACATGCCTAGCAGAGCATGGGGGAGGGCCAGGTGACCATGGGGCCCGAGGAAGGCCTGTGAGCCAGGCTTAGGAATTGGAGGTTATCTGATTTATTTTGTGTGTGGACTACAAACATAAGTTAGGCTGGGCCTCCTACTGTACTCCTGATGATCGTTGCAGTTGTCATGATAATAGGAACGCCAAAGGATAAGAAGCATTAATGAGATTTTCTCCACTCTTTCTAACAAGGCTGAACTGTCTTGAGCTCCACTCTCACCCCCATTGATCTCCAAGGAGCAGGCTACCTGACCAGAGAGACCATTGCCTGAGTCTTTCTGACAGAGACAGGGAAGAAGATAGGCGTGTTTGGATGTGGTCTGGTTCAATCCTCAAACAACCTGATGTAGTATTATTGCTATTATTCCCAGGGATGTCGACTCTGGTCAGGAAGGGACCAACCTGTCTACAGCACACAGCCATAATCTGGGAGCCAGAAGGGACCACCACTTGGTGTGGCAGGACATACCACACTTCGGGTGCACTGGGGGCTGAACCCTCCTCAATCCACTGGACATATCACTCACCACCAGAGCCCTCCTCCCCACCATGCTGATGGATCATTACACTAATACAAACCATGGTACAGCATACCTTCTTGTACTTGTGTCTTTGTGCACAAGTGCATGTGTTTATGAAGAATAGATTCCTAGAAGTGGAACTGCAAGTTCAAACCTTTAATACTACTACGTTGCACTGTATAAATACTCCTATCTGTCATTGATGTATGAGAATGTTCATTTTCCCCACACTTTTGCCAGCACTGGGTGTTACAATTTAGTTTTTGCCAGTGTGATAGAGGGGAAAAAAATGTTTTTGTTTTAACTTTAATTGCAATTGCCTGAATATTATATCTGAAGTTAAGCATCTTCAAATATATTTGTTGCTCATTGACCAATTCTCAGCCTTTCGGCTAAGATCAAGTGTAGTATCTGTTCTTATCAGCTTAATTATTTGGTTCAATTTGATATTTCTTTTATTTGTGAATTACTTTTTCATGTATTTTGCCCACTTTGCTTTGTTTTCGTGGGGTTTTTTGATCTTTTTGTTATTCATTTGTAGGAATTCTGTATATGCTCTCGCTGTTACTCCTCTTTTTTAGACGCTGTATTTTCTTCTAGTCCACCACTTGTATCTTCACTTGATTTACATTATTTGTAACAAACTGGTTTTCACTTTTTTGTGCAGATCTCTAATTCAGGCCCTTTTTTGGCGTGTAGATTTTAGGTATTAGTAAGAAAGTATTTCCTACGAAGATTGTAAAATTGGTATCCTTTTTGTATACCTTTTAAAATAATTTATAATCTATTTTTGATTATGCTATGAGATTATACTATATAGGGTATTTTTTACATAGATAGCCAATCCCCCCCTTATCATTTATTGAATATTTCATTGTTTTGCCCACCACTGAATTTAAAAAGTCGACTTCATGGTAAACTATTTTCCAGATGTACACAATATACTTCTGGGTTTGTTTCTTTATTCTTTGGCTATTTCTATGGCAATTCACCACTGATTTAACTGCTATAATTTTATATTTGGATTACTGACAAGGGAAGTTACCCCTTGTTGTTTTAATTTTTTCAAATTTTCTTGACTACCTCTAGAAATTTCCCTTCCAGGGAGGAAAAAAATCATCTTGTCGTGTATCATTAACAGTCTTACTGAGATTTCAATTGGGATTCCATTGAATTTATAGATTAATTTATGGGAGAACTGATACATCTAACTTTTACGGAAGGCCATTCAGTAAATGTTGGTAGCTTTCTTTACATAGTTCTTAGGAATTTTTATTGGGCTAATTTCTAGATATTTTATGAAATTTGTTGCTTTTAAGAACGAGTTCATTTTTCATTTCATTTTCTAATTGGTTTCTGCTAACACGTAATTAAGCTATTGATTTTTCCATGCTGATCTTATATCTGACTACACTGCTAAACTCTCTTATTGGGTTGTCAATTGACTTGAGAATTTTCTAGGTACATGATCAAATGGTCTACAAATAATCTCAGTTTGTCCCTTTTTTCCAATATTAATACCATTTTTCCCTCATATTATAGTATTGGCTAGAATCTCAAATAAAAATGTCGAATAGAGCAATAATAGTAATATTGTTTCCTTTTATTTCATTATCAAGTATGATGACTACTGTAGAGTTCCAATGCCTTTTGTCATATTAAGAAACTAATTTGTTAGAAGTGTGTTTTTTTTTTATCATGAAAGTATGTAGTATGTATGTTGAATATTTTGAAAAGTGTTTTTGTTCTCTATGAAAATAATTATGTGGTTTTTCTTGTGTTCTAGTAAAAGTGATTTAAATGGTAGATTTTTTTTTCTAAAGTTGAACACATACTGAGATGTCTTTTAATATACTGCCAAATTTAATTTGGTAATTTTAAAAAAATAACTCAATTTAATTTTAAAAGATAACACTATAAAAATGGTTGTTCATCTTAATTTAAACTTAAAATCAAGGAGAACATTCAATTAATAAAATCGTATCATTTGCTTATTTTCAGGGAGGGAAATAGAGAAGAAAAAAGATAAAAACAAAAATGGAAAAAAAACACTCACAGAAACATCTGGACACAAAGAAAGAAAAAATATAAAACTAAAGAAAAAAGACAGATTATAGAAGAAACGCTAAGAAACTCACAGAGAAACATATTCAGAAGAGATAATCCAGAAAAGATGAAAAATAGATAGATGCATAGACAATCACAGAAAGAGGGCAAGAGGGAAGAAGAGGGAGACAGTGGGAAGGAGAGGGGGAGAGAAAGGGAGCTGGGGGAGAGAGAGAGGGATTGAGAGGGAGAGGCACGTGAAGAGGGAAAAATACATTGCGAATGAAACAAATACAGAATGATTCTTAGACAGAGAGTGACTTTGTTGGGCAACACCCCATCCTGTGTATGGCCCTTCAGGTTTCTATTCTACACAGTATTTTATTTAAGAGTGTTGTATCTATGTTTATGAGGAAGCTTGATTGGCATATCGTAGCTTTATTTTCCTGAACCGTCCTCTTTTATCTCTTGAAATACTATTTCACTGATCAACTGCATTTTTCTTTTGTATTTCATTACTTTCTATTTTAGTGTTAATTCAATTATTGTACTTTCTTGGAATTTTAAATGTTTTTTTAATAGTTTCTTGAATTGAAAGTTTATTTATCTTCACACTTTTTTTGTTTTCTAATAAATGCATGTAAGCCATACATTTTCCTTTGAGTATTGCTTTGTCAGCAAAACACAGATTTTGTGATATGATGCTTCTGTTATTGTTCAGACAGAAATAATTTGTATATTACATATTTTTATTTTAATTCAAGAGCTATTAAAACATTTTTGTTAACTTTTAACTTTATTGCATTTCAATCAGGGACTATGGCCTAAATAATAGCAGCTTTATGGAATTTATTATCATTTCCTTTATAGCCTTGCACAAGGTCAGTTTTCAGAATTTATTATGTACCATATTTTGCCACATTTTTTTTGCCCAAATTTGTGAGGGAAAAATAAGGATGTGCATTATGCGTGGGTATTTAATTCCATATCTACATAAATGTTTTAAATTTTTTAATTTATGTTATGAGTTAAAAGTGTAACTCTAGAAATCAATAACAATATCTGTATGCAAAGTAATACCCTGGAATATGATAATCGGTTTTGTTGAACTTACCATGAACTTGCAACGACAAAGAGTTCTTGCCCTTCTTTTATGCATAAATATCATAAATTTGTTAACAGTACATAAAAATTCTTGTACCTTGTATCTGTTCTTGTGTTTTGTAATTATTTGTTATGTAACATTTCCTCTATTATTCTTGGAAAATTTCCTCCCTTCCATTCTCTCTATGCTCTTTTTCTAGAACTCCTATTTGATAGCTTTTGCAATTTTCCTATCTTCCTTTTCCCCTTTTATTTCATGCTTTCTATTTCTTTGTACTTTTATGGTAATTCCTCAGGTTTTCTAGATTACCAATTTGATCTTCAGCTATATTCTTTCCATTTTCAGCCCACCTATTAAGCTTTTGATTTTCCTAATTTAGCAATTGAGAGCAACTGAGTTTTTCATATCCTTATTTTTCTATGCGGGCAATATCTTTGTGCATCTCTCTGAAGACATTATTTGTATTATATACTTATTAAAAATTCCTGCCCTACTTTATCTGTTAAATCTGATTCCTCATATATATATATATATATATATATATATATATATATATATATATATATATTTGTTTTTGTTGATGGAATTTGGTGACTCTCTTTCACAATGTTATGATTTAGAGAATATGACGGAAGACTTTCTCATTACTTACATTCATATTCTCAGATCATCTCACAAATTTGCAAACAGATCTGAGCAGTTAGCCACACTGGTGCTCCCATGGAAATTGATCAAAGGGGTTCACTTTGCTGTGTCTAGGGAGAATAGTGGCAGCCTTCAAGGCCTACATAACTTTCCTCTTCCACCCTCCTTTCTCTTCCCCTTCCCAGGCACCCATTCCCATTGCTCCAAAATGGTTGTTCCTTTATAAACTGGTTTAGTGGGCCCCATTAGGGAACTAGTTATTGGATCCTTGGGAGTCAAACTATGTTGAGGTATCATCTGGGGGTGGCGGGAGGGGGAGAAAGAGGAGGAGGAGAAAGCCAGGAAATGTGAAAAGTGCCAAGGGTTGATCCAAGAAAACAAGATCAGTTGAGCAATCCAATATGCAGAAGTGATCAAAAAGGTAAAACTGAGACTGGGTGAAGAATTAGCATGGACACAGGTGAATGTGGCAAGCAGGTGAGGACATCTTCCCCAGGTGGTTCCTATGGATGCTGTTGAGTGTTCATGGCTGACCTTGCAGGGCCATTGGGGGGCTGAGAGTGGATGGGTTGTGCTGGTCCAAAGGTTCTTGGTTGGATGGATGATACTTCTAGTCTCAGCCCCACTCCTACAAGACGGGTCCTGGAATCCCACTTGTTGGACTCCCAAATCTTCCCTTTTCTGCTTTTTATAAGAATCAAGCTTTGTGTCTTTTGTTGCTATGTGACTGGGATAAATACAGAATAATCCCAAACTTACAGACTTTGTAAATGGAGAAAACTTAAGATCTTCCTCCGAGCCCAGCCTTGATATCTCTGCAATTTCAGTCTCATGTGTGTTATAAACATTTTGTCTGCCAAACCTAAGAAATTCACCCATCCTCTCTGGTTGCTTGAGCTTTCTTCCCTGAGTCTATAGATATCCTTCATCATAACTTGACAACAGAGAGGTGTTTTGAGGTGCTTAATAGGTTTTCTATTCTATAGGTTGGCTACCCATTACTATCATTTGTCAGATTCATAAAGCAGCAGTACGTACACATCCCTATTAGTTGGTTTTATTTAGACACTAATTCTTGTTTTTGTGTGTGTGTGTGTGTGTTTGTTTTTAGAAGCCATTAGAAAAGGAAGAAAGGCAAAGGCAGGGAAGAGCACCCTCATACCTCTTCTCAGAAAACTCTTACCACAGTTTAAGGACACGAAGCAGAAATAATGCTGCAAGATACATAAATAAAGAAATAAAACCTATGAGGATTCTAACAATCAACAATTATTGTTCTCCCAAATTAGATACTGGAACTTACAGAAACTAGTCGCCTCTTCAATAACTATTACTCTGCATCTTTAACCAGCAGATGACACACCTATGGCTGAGGAATAAATAAATTCTTGTCATGAAATGATTCCTGCAAGTGAATAGGAATGAAATTGGAGAGGCCAACATGCTGGCTCCAGTCTTATGAGGCTGTTACCTAGTCCCTGGAAAAGAAGGGAAAAAGTGGAGACTCTCTAAGATGGAGTCCTAGGTGATTTCTCCCCTCCCAGGAATACAGTCAGCTCTGTCACCTAGTCATATCCATACGACAGCCATTCCAGTGAAATGGGGTGGCTTCATTTAGATATTTCACAGATGGGAAGCAGCTAAGACCGCAGCAGAAAAGATGCGGCCTCAAACAAATCATCAACCCCGTTCCCTCTTTCCCTCTGAACACTTTCTACAACCAATGAGCATCACTCCAGCTCCTATATGCTGAAAGGACACACATGCATTCAAGGAGAGAGGGCCTGAGATGGAAGAAGGGGCTGAGACCAAAGTGATGATGTGCAAACCGCACCATTAAAGTCCCTCTACCTGCACCCTCACTATGGTTGGCTTGCTGCTGTTTCACTTCATTCCTACCACTCGTGTATAAGCCATGTGCCAGCATGTACTCAGCATGGATGATACAGTGGTGAACACCTGGCGTGATCCCTGCACTTGGGGAGCTTCCAATTTGCAGGGTTAGGTGCCAGACATGAATCTGAAAATCACACCAATATAGCATTACAAACTCTGGTGAGTGCAAGGGCTCTGAGAACTTATAACATTCTGGACCGGTAGGAAAGTGTGCTCCCAAGCTATATGTAAAGGGGAAGTACAACGGGTCTTGGGCCTGGCACCCAGAGGTCACGATGCCTCCCTGCCCAGGCCTCTGGGAAGAGAGGCCATCTCATGCTGGTGGCCTCTGGTTCTGGGATCCTATACTGCCTCCAGCAGGCATCGTTCTCCTTACCTCCCCAACCCCTCTCACTTTAACTCACCTCCGTCCACTGTCTCTCCTGCCTCCTCCACCCCAATCCCTCCTTACTTCAATTCTGAATCTCCCTTGGCCACTGTCATGCAGGGTGTCATGTGGTGTTTCTGGTCCCGCTCCCCACATAAGAATTCAGGACATGGTAAGGCCAAAAAGGAACACGTAGGATTGTGAGGCGAGACCCTATAAGGGTGGAGTGTGGGGACAGAGCCAGGAGAGCAGTTTCCAGGCTCTCGGCCTCATGTGGAAAGGTGCTGGCTCAGGTAGTAAATGGTCATCAACTGTGATTGGATGGCCATCAGCTGTGGCTATTTGGCCGTCAGCTGTAATCAGTGAGACATTGGCCACTAATATAACTGCCATGGCTATGCTAGCAGAAAATGGGGGCTAGCAAGAAGATGGTGGCTGAGCTAGCAAGAGGGGTTGCAGTTAGCACGGCAGATTGCAGCTAGCAAGTGGGGTTGGTTGGCAGAGAGAAGTGGATGGCAGGTTGTGAATAGTGTGGTTCCTGCTTCCTGTGTCTCCAACCCAGCCGCCAGCAAGAATATAGTGGTATGACTCCCCTATGTATGGTTCCGTGGGTGTTCCTTTTTGGCCTCACCATATCCTGCATTCTTATGGGGGGAGCGGGAGCTTAGACCCACATGACACCCTGCATGACAGCTAGAGATTCTGCATCTCAGGTTTGGAACCTTGCTGCCCAAATTGTTCAAGAACCCCACAGGCTATACAGAGGCAGCAACTCCCACCTAGGCTCCAGGTTGAATGCACAGCAAAGGAAAAGATTACAGGCAGGAAACTGTGGCTGGCATGGCCTGGGCAAGCCACCCTCAAGCCAGACTCGGAGAGAATTATCCTCTGGGTCTGTGGCCACCCTTTCTTGCAGGGAGACCTCAGGGATGTCACACCATCTCTACGAAGGGGGTCTCGTTCCAATAAAAGGAGAGCTCAGAGTCCCTAACCCCTTTTCCTAGCAGTCTAGTGGATTCTTTATGAATCTGCCATCATCTCCTCCCTGGCTTTGTATATTAAGGACTCTTTGGAAGCGTAGACATTTCTAAGCCAAAGAAAGTAAAGGTCTGTTTACACCCTTTCTCAAAAAAAAAAAAAAGCAGTGCCGACTTGTTGTCCATTTATATAACTTAAGGAAACTCAAAAGGTAAGGCAACTCTGTTACCAGATGACTTAAGATCTCCATTCATAAACAGAGGAGCAGCTGCATAATTTTAAGTTTCTGCCTGAGCGGTCACTTCCATTACCCTCAAAACCTCCATGGTTGGTTTCTGGAAAGGTCAACTACAAGAGAGAAGGGGGGCGGGCAAGCTCTTCCTTTCCTTGAGAGCCTCAGTCTGACCCTCTGCTGCTTCCCTGTGTTGGAGTGGGAGAGTGGGCCTCCCCTTCAATACTCTGCTCCCGGGTTGATGTGAATGCCTCCCTGGCTGTGAAAAACAATGGAGACTGTGGCTGAGTGAGATGGAGGGTGGCTAGAATACCAGGTGTATCTCTTAAAGGGCCCCTGTATGGACTTACTCAGGACAGACTCATTCACTCTGAGCTCCAAGGCTGGGGCAGCAGTTTGAAAGTTGCCCAGGACTACAGCAAAGAACTGAATTGTCTGGCTTCAGAGTAAGGGCTGGAGGAGCAGCTTTTTCCCAGAGAAAAGTGCTGGCAGAAGGTGAACCTACCCCCAACCCAGTGTACAGACACAGGTGGCGCCATATCTGAATCTTCATCAACCTAGCTAACACAATTTGCCCCACCCTGGTGACTCCCTGAGACCCTGCCCCACCTGACTTGCAGGCCCACGCAAGCCACTTCCAGTGGCTTTTCCCTATAGTATCTTGGCTCATGCTGTGCACTTTCTTAAAATCTTTCAAAGGTTCACAAAACCCAAGCAAGCAGCATGCCCAATATCTCTTGTTAAGCAGCCCCAAGCTGGGCACTAGTGGCAGCCAGCCTTGGTTTGCAGCTTAGTCTCTCCCTGTCACCTCCAAGCCCAGCACAATAGGCAACCATCTGCAGATCACTTTGTAACTTATATCAAGTGGCTCCAGCCAGGGCACAGGCAATGGCTGACCTTTTTTCTGCAACAAAGCCCCTCCCAGCAAGCTCTAGTACCAACACATCCAGTGGCAAGCTTCAGACTACGGCAGAGCATCACCCAACCACTTCCACAAAAGACACACCCAAAGGGCACTCTGGGCAGGGATCAGAGCCCTGCTAAAGTGAATTCTGCTCCATAGAATCAGCCCCTTACAACAGCTCCTCCAGTGTAGTCATGCCAGTCCCACAATGAATCAGTCCAAGAGCCAATCCCTCTCATTGACATGCAAACAGCAATCAAGGCTCAACTACAACAGGAGGGCACACACAACCCACACAAGGGACTCTCCTGGAGCACCTGGGTCAGGTGACCAGGGAGACTGTGCCACTGGGCTCCACAGTACACCTACTACATAAAGCCACTCTATTAAGACCAAAAGACACAGCAGCTTTACCTAATACATAGAAACAAACATGGGGAGATGGCCAAAATGGGGAAACAAATAAACATGCCCCAAATGAAAGAACAAAACAAAGGTCCAGAAAAAGAACTAAACAGAATGGAGATAAACAATTTACAAGATGCAGAGTTCAAAATACTGTTTATAAGGATGCTCAGTGATCTCAGTGAGAACTTCAACAGAGATAGTAAACATATAAAGATGGAAAACATAAAAAAGAGCCAGTCAAAAGGAAGAATACAATAACTGAAGTAAAGAATACGTTGGAGGGAATCACAGTAGATGAGATGAAGCAGAGAATCGAATCAGAGACTTAGAAGATAAGGTAGCAAAAAATACCCAATCAGAACAGCAAAAATAAAAAACGATCCAGAAAAATGAGGATAGTTTAAGGGGCCTCTGGGATAACATCAAGCGTACCAACATTTGCATCATAGGGACATCAGAAGGGGAAGAGAGAGCAAGGAATTGAAAACCTATTTGAAGAAATAATGACAGAAAACTTTCCTAACCTGGTGATGGAAATAGACATACAAGCTCAGAAAGTACAGACAGTCCCAAACAAAATGAACCCAAAGAGGCCCACACCAAGACACATCATAATTAAAATGGCAAAGGTTAAAGACAAAGAAAAAAGCTTTAAAAGCAGCAAGAGAAAAGCAGCTAGTTACCTACAAGAGAGCTCCCATAAGACTATCACTGATTTCTCAACTGAAACTTTGCAGGCCAGAAGGGAGTGGTAGGAAATAGTCAAAGTGATGAAAAGCAAGGACCTACAACAAAGATTACTCTACCCAGCAAAGCTATCATTTAGAATCAAAGGACAGATAGTTTCCCAGAGAAGAAAAAGCTAAAGAAGTTTATCAACACCAAACCAGTATTACAAGGAATGTTAAAGAGACTTCTTTAAAAAGAAGGGAAAAAAAGATTAAAAATATAAATAATAAAATGGTAATAACTACATATCTATCAACAATTACTTTAAATATACATAGATTAAATGCTCCAATCAAAAGACATAGGGCAGCTGATTGGTTAATAAAGCAAGACCCTTACATATGCTGCCTACAAGAAACTCAGTTCAGATTGAAAGATGCACACAGACTGACAGGAAAGGAATGAAAAAAGATATTCCATGAAAATGGAAATAAAAAACAAAAAAACAAAACTGGGGTAGCAATACTTATCCTAGACAAAATAGACTTTAAAACAAAGGCTATAACAAGAGACAAAAAAGGACCCAGTGATCCTACTTCTAGGTATTTATCCAAAGAAACCCAAAACGCTACTTTGAAGGGATATGCCCATCAATATGTTCATTCCAGCATTATTTACAATAGCTAAGATATGCCTCCATATCTGGGTGTCCATCAGTGGATAAATGGATAAAGAAAAGGTGGTACATATATACAATTGAATATTACTCAGCCATAAAAAAAGAATGAAATCTTGTCATCTGAAATCACATGGATGGACCCAGAGGATATTGTGCTGATTGGAGTATGTCAGACAGAGAAAGATAAAAATGCAATATGATTTCACTTATATGTGGAACCTAAAGAACAGCATAAATGAACAAAACAAAACAGAAACAAACTCATAGATACAGAGAACACTTTGATGATTACCAGATGGGAGAGGCTTGGGGGTATCGGTGAAAAAGGGAAAGGATTAAGAAATACAAATTAGTTGTTACACAGTAGTCATGGGGATGTAGGGTATAGCATAAGGAATATAATCAATAATATTGTAATAACTATGTATGGTGTCAGATGTGTACTAGATTTATCATAGTGATCACTTTGTAAGTTACATAAATGTCTAATCACTGTTATACATCTGAGACTAATATAATATTGTATGTTATCTGTAATTGAAAAGTAAAAATTATTTTAAAAATGGCTAAAATAGCAAAAAAATGATATGTATACAAATATCAACAAAAGAAAGTGGATTTGGCCACAGTAATATTTGGAAAAAAATAGAATTTAAGACCTGAAGAGTTATCTAGGACAAAGGAGGATATTTTGTGATAAAGGACATAATCCATAAAGAAATTACAAGTCATGAATTTTTCTGCACCTAAAATCATAATCTTGAAATATTTTTATTTGTTAGAATGCTTTTCATTGCTAATAACAGAAAACACAACTTAAGCTGGCTTAAATAATGAAGTGAATTCATTGGACCACAATAGTCCAGACAGGACAGCTTTGAGGTGAGAGATCTGGTCCAGTGGCTGAATGAAGCTCCCAAAGACTTGATTTCCTTCTTTCTCTCATTCTTGCTATCAGGGCATTTATTTCACCTAAAGCAGTCTCTTCTCATGATCAGAGGATGACTGCTACTAGCATCTGGAGACAATATTTCCTCATTAGCATCTGGTCTGAGGAGTATCTCTCCCTTTAACTACACACACACACACACACACACACACACACACACACACACACACAGGCAAATATCCTGGGCTACACTCTTTGTGGACCAACTTAGGTCATATGATCATGTTTGAATTAGTCCATATAGCCAGAGGAGTTGTCTTAGACTTGACTTACGCACAAATTCCAAAATACTGAAGCAAGGGGGAGGGCATTCTTTAGTTATCTGAGACCATCACAATCCATCCATAGTATGATATCAATTATGTCCCCAAACCCTTGGAAGTGACACGATAGTAGAAGAAATGGGACAAATCCTGGGGAGCCGACCACATGTCCAAAACTTATATGAGCAAATGGAATGAATAATTGATGAATCTATAATCATAGGGGGATATTTTTAACTCATCTCTCTTATGAATTGACAACAAAAATAAATAAGGATGCTATGAGGTGAATTATACAATCATAAGCTTCTACGTTGTATTCAACATACTGAAACTACACATTTTTTTCAAACAGTAAAGGAGCATTGGCAAAAATTAATTGTTGTCACACCATGAAGAGAAGTACATTTCAAAAAGTAAGTATCAGAGAAGTTGTGTTTTTGACCATAACATAATCAACATTTTACAAAACTAGACAGAATATTCTGACAGGGCAAGACCCCAATCTCTCCTGTACGGCAGACTCCAGAGTGGCTAGGGGTCCTAGAGCCTTATGCAGGTTGATAGTACATTCTTCTATCAGCCACCAGACTTTCCAAAAACTCTAGTGGATCATCTGCCAGCAGAGTGAGATACTGATCAAGATATGTTATAGCCCACAGGTAGGGATCTGAAGATCTCATTAGTAGACAATGGCTGGGTGAAGGGGGCACTGGAAAGAGTGGTAATCTCACTCATTTGGAGCATGGTCTGAACCATCTCACTGCTGGTCTGGGTTTGAAAAGTGAACTGGTCCATCCTGTTGGCAACTACACTGACAAAGTACTTGATTAAAATACAGATTTTCTTGAAAATCGTGTCATTGTTCTAAAAGGCCCATTCAGTGAAGCTTTGATGGATTCACTAGATGTAAGGGAATTAGCAGGATGCAGAGTAAACCGAGAAGTACCCAGGAAGTGGTGGAGCTGAAAGAGAAATGTGTTATCCTTTCTCTCAATGACCCAGCTTCTGGCTGAGAAGATTACCAGAAGATGAAGATGTGAGAAGAAGTGGTAATGACCAAGTCACGGTACACAAAGGTTTGTAATAAAAAGGCCTGAATGTGAAGCTCTAGAATTTTGAAAACAGGTTAGATGCATCCTCAGGGCCAAGGAAATGACAGATTTGGCAAAAGGGTATTAAGAACAATAGACCTCCATTGAAGCTGTGGGCAGCCCTTTCTTGCTATAGTATTTTTCATCATAGAGCCAATTGCATAGCAAGATGTTATACTTAGAAAACTGCAAATTCCTTTGAGTAAATGGTTAACATCAGGCCTGGACTGACCTTGGCCTACCTGGGAAAATGACCTCCGGTCTTTCTTCTTTCAGTACCATTTCTTTGGAGATTACAGAGGTAAGATAAATATATAAAGTTGTATCTGTTCTCTTTGCTGTTTCTCCATTATCTGTGGGTCTGTACCTAGACTGGGGAAGCTGTGAGTTGGCATCCAGCCTTGGGCTTACATAACAAGAATAATACATATTTTAAAAATGGTGAGAAACTGAGGTGACAGCTTTTGTGTTAAGGTTACCCATGTGCATTTTGTCATCTGCAGCAGCTATCCATGTCCTATGTGTGTAAGGGAACATCAGAAGCTGTGTATCTGGTAGCTCCCCAAAGATGAAGCCATGGTGCATGTTGAATATCCTGTCCTCTATCTTTCTATAAAGCTATCTGAACATAATATTAGACTAAAGCTTATTGTGGCTTGTGAATTTGATTGTCAATCTGAATCTGTGACAACCACTGAAGGCACCGCATAAATGCTACTAAAAAGGTACGAGAAAATGAGCAAGTAAGAAATTGTAGATGAAAAGTACACATCACCGAAGAATCAACCCACAACTAGACATTGGAAGAAGTCACACAAGTAGTTCTCTATACTTTCAAAGAAGCTAGAGAAAACATGATGAGACCCTGAGCCAGAATCATCCAGCCAATCTGTTCTCAGATTTCTGACTCATAGGAACTGTGAGATAATAATAAGTATTTGTTCTTTTCAGCCCAGTTTTTGGGTAATCTGTTCTGCAGCAGTATATATTTAACACGTGACACAAGAAGAAAACTGTTCTCAAAATTGTCTACACTCATATTCCATTCCAGAACACAGGAAGCAAAATCCATGAAGTTCAGAGGGAAAGAGCATGATCCAGGAATTTTAGAGCTAGCTGAGTTGTTCATGTGTCTAACAGATAGACATGCTCAAGAATGTAAAAACTCAGGGCAGACAACAACTGTGATCTTTTCGGAAAAAATATTTGAGATAATTCAAGCCAAACAATGAAGTGATTCAAATTCTAAAATTCGGGAATAAAAAAGACATGGCAAGGAGATTAGTGTTTGACATCAAATCCACTTAAATATCCACATAAAGACTAAATTATTGTGAGAGGTTTAGTGGGACACAGAATACAAAAAATGTTATAAACCTGACAACATATGAGTAAAAATAATATAGTTAATAAAATTCATGAGTAAGAAGAGATAGAAGAAAATGGAAGTGTTCTAATATCTTCATTTTTCTTACCAAGAAGTAAAAACATAGCTGAAACTTATTAAAAATTAATTACTTTAGTCTCATTGTTTATAATCATTTTTCTTTAAAAAATCTTGAGAAACTAGTATTTCACTGGGAAAAAATATCTGAATAAATAATTCCTACAATTACAAGTTAGCTTTTTTTCTTAAAATTTAATTTACATTTTACTTTAAAATTAGCGTGATCATATATTAGAAAAGTATAGTTCGCTATACTTCTACGTATTTAAACGTTTACAGAGATATCTGGAAAGATGGTCGTGATACATTAAAAATAATTTCCTTTACTAGACTTTGGGATGATTATTATCTGATATTTAGTTTTATCCTTTCTACTTTTATGTGTTGCTTGAGTGTTTTTTTAAGTAGTGAGCATATATTATTTTAGTTAAATTAATATTTATTTTTAAACAATGAAGAGATAAATGAATTAAAGGTATAACTTAAGAAACAGGAAAACATGAAAAATGAACTCCAAAAAAAACAAAGGCACCAACAAGGCAAAAGCAGTTTCTCGCCACCTGGGGCCTCCCCACAGGTTTCTTGCTGGAGGGAGAACTTCCTTGGCTGAGGAAGCAGAACATGCAAAGACCCTAAGGCCAGGAATGGGTTTGACACATCTGAGGTACAGGGTGGCTGAAGTACAACTATCCGGAGAGAGCATGTCAGGAGATGACACATAAGAGATAGAGGGACTAGACAAGGCCTTCCAGTCTTGTGGTTGAGCCCCTTTCTTTATTCGGGGTTTCATTCAGTGGTTGCAGTTAAGGAGGCCGTAAGTCACGGTGACCAAGTTCAGCCCTGAGATCCTCCACCTACCCACCCACCCAAATAATGGATACAGGATTCCTATCTGGCACAGATGATTTAAGGTCCCATTGTTAGAGGTGCCTCCAGAATTCTATGTATTGGGTAGAGACTGAGAAGTAGCAACCCAGGAAACTCATTTTTAAACTGCATGGCGATAGGGAACGTAGTAATTTTATTTAGTTTGTGAGAAATAAACTTTAAAAAAATAGACATTTTTCCTAAAGATGGCTTTATTTAGTCACAATTTCTATATGATTTAGATATTTATCCTCATTGAAGAATATATATTTAAAGGTGGCTTGTGGGGGCTGATGGAGATTACAAGGCGTGGTGGAAAATCCTTCACAGGGGGCAGTCCTGGGTGGCATCACGGAGACTGGGTGGTCCCGGGATGCGTACACAAAGCAGGGATAGGGTACCCAGCTTTGCACCCACCCCTTTGCCAAGGGTAGGTGATTCCTGCCCAACTGCCGGGCAACGACCTAGTTCGCATGCGCGGGGGCGGGGCGGCGCCGACCGGAGCGAGAGTCTTGCCGACCTGTGGGGGTGCGCGGTGTGCGCAGCTTTTGTGTTTCACCCTTCCAACCACAGTCCCGCTACCGCAGTCCCGGCGCCTCCGCCCGCTTATCTGTGTCTGAGCAGGCCCGGCCCGGCCGGAAGCGACATCGAAAACCTGGCGCAGCCGCCACCACCGACGCCGCCGCCGCCGCCGCCGCCGCCGCCGCCGTCGCGGGCCCAGACGGCGCCAGGGCCAGTGAAGGTGGGCGCCGTACCCCACCGCCGTCTGGGCAGCGTCCGCGGAGTGCCAGTGTCGTCGCCGCCGGGGCGCCGGGCCCGCCTGTGGTTCCCCGGGACCAGCTGCTCGTCTGCTGAGGCCCGCGAGGAGCTACGGCGCCGCCTCCTGGGCCTCATTGAGGACAACCGAGTGATGATCTTCAGCAAGAGTTACTGCCCGCACAGCACGCGGGTAGGCGGGGCAGAGGCGGGGCAGGCGGGGTCCGGGTCCAGGCCCGATTGGGGTGGGGCGGTGGGAGTCTGGGGGAGGCGGGGTCTTCTGGGGCCCTGCTGGTCCTCCCTCCTGCCTCCCCGGACCTCCAGCCCCAGCGCTGCGGGGCTTGCCCTCGGAAGCACAGCTGGGAAGCCGAGCGATCGCTTGGCAGGCCGGGACTCGGACCCGTTCCTAAGGTGGTAACACGAATCCAGGGCCGGGGCCCTTTGCTCAGGCCCTTTGGCACCGCGGAAGAGGCGGCCACAGGCCGGCAGCCCGGAGCAACCCCCACTGCCTATACTTCTCCGACTTGTTTTGGGACTGCGGCCTGTGGGGTAAACCGCTCGTCCACTCCCTCCTGGCTGTTAGCCTGATGTTGGCTTATTTATCAAGATTTTTTCCGGAGGAATAAAAGATATTTCTAAAAAGTTTTGGCCTGAAAAAAGTAGTGCGAGGAGAGGCCACATCTTGGGAGTAGACTAAAGCTGGAGTCAGATCCTATTTCCTAACTGCGTGACCTTGACCAAGTTACAGAACTCCGCAGAACCCTGGCTTCCTCGTACTGTGAAATGAACATAACGAAGGGTGTGAGGATGGTACGAGTTAATGGGTAATTTCAGCTATAATGCAAACTACCAGAACTTTGGGGGGCTAACTGGATATCCAGTAGTTTTATGGGCAAATCTGTTCTGAGTTTTAAATAGTACCCACTTAAAAATGAACATTTGGAAGATAGGGACTTTTTTGTGTGTGATAGGGACTCTTAATGTTTTTAGCATTATCAGAAAGTTGAATATGCAAAAGTATAAACTATTGGGTAGGTTCCTGAAATTATAAGCTATGTTTTTCAAATTTGTTTTCAAGTTTACGTTGCCTTATATAGTGTTTCATAAAATATGCATATCATGTATATATATATTTTAAAGGATAAAGAAAGAAACTAGTACCCTGGAAGCCTCCTTGGATGTTTCTCTCGCTGATTATATTCTCCTTTCTCCCTCCAGACTTCACCACTATCCAAAATTCCTTGCTTTTCTTTATAGTTTTACCAAATACATGTATGTTCTTAAACAATATTTTGCTCTTTTTGGCCTGTTTTGATACTTTATGTAAGTAGAATCATACGTGTGTATATATAATCTCTTGGAACTTTTTTCTCAACAGTTATGTCTTATAGATTCACGTATGTTAGTTTCTGTAACTGTGGTTCTTTAATTTTCATTACTGTAACATTCCCAAGGATGAATCATTCCACAGTTTATGGATTCTGCTGTTTCTATATTTTGCTCTTAAAAGCAATACAGCTATGCCTATTCTTGCACGTGTCTCCCAGTGCACATATACAAGATTTACTTTAGATACCTTGAAGCTGAAGTCGTAGAGGATGTGTGATTGCTTTCTTAACTAGGTGATGCCAAACTGTTTTTCCAAGTGGTTATACCAGTTTACTCTCCCACTGGCAGTGGATAACAGTTCCTCTTTGCTCCATAACCTTGCCAGCAGTTGATATATTTAATGCCATTTTGGCAATTATGAAATAGTATTTAATTGTGGCTTTAATTTTGCATTTCACTTATGGAAGTTGGACATCTTTTCATATGTTTATGGGTCAATTGAATTTCCTCGTCTATGAAACATTCAGGTCTTTTGCTTTTTTCTCTATTAGGTTGTTTTATTTTTATTCTCATTTGTAGGTGTTCTTTATGTTTTTTGGATACTAATCCTTTGGTTACATGTATTGCAAAATCTCCCAGATTTGGTTTTTGTTTTCATACTCTTTATGGAATCTTTTGGCTAACTGAAGTTTGGAAGTATAATGTAGTTGAATTTATCTTTCTTTTTCTTTTATAGTTTGTGCTTTTTGTCTTATTAAAGAAATCTATTTCTACTCCAAGGTCATAAAGATACTCTCCTGTTTTAGCTCCTGAGAATTTTAGAGTGTGCTTTTCGCACTCACTTTCTTTATTCCACCTGGATTTGATACAGATGATGTGAGCGGGGATCCAGTTCATTTTCTTCTTTATGGCTTATCAGTTGTCCCTGCTTTGTTTATTGAAGAGTTCATCTTTTCCACACTAATTTGAATGCTCTCATATATGCATTGGTCTGTTTCCAGGCTCTGTCTTCTATCTCTATTGTTTAAAATTTGTCCTTTGGAGCTTATAAAAGGTCCAAGAGCTCAGAAGTATGCCTGTCACTGCTGTATCCTTGGGGCCTAGAGTGTGGGCTGGACCATGTAATGTGAGTTGAATGAATAAAATGGTCTTAGATTTGCCGATGCAGAAAATCTTAGGACAAATGTTTTTCACTCTGTGTGTATCAACACTTTCGGTAATGTGGCCACTACTTTGAGTCCCAGTACATAACTGGACAGCCCTTATTTGAATTTTTTAAAAAACTGAGCCAAAATCTGTCTCCCTGAAACATTTACTCACTTTTGGAGGTGAGTGTTGCTCCAGTGTGGAGAATTAAGAACCCTGCTTTTAATTGGATGACAGATCTTTCAGTATTTTCCCTGAGCATTTTTCTTGCCTGGCCAAGCAGCTTACTTTCTTATGTGCTCATATCACCTATCTTTACACGTGACTCTTCACTAATTCTATTGTGAAGTAGTTTGACCATGAAACTCTTAAATTTATCACCTCAAATTGGGCACCACATTCCACATATGTCCTTACAGAGCCATGTAGAGAGGTTTGTTTCTTGATTGGACCACTGATGTCATTTAACAAGTGTTACTGGGTGCTTAGTGTTGTAGGGACACAAAAATGAATAAACTGTGGTCTTGCCTCCTAAGAACTAATGGTCTAATTGAGCTGTAACCAACCAGCTTTCAAGTAGAGAAAGAAGTGCCTGTGGAAAACAAGTGCAGTGGGAATGAGAGACAAAAATAATTATTCCTATGGGGGAATCAGAAAAATTTAAGGAACTGATATTTAAGTTGGTCCTTGAGAGATAAATTGTATGTCTGTAGTAAGGAACATAATTTAGCTAAAGAAGTAGTGTAAGCAAAGACAGGAACTGATGCAATAAAAATAGTGGGGTTGATCATAGGGTATATGAAAGGAAATTAGGAGAGTAAATTGGAAATTGGTTAGAAGTTTAATTTCAAAGTCATATTGAGGAGATCTTAAAATACAGTTAAATGTGGACTTAATGATTTAAGCAAAGAAAGCTCATCGCAGACTTTTTTTTTTTTTAAATAAATTTATTGGGGTGACAATTGTTAGTAAAATTACATAGATTTCGGGTGCACAATTCTGTATTACATCATCTATAAATCCCATTGTGTGTTCATCACCCAGAGTCAGTTCTCCTTCCATCACCATATATTCGATCCCCCTTACCCTCATCTCCCACCCCCCACCCCCCGCTCCCCTTACCCTCTGGCAACCACTAAACTATTGTCTGTGTCTATGAGTTTCTGTTTCTCATTTGTTTGTCTTGTTCTTTTGTTGTTTTTGGTTTATATACCACATATCAGTGAAATCACATGGTTCTCTGCTTTTTCTGTCTGACTTGTTTCGCTCAGCATTACTCTCTCAAGATCCATCCATGTTGTCACAAATGTTCCTATATCATCTTTTCTTACTGCTGAATAGTATTCCATTGTGTATATATACCACAACTTCTTTATCCATTCATCTATCGAAGGACATTTTGGTTGTTTCCATGTCTTGGCCACCGTAAACAAAGCTGCAATGAACATTGGAGCACACGTGTCTTTATCTCTAAATGTTTTCAGATTTTTTGGGTAGATCCCCAGGAGAGGGATTGCTGGGTCATATGGTAATTCTATTCGTAATTCTTTGAGGAACCTCCACACTGCCTTCCATAACGGCTGCACCAATCTGCATTCCCACCAACAGTGTATGAGGGTTCCTTTTTCTCCACAGCCTCTCCAACATTTGTTATTATTTGTCTTGTTGATGGTAGCCATTCTGACTGGGGTGAGGTGATATCTCATTGTGGTTTTGATTTGCATTTCTCTGATGATTAGTGATGTTGAGCATTTTTTCATATGTCTATTTGCCATTTGTATGTCCTCTTTGGAGAAATGTCTCTTCAAGTCCTCTGCCCATTTTTCAATTGGGTTGTTTGTTTGTTTTTTGTTGAGTTGCATGAGTTCCTTGTATATTCTGGATACTAGCCCCTTATCGGAGGCACTGTTTGCAAAAATCTTCTCCCATTCAGTTGGTGGCCTCTTTATTTTGTCGATGGTTTCTTTTGCTGTGCAGAAGCTTTTAAGTTTCATATAGTCCCATTCATTTATTTTAGCTTTTACTTCCATTGCCTTTGGAGTCAAGTTCATAAAATGCTCTTTGAACCCAAGGTCCATAAGTTTAGTACCTACGTTTTCTTCTATGCAGTTTATTGTGTCAGGTCTTATGCTTCAGTCTTTGATCCATTTTGAATTAACTTTGGTACATGGTGACAAATAGCAGTCCAGTTTCATTCTTTTGCACGTGGCTATCCAGTTCTCCCAGCACCATTTATTGAAGAGGCTGTCTTTGCTCCATTGTATGTTTTTAGCTTCTTTGTCAAAAATTATCTGTCCATATTTATGTGGTTTTATTTCTGGGTTCTCAATTCTATTCCATTGGTCTATGTGTCTGTTTTTCTGCCAATACCATGCTGTTTTGATTATTGTAGCCCTGTAGTACAAGCCAAAGTCAGGAAGTGTGATACCTCCAGTATTGTTCTTTTTTCTCAAGATTGCTTTGGCTATTCGGGGTCTTTTGTGGTTCCAAACAAATCTGATGATTTTTTGTTCTATTTAAAATATGCCATTGGGATTTTGATGGGGATTGCATTGAATCTGTATATTGCTTTGGGTAATATGGCCATTTTAACTATGTTGATTCTTCCAATCCATGAGCATGGAATGTCTTTACATTTCTTTGTGTCTTCTTCAATTTCTTTCAAAAATGTCTTATAGTTTTCAGCATATAGGTCTTTCACATCCTTGGTTAAGTTTATTCCTAGGTATTTTATTCTTTTTGCTGCAATTGCAAAAGGAATTGTTTTTTGTATTTCTTTTTCTGAGATTACATTGTTAGTATATAGGAAAGCAATGGACTTTTGTGCGTTGATTTTGTAGCCGGCAACTTTACTATATTCGTTGATTGTTTCTAATAGCTTTTTGGTGGAGTCTTTAGGGTTTTCTATATATATATAGCATCATGTCATCTGCAAGAGTGATAATTTAACTTCTTCATTCCCAATTTGGATGCCTTTTATTTCTTTCTCTTGCCTGATTGCTCTGGCAAGGACTTCCAACACTATGTTGAAAAGCAGAGGTGATAGGGGACATCCCTGTCATGTTCCTGAACGTAGAGCAAAGGGCTTCAGTTTTTCTCCATTAATTATGAGATTAGCAGAGGGCTTGTCATATATGGCCTTTATTATGTTAAGGTATTTTCCTTCTATACCCATTTTATTAAGTGTTTTAATCATAAATGGATGTTGTACCTTGTCAAATGCTTTTTCTGCATCAATTGATATAATCATATGATTTTTGTCCTTTATTTTGTTTATGTGATGTATCACATTGATGGATTTGCGTATGTTGAACCATCCTTGTGCCCCGGGGATGAACCCCACTTGGTCGTGATGAATAATCTTTTTAATGCATTGTTGTATTCGATTTGCTAGAATTTTATTTAGGATTTTTGCATCAGTATTCATTAGAGATATTGGTCTGTAGTTTTCTTTTTTTGTGCTGTCCTTACCAGGTTTTGGTATCAGGGTAATGTTGGCCTCATAAAATGAGTTACGGAGTACTGTCTCTTCTTCAATTTTTTGGAAGAGTTTGTGCAGAATTGGTATTAGATCCTCTTTGAAGGTTTGGTAGAATTCACTAGTGAAGCCATCTGGTCCCGGACTTTTGCTTTTGGGAAGGTTTTGGATGACTGATTCAATTTCGTTACTGGTGATCGGTCTGTTTAGATTTTCCAGTTCTTCATGGTTCAGCCTTGGAAGGCTATATGTTTCTAAGAACTTGTCCATTTCTTCTAGGTTGTTGAATTTGGTGGCATATAGTCCTTCATAGTATTCTTGGATGATCCTTTGTATTTCTGTGGTGTCCGTGATAACTTCCCCTTTTACGTTTCTGATTTTGTTAATCAGTGTCTTCTCTCTTTTTATCTTAGTAAGTCTAGCCAAGGGTTTGTCAATTTTGTTAATCTTTTCAAAGAACCAGCTCTTTGTCATATTAATTTTTTCTATTGTCTTTTTGTTCTCTATTTCATTTAGTTCTGCTCTAATTTTTGTTATTTCCTTTCTTCTGCTGACCTTGGGTTTTACTTGTTCTTCTTTTTCTAGTTCTTTAAGGTGTAACATGAGGTTATTTATTTGGGAGTTTTCTTGTTTCTTGAGATAGGCCTGTAATGAGATAAATTTCCCTCTTAAAACTGCTTTCGCTGCATCCCAAAAATTTTGGTAGGATGTATTTTCATTGTCATTTGTTTCTATGTATCTTTTGATCTCTCCTCTAATTTCTTCTTTGACCCAGTCCTTCTTTAAAAATATGTTATTTAATCTCCATGTATTTGTGTTTTTTCCCGCTTTCTTTTTACAGTTGATATCCAATTTCAAAGCCTTGTGATCAGAGAATATGCATGGTATGATTTCAATCTTCTTAAATTTGTTGAGACTGATTTTATGTCCCAATAGATTGTCTATCCTTGAGAATGTTCCATGTACACTAGAAAAGAATGTATAGTCTGATGTTTTAGGATGAAGTGCTCTATAAATGTCAATTATGTCCATTTCATCTAATGTGTCATTTAGGGCTACTATTTCGTTATTTATTTTCTGTTTGGATGATCTATCCATCGCTGTCAATGATGTATTTAAGTCCCCTAGTATAATTGTATTTTGGTCAATTTCTCCCTTTAGTTCTGTTAGTAGTTGCTTGGTGTATTTCGGTGCTCCCTGACTGGGGGCATAAATATTGATGACTGTTATGTCTTCTTGTTGTACAGTCCCCTTCACCATTATGAAATGTCCATCTTTGTCTCTTGTTATCTTTTTCACCTTGAAGTCTGTTTCATCTGATATCATTATGGCTACACCTGATTTTCTCTGGGTACCATTTGCTTGGAGTGTCAATTTCCACCCTTTCACTTTGAGTCTATGCTTGTCCTTGTAGCTGAGATGTGTCTCTTGGAGACAGCATATGGTTGGGTTTAGTTTTTTGATCCAATCTGCTACTCTGTGCCTTTTTATTGGTGAGTTCAGTCCATTTACATTTAGGGTGATTATTGATATGTGAGGATTTCCTGTCATTCTATCTTTAGTTTTCTGGTAAGGCTGTGTCTCCATTGTTTCTTTGCCTTTATGTTGTTGTCTGTTATTTCTGTGTGGTGGTATTCTATGATGTTTCCCTCTGTTTCTTCTTTTATTTCAGTATATATTTCAGTTCTGGATTTATTTTGAGTGGTTACCCTTAAGTTTATATAAAAGAAAGTTTGATATTTAGAGTATTCCATTTTCTTCAGCACGCTTACTTTCTCCATTCCCATATTCCGGTTCAGGCCTTTACTTTCCCCCTTTTTGAGTTTTGGTTGCCACAAATTGTCCCTGTTGATGGTTGTCGAATAGCCTCCTTTAGTATTTCTTGTAGTGCAGGTCGTGTATTAGAAAATTCCCTCAGCTTCTGTATGTCTGGAAAGGTCTTTATTCCTCCTTCATATCTAAAGGATGTCTTTGCTGGATATATTATTCTTGGCTCATGGTTTCTCTCTTTTAATAGCTTGAATATTTGGTTCCACTCCCTCCTGGCTTGTAGAGTTTCTGCTGAAAAATCTGATGATAATCTAATGGGCTTTCCTTTGTAAGTTACTGTCTTCTTTTCCCTGGCTGCCTTGAGGATTCTTTCTTTGTCGTTGATTTTAGACAGCTTCAATACAATGTGCCTTGGAGAAGGTCTGTTGGGATTGAGGTAACTAGGTGTTCTATTTGCTTCTTGGATTCGAGGGTCCAGTTCTGTCCACAAATTTGGGAAGTTCTCATAGACAATTTGTTTGAGTATATTCTCTGTTCTCTTCTCTTTTTCTTCTCCTTCTGGTATGCCCATTATTCTTATATTGCTCTTTCTGATGGAGTCAGAAAGTTCTTGTAGAGTTCTTTCATTTCTTTTAAGTCTCAAGTCTCTTTCTTCTTCTATTTGTGTCATTTCCAGGTTTCTATCTTCGATGTCACTGATTCTTTGCTCCATCTGGTCAACTCTACTACCTAAGCTGGTTATTTCATTCTTAATTTCTTCTATTGAGTTCTTAATCTCCAGAAATTCTATTTGGTTCTTTTTTAAGATTTCAATCTCTTTCGTAAAATGCTCATGCTGTTCTTTGATTGAGTTTCTGAGTTCCTTTAACTGCCTATCTGTGTTTTCTTGTATCTCGTTGAGTTTTTTCAGAACTGCAATCTTGAATTCTCTGTCATTTAAGTCACATATTTCTGTATCTTTAAGTGACTTCTCTGGAGATTTTTCACTTTCTTTCTGAGCTATCTTGTTGCCTTGGTTATTCATGGCGATTACTGGTTTACTATTTCTCTTCCTAGACATCCACAGGAGTGACTTCTGTAACAGGTTGATAGAAAGCGGTCTTTCTTTTGTTTGCCAGTACTTACTTGTTGGTGGAATGTTTTATTATTTCTCCAACTGCAACTTATTTTTCTTCTCCCACACGGTAGTGCTATGTTTTCTCTGCACTATTCCAACTTCTCACACAATGGGGGGATTCCCTGGGAGACGGGCTTCTCCTCTGTTAATAGTTCGTCTAGGTCACAGGGCGCAGTGTCCCGGTGGGTATGCGGAGAGCTTTTGATGTCCCAAAGCTCTTCCAGTTCCTGATTCAGAGCCCGTATATTTCAGCAGTTCTGTTTACTCCTGCAGGGATCCGCCCAGATAGGTGGGGCCAGGGGCGGGGTGAGCTGTGAGAGGTGGCCCAGAGCAATGGCGGCGACCACCACCACAGCCGGTCCTGCTTCCACAGCTCTGTCCCCTTGCCGGAACTAGTTTGGCTGTGAATTTTTGTTTGCGGTCCACAGTTTTCAAAACAGCGAATTTTCTGTTGTTTTGATCTGACACTGCTACTGTTTCGCTTGTAGCACCGGGCAGGTGGGGGCGGGGCGAGCTCTGGGAGGGGAGGGAGGGGGCGGCTAGTCTCAGTGCCTAAGGCTCCGTTCTCTGCTCGGCAGTGCGGGCTTAAACCACCGTTTTCAGCCTTTTTCCCTCAGTCTTTTCTCCGAGGTCTCTGTCGTGAGCGTTAGGTTCAGCCGTGTTATATGCTGTCCCCTCAGCCCTGTGGGCCATAAGCGGAGCCCTAGCAGTCCGAGTTCTTCCCTCTCCCGCAGCTGCGGTAGTTCCGGGAAGCAGCGAGCTCGGAGCAGTGAGCTAGGTCTGCGTCCTGAGCCCGCGCGGCTCCGTCTCCGCACTTCTCCCTTTCCTCCTCCCTCCACTCGCGCGAATCTCTCACCTGTAGGTGATTTCAGTCGGTAGTGGGCCTCTTCGTCTTGCCTGTCTGCTGTGCAGGGAGTCCTTTGTGGAGTTTTTGTTGTTCGATTCTTTGTAAATTCCAGGGGAGCTTTACAGAGGCTCACCTCACGCCGCCATTTTTCCAGAAGTCCAGACTTTTTTTTTAATTAAAGTTTATTGGGGTGACAATTATTAGCAAAGTTACATAGGTTTCCGGTGTACAATTCTGTCATACATCATCTATATATCACATTGTGTGTTCACGACCCAGAGTCAGTTCTCTTTCTATCACCATATATTTGATCCCTTTTACCCTCATCTACCACTCGCCCACCCCTTTTACCCTCTGGTCACCACTAAACTATTGTCTGTGTCTATGAGTTTTTGTTTCTTCATTTGTTTGTCTTGTTCCTTTGTTGATTTCAGTTTTATATACTACATTATCAGTGAAATCATGTGGTTCTCTACTTTTTCTGTCTGACTTATTTCGCTTCGCATAATAATCTTAAGATCCATCCGTGTTGTCGCAAATGGCACTATTTCATCTTTTATTATGATAGAGTAGTATTCCTTTATGTATATATACCACATCTTCTTTCTCCAATCATCTATCGAAGGACACTTTGGTTGTTTCCTTGCTTGGCCACCATAAATAAAGCTGCAGTGAACATCGGAGCACATACATCTTTACGGATGTGAAGAAAGATCTTCATCCTCCTTCATATCTAAAGGATATCTTTGCTGGATATTATGAGTTATTGGCTAATAATTTTTCTCTTTCAATAGCTTGAATATTTGATTCCACTTCCTCCATGGTTTGTTGAGTTTCTGCTGAAAAAAAATCTGATAATAACCTAATGGGCTTTGCTTTGTAGGTTACTGTCTTCTTTTCCCTGGCTGCCTTGAGGATTCTTTCTTTGTCGTTAATTTTTGACAGCTTCAATACAATGTGCCTTGGAGAAGGCCTGTTGGGATTGACGCAATTAGGTGTTCTATTTGCTTTTTGGATTCAAGGATCCAGTTCTTTCCACAAGTTTGGGGAGTTTCTATCAACTCTTTATTTGAATATACTCTCTGTTCTCTTCTCCCTTTCTTCTCCTTTTGGTATAGCCATTATTTTCATATTGCTCTTTCTGAAGGAGTCAAAAAGTTCTTGCAGAGTTCTTTCATTTCTTTTAACTCTCAAGTATCTCTCTTCCATCTGTGTCATTTCCAGATTTCTATCTTGGATTCACTGATTCTTTCCTCCATCTGGTCAGCTCTATTACCTAAGCTGGCTGTTTCATTCTTCATTTCTTTTATGAGTTGTTAATCTCCAGAAATTCTGTTTGGTTTTTTTTGAAAATTTCAATCTGTTTGGTAAATCTTCTTTTTGTTCTTTGGTTGTTTTCTGAGTTCATTAAACTGCCTGTCTGGGTTTTCTCGCATCTCGTTGAACTTTTAAAAATTGCAGTCTTGAATTCTCTGTCATTTAAATCACGTTTCCATGTCTTTAAGTTCATTTTCTGGAAATTTTTCATTTTCTTTCTGAGCTGACTTGTTACCTTAGTTATTCATGGTAATTAATGAATTATTATTTCTCTTCCTAGGCATCTACAGGAATGGGCTCTGTAACGGGTTGTTAGGAAGAGGTCTTTCTTTTGCTTTCCAGTAGGTGTTGGTAGAATGTTTTATTTTCTCTCCGACTGCAGCCTTTTATTCTCTCTCACGCTGTAGTGTTATATTTTCTCTGCACTGTTTTGGCTTCTCACACAATGTCGGGGAGGGGGGTTCCCTGGAAGGTGGTCTTCTCCGTGAGCAGGTCACCTGGGTCTCAGGGCACCACCTCTGTGGGGGGTTGTGGAGAGCTTCTGAAGTTTTAAAGCTCTTCCTGCACCAGTTTCAGAGCCTGTGTGTTTCAGCGCTCTGTTTATATCTTCAGGGATCTGTACAGATAGGTGGGGGCAGGGGCAGGGTGGGTTGTGAGAGGTGGCTCTGAGCGATGGCAGCAACCACCAGCACAGCCAATGCTTTACCCAAGGTTCACTCCCCTTTACCAGATCTATTTAGGTCAAGAGTCAGTGGCTGCAGGCCTGCAGTTCTCAGAACTGAACAGTAGCAGTATCAGAACAAAAGAACAGCAAATAACTCTGTTCTTTTGTTCTGATACTGCTACTGTTCAGTTTCTAGCACTGAGAGGGTAGGGAGGGATCAGCTAGGCTCTGTGCCTAGCCTTCCGTCCTCTGCTTGGCAGTAAAACCACCGTTTTCACCCTTCCCTCAGTCTTTGCTCCGAGGTCTCTGCTTTGAACGTCAGGTCAGCCATGTTATATACAGATCCATCAGGCGGGACTGTGGGCCATAAGGGGAGTGCTAGCAGTCCGAATTCTTCCCTGTCCCGTGGCTATAGTAGTTCTGGAATGCAGGGAACTTGGAGCTCCGTCTCTGCACTTCTCCCTTCCCTCCTCCCCTGCGTGCCCAGTTTGCCTACCTTTAGATGATTCCAATTGCACGTCTCTTAGTCTTGCCTGTCTGCTGCACAGCGAGTCCTTTGTGGAATTACAGTTGTTCAATTTGTTGTAAATTCCAGGGGAGATTTCAAGAGGCTTACCTCATGCTGCCATTTCTATGGTGTAATATACTGAGACTGTTGAGAAGAGGAGTGAAAGTGTCTGGTCTGTGATTTGAAATCTGGCAGTAGTATAAAGACTAGATTACATGGGGCGGCAACTAGAGTAGTCAGAAAACTACCGTTAAAGTCAGATATAAAATAATGGCCCAAACTGAATATTGAAGACAATGTCCTGATTTTTTTTTAAACCTCTTCCCCACGTTAATTTTAAACCATGTTTCCCCAATCCTGATTCATACATTTTTGGGTTAAAAATTTATACTTCCATTGATCAGCTTTTTTTCTGTTGTAAAATGAACCTAACTCAGTTTACTGTTTTAACCATTTTAAAGTTCGGTAGCATTAGTACATTTACATTGTTTTGCAACCATCACCACTGTCTATCCACAGAACTCTTTTCATCTTCCCCGTATCCATTGAACAGTATTTCCCCGTTCCCCCTTCCTCAGCCCCTGGAAACCATCATTCTCCTTTCTGTCTCTCTGAATTTGATTGCTTTAGTTGCCTCATATATGTGCAATCATGCAATATTTGTGTGTTTTTTTTGTGATAGGCTTATTTCACTGAGCATAGTGTCCTCTAGGCTTATCTATCTTGTAGCCTGTGTGAGAATTTCTTCCATTTTAAGGCCGAATAATATTCCATTGTATGTATGTATATACTACATGTTCTTTATCCATTCATCCATTCGTGAATACTTAGGTGGCTTCCACCTTTTGGCAATTATGGGTATTGCTGCTGTGAACATGTGTACAGATATCTGTTTGAGGCCGTCTTTTCAATTGTTTTTGGTATATACCCGATGGTGGAATTGCTGTATCGTATGGTATTTTTAATTTTTTGAGGAATCATCATATCGTTTTTCGCAGTGGTCATACTCTTTGAGATTTCCACCAACAGTGCGCAAAAGTCCGTGTTTCTCCACATCCCTGTCAACACTTGTTATTTTGTGTTTTTTGTTTAGATAATAGTTATCCTAAATGGGTATGAAATGGTATCTCTGTAGTTTTATTATTTCCGTGATGGCTAGTGATGGTGAGTATCTTTTCATGTCCTTATTTGCCATTTGTTACTGGCTAATATCTTCCTTACAGAAATGTCATTGCAATTGTTTTGTCAATTTTTTAATTGGGTTATTTTGTTGTTGTTGAGGTTTAGGAGTTCTTTATATATTCTATATATGAATCCCTTATCAGATATGTGATTTGCAAATATTCTATCCAATTCTGGGGTTGCTTTTTTATTCAGTTGATGCTTTTTATTCAGTTGATAATTCAGTTTCCTTTGATGCTCAAAAGTTTTTAATTTTTATGATGTCCAACTTGTCTGTTTTCTTTGTTACTTGTGCCTTTGGTGTCATATCAAAAAAGTCATTGCCAAATCCAATGTTGTGAAGTTTTGGCCTATTTTCTTCTTAGAGTTTTATAGTTTTAGCTCCCACCTTTACATATATGATCCATTTTGAGTTAATTTTTGTATATGGTATTGGCTAAGGATTTAAATTGAGTTCTCTGTATGTGGATATCCATCCAGTTTTGTCATCACCATTTGTTGAAAAGACTGTCCTTTCCCCATTGGCCTTGGCATCATTGTCCAAAGTCATTTGACCTGATATGTGAGGCTTTATTTCTGGGCTCTCTGTTCTCTTCAATTGATCTATGTCTATCTTTATGCCAGTACCACCCTGTTTGCTCTGTTGCAAGTTCTGAAATTGGGAAATGTGAGACCTCCAACTTTGTTCTTCTTTTGCAAGATTTTTGGCTGTTTGGGTTCTCTTGAGATTCCATATGAATTTTAGGATGGGTTTTTCTATTCAAAATTTGTTTTGAGGATTCTAATAGAGATTACAATGAATCTGTAGATCGCTTTGAGTAATAATTGGCATTTTAACAATATTAAGTCTTCTAATCCATGACCACGGGGTTTTCTTTCCACTTATTTGTATCTTCTTTAATTCTTTCAGCAACATTTTGTAGTTTTTCAGTGTACAAATCTTTGCCTCCTTGTTAAGTTTATTTTTAAATATTCTTCTTCATGCTATTGTAAGTAGAATTCTTCTCTTCTTTTTTATTTATTTATTCATTGTTAGTAGAAAAGTAACTGATTTTTGTTTATTCATTTTGTATCTTACAACTTTGCTGAATTTGTTTATTAGTTAACAATCTTAGGGTTTTATACATAGCGTCACGTTAGCAGTGAACAGAGGTAATTTTACTTCTTTTCCAACTTGGAAGTGCCTTTCCAATTTGGATGCCTTTCTTTTCTTATCTTGCCTTAATTCTCTGGCTAGGACTTCCAGTCCTATGTTGAACAGAAATAGTGAAAGTGGGCATCTTTATCTTGTTCTTAATCTTGGAGAAGACCCTTTCACCATCAAGTATGATGTTAGTTGTCGGCTTTTCGTATTTGGTCTTTAGTGTTTTGAGGAGTTTACTTCTGTTCTTAGTTTGTTGAGTGTTTTTAATGAAAGATGTTGAAGTTTCTTAAAAAAAATGAAAGATGTTGAATTTTCTTTTTCTGCATGCATTGAGATAATCATAGGGTTTTTCTCCCCCCTTCATTCTGTTAATGTGGTATATTACATTATGTTTGTATGTTAAACACCCTTACATTTTAGGGATAAATCCCACTTGGTCATTGCGTATGATAATTTTAATATGCTGTTGAATTTGTATTGCTAGTGTTTTATTGTGGATTTTTATGTCATATTCATCAGAGATATTGGTCGGTAGATTTCTTGCAGTATCTTTGGCTGGCTTTGGTTCAGGGTAATGATAGTCTCATAGGGTGAGTTTAGAAGTGTTCGCTCTTCAATTTTTTTGGAAGAGTTTGAGGAGGATTGGTGTTCATTCTTCGTTATATGTTTGGTAGAATTGACTAGTGAAGCCATCTGGTCCTGGACTTTTTTTGTTGGGAGGCTTTTGATTACTGATTCAGTCTCCTTACTAGTTATAGGTTGATTCACATTCTCTATTCATGATTCAGTCTTAGTGGGTTGTGTGTTTCTAGGAATTTATACATTTCATCTGGATTATGCACTTCGTTACCGTACAGTTGTTCATAATACTCCTATAATCCTTTTTATTTATGTAAAAACAGTAGTAATGGTCGCTCTTTCATTTCTGGTTTTAGTTATTTGAGTCTTCTTTATTTTTTTCTTAGTCAGTATGGGTAGATTTTTGCCAAAGAAGCAACTCTTGGTTTTGTTGATTTTCTGTATGATTTTTCTGTTCTCTATTTTGTTCATTTGTGCCCTAGTCTTTATTTCCTCTCTATTGCTAGCTTTGAGTTTAGTTATGTTCTCTTTCTAGTTCCTTAAGGTGTAAAGTTAAATTTTTGATTTAAGATCTTTGTTATTAAAATATTGAGTTTATTGAACATTTATATTTTTGTCTCTCCACCATTTCCCTGACCTCCACTACTACTACTGTTTCCTATCATAACATTCCATACATACTTAAAACCAGCCAAAGGATGGAGTTCCATCTTTAAGAACTCAACAAGCATTTTGGGCAACACATTCTTGGCGATGGAACCTGGACAACATTTATCAGACATGGTAGGGAAAGTTCTCACTCTATGTTATGAAAAGGACAGGTTTAGATATCAACTTACAAAAATGAAATAAGACGGAAAATTTTAACAAACTGTTTAGACTATTTTCTTAAAGAGACTTCCTCCACTGCCAGAGATCTTGAATAGCCTCCCTGGTAAGTTATCTGGAAGCAGTTAACATGATTGATAAACTTGGCTTTCACTTTGGGAAGAGAACCACCTTTTTCTATACTTACTTGCATTTTTGCTTTAATGTCTTTTACAGAACTAGGTCCTTTCGGTGTTTCAGGAGTTTTTTCCTGTTTTTCAAAGGGTTCTTGACCTTTTGATCTTGGTGTTGATGGCTTTGAGTCTTTTCCATTTTGGTTTCATTTTTGTGCATTTTTGGCTGGAGTATCTCATACAGATATCTTTATTGGAGCTTTTTCTTCAGCTTCCTCCTCATCAAAATCATCCTCATCATTGTCGTCGTCATCATTTTCATAGTCACCTTCAGCAGCAGCAAGTTTTACTTTTTTTCTGTGGAACCTTGCTACCACTTCTAGGGGCAGAATGCTTTCCAGATACACATAGGAGTTTCACATCCTCCTCGTCGTCATCTTCTGACTGTATCTTCCTCCACAGCTACCAAGTGCTGTCCACTAATACGTATAGGCCCTGAACCACACTTTAACCATCAGACCACAGGTGGTGGTATTTTAATGTCCCCAAGGGAAATTATTGGCTATGCAGACATTTTCAAAATTGCCAGGGTTACTGTAATTGGACTACCTTCATAATTCATTACCTCTACTTCAACAATGTACAATTCATCCTTTTCACCAGCCCCTAGACTGACTGTTCTTAAAGATAATTGGTAATGATCTCATTTTCATCATTATCCACCTTAAATTGATAAGGTGGCCTTTAGTTCATAACTGAAAAGATAGTTCTGGGGCCTCAGGGGGCTCATGTCCATGTCCATCAAATCTTTCATGGGGTGGTGAAATGGCTTAAAGACTCATTTCTTAGAATGTATCCTTGTCATTAAGCGGCACATGACTGTATTTGTGAATTTTCTAGTTTTCCTTCTGCTGTTGATTTCTCGTTTCATTCTTCTGTGATAAGAAAAGATACTTTGTGTGATTTCAGTCTTTTCACTCTTTTTATTGAGACTTGTTTGCTTTTTCGGGGATGGTGTCTACAGGCATTCAGAATGGTCCAGCATTTGACATACCAGTCTTAAACCCCCAGTAATAGAATTGTTTACCTTTATACCAAGAAGGTTGGGAAAGCACCAAAATCTGCATGTGGCGTGTGTGCAGCCCGACTTCGCGGAGTTTGTGCTGTGAGACCTAAAGTTCTAATGAGGTTGTCTAAAGTGAAAAACATGTCAGCAGGGCCTGTGGTAGATTCATGTGTGCTAAATGTGTCCATGACAGGATCAAGTGTGTTTTCCTTATCAAGGAGCAGAAAATTGTTGTGAGTGTTGAAGGCACAAGCACAGAGTCAGAAAGCTAAATAAAAAAAGTGAAGCTTTTTTGAGTAATAAAAAAATTAAAAGGCTTGTTCTGTTGTTAAAAAAAAAAAAAAGACTTGTTTTGTAGCCTAGCATATGGTCTATCCTGGAGAATGTTCCATGTGTACTTGAGAAAAATGTATATTCTGCTTTTGTTGGGTGGGTTGTTATGTAATATGTCTGTTAGGTACAGTTGGTCTGTAGTGTTCTTCTAATCCTCTAGTTCTTTACTGATCTTATGCCTGGTGGTTTTACCATTTTTGAAAGTGGACTATTTAAATGTCCTGCTATAATTGTAATTAAGTCAGTTTCTTCAGTTTGGTCAGTGTTTGCTTCATGTATTTGTAGCTCTGATTTTTGTTGGATATATTTTTATAATTCTTGTGTCTTCTGGGAATATTGACCCTTTTATAAATACATAATGTCCTTTTTAGTCTCTTACAACAGTTTGACTTGAAATCTATTTTGTCTCATATCAATATAGCCATCCCTGCTCTCTTTTGGTTACTCTTTGCATGGTATCTTTTTTGTACTTTCACTTTCAACCTATGTGTGTCCTTAGCTCAAAAATGAATCTCTTCAGCATAATGTTGGATCCTGTTTTTTTTAATACATTCTACCAATCTATGTCTTTTGATTGGGTTGTTTAATCTATTTACATTTAAAGTATTGCTAGGGAATGACTTCCGTTTTCCATTTTAAAATTTGTTTTCTGTATATCTTATAGTTTTTTGCCCCTCATTTCCTCTCTTACTGTCTTTCTTTGTGTTTAGTTGATTCTTTGTAGTGACATTTTTTTGATTCCCTTCTCATTTCCTTTTGTGAATATTTGCTAGATATTTTTGTGGCTACCATGGGGATTACATATAACATCCTAAAGATAAGATAAATTTAAACTGATACCAGTTTAACTTATATCACATACAAAAACTCTACTCTCTTACAGTTGTGCCCCCTCTTATGTTATCAGTGTTACAAATTACATCTGTTGTTGTGCTTAATGGTGTTCCATGTTTCTCTGAGACTCTATCCGTTTTTCTTCTTTCTTCTCTGTCTCTTCAGGTTTCATCTCTGCTGATCTGTCTCCCAAGTTTGTTAATTCTTTCTTCTGCCAGTTCAAATCAACTGTTAAGACACTCCAGTGAACTTTTAATTTTATTGTACTTTTCAACTTCATAATGTCCATTTGGTTTTTTTTTTAATCATTTCTATCTTTATACTGATATTCTCTATTGGATTAGACATTATCATCATACCTTCCTTCATTTCTTCAAACATAGTTTTCTTTAATTCTTTGAACATATTTACAATGCTACTTTGTTTATTCGGTATGATATCTGGGCCCTCTGAGAGGTAGTTTCTCTTGCCTGCTTTTTTCCCCTATGCATAGATCTGCTTACCTGTTTCTTTGTATGTCTGGTAATTTCTTGTTGAAACCTGGACATTGTAGGTAATACTATTGTAGCAAGTCCCGATAGATACGGGACCTCTCCTTCTCTGTGCCTTTTGGTTTGCTTCTTTATTTCTTTATAATAAATTGGCTGGATTATTTTAGGGGAGTTTATTTCCATCCAAGATGTCACTCCTCAGAGGGTCCAGCCTTGGTGTCTGCATAGTCACCCTGGGATGAGAGGGATTTTAGCAGGTCTGTTGTTGACTGTGTTATGTTGTTTTTGTTCTTCGTTTTGTCTCTGTTGGTATCATACCCAGATGTTAGGCGCCACTAATTGCAGGCTAGTTGTGCTATTGTGTTTGACAATGCCCCGGAGTGTAAATTGTTCCATACTCTTATCCAATTAAATCTGGGCCCCTTTGCAGGGATAGTTTTTGAGGCAAGTTTGAAGCTTATTCTGACCCTAGAAGGACTATTCTTAGCTATCGCTTTTCCTGGTATTCTCTGGTAAAGTTGCTGACTTGCAGGTTAGCTTGTTTCTCTCATGGAGCTACCAACCTCCTCTTAATTGCTGACCACCAAAATCTGCATTGTTTTCAAGAGCACCTGTAGACTTGAACTTCCCCACAGTTAATTTAAAAATTTCCTTTGGGTAGAATTTCGGAGCTCTCTGATCTATGGCCACCTCTTTCCCCAGTAAAATCTCTGAGACGTTGCTCTAGAGCTGGTGGTGGGGTCAATGACCTGATTTTCTTGGAGTAACATTTCTGCTTTATGAGCAGGGCACTGGGTGGGGCATTAGCCTCTGATCTTCTTGGCTTACCTCTTCTAGCCTGGAACCTCTCTCTACAAGTGGGCTGAGGCAAGGCTGATCAGTGCCCCAGTATTTTCAGACTGGGGTAAAGCCTTTGATCTCCGAGTGCAGGCTGGGTAGAGGAAGGGAGCCCCCGTGTTGTTGGCCACACTTACCAGGAATGTAGCCTCAGAGCTGTTGGGAGACCAAGAAATGCTGGTGGTCAGCCCCTTCTGGTGACCAGATTTCAGGGACTAGGGAGCCTCATTTTCTTGGCTGCTCACTTGAGGTGGAGTCTCCATCAAGTTGACCTAGGGCCGGGGAGCGAGGGTGTAGGTTGTGGCTGAAGTGCCTCGGACTCGTTCTCCCTGTTCTTATTGACATCTAGTAGGTTTTCTTGAATACATGTTTCTTCATTTGCTGTGTGCTCTCAGGACAATTTCCAGAGACTTTAAATGGTTGTTTTAAAAATAATTTCCATCAGTTGTGGGTATTTTGTCAAGGAGCAGGTCTCCCAGGGTCCTCATGCCAACATCCTGGAATTGTAACCTTTGGATTTTATCTTGAGGGCTGAGGGCATTGAAGGGTTTAAGTAATGGTGAAAAGAGGGCTTTAAAAGACTACTTTGGTTGCCATTTAGAAAACTGGAGGGGACAAAGCTAGATGCAGAGAGAACTAGAATGCTGCTGAGAAATTGCAGTAATTGATGTCGGTGGCTCAAATTAAGAGAGTAACTGTAGAGAACTAGTCCAACATAGAGAATTGTTAAGACTTAGTAATTAATTGGATGGATGGGGAATTTAGTGCAGAGTAGGAAGATGTTTTAAGAGAGGAAGTCATTAAAATGACTCCTAATCAGTGCTCACAAAGTTGTCAAAATGCGGGTTCTGATCCAGGGCCTGATTCTGCACAGGTGATGCCTGTACTGCTGGGCCTCTGTCCCCTACATGAGTAGCAAGGCCCTAGGGTTTCTTGTTCAGGCAACTGGTGACAGCTGGCAGTGTGAATTGTCAGTTTACTTGCCTGTACATGCAGGTGAAGAAATAATATTGCCTGTCTTGAGTTCAGAAAAGGGGTTTTAGCAAAAGTTATAGAGTTGAAAGTCAAGGATTCAAATGGTAAAAGAAGGGAAGAGATAGGCTGAGATCATTCTAGGAAGATGTATAGAGGAAGGGCAAAAAACTACCCATAGGCCAGCGCTCATATTACTGAAGAACATTTATTTTGAACATCCCTTATTACTATGTCCATATTTCATAACTGTTGAATCTTTGTGAGAGTAGAACTTAAGCAAATTTTTGTTACAGGTTAAAGAACTCTTTTCTTCTTTGGGAGTTCAATATAATATCTTGGAACTTGATCAAGTTGGTAAGTAGAATGGTTAGTACATACTGTTTGCAATAAATGTCAATAAGATTGACCTCTTTTCATTTGTTTTGTTCAACTTACTCTTGTCTCTTTGAGGTAGATGAGCTATTTTTGCTCTATATTCAACCATGCAGAAAATGAACTTCTAAATGACAGATAATTTGGTGCAGTTTTTTATTTTTCCACACTGAATTTTTTTTATTTTTCAATTACAGTTGACATTCAATATTATATTAGTTTCAGGTACACAGCACAGTGGTTAGACATTTTTTTTATAACTTACGAGATGATCCCCCCCAATAAGTCTAATACCCGTATTTGTGAGGGGTGTAAATTATTACATTGTTTTGTATACCTGGAACTAATTTAAAAAGAAAAAAGAAGTATATAGTCACATGGATAAAAGTACAGCATAGGGAATGTAGTCAATGATATTGGTGTAGATTTTTTTATGTATTATTGGTATATGAGATTGGTATTTGAGGGAGAGGGAGTGGGAGGAAGATTTATAAGCTGCTAACTTTGAAGTACTTCAGGCAATTCAGATGAGTCTGGCAACTTTCTAGCAAAGTAGGTTAAGCTGTAATAAATGAAAAGACTCTGCTCCTCATTCCTGATTGTATTACTCATGAGGGAGAATGCATTTGTCTTTTAGCTTTATACTTTTGAATTATTGTCAAACATGCATTTATTGATCTAATATTAATTGAACACTTTACGCATGCATGTGATTTGCAGGGGTGGGATACACAGTGGTGAACAGAAAAAAAACTGATGTCTGCTTTTATGGGACTTCACCAACTCCTTTTAGCCATTCACTTTAGTAAATGAAATGTTCTTGAATCTTGAGTCTTTTCTTAAGAGTATACCAAACAGTCTTAAGTAGTTATGGCCTGGTTTTATTTTTAGGGATGGAGAATACATTTTGATCTGTGATCGTAATGATTTTTCAAATATAATTGTAGAAAATATTTTCTGAGTTATTCATATTGATGCAGATATTATCTTGATATTTGCTCTTTAAAGAGGATTTTTATCTATTTGTCTGACATAGTCATTGACTTTTTATATCAATCTAATTTAGGAGTGTTTATTTTAAAAGGAATCAGTAGATTGGTCTTTATTCTCTAAGGTTTTCTTTAAAAACCTGGATGTTTTCCCCTCTTGAGTCATTATTTCATAAAGTTGTATAACACACTGACCCTTTTATGGATCTGTACATGTGAGCATCTGAGTGTTGTAACACTTCAGTTAGACTTACAAAGGTTTGGAATCCTTTCAATGTTTTTATATATTTAATTATTTATTTATTTTATTTTTTATGTTATTTACCATTTCTTTTTTTTTTAACAAATGATATAATTTACAACAATGCATTTATATCTTAGTAAAGCTTTGAATATATGGCACATAATATTTTTATATGGTGTCCCTTCATTATATAGTTTAAATAATCTATTGAGACTTAATTATTTCTTTGACCAAAACAGTTTTTGACTAGTATAGCTGTCCAAAAAAAAGAAATGAGTGCTTTGAATTTGTTTAGTATTTTATTATTAATGTATACTTTGGTTACTAATTCTTGTAAAATGTTATTTTTCGTCTGCTGTTTGCAGGCTTATTGAAATTTGATAGTTTCATGTCATATAATGTTATGCATTTTGGTTTTTTTTTAAATTAATTTAGACATTACCAAGAACATGGTGATATTTGAATTATAAATGTCTCGTGGATATATTGTGAGTTTATAAGATATAAAATATGACATATATTTAGTGAAACAGTTCAAATTTTTACTTTTAAAACCATCATTGTTGGCATTAATTCTTTTTATCTTTATTCCTTAGATGATGGGGCCAGTGTTCAAGAAGTGCTGTCAGAGATCACTAATCAGATAACTGTGCCCAATGTATTTGTGAATAAAATACATATAGGTGGATGTGATCGAACTTTCCAGGTAATAATGATATTATGTATTCTTTAAGTCTGTTTGTTCATTTTGTTCTTAAAAATATTTAAAAGGGGTAAAGTGGTTTATAGGAGTCTATTCATCTTTTGGAAGTTGTAAAATGAAAAAACAGATAGATTGGTTATCAGATAATCTTGATTACTTTGATGGAAATTAGCTCTTTAGATACATTAGAAACTAAGAAAGAGAAGATTTTTGTTTGAGGTTGCCAGACAACCAGGTGGGCCACCCTGCAAACCTTGGTCTCCTCCTCCTGATGGGGAGAGAAACAAGGGCTGTTCCCTCTTTCAGGTTTAATAAAATGAGGTCAACACTAGCATTTCTGGCAAGGGTAAGTAGAATTCCTGTCAGGGCTGCTAACCCTGGGAGCTTTGCAAAGGTCTATCGCCTATGAATTTTTTTGATTCTTAGAATGCAAAAATAAATAGGAGTCATTCAGTTAAATAGTGATAGGTAACAATTGATGTTTATTAAATAAGGTCCTTATTTTATTACTAGTTATTTACTTTTTAAAAAATTCTGCTCTCTTGTATCTTTTATGTATGTATGCAAATGGTAGTAATCAGTGATTGATTAAATACTTGTACTTGAAATTTTAATTAAAAATTATATTTTTCTTGGGGGTGAAGATTATCTGCATTTGACGTTAATCTATGATCAGCATTGTTATCTAGGACAGTCTGTTTTATTAATCCTCGAAGTTATAACTCAATTCACATGGTGGTCAGTACCTTAATTGTCGTCCCTAAACACCTTCAGGAATGCTGGTCTTGCCAACCTTAACCTAGAAAATGATGTCAGAGGATGAATCTGGAGATGCAGAGATTTCCACTCTATTTCAAGACTGAAAGGTGTTTTCTTAGATGGCAGATGCTTAGGAGACAGAGTTCTCTAAGGGCATCTAAATGGAGCCAAAGGTGTCCTTTTAGAATGTGCTGAGAGCCTTAGTGGGCACCCATCCGTCAGGGGGCCACATGGCATCTTTTGATTCCTGTAGTTTCATAGCACTTCTGTTGTGCTTCCCAGGATGATCTAGTTCCAGCATCGCGTTTCTAAAGCCAACATAATTTGATTGAGCAGCTGACTTTGCATAAGGAAAATGGTTGCAAAATCACATACTGAACCTCTAACCTCATCTAAACTACTTCTGATCATGAGGGCCAAGTGAACAAAAAAATGTAGCATAGAACCAGGTTCATGGTGATTGCTGAAAGAAAAAGCAAAATGTTTGTGTTGTATAGGAAATTTATCAATGAGCTGCAAAATTTAGGTTAGTTTATGAGAAACCATGAAAAAATGTGAAGTGCATGTCCTATTGATGATGCATAAGAATTGTTTTCAGAAGGAAGCCTAACACAGGTGAACAAAATGCATAGGACCTTGAAAAATGGTAGTTGGCTATTTTATTGCACTTGGTTATGATATTTCAACGATTAGACCAAGGTAAAGGACCTCGTCTGACATAGATATAAAGCCATAACCTCTGGGTCATTTGACACATGCCTAGCAATCAGGAGATAACAAATGTGTACTTTAACATACGGTTTAGCTAGTTGGACCTTATTTTAATACCATTCAGATAAATTTACAATTCCGATTTTCATGAATTATAGATTGTTTTTTCCAAGATATTTATAAAAGAAATCCATGCAGGGGTGCAAAGAAACAGTTTTAAAACAAGTCATACCATACTCTCTCCTTTCATTAAACCATAGGCACATCAGAGTGGTTTATTACAGAAGCTTCTTCAGGAAGAGTCAGCATATGATTATGACCTCATTGTCATTGGTGGCGGTTCTGGTGGCCTTGCATGTGCTCAGGTATGAAAAAATGAAACTTGAAGATAATTTCCCTGGTGATTGCCATAAGAATTTCTTCTGCTATTTAAAAAAAAACAAAAAAAACCAAAGCCAATGTTGATGTTACTGTCTAAGTTTTTATTGTAATTAGTTGGTTGAATAAAGAGAAAAGACTGTGTTATGACACAAGCACAGCCTTTTTATTTAGGGAAACGAAAAATTGGGGGAGTATTAGGAAGATGAAAAGATCTTTATTTGTGGCTTTTTTCTTTGTAGGAAGCTGCCATTTTGGGAAAGAAAGTTATGGTGCTAGACTTTGTGGTCCCATCACCTCAGGGCACATCCTGGGGTAAGCTGTTTTTCTTTATTGTTCTCTGCTCTTCACATACGTTTTTGGCTTTGTTAAGTCTCATTTAATCCTCACAACAATCTCTGGAGTTATAACTAGGCTGCTTCATAGATGAGGAAACTGAGACTCAGTGAGGTGAAGTAACTGGCCTAAGATTGCATATTTAACAAGTGCTGATTAAGAAAGATTTTGCAAAAAAATTTCATGAGCTTAGTATTCCAACACTTCTGCCATAATAATTTTTGTACACACGCTGCAATATTTTCACATAGTCGTATTTGCTGTTTATACTGTGTTGTGCTCACTTAAGCTTGCCATAGCATTTTTCTTTGTTTTTGCATTGATTTCATAATGGACTTTCATGGCTGGATGATGGCCAGTCGAATTAGTGTGTGTGTGATCATTCCAGGTCAGTCTAATAAAGTGTATAGTGAGCTTCCAGCCCTGTGACTTTGCTATAAATGAGAGTACTCACCTTTCCATGTTCTTTTCACTATAAAAGAGAACACATAGATTTTGTGCTGGATATTTTCTGTTTATGCTTCAAATTCATCCTCCATTGTCTCTACCCTGCTCTATGCCCCAGAAGTCTGATGAATTGGTAGCCTTGCCCTCTGGCTTCTGATTGGACTTGGCCAGTTGGAGTAATGGGAAGAGAACAGAATGGAGGAGAATGGGGATGGGTCTTCATCCCCATTCAAATATCTTCATTTCCCTGACTCCCACCCTGCCAGTTGCTGCAGGCTGGCTCCATCTCCCTATGGCTCCACAGCCCCTGTCATTGCCACCCCGCTTTGGGCTATGGTGCCTGCTCAGTGTGTTTGCCCCTTCATGTGGAGTTGGTGATGGGCCCGCTATTACTAGTTGTCACTACCTCTCTATCCCTCCTTGCTCTCTTGCCCATACCCTAATAATCATTTCCCTATAAAATCTCCTTAGTTATGCAGCTTGAGAGTGTCATCTGTTTCCTGCCAGAACCCTGACAAAATATGAAAATCATTTTTAAAAATTCAAAACTACTCAAAAAATTTTAGCCAAGAATTTAATATTAGTAAAGCTGATTTACCTTGCATTGGACCTACTATTTACTCAGAGGAGTGAGAGTTACAAAGAGTAAAAGCTGGAAGCTGGGGTTCTGGCCCTTGATATTGTATCTGTCTAATTAATCTGGTACAGTTATGATCTCTTTGTAGGTCAGACTCAAATGAAAGTTTTGGACTCTGTCTCCAGAAAACTGTTGAAATGCAATTCATATTTTTGCTTATCAGTGGGCCTCTTTCACAAACCCTTGGTTAAAAAGTTTGGGTTAATCATTTGTGTGTTATTGTGAAGTATGAGGTTGACCCTACAATCATTAGAGTTTGTTATTTCCACGTTTTTAATAACACTCACTCTGCACATGTGTAAACCCACACATACACAAACACAAACACACACACGAAACATTAAAACTGTTTTCTTTCTCAGGTCTTGGCGGTACTTGTGTAAATGTAGGCTGTGTTCCTAAGAAACTGATGCATCAAGCTGCCCTTTTGGGGCAGGCATTAAGTGACTCAAGGAAATTTGGCTGGGAATATAATCAACAAGGTGGGTAATGGTATATAAAAATATAGACTGGGAGAAAAAAACGAGTTTCTTAGAGAAAGACTTGCTATAATATTTATATTTCTGTAGCTGAGTTTGAACTTTATTAATAAACACTGATTATAAACTTCCTATGTGTCAGGCAAGCACAGAGAACTCAACGGTGATCATTTAAAACTGGCCCTGCTCTCATGGGCCTTACTGCCTAGAAGGGAATAGCCATTCCAAACCCTTAGTAGAATGTGAGAGAGAATAATTCCTATTTTTGTATTTCTTTCAAGTATAAGGAAAATAGAATTGCAAGAGCCATTATTTGGATTTTTTCCATTATTGTGATAACATTTTCTTTTTTATCAACTGGTTATGTATGTATGTCTTTGGTTAATGAAAAATGGAAAACAAAATCATCCAATAAACTCTTACTGGTTAGGCTCTGTGGATTTAGAATTGAGGAAAATACAGTCCCTGTCCTTATGCAGCACACAGTCTGTTGAAAGAGAAGAGAAGAGAAGTCATTTAGTATACTATAGTTCGTGGTGCTGTTTTGAGTGTCAAATTGAGGGGCACTTAGTGGAGCCTTGAGGGTCAGAGGTAGGGGGAGGTGACCCTTGAGCTGCATCTTGAAGTAGGACATTTACGACACGAAGCAGCTTGATCCAAACTATGGGGATGTGAGAAAACATAGAATATTTGGGGGATAGTGAGCAGGTGAAGTAAAGAACGGGGGAGGGATGTTGGGAGAAATGAGATTAGAGAGAGAAGCAGGTCACGAAGGCTCTTAAATGACATTTTGAGGAGTTAAAATTTACCCCAAAGGTAGCAAGAGCTGTTGAGGAGTTTCAGCAGGAGAGGAACATGAACCACAGTTTGGATTCTGGATCCCTCTGATGGCACCAAGGAACTTAGAAGGCTGGAGGTGGCTAGGGGAGGGGTCAAGTCCAAAGACAAAGAAGTGAGGTGGGGTGCTGTTGCATAACCCAAAGGAGAAATCGTGAGGCCTGGACAAAGACTGTGAAGTTGGAGAGAGTACGAGATGGACTTAGAGGATTTAAGGCATGGAATTGGCAGATTAGATGTGGAATGATGATCTTGTATTATTAAAATAACGTGGAGTTTTTAGAAAAGTACAGCTTGTCTTTTTCCCCAGAGGTTTTGATCCAGTAGATCTGTACATGTCATGTTTAAAGTTTCATAGATGATTCTGATACTTACAGGTGATTCTGCCAGGCCATCTCGGTCATTGGTAGGGCAGAGGGTGAGGGAGGAGAAGGACTGTGTGAAAATATAGTTCATTTCATTGGGATAAAAAATACAGGCAGGTTTGCAGCATAATGAGTTACAACTGGACATATTCCCTATGGACAAATTTCCCCAGTCAATTCAGTGAAGAGCTGTTGGTCAAGCTATAGTATCAATTGATAAAAGGAAGTCTTTCCATTTAGCAGTTTAACTTCTGGGTAGTCTTCACTTTTAAGAATCCTTCACCTTGAATCCTTCATCTTGCATAGGTATTCCACTTACGGTCCTTTCGGAACATTCCGGTGGAATAGATACCTGGGGATAGTTTGTACTCGAGAGAGGTCTGGGCAAGGCCTGGTTTTATAGTTACAGCATTGTAGGTGATAGTGGAAGTCTTAGGAATTGCTGAGATGGTCTGGGGAGAATATATGGATGGAAAAGAATAAAAGACAGACAGAATCCTGAGATATGTTAATACCTAATGTGAGTGAGGAAGAGGAGGAAAACCAGGAGAGTTGTGTCACAGAAACCAGGAGGGGTTAAATTTTTAAGGGCAAGATTTAGAGCTTAGGGAGTCTTCAAAGAGAACTAACTTGAATGAAATGCTACAGAAAGGCTAAATGGAATAGAATTTGAATTATGCACATTTTAGATTGGTAGTTTAGGTAGTAAAGCAGTTTCTTTTTAAAATTAAAAATGTTCATACCCTGTTTCTATAATAATAAAGTCCAAATGGGGAGAAAATACTGAATGCCTCCTTGGTGGGACAAAAGGCCGCAAAGAATGGAACTGCACCCTGGGCCTGTGACAAAGGAGACAGCCAGCCAGGCAGGGTGGTGTGTGGATGATACCAGAAGGCAGGCTTCCCCCGCGAGCTGATGACTTCTTGACCTGTCACCCTTGTTTGTGCCCACTGCCTCAAACTGTTACGGCTCCTCAATTTCAAGGAGGAGACAGCAAGCAGGGTGTTTGCTCGCACCACTTTGCCTCCCCTGAGAGGCCAGTTGATGTTCTCGAACTCTTCTAAGTGCTTAATATTTCTAAATAATTTCTAATTTCCTTGAGTGGGTAAAATTTTAGATTCCTCAAACTTCCCTATATACAAAATACTTCGAGGTTAATTTTGAGGTGCTATATTAAGAAATACCTAGTTAGTCATCACATGGAAATTGGGGCTTAGAAATTTTTAGGCATAGGTTCAATGAATGACCAAGAGAGGTCAAGAGAATCTGAGAGGTAAGAGAAAAGAAGTAAAAGCATGCTGAAATCTTGTTCGGAGAGATGTTCTAGGTACGTTCATTCTTACTGTTGATAGAGAAATATATATTACAATAAATTAAAAATGTATACATAATCTCCAGATTAGAAATTGAATGTAGAATTTCCAAGTAAAAGAAAGGAAAGAGGAAAATGTGCAAAAAAACAACATGAAACTGCAATTTGAAACAAACAAAACAACGGAAAATAAGATGCCCCACATAAGAGCAATCTTTTACATATTAGAATAAAGCTGAATGAGTCAGATTTTCAGGTTGAGTAAATAGGAAAATTCTTTCAAATGCTATTTACAAGACACACCTAAAACCAAAAGAGATAATTGTTAAAAATATAGGAATATTTAAATAGATTGGAAATTTTTTAATAGGTAAGAAAAGATATCAGGGAAATGCAAAGCAAAGCAATAGCCGTTAATATCAAATAGGTAGACTACAAGGCAAAAACAACTACAACAAAAATAAAATTTAGGAATTAATGAGTTAACACCCTCCCCAAAATAGAAGTGATAAAAGAGTATATTTGAAAATACAAATAAAGTAATCCTGTGGCAAGTCCAGTCAAGGAAATAAGTAGAGAAAATTCGTACAAATATGCAACATTTAGGTGTGAAAAAAGAAATACAACTACAGATAAGAGATAAAACAAATTCAGTATGCAAATTATTGGTAAGAATTTTAAATATCTTGATGAAAAGGAATATCTTCTAAGGAAATATAAATGACCAGAATTGACTTGAATTATCAGAGAAAACATTGTCCAAGAAGAATCCATTCCCCAAGACACCGTAGATATACAAGTAAAATTTCTTCAGATCTTCAAGGAACAGATACTTTGTAATTTAAACTGTATAGAACTTAGAAAAAGATGGAGAGGGTTACTTTTTAAATTTTTTTTTTTTTTGAGGCTGACATGATAATACAGAAAAATAATGTGGAAATAGAAAACTATAGCTCATAGAGGTGCCAAAATTCTAGAAAAAGCGTTAGCAAATCCTCTCCAGCGGTGTACTAAAAAAATGCACTGTGACTTAATGAGGGTTCATTCTGGGGGTGCAAAAATGATCAGCATTAGGAAATCATAGTAGGAATACATAAAATCGTTAGTAAAATAAGCAAAGACATGGACACTTCCTTTACATGATGAAGACAAGTCAAAAGCAGATATTTAATGGAAAAGAGCTTGAGGCACTTGCATTAAAGTCAAGAATAAGACAGAGCTGTACACTTCCATTACTAATCTCCACATTGTTTTGGTGTTTCTGGCCAATGCACACAAGGAAGAATAGGAAAGAGAAAGTGTGCATATTTGAAAAGGAGGAAGAAAAAGATATTGTGAATTTGTAGTATGAATTATATACAACATAGCTAGAATGTGCAAGAGATTGAGCTAAAAATATTAGAACTAATAAGAGATCAGTAAATTGCTCATAAATGTGCAAAAATAAATAGCTGTCTTACATATCAGCAATAATGTTAAGTACATAATGGAAAATTACAACAAAAATGATAGAATAACTTGAAATAAATTTAACTAGGAATGTATGAAATATACAGAGGGTGCCAAAAAAATGTACACGCATTTTTTTTGGCATAACTATTTTTTAATTAATTTCAGGTGTACAAAACAACATAGACATTATATACCTTACAATGTGATAACACTAAGAAATCTATTACCCCTCTGACACCGTACACACCTATTACTATGTTATTTATGCTGTACTTTACATCCCATGACTACATGTTTTTTTAATTATAGTTAACATTCAATATTATATTAGTTTCAGGTGTACAGTATAGTGTTTTGGTTTTTTTTATTATTAGTTTCAGGTGTACAAAACAATGTAATAGACATTTCACCCCTCACAAAGTGATAATCCCCCTCCCCCAATCTATTGCCCCTCTGACATTATATATATCTATTACAGTTCCTTTGACTCTATTCCCTATGTTGTATTCCACATCCTGTGACTATATCTATATTAAATTATAGTTGACATACAATGTTATTCAGCATTAGCTTCAGGTGTACAGTGCAGTAGTCAAGCATCTACACCGTCCATTAAGAAACTATGGTACATTTGTACAATGGAGTATTAGTCAGCTATAAAGAAGAATGAAATTTTACCATTTGCAACAATATGGATGGACCTAGAGAACATAATGCTAAGTGAAATAAGTCAGACAGAGATAGACAAATACCATATGATCTCACTTATATGTGGAATCTAAAGAACTGAATAAATGAGCAAAGTAATCAGAAATAGTCTCATAGTCTCAGATATATAGAGGAAAACCTGATGGTTGCTAGATGGGAGGGGGGTGAAGATGAGGGAGAAGGGGAGGGGATTAGAAAGCACAAATTGGTAACTACAATATTGCCACAGGATATGAAAGACAATTTAGGGAATACAATCAATAATGTTGTAAAGATTATGTAGGGTGTCAGATGGGCACATGTCTTATTAGGGAGACCACTTCATGGATGCTGTAAATGCTTGATCACTACACACATTTTAAGAAAGGAAAAAAGTGTATTAAAATTGTAATACTCAATTTATACTGCTAATAAAAGATGAAGACAAGTCACGTTTGACTTTTGCAATTACAAGAGGTGCTCAAAGTGGTTACCATCAGTGTCTAGACACTTCTGATTATGGTGAACTACTGCTTGAGCAACGTTGACCAAAGTGTCCACTTGTATAGCTGCGCATGCCATTTCTTCACATAGTACCGTGCGTCTCAAACTTATCACGAATGCATGCAGTTGTTAGGCGTGCTGGAGGTTCTGTTGCACACTCACACCTCCACTGTCGTACTTCCACAACATTTTCAAATTTCAAAGAACACTTCAAAGTGGCCTTGCGCTCCTCAAACGACAACTGTGCTTCCGCCATTTTCTTTGACTGTCCTGCCTCCTGCATGGTGATGCTAGCATTCATTTGATTAGCGCTATCTTTTGAGCGAACATCATACTATACATTGCTACCATAATTCAATTCAACTTCAAAAAGTAGTACAGAGATAATGTCTCTTAAAATGTGTACAGGTAACCCCCGTATAACACAGTTGTTAGGTTCCTAAAAAATGCCATGTTATGTGAATCCATGTTACACGAAGCAAAGAACTAGTACAAAAAAGGGAGTTAGGTTCCAAAAATTAAAAAAACATACTATTATATTTTTATAATTAAGAGAAATATCTTTATTAAAGCAATTTTCACCAAAAGTATACATGTTAATATGTATTAAATAATGTTTTATTCATCATCACTGCTAAGCTTTTATTACGTTCTTTGTTGTTTGGGGATTTCCCTAATTTTGAATGAGATATTTTTTGCTCTTAAAAACTCTTATTATGCTCCGTGTTGTTCGGGGATTTCTCTGATTCTCAAACCGTGTTAGAATGAAACCGTGTTCTAGGATGCCGTGTTGTACAAGGGTTTCCCCTCATTCTCGAACTGTGTTAGAGCGAGACCGTGCTATAGACGTGCCGTGTTATACGGGGGTTACCTGTATACGTTTTTGTGGCACCCCCAGTATAAGAAAAGAATATAAAAGTATAACAAAAAAATACTCTGACTTTGGAGGGGATTTCTCAATATAATGTAAAGACATTATTTCCAATTTAATTTGTAAATTTTATGTTAAGTTCAGGAAATAACATCTCGATAAATTTTTTTCTTTTTAGAACTTGACAGATGATTCTAAAGTTCACATTGAAACATGTGTGAGGATAGCTATGCAGTCTTTGAGAAAGTATAGAGAGTGACTTTTCCTATCAGTATTTAGAATTGTAATACTGTTGTAGGACTAAACAGATTAATAAAATTATAGAGCAAGTGATTCCAAAATGCCAGTCCATGGACTTGCCATATCAAAATCTCCTGGGGGAGCTTTTTAACTGTACAGATTCTGAGGTCCTGCTCTTGAAGGTGGGTCCCAGGATCCCCAGGATCTGTATATTTCAACATGATTCCCAAGGGGTCCTGATGTTTGGGAACCACTAGTAAAGAATAGAATGTCTTTACAACAAGAACCAAAAACAAAAGGTATGTGAAGTGTGAGTTTAACTGACAAGGTCCTTGGGACAAATGGTTCTTTAAGGGTTGGAAGGATAGCTTTTCCAACTATTGGGGGAGTAAGGCAGAGGTATCTTAGGATATGAGGCATCTTAGGATATGAGGGTATGTTCTATTGTGGAGAGGGTCATCACTGTTGGGCTGTAACCTCCTGGGATCATGGGGTGAGGGTCAGGTAATATAGTAACCAAAATGACCCTCTGGATTGCATGTGGGGAGCCATGGTTTCTTGCAACCCTGAACCTTGCAGACTGGCTCGGTTTCTGCCCCCATAACATTGTCTCTGCCTTATCTGAGAAGCGCCTAACGGCTGCTGAGGAATGTGGTAAAAACGGCCAGTTCCCAGACACAGAAAACTAAGGGCTTTCTAGACAATTAGTAGATTCTGTCTCCTTGAAATATTTACTTTTGTGAGTTTCAGTGACCTTGTATCTTCTATGTCAAAGTAAGGTTGAAGCTGGAAAGATTTACTTTCACTGAGATAATGCATATCTTCTTCGTTTAACTGCACGTACTCAAACTGTATATATTGGTTAGAGATAATAAACTCAGGGCTTCAGCATGACTGAAGACCGGCCGCATTAGCATTTGTGTGTGTCTTTTATTTCATTCCCACTCCCCCATTCAGGTACTGATCGACTCGTGGCGGCTGGCCCGTCACAATTGCAAAATCTTAGTTGACATGTTATATACTGGCATCCTAGAAAGGGTGATGTGACTTCTGAGCCATTAACATTTATACTGGCCAAGTCTCTCTATGCGTTGTGACCTCTTCCCTTGCCTATACTCTAATATCCTACGTTCCTGATGAGTAGTGGAGCCTTTCTTTTTTTTTTCCTTTAAAAAAAATTTCAATTACAGTTGACATTCAATATTATATTAGTTTCATGTGTACAGCATAGTGGTTAGACACTTATATAACTTAGGAAGTGATCCCCTAGTCAGTCTCTTACCCCCCAGCACCATACATAATTATTATAATATTATTGACTATATGCCCTATGCTGTACTTGACATCCCTGTGACTGTTTTGTAACTGCCAATTTGTACTTCTTAATCCCTTCATCTTTTTCACTTAGCCCCCCAACCTCCCTCCCATCTAGCAAATATCATTTTGTTCTCTGTATCTATGAGTTTGTTTCTGTTTTGTTTGTTCATTTATTTTGTTTTTTAAATCCCACATATACGTGAAATCATATGGTATTTGTCTTCTTTTGTCTGTCTTATTTCATTTAGCATAATAACCTCTGGGTCCATCCATGTTGTTGCAAATGCTCTCTTTTTTATGACTGAGTAATATTCCGTCATATATGTAACACATCTTCTTTATTATCTACCAATGGACACTTAAGTTGCTTCCATATCTTGGCTATTGTAAATAATGCTGCAGTGAACATACGGGTGCATATATCTTTTTGAAGTAGCGTTTTGGATTTCTTCGGATAAATACCCAGAAGTGGGATTGCTGGGTCATAAGGCAGTTCTACTTGTAATTTTTTGAGGAACCTCTATATTGTTTTCCATAGTGGCTGCATCAATTTGCAATTGCAGGGGGGGCTTTTCTGAGAGTGCTAGATGGGGGTAAGTCTCCAAATGTGACCAAGGGGCAAACCCTCGGTTGGGTTTATCTTCAGGAATCTCATCCAGTTTGACAGGAGCTCTGGGCTGGCCTCTGTGTCTTATAAACAGTGCTGCATGGTGACAGTGGCTCCCTGCGAACAAGCATCAGCAGACGAGGTGAATGCCCAGAAATAAATCCCACCTAGAAGATACAGGGATGATGAGAAATCAGATTCCATCAACTCCCACCCCAACTTCACCAGGAAGTAGGTAAACTTTGTATGACAAATGGTGTGCAACGGTGAACACTAACCACATGTATCGTAAGGAATTGTAGGATATTCACTATCATAAAACCACCACCAGATGAACCAAATAGGAGTAGCCTGGCCCCGTCTGGGGAGGTGAGTGTGCAGTGCCCACTGACCTGAGAACTGCTTCCCTTCACATGCAGGAGGCTGTGGTGCAACAGGCCCTTACAGGATGTGAAAGTGTCATTGGGTGCTCCCGAGTAGAGATTATCTTCCTGCCTCATATCTTTGCGGGCACAACCATAGAAGGGCCAATTTTCCCCGTTCTCTCTATGGATTTTTTTTTCCAGTTTTCTTATTTTCAGAATTATGCTTTTTTGCATGTTTCGTAATATAAACCATAACTGGTATGAAAAAGATTTAAGTTGCTAATTCTTGATTCTTAAAGCAGTATATCATGTGGCTCATGTGTGGTTATATATAATTTACCATTTACAGTAAAATTGACTTTATGCCCTCACCCTGATTATTTATTTTCAGCGAAGCACAACTGGGAGACCATGACAGAAGCGATTCAGAACCACATCGGCTCTCTCAATTGGAGCTATAGGATGTCTTTGAGGGAGAAGGCTGTGACTTATGTAAATTCCTATGGAGAATTTGTCGAACATCATAAAATAAAGGTACAGTTTGAATATTTTACCTTGTTCATTTCTTTTCCTTACTAGTGTTTATACTTGCCTTGAACTAAAATTCCATGTCACGTGTTAAGGACTATAGCTAGTGCTTTTGCATGTACGGCCATGCATGCACATGTATTTCCCCTGCTGTGGATTGCATACATCTGGCTAAATTAAAGAAATTGCCTTTTAAAGAACTTTTAATTTAAAGTTATTTGCCTTTTGATTTCATTACCATCTTGAAAGAGAAAATGTTTAAACAGTTTAAAGTTAAAATAGTAAAGAGATCAAAATTGAAGCCATTAGTTCTTTTTTAAAATTACCTAGAATTCCAATATATTACTCATAGAAACATTAATAAAAGTAGTATCAGAATTAGTATATTTCATAAATTTATATTTGTAAGTTTATGTATTATAAAGTCAATATGTAAGAAAAATGAGACCATTTTGATGAACACAAAAATTTTAAATTGGAGTTATGAAAGACAGTCAAATACTATCCTCAAAACCTAGTTCATTTTTTTTCTTTGTCTTTTTCATAGTTCATTTTTGTACTCTGCTTTCGTAGCACACTATGTGATGACCTTGACAGGATTTGAGGTTATTTTGTAATCATTTGTTGTCTCTAGAAAGGTATGAGGTGGTCCATTTAAAGCTGCCCCTTTGGACTATGTCTGGGCTAATTCGAATTACATCATCTACATGAAACATAGTAGAAATACAAGTCAGTCAGTTTTATTCCTCAAGCTGTCATGTGCCTGGCAGAGTCCGTTGAATAAGCCGATCTTTTCGAGAAACTTCAGGTTCCTCCTACTTCACCTTCACAGTCAGCACTTTTGGTCTGTTTCAGGTCTCTTTTTATACCACCCCCTTGTTTAAATACCTTTATTACTTTTTGAATTTTTAAAATGCAAATGTATTTATGATTTACTTGTAAAATGGAAAATAAACAATGACCAGCCTTTATTGATTCTCCATAGCTTGGAGTTTTAGAATGGCACAGAAGGGTCTACATTTGGCGCTAATCTGTGTGACTCTACCTCTGATATCTACCCTCCTCTCCTGGCACTCTGGCCACTTGCTGTTTTCCGTACACCAGCTGCTTTCAGGCCTGTGTGCATTTCTATATGTACTGTTCTGTCTTTAGGTTTCCATTCCTCTCAAATCTTTTCACTTTCCTCATCTCCACTTGAAATGTCACCACCTTTGAAGCCATTCTTGAGGCTTTCCAATCCCCTATTCAACCCCCAGTGTGGTCTTTTGGTTAATATTTTGTAAAGACTTCTGTTTTCTGTGGTGGTGCTTGTCACACTGCATTATTGTTTTTGCATATTGTTCCTGTTGATGGGAAGCTCCATAGAGGGTAGTAATTAGTTTGTCCATGGTGTTTGGTACTCTATGGTGTTTGTTGAAAAATGAAATTTACTTTTTTCTTTTTAAGGCAACCAATAGAAAAGGACAGGAAACTTGTTATACTGCTGCAAAATTTGTCATAGCAACAGGTGAAAGGCCACGGTATTTAGGAATCCAAGGAGACAAAGAATACTGTATTACTAGGTAAGATTAAATAGGTCATTTTAACTGTAAATTGTATTATATTTTATGTGTTCCGATTTATTTATTCCCTGTCTTATTTCACAAAGATTTGAATTGATGAATGATATATACAGTGCAAGAAGCTAAGTAGTTAACATAATGGAACAAAGAGAAAATAAGGTTAGGTAAATAATAAGGTCAAATTTATACATAAAAATATGCTATATGTTACTAGGTAATTGCTATGGGAATTTAGCTCTAAACTTCCTAGAGGCCAAAACAAAGAAGTGAATGCAATTAGCTTTAGGTTTTAGTGTCTATATAATAATAATCTGGAGAATCATGGCTTTTCCTTATACTAAGATTTAATAGGAATCTTCCCTAGATGGTCATAAAGAGGACAATGTATAATGTAGAACACAACTCTCAAACTTTTTTGACCAGATGCACATTAAGAAATACATTTTCGGGTTGGGGCCAAATGGTTCAGTTGGTTAGAGCACGAGCTCTGAACAACAATGTTGCCGGTTTGATTCCCACGTGGGCCACTGAGCTATGCCCTCCACAACTAGATTGAAGACAACGAGCTGCCACTGAGATTCTGGAGGGGTGGCCGGATGGTTCAGTTGGTTAGAGCACGAGCTCTCAACTACAAGATTGCCGGTTCAATTCCTGCATGGGATGGTGGGCTACACCCCCTGCAACTAAAGATTGAAAACGGCGACTGGACTTAGAGCTGAGCTGCGCTCTCCACAACTAGATTTAAGGACAGTGATTTGGAGATGATGGGCCCTGGAGAAACACACTGTTCCCCAATGTTCCCCAATAAATTTAAAAAAAAGAGAGAGAAAAACATTTTCGTTGCACTGTTGTTCAGGTGAACACACACACACACACACACACACACACACACACACACACACACACCAGTATTTCTTCTTATTACGTATAACATAGTCTTATATTTTCTGTTCTGTTTTTTTCTTAAACTTTGCTGTGATCCATTAATTTGATTTTGAAAAATCTAAAGTATACTTCTTACTCCACAGGAGACACTTTACGAACTCCAAAAGGCTGTTTCTTTTAGTGTTTCTTCATTTAAGCCCCCAAATACAATTTAGCCAACAAAAGACCATTACATATTGAAACCTAAACAACCCACTTCATTTTTATTGCCTACATATTCTTTTTTGTATTTTTCTTTTTCAGTGATGACCTTTTTTCTCTGCCTTATTGCCCTGGCAAAACGTTAGTAGTTGGTGCATCTTATGTGGCTCTGGAATGTGCAGGATTTCTTGCTGGCATTGGCTTAGATGTCACAGTTATGGTGCGTTCAATACTTCTTCGTGGATTTGATCAAGAAATGGCAGAGAAAGTGGGTTCCTACATGGAACAACATGGTGTTAAGTTCTTAAGAAAATTTATACCAGTGATGGTGAGTCTGAATGACATTTGGAATTTCTTTTTACTCTCTCTTTAGCCTTTTATAATTTTACCCCTCCTTAATTGGTCTGTACTCAATATGAAACCTTAAAGATAGTGTTCCCACCCCAAATCTACAAAACTGGCCCCCATTTGTCCCTGTCTTTTCTTCCTCTCATATGGAGGTGTCCTTGCTCCTCTCAGCCCAGGTCCTTCTTCTCTCACTGTTCTTCTCACCTTTTCAAGGGATATCCCACCTTCAGCCTAGTCATCATCTTTCTCCCTCTATCATGCCCTTTAGTGTCTCTGATCTTTAAACACATAAGCCCTCCTTCCCCTCTCTGCCTTTCTGGGTGGGTCCCCATGTTTCTTTTCCCCTTTACAAGAAAACTTCCATTCACGCTACTTCATTTTTTACCTCATTTCACACTTCCGACGATTCTCAGCTGCTTCCATTCCTGCCACTTCTTTGAAATTGTTTGTCGAGATCTATAGCAAATTCCCTTTTGTCAAAGTCAATGACCACATCTCTTTTCTTACCTTACTGAGCCTCTGGCAACATTTTTTCCATTTGAAACACTCTCCTTTCTCAACTTTTCTGGACCCACAGCTTATGGTTCCACATATATGTAAATATCAAGAGTACCTGGTCCCTCTTCACTTCACTACCCTTTTTACCTGGTAAGTCTTCTTTAGGTCCATACTTTGTTATCTCAATGCTAATAGCTCTCAAATTTATATATCTTGCGCAGGCATCTTTCCCGAACTCCACACTGATTTGTACAGCTGCCTACTGGATGTCTTCACTTGAATTCCTCATAAGCATTTCAAATTTAACAAGACAAAAATGAAACTCTTAATTTTCTATCTAAATATATTACCCTGCTAATCTTTCTGGCCGATCTCAGTACTCAATAAATGATATATAGCCCACACGATTTATTAAGCCAACACCTAGAAAGCATCCCTTCATTCTTCCTTTTATCCTACCTCCACCTAATCCATTAATTTATTTCTACTTCCAGAATATACCTTGTGACAGTCCTTTTTTCTCTGTCTACGTAGTCCAAAACCCTAAGTACATACACACTTGTATACACACACTACACACACACACACACACACACACACACACACATTCACATGTATACCCTATGACCCATTTATTTTCTGTCCCCTTTTGATAAAATCATTACATTATTTATCCTTACTAGGTTCAACAGTTGGAGAAAGGTCCACCTGGAAAGCTGAAAGTGGTGGCTAAATCCACTGAAGGACCAGAAACTGTGGAAGGAGTATATAACACAGTGAGTTTTTATTTTATAAACAGTAAGTGGTTGAACACACTCATAAGTTACCACAGATGAAGCTTATGGGAAAATTATACCAGGCTTAACGTTTTTCTGTTTTGTTTTGATTCTTTGTAAGAATATAAAAAATATAGAAGGTAGTTGGTCTGTTGCTATTTGATAGTAGTACATGAAGAATACTATGGTCAAATGCAGGTATATGTATAAGTATGCATAGAACAAAATCTGGAAGCAGATATACCTGACTGTACTTACTTCATGAGCATTAGATATACATTTCTGAATTTGAACATTTTTACAGTCAACATTAAATCTATTTTATAATAAAATTTCACTTTCAAAAAATAAACAATGTAAAATCTCCAAAAAGTCTGAATAGTCCATGGACTATTCTGGATGGCAACAATTCTAATTTAAACTGATGATGTTTGGATGCCAATATTTCTTTTATAAATTGTAGTTTATAGTTTTAACATAAACTGTATATTTATGTTTTATTATGTTGGTGCAAAAGTAATTGCGATTTGAAAGGTTAAAAATCATTTTTTTTACTTAGACGTTTATCATTTATATCCCTCACACTGTGTGAACCCCCTCCCCCCATCCACTATCCCTCTGACATCGCACAGAGCCATTACATTTCTACTGTCTCTATTCCTAATGCTGTACTCCGCTTCCTGTAACCATATACATATATATAAATAAAATTATAGTTGGCATTCATTATTGTTCAGCTTCAGGTGTACAGTGCAGAGATCAGGCATCTACGTCATCCCTGAGGTGGTCTCTGAAATGGGACATGTGTCTATCGGATACCCTACAAAATCTTTACATTATTGATTATGTTCCCCAAATTAATTTTCAAAACCCCGTGGCCATCTTGTGGTTACTGACTATTTTCTAAACCCCTCACCTTCCCCCTTATCCCCAACCCCCCCGCCCATCTAGCAACCCTCAGTTTTTTCTCTATGTCTCCAAAACTGTTTCTGATTAGTTCATTCACTTATTTTTTTCTTTAGATTCCGCATATAAGGGAGATCATATGGTATTTGTCTTTCTCTGTCTGATTTATTTCACTTAACATAATGTTCTCTAGGTCCATCCATGTTGTTGCAAATGGTAAGATTTCTTTCTTCTTTATGGCTGCGTAATACTCCATTGTATAAATGTACCACAGTTTCTTAATCCAGTCATCTACCGATGGGCATTTCGGTTGTTTCCATGTCTTAGCTATTGTATATAGTGCTGCAATAAACATAAGAGTGCATAAAGATTTTTGAATTGGAGTTTTGGATTTCTCCGGATAGCTACCTAGGAGTGGGACTGCTGGATCATAAGGTAGTTCCATTTTTCAGATTTTTGAGATACCTCCGTACTATTTTCCATAGTGGCTGCACCAATCTGCATTCCCACCAACAGTGCACAAGTGTTCCCTTTTCTCTACATCCGCGCCAGCACTTGTTGTTTGTTGATTTATTGATGACAGCCATTTTGACTGGGGTGAGGTGGTATCTCATTGTGATTTTTATTTGCATTTCTCTGATGGTTAGTGAGGTTGAGCATTTCTTCATATGTCTGTTTGCCATCTGTATGTCCTTTTTAGAAAAATGTCTCTTCATGTCCTCTGCCCATTTTTTAATTGGGTTGTTTGTTTTTTTGGAGTTGAGTTGAGTGAGTTTTTTATAAATTTGTGATATTAACCCCTTATCAGATATATCATTGGCAAATATCTTTTCCCATACAGTAGGATCCCTTTTTTGTTTTATTGATGGTTTCCTTTGCTGTGAAAAAACTTTTTAGTTTGATGTAATCCCACGTGTTTATTTTTCTCTTACTTCCCTCGTGCGAGGGGATATATCAGTAAAAATCTTACTCCGGGTATTGTCTGTGAAGTTTCTTCCTGTATTTTCTTCTAGGAATTTTATGGTTTCATATCTCACATTTAAGTCTTTAAGCCATTTTGAATTTATTTTTGTATATGGTGTAAGGAGGTGGTCAGCTTCATTTTTTTGCATGTGTCTGTCCAGGTTTCCCAGCACCATTTATTGAATAGACTGCCTTTACCCCACCGTACATTCTTGCTTCCATTGTCGTAAATTAGATGGTCATATAGGCATGGATTTATTTCTGGAATCTCTATTCTCTTCCATTGATCTATGTGTCTGTTTTATGCCAGTACCATGCTGTTTTGATTACTGTAGCCTTGTAGTATAATTTGATGTCAGGTATTGTTGTACCTCCCACTTTGTTCTTATTTCTCAAGATTGCTGAGGCTATCGGGGTCTTTTATGGTCCCATATAAATTTTAGGATTATTGTTCTATTTCTGTGAAAAACGTCATTGGTAGTTTGCTGGGAATTGTGTTGAATATGTATATTGCCTTAGGCAGTATGGACATTTTAACTAGATTAATTCTTCCTATCCATGAACATGGTATGTGTTTGCATCTATTTGTATCTTCTTTCATTTCTTTCTTCAGTGTCTTATAATTTTCTGAGTACAGATGTTTTACTTCTTTGGTTAAATTTATTCCCAGGTATTTTATAGTCTTTGAAGCAATTGTAAATGAGATTGCTTTTTTAATTTCTCCTTCTGATGTTTTATTATTGGTATATACAAATGCAACTGATTTCTGAATAGTAAATTTGTATCCTGCTACTTTACTAAATTCATCTATCAGCTCTAATAGTTTCTTGGTGGAGTCTTTAGGGTTCTCCATATATAGATCATATCATCTGCATATAATGACAATTTTACTTCCTCCTTACTGATTTGGATGCCTTTTATTTCTTTTTCTTGTCTGATTGCTGTGGCTAGAACTTCCAGCACTATGTTGAATAGAAGTGGAGAAAGTGGGCAACCTTATCTTTTTCCTGATCTTAAGGGGAATGGTTTTAGCTTTTCCCCATTGAGTATGATGTTAGCTGTGGGTTTATCATATACGGCCTTTATTATGTTGAGATATGATCCCTCTATTCCCACTTTCATAAGGGTTTTTATCATAAATGGCTGCTGAATTTTATCAAATTTCTGCGTCTATTGAGATGATCATGTGATTTTTATTTTTCATTTTATTAATGTGGTGTATCGTGTTAACTGATTTGCAGATGTTGAACCACCCTTGCATACCAGGGATGAATCCCACTTGATCATGGTGTGTGATTTTTTTAATGTATTGCTGAATTCTGTTTGCTAATATTTTGTTGAGGATTTTTGCATCTATGTTCATTAGCGATATCGGCCTGCAGTTTTCTTTTTTTGTGGTGTCTTTGTCTGATTTTGGGATCAGGGTGATAGTGGCTTCATAAAAAGTGTTTGGGAGTCTTCCCTCCTTCTGGATTTTTTGGAAGAGCTTGAAGAGAATAGGTGATAATTCTTTTTTGAACGTTTTGTAAAATTCACCTGTAAAGCCATCTGGTCCAGGGCTTTTGTTTGTTGAGAGCTTGTTGATTACTGATTCAATTTCCCTGGTGGTAATCAGTCTATTCAGGTTTTCTGTTTCTTCTTGAGTTAGCCTTGGAAGGTTGTATGCCTCTAGAAAATTGTTCATTTCTTCCAGATTGTCAAATTTGTTGGCATATAGTTGCTCATAGTAATTTCTTAAAATTTTTTGTATTTCTGCCGTGTCTGTTGTCACTTCTCCTCTTTTATTTCTGATTTTATTAATTTGGGTCCTTTTTTTTTTTTTAATGAGTCTGGCTAAAGGTTTGTCAATTTTGTTTATCTTCTCTAAGAACCAACTCTTGGATTCATTGATCTTTTGTATGGTTTTCCTGGTTTCTATTTCATTTATTTCTGCTCTGATCTTTATTATCTCCTTCGTTTACTCCCTTTGGGCTTATTTTGCTGTTCTTTTTCCAGCTCCCTTAAGTGTGAAGATAAACTGTTGATTAGTGATGTTTCTTGTTTCTTTAGGTAGGCCTGCAATGTTACGAATTTCCCTCTTAGGACTGCTTTCGCGGCATCCCATAGATTTTGGGTCATGGTGTTTTCATGTTCGTTTCTCTTGAGATATCTTTTGATTTCTTCCTTGATCTCCTGCTTGACCCATTCATTATTTAGTAACATGTTATTCAGCCTCCATGAATTTGTGTGTCTTCCATTGTTTTTCCTGTAGTTGATTTCTAATTTCATAGCACTGTTGTCAGAGAAGACAATTGGTATGATTTCAATTTTCTTAAATTTATCAAGACTTGTTTTGTGGCCTAACATATGGTCTATCTTGGAAAATGTTCCATGTGCGCTTGAGAAGAACGTGTATTCTGCAGCATTGGGGTGAAATGCTCTGAAAATATCGATTAAATCCAAGTTGTCCAATGTATCATTTAAGGCTGTCGTTTCCATATTGATTTTCTGTCTGGAAGACCTGTCCCTTGTTGTCAGAGGTGTGTTGAAGTCCCCTACTATGATAGTGTTACTGTTGATCTCTGTCTTTATGTCAGTCAATATCTGTTTTATATATTTAGGTGCTCCTATGTGGGGTGCATAGATATTTACTAGGGTTATGTCGTCTTTTCGGATCGATCCCTTTATTATTATATAGTGCCCATCTTTGTCTTTTAATATAGTCTTCATTTTAAAGTCTATTTTGTCAGAAGTAAGTATTGCAACTCCAGCTTTTTTCTCATTTCCATTTGCATGAAATATCTTACTCCAACCCTTCACTTTCAGCCTGTGTGTGTCTTTTGATCTGAGGTTAGTCTCTTGTATACAACATATACAAGGGTCTTGCTTTCTTATCTACTCAGCTACCCTATGTCTCTTGATTGAAGCATTTAGTCTGTTTACATTTAAAGTGATTATTAATAGGTACTTAGTTATTGCCATTTTTAAATTTGTAGTTCGATTGTTTTCATCTTTCTTCTATTTACAGATGTCCTTTTAGTATTTCTTGCAATGCTGGCTTGGTGGTAATAAATTCCTTTAGCTTCTTCTTTTCTGGGAAGCTCTTTATCACTCCATCAACTTTAAATGATAGCCTTGCTGGATAAAGCAATCTAGGTTGTAGGCCTTTGTTTTCCAACACTTTGAGTATCTCCTGCCACTCCCTCCTGGCCTTCAGTGTTTCTGTAGAAAAGTCATTTGATAGTCTTATGGGAGTTCCCTTGTACGTAACCCTCTGTGTTTCTCTTGCTGCCCTTAGGATTCTCTCTGTCTTTAACCTTTGCCATTTTAACTATAATGTGTCTTGGTGTGGACCAGTTTGGGTTTATCCTGGTTGAAACTCTCTACACTTCCTGGGTTTGTATGTCGGTTTCCTTCACCTGGTTAGGGAAGTTTTCAGACATTATTACTTCAAATATGTTCTCAATCCCTTGCTTCCTCTCTTCACCTTCTGGTATTCCTATGATGCTCATGTTGTTGTGGTTGATGTTATACCAGAGGTCTCTTAAACCATCTTCATTGTTTTTTATTCTTTTTTCTTTCTGTTGTTCTGTTTGGGTGATCTCTGCTAACTTGTCTCCTAAATCACTGATTCAATCCTCTGCTTCATCTAACCTGCTGTTAATTCCTTAAAGTGAGTTCTTTATTTCGGTAATTGTGTTCTTTAGTTCTAACTAGTTGTTCGTTATGATTTCTACATCCTTCTTGATGTTGTCTCTAAGCTCCTTAAACATTCTTATCATCAGTGTTCTGAACTCTGTCTCTGATAGGTTGGTTACCTCTGTTTCATTTGGTTCCATTTCTGGAGGTTTCTTCTGTTCTTTTATTTGGGACATGTTTCTTTGTTTCCCCATTCTGCTGACTCTCTGTGTTTGCTTCGATGTATTAGGTAGATCCCCTAGAATTCTTAGTTCTTGCTGGGTTATCTTATGTAGTATGTGCCCTTTATATTTGACTTGCGCTACTTCGTTCTTCTCCTCTGCGTGTGCTCCAAAGGTGACTCTTGTGTTGTGTATATTGTCCTGTTAAACAAGATCTTTAATTGCTTTTCGCTTTTGAGTAGGTGGGGTTAACTCCTAGGCTGACTAGTGAGACGTGGCTCTGCCCACTGCAGGGTGTTCTGCTGCATGAGGGTTGACCACTTAAATGTGGTTTGGCCTCCATGGGCTCTTTTACCTGTAGAGAATTCCCTCTGGGTGTGTCACTTGTAGGTCAAACCGGGTAGTACTCTGGTTTGGTCTGGAGTTCGCCTCTGGGTGTGTTGAATCTGTGCCTCTTAAGCTGGGCCCTGGTAGGGCAATTTCAGAACAAAGCAGATCACCAAGCGCAACAACAAAGAAAAAATCAAATACATTCACATGTAAAAACAACCGACAACCCCACTCAACACAGGCAAAGATATGAAAGATATAAAGACAAAACAAAACAAAACAAAAAGCAGCGCCAGTCTTGGCTTAAGACCATCAAGTAAACTCCAGGTTGGCCTCTGCTGTACCAAAGAGTCCCCTGCGTATTGTGCAGGCAGAGCCGGTCACCTGGTTCCCAGAGTGACGTTCGGACTGCAGATTACGTGTGTGGGGCTGAGGGATCTGGATGGTAGTTTTTACAAAGCCAGTGCAGTTTCTGCCCTTGCCTGCACTTATGCACACTGAGAGTAGCACCACCAGCCCTGTGTCCAGTTCTCCTGAGTCTTAGGGCACTTCTTTCGTGTGTGTGTGTGTGTGTGTGTGTGTGTGTGTGTGTGTGGCGGGCAGGAGATTTCTGAGTTGTTGAAAGTTGGGAGCTGTGTCTGCCGCTTACTGCTGATCCCTGGGAGTGTCTCCGCAGATGTAATTGCCTGGTCCTAGGCAGGCCAGAAAGGGTGGGGTTGGGGTTGGGGGGGGGTCTTCTCTCTCCCAGCCCAGCCGTATCACACTCTTCCCGCAGGCCAGAAAAGGTGGTGCCTGGGGATGGAGGGGTCTTCTCTCTCCCTGCCCAGCAAAAACCACACTCCTCCCAGCCTCCTCCCTGGGCCAGAGCCGCCCGCCAGTCTTCCCAGAGCCGGAGCACCAAGGCTCCTCTGCAATCTGACACCACTCCTCAGTTCAGGGCCAGTTCAAGTGTCTTGAAGGGCGGGGGTAGGATTGGAAGAGCTGGGGGAGGGGCCCAGGTATGGAGTTTGTGTCCTTTGTCCGGCCTAGGGTTTAACTGGACATATCAGGTAAGGTTATTGCCTCAAATGCTGGATATGCTGCACCCTCGGCGGGAGAGATCAGCTGTGGGACGCAGGGAAAGAGCCCACCTTCTGGCTTTTGTGTTTTCTGTTTTGTCCTTGGATCCCCTGCGTCTCTGCAGCTGTGGATGTCGTCCGCGTTTCCACCGCAGCCATTGTGGGCCGCGCCTCCACAGCTGAAGATGCGGACGGCATTTCCACAGCTGCAGATGCGGACTGTGTATCCACAGCCACAGATGCGGGCCGCGTCTCCACTCTGCTCCCTTCCCTCTTCCCCTCTGTTACTTCTTTTTCTTGCATAAGTGCACTACCTTCTTCCCCGAAAATACGACCTAGCCAGACAATCAACTCAAATACGTCTTTCGGACCAAAAATTAATATAAGACCCGGTATTGTATTGTATTGCATTATATTATATTATATTGTATTATATTATATTATTTTACTCGGTGTTATAGTATAATTTTTGCTCCATTTTCCTCTGGGAAATTTCTTTTTTTGCTCCAAAAGACTCATTAGATGTGATTGTCTGGCTAGGTCTTATTTTCGGGGAAACATGGTAGCAAGCCCTCCAGCACAGTATTAACCAGAAATGGCCGTGGCAGACATTCTTGTCTTGTTCTCCATATCAAAGGAAAGTATTCAGTATTTCATTATTTAAAGAATAATGTTATCTGTAGGGTTTTGGTAGATATTCTTAATCAGGTTAAAGAAATTATTTTCTATTTCTTGTTTGCTAAGGGTTTTTTCATTATTTGGGTTTTCTTTGTTTTTTTTTTAAATCTTGAGTGGAGCAATTGAGATCTCGCTTCACGGCAATTGTTACCAGTTTGGCTCAAATAAATTCTTACAAAAATTCTCAAAAGAAAACAAAAAAATGAGACAAAATAAAAAATATCATGAGTGGATGAGTTCAGTTGTAACAATGTTCCTTTTGTACCTGTTGTTGATCAAGATTGTTTTTCTTTAATTTGTTAATGTCTTGAGTTACATTGATTTTCTAATCTTCATTCAACTTTATATTCCTGGTATAAACCCAACTTGGTAAAGGTCCTTTTTATATATTGTTGAATTTGTTTATTAAGAATTTTTGCATTATACTCATTGGCTTATAATTTCCTTTCACATACTAAACTTTTCAGATTTTGGTATCAAGGTTATTCTAGCTCATGAAAGAACTTTTGGAGTATGTTCCTTTTATGTTCTCTGGAAGCATTTATATAAAGTAATATGAGAGCATTGTTTGTATGTTTGATTGAATTTACTGATGCAAGCATCTGGGTCTAGAATTTTCTATCTATCCATCTATCTATCTATCATTCTGTCTATTGAGAGAGACAGAGAAAGAGATATTTGACCACTAATTCATTTTTTTTAATAATTGAAGGAATTTTAAGGCTTTCTGTTTTTTTCTTCATTACTTTTGAATAGTTACATTTTTTAGGAATTAGTCTATTTCATCTAAGTTGTCAAACATTGGTATAAAGTTGTTCACAATATCTAAATTTGTAAATTATTTTTTTTTGTAATCAGGTGTAATTTACATGTAGTAAAATGCACAGATCGTAGATGTTCTATCAGTTTGACAAATACACGTTTCTGTAATCCACACTCCTTTGAAGGTAACAAAACATTTCTGTGAGTTTAGAAAGCTCTCATGTTTCTTTCCACTCCCTGACCCTAAGGAACGCTATTCTGATTTTGTCATCATAGACTAGTTTTGCCTATTCTTGACATCAAAGAAATGGAACTGTATAGTAGGAACTCCTTGATATCTGGCTTCTTTTATTGAGAATGATGTTTTTAAGATTCATCTATGTTGTTGTGTGTATCAGTAGTTCTTTTTATTGTATGAATTGTATGAATATGCACTTGTATGATTATACCACAGTTTATTCATTTTCCTGTGGGTAGTCACCTAGGATGTTTTCAGTTTAGGCTAATTGTGACTTAAACTCCTATGAAGATTTCTAGTGTAAAGTCTTTTGTGGTCATATACTTTCATTTCTCATGGGTAAGAAACTCTCATCACCTCAGAGTGAAACTGCTTGATCCTAACATAATTCCTATGTTTAACTTTTTGAGAAACTGCCAAACAACTTCTAAATGATTGTGTCATTTTACATTTCTGTCAGCCATGCATAAGAGTTTTGGTTGTTCCATACCCTTACTAACATTTTGGGTTGGCTGGCTTTTTCATTATAAGTATTCTAGTACATGTGTAGTGATATCTTAGGGTTTCCATTTGCATCTTTCTGATGACTAATGATATTGAGCAATTTTTTATGTGTTTATTGGCCATTTATATATTTTCCCTTATGAAGTGTCTGTTTGAATCTTTGTGTTATTATTTGTTGGGTTATTTGAACTTTTGTTCTTGAACTGCAGGAGTTCTGTATATATATTGGATATATTCCTTTTTCAGATATATGTATTGTGAATATTTTCTTCCTACCTATGACATGCCTACTTACTTTTTATGACATCTTTTGATGAATAATAGTTTGAAATTTTTTATACAGTCCAGTTTATCAATTTTTTATTTTATGGTTAATGCTTTCTGTGTGCTCCAAGAATTCTTTGCTTACTCAAAGATTGTGAAGATATTCTATATTTTCTTCTTGAAGCTTTATAGTTTTATGCTTAGGCCTGTAATCCATGTTGAATTAATTTTTGTTTATGGTGTGAGGTAGGAATTGAGGTCCTTTTTCTTCCATATGGGTATTCAGTACCATTTGTTGAAAACACTTTCCTTTCTCCATTAAATTGTTTTGGTGCCTTTGTTGAAATCATTTGACAGTTTAACCGTCAGTCTGTTTTTGCACTCTTTACTCCATTGACCATTTGTCTCCTTTATCCAGCACCACATTGTTTCATTGTGTGTGTGTGAGTGTGTGTGTGTGTGTGTGTTTTAAAAAACAATAATGTTTTATTGCGACCAGCAGGAGAGTGCCCTGCATGAGGTGGTGGGTGCGCCAAGCGTAAGGGTGGTCTGGAGGCCAGCTCCGAGGCCTCCTCAGATATACTTCTGGGAACCGGTAAAGAAGTCATGGCAAGCTACTGCCAAGTCACCAATAAGATTAAGAAATTATGGAAGACGTCATCAAAATGGCGGCGTTAGGTGAGCCTCTTGAAAGCTCCCCTGGAATTTACAACTAACCGAACAACAATAACTCCACAAAGGACTCCCTGCACAGCAGACAGACAAGACGAAGAGGCCCATTACTGAACTCACCTAAAGCTGGGCGAATCACACGGGCGGGGGAGGAGAGAAGGGAGAAGTGCGGAGATGGAGCCGCGTGGGCGCAGGACGCAGACCTAGCTCAGTGCTCCGAGCTCGCTGCATCCTGGAACTACAGCAGAAACTACCGTACCTACGGGAGAGGGAAGAACTCGGCCTGCTAGGGCTCTGCTTATAGCCCACAGGGCTGAGGGGGCAGCATATACCACGGCTGAAACCAATGCTCACGGCAGAGACCTTGGAGAAAAGACTGAGGGAAGAAGGCTGAAAACGGTGGTTTAAGCCCTCACTGCTGAGCAGAGAACGGAAGCCTTAGGCACTGAGACTAGACGCCCCCTCCCTACCCTTCCAGAGTTCGCCCCGTCCCCACCTGCCCGGTGCTAGAAGTGGAACACTAGCAGTGTCAGATCAAAAGAACAGAATATTTGCTGTTCTGAGAACTGTGGACCGCAGACACAGATTCACAGCCCAACTAGTTCCGGCAAAGGGGAGGGAACTGTGGAAGCAGGACCGGCTATGGTGGTGGTTGCCGCCATTTCTCTGGGCCACCTCAGATAACTCACCCGGCCCCTGGCCCCACCTATCTGGGAGGATCCCTGCAGGAGTAAACAGAACTGCTGAAACATACGGGCTCTGAGTCTGGTCCAGGAAGAGCTTTGGAACTTCAAAAGCTCTCCGCCTACCCACCGGGAAACTGCGCCCTGTGACCAGGGCGACCTATTAACAGAGGAGAAGCCCATCTCCCAGGGAATCCCCCCATTGTGTGAGAAGCTGGACTAGTGCAGAGAAAACATAGCACTACCATGTGAGAGAGAGAAAAAAAGGCTGCAGTCAGAGAGAAAATAAAACATTCTACCAACAAGTACTGGAAAACAAAAGAAAGACCTCTTCCTATCAATCTGTTGCAGAAGCCACTCCTATAGATGTCTAGGAAGAGAAATAATAAATCAGCAATTGCCATGAATAACCAAGGCTGCGAGACAGCTCAGAAAGAAAGTGAAAAGTCTCCAGAAAAAGAACTTAAAGATATGGAAAGATGTGACTTAAATGACAGAGAATTCAAGATTGCAGTTCGGAAAAACTCAATGAGATGCAAGAAAACACAGAAAGGCAGTTTAATGAACTCAGAAACACAATCAAAGAACAACATGAGCATTTTACGAAAGAGATTGAAATTTTAAAAAAGAACCAAATAGAATTTCTGGAGATTAAGAACGCAATGGAAGAAATTAAGAATGAAATAGCCAGCTAGGTAGTAGAGTTGACCACATGGAGGAAAGAATCAGTGACATCGAAGATAGAAACCTGGAAATGACACAGATGGAAGAAAGAGACTTGAGACTTAAAAGAAATGAAAGAACTCTACAAGAACTTTCAGACTCCATCAGAAAGAGCAATATAAGAATAATGGGCATAACAGAAGGAGAAGAAAGAGAGAAGGGAACAGAGAATATATTCAAACAAATTGTCGATGAGAACTTCCAAAACTTGTGGACAGAACTGGATCCTCGAATCCAAGAAGCAAATAGGACACCTACTTACCTCAATCCCAACAGGCCTTCTCCAAGGCACATTGTATTGAAGCTGTCTAAAATCAACGACAAAGAAAGAATCCTCAAGGCAGCCAGGGAAAAGAAGACGGTATCCTACAAAAGAAAGCCCTTTATATTATCATCAGATTTTTCAGCAGAAACTCTACAAGCCAGGAGTGAGTGGGACCAAATATTCAAACTATTGAAAGAGAGAAATTATGAGCCAAGAATAATATATCCAGCAAAGATATCCTTTAGATATGAAGGAGGAATAAAGACCTTTCCAGACATACAGAGGCTGAGGGAATTTTCTACTACATGACCTGCACTACAAGAAATACTAAAGGAGGCTATTCGACCACCATCAACAGGGACAATTTGTGGCAACCAAAACATAAAAAAGGGGGAGAGTAAAGGCCTGAACTAGAATATAGGAATGGAGAAAGTAAGCGTGCTGAAGAAAATGGAATACTCTAAATATCAAACTTTCTTTTACGTAAACTTAAGGGTAACCACTCAAAAAAAAATCCAGAACTGAAATATATACTGTAATAAAAGACGAAACAGTGGGAAACATCATAGAATACCACCACACAGGAATCATAGACAGCAACAAAAAGGCAAACAAACAATGGAGACACAGCCATACCAGAAAACTAAAGATGGAATGACAGGACATCCTCACATATCAATAATCACCCTAAATGTAAATGGACTGAACTCACCAATTAAAAGGCACAGAGTAGCAGATTGGATCAAAAAACTAAACCCAACCATATGCTGTCTGCAAGAGACATATCTCAGCTACAAGGACAAGCATAGACTCAAAGTGAAAGGGTGGAAATTGACACTCCAAGCAAATGGTACCCAGAGAAAATCAGGTGTAGCCATACTCATATCAGATGAAACAGACTTCAGGGTGAAAAAGGTAACAAGAGACAAAGATGGACATTTCATAACGGTAAAGGGGACTATACAACAAGAAGACATAACAGTCATCAATATCTGTGCCCCCAATCAAGGAGCACCAAAACATACCAAGCAACTACTAACAGAACTAAAGGGAGAAATTGACCAAAACACAATTATACTAGGGGACTTAAATATATCATTGACAGCTATGGATAGATCATCCAAACAGAAAATAAATAGCGAATTAGCCGCCGTAAATGACACATTAGATGAAATGGACATAATTGACATATATAGAGCACTTCGTCCTAAAACAACAGACTATACATTTTTTAGCAGTTTTAAGAGGGAGATTTCTATCATTACAGGCCTATCTCAAGAAACAAGAAAAATCCCAAATAAATAACCTTACATTACACCTTACAGAACTAGAAAAAGAAGAACAAATGAAACCCAAGGTCAGCAGACGAAAGGAAATAACAAAAATCAGAGCAGAACTAAATGAAATAGAGAACAAAAAGACAGTAGAAAAAACTAATGTGACAAAGAGGTGATTCTTTGAAAAGATGAACAAATCGAGAAACCCTTGGCTAGACTGACTAAGATAAAAAGAGAGAAGACACTAATTAACAAAATCAGAAATGAAAAGGGAAGTTTCATGGACACCACAGAAATACAAAGGATCATCCAAGAATACTATGAAGGACTATATGCCACCAAATTCAATAACCTAGAAGAAATCGACAAGTTCTGAGAAACATATAGCCCTCCTAGGCTGAACTATGAAGAGCTGGAAAATCTAACCAGACTGATCACCAGTAACGAAATTGAATCAGTCATCCAAAACCTTCCCAAAAGCAAAAGTCCGGGACCAGATGGCTTCACTAGTGAATTCTACCAAACCTTCAAAGAGGATTTAATACCAATTCTGCACAAACTCTTCCAAAAAATTGAAGAAGAGACAGTACTCCGTAACTCATTTTATGAGGCCAACATTACCCTGATACCAAAACCTGGTAAGGACAATACAAAAAAGAAAACTACAGACCAATATCTCTGATGAATACGGATGCAAAAATCCTAAACAAAATTCTAGCAAATCGAATACAAAAATGCATTAAAAAGATAATTCATCACGATCAAGTGGGGTTCATCCCCGGGGCACAAGGATGGTTCAATATCCGCAAATCTATCAATGTGATACATCACATAAACAAAATAAAGGACAAAAATCATGTGATTTTATCAATTGATGCAGAAAAAGTATTTGACAAGATACAACATCCATTTATGATTAAAACGCTTAATAAAATAGTTATAGAAGGAAAATACCTTAACATCATAAAGGCCATATATGACAAGCCCTCAGCTAATCTCATAATTAATGGTGAAAAACTGAAGCTCTTTGCTCTATGTTCAGGAACACGACAGGGCTGTCCCCTATCACCTCTGCTTTTCAGTAGTGTTGGACGTCCTTGCCAGAGCAATCAGGCAAGGGAAAGAAATAAAAGGCAACTAAATTGGGAATGAAAAAGTTAAATTATCACTCTTTGCAAATGACATGATGCTATATATAGAAAATCCTAAATACTCCACCAAAAAGCTATTAGGAACAATCAACGAATACAGTAAAGTTGCCGGCTACAAAATCAATGTACAAAAGTCCATTGCATTTTTATATACTAACAATGTAATCTCAGAAAAAGAAATACAAAAAAACAATTCCTTTTGCAATTGCAGCAAAAAGAATTAAATACCTAGGAATAAAGTTAACCAAGGATGTGAAGTACTTATATGCTGAAAACTATAAGACATTTTTGAAAGAAATTGTGAAGAAGACACAAAGAAATGGAAATACATTCCGTGCTCATGGATTGGAAGAATCAACATAGTTAAAATGGCCCTATTACCCAAAGCAATATATAGATTTAATGCAATCCTCATCAAAATCCCAATGGCATTTTTTTAAAAGAAATAGAACAAAAAATTATCAGATTTGTTTGGAACCACAATAGACCCCGAATAGCCAAAGCAATCTTAAGAGAAAAAAAAACAATACTGGAGGTATCACACTCCCTAACTTTAGCTTGTACTACAGGGTTACAATAATCAAAACAGCATGGTATTGGCAGAAAAACAGACATATAGACCAATGGAATAGAATTGAGAACCCAGAGGTAAAACCACATAATTATGGACAGATAATTTTTGACAAAGAAGCTAAAAACATGCAGTGGAGGAAAGACAGCCTCTTCAATAAATGGTGCTGGGTGAATTGGATAGCCACATGCTAAAGAATGAAACTGGACTTCTATCTGTCACCATGTACCAAAATTAATTCAAAATGGATCAAAGACTTAAGCATAAGACCGGACACAATAAACTGCATAGAAGAAAACATAGGTACTAAACTTATGGACCTTGGGTTCAAAGAGCATTTTATGAATTTGACTCCAGAGGCAATGGAAGTAAAAGCTAAAATAAACAAATGGGACTATATGAAACTTAAAAGTTTCTACACATCAAAAGAAACCATCGCCAAAATAAAGAGGCAAACAACTGAATGGGAGAAGATTTTTGCAAACAGTGCCTCCGATAAGGGGCTAATATCCAAAATATATAAGGAACTCATGCAACTCAACAACAGAAAAACAAATAACCCAATTGCAAAATGGGCAGACGACCTGAAGAGAGATGTCTCCAACGAGGACATACAAATGGCAAATAGACATATGATAAAATGCTCAACATCACTAATCATCAGAGAAATGCAAATCAAAACCACAATGAGATATCACCTCACCCCAGTCAGAATGGCTATCGCCAACAAGACAAATAGTAACAAGTTTTGGAGAGGCTGTGGAGAAAAAGGAACCCTCATACACTGTTGGTGGGAATGCAGAGTGGTGCAGCCGTTATGGAAGGCAGTGTGGAGGTTCCTCAAAAAATTACGAATAGAATTACCATATGACCCAGCAATCCCTTTCCTGGGTATCTACCCAAAAATCTGACAACATTTGTACATAAAGACACGTGTGCTCCAATGTTCATTGCAGCTTTGTTTACGGTGGCCAAGACATGGAAACAAACAAAATGTCCTTCGATGATGAATGGATAAAGAAGTTGTGGTATATTTACACATGGAATACTATTCAGTGGTAAGAAAAGATGATATGGGAACATTTGGCACAACATGGATGGATCTTGAGAGTATAATGCTAAGCATATAAGTCAGACAGAAAAAGCAAAGAACCATATGATTTCACTGATATGTGGTATATGAACCAAAAAGAACAAAAGAACAAGACAAACAAATGAGAAACAAAACTCATAGACATAGACAATAATTTAGTGGTTACCAGAGGTAAGAGGGGCGGGGGTGGGAGATGAGGATAAGGGGGATCAAATATATGATGATGGAAGGAGAACTGACTCTGGGTGGTGAACACACAATGGGATTTATAGATGATGTAATACAGAATTGTACACCTGAAATCTATGTAATTTCACTAACAGTTGTCACCACAATAAATTGAAGAAAAAAAAGATTAAGACATTCTTGGAAATCTAGCTGCCCTTCACAGTTGAGGTCCAGTTTCTTCATCATGTAGTCAAGGACACCAAGGTCCTTCTGGCTCTTTGTGAAGGCAGCTAGTTCTATATTCGTGAAGGTTAGGAACTTAGGTTAAAGAAACAGAAGGTTAGGAACTTAGGTTAAAGAAATGTAGCTTAACTGACTTGAATAAATTGCACTTGTTCCTGATCTTTCCTGCATACTTTTGGAAAACAGCAATCAGAGACTTGATGCACTGCTCTGTCTCTGTAGGGGTGGACATTTTTGCCATGTGAGTGTGGAGAGAGGCACGGAGGCCGTGTGCTGGGAGTGGTGTGGTGAGCTCTGCCTAGTGGCTCCACATTGTTTTGATTATCGAAACTTATAGTAAATTGTAGACCAGGTAAAGTCCTCCAAGTTCCGTTCCTTTACATTTCCATATAAATTTTTAAAATAGCTTGCCAATTTTTATTTTTTTAAAGCCTGCCAAGATTTTGAGTGGGATTGTATGGTATAGATCAGTTTAGAAGAACTAACACGTTAATAATATTTATATTTCCAGTACATGAACTTCTTATATCGTTGCTTATTTACGTGTTCTTTAGTTTCTTTCAGCAATATATTATTTTGCTCTAGGGGTCTTTCATATATTTTGCTGAATTTATTGTGAATATTGATGTTTTTTAAGCTATTGTAAGTGGTATTTTTTAAGTTTTTAACTTTCAATGGTTAGTTGGTAGTATTTGAAAATACAAATGAGTTTTGTATATTGACCTTGTAGATTTTTAGGATTTATGTCTGCATATAAAACCAGTTTTGTTTCTTCTTTCCAATCTGCATGCTTTTTATTTCTTTTTCTTGCTTTATTGCACTGGTCACGACCTCCAGTGTAGTGCTGAACAGAAATTGTGAGTGTGCATCCTCATCTTGTTGAAATCTTATGGGTGATCTTAGGCATTCAGTCTTTCATGATTGCTAGGGCGTAAGCTTTTTTACAAATGCCTTATAACAGGTTGGGGACGTTTTCTTTTATTCTTAGTGTGCTGAGAAGATTGAGGATTTAATTAATATCCTCAAAGAATGTTAAGTTTTGTCAAATGCTTTTTTCACATCTGGGATGATTAAATTATTTTTTCTTTTATTCTGTTAATATGGTGAATTAAATTGATTGATTTTTGCATGTTAAACCAAATTTGTATTTTTGGGACAAACTTCACTTGGTCATGATCAGTATTCCTTTATACATGTTGTTATGTTTGATTTGCTAAGATTTTGTTAAGGATTTTGCATCTATATTCATGAGGATATTGGCTTATAATTTTATTTAAATATCCTTGTTGATTTTGGTGTCAGATGTTATGCTCACCTCATAAAAAGGAGTTTGGGAAGGTTCCCTCCTTTTTTTCCAGAAGAATTTGTGGACCAGTATTATTTCTTACTTCCGTGTTCAGTAGACTTTACCAGTGAAGTCATCTGGGTCTGGAGTTAATTTATGGGAAGTTTATAAACTGTGAATTCAATTTCCTTGATGAGTATAGAGGATATTAGTCTAATAGTGCTGCCATAACCAAATACTACAGACTGGGTGCTTTAGGCAAAGGGAATTTCATTTCTCACAGTTCTGGAGGCTAGAAGTCTGAAATCAAGGTGTCAGCAGATTTGGTTTCTTCTGAGGCCTCATTGGATTGCAGATGGTCGCCTTCTCTCTGTGTCCTCACATGATCACTCCTCAGTCTGTGTTATGTGTGTCTGAATTACTCTTTCTATAAGGACACTAGTCACATTGGGTCAGGGTCTACCCTAATGGCCTCATTTTACCTTAATTACCTCTTTATAGGTTCTTTCTCCAAATACAGTCACTTTCTGAGGTATTGGGGGTTAGGACTTCAATATATGAATTTGGGGGCGGGGCATGATTTAGCACACAACATAGGGTTATTCAGATTTGTGTGTAAGTTTGGTAAATTGTGTCTTTCAAGGAGTCTATTTCGGGAATGTAATGTACAGCATGGTGACTCTAGTTAACAATACTGTATTATATATTTGAAAGTTGCTAAGAGAGTAGATCTTAAAAGTTCTCATCATAAGACAAAAAATGTAATTGTGTATGGTGATAGATGTTGACTGGACTTACTGTGGTGATCGTTTTGCAATATATACAAAGATCGACTCATTATGTTATACACCTGAAACTAACATAATGTTATATATCAACTATACCTCAATTTAAAAAAACATGTTTTGACCTCAAAAAAATAAGGGATCTATTTCATCTAAGCTGTCAAATTTATTGGCATAGGGCATTCGTAATAGTTACTAGCCTTTTAATGTCTGAAGGATCTATAGAGATGGTACCGCTTTCATTCTTTATACTGCTGATTTGTATTTTTGATCTCTCTCTAAATACAGGTTTTATTAGCAATTGGTCGTGACTCCTGTACAAGGAAAATAGGCTTGGAGAAGATCGGTGTCAAAATCAATGAGAAGTATGTACATGTGGGGTCATTGCACTATTGTTGCACAAAGCAATATATTTCTACAGATCACCTCTTAGAAATTTTCATTTAATTGCTAAGATGCAAATTTGTAATGCTTTAAATTTAGTTTACATTTTTTTATTAGTTTCACGTCTACAAAGAAACATAATAGTTAGACATTTATACCCGTCACTAAGTGATAACCCCCCTTCCTCAAGCTACTACCCCTCTGACATCTTATGTAACTGTTACAATGTCACTGACTGTCTTCTTTATGCTATACTCCACCTTCCGTGACCACACACACACACACACACATATTTAATTATAGTTGACACACAATATTATTCTACTTCAACTTTAGGTGTACAGCACATTGGTCATGCATCTATAGTCTATGAAGTGATCCCCTTGATAAGTCCAGTGCCCATCTGGCACCTTACATAATCTTTACAACATTGTTTATTTCCCATACTGTATTTCATATCCCCATGACTATATTCTGTCTACTAATTTGCACTTTCTAATCCCTTCACCTTCTTCTCCATCCCCGTCCTCCTCCCATCTAGCAACCAACAGTTTCCTTTTCTGTATCTCTGAGTCTATTTCCATTTTGTTTGCTCATTTATTCTGTTCTTTAGATTTCACATATAAGTGAGATCATATGGTATTTGCCTTTCTCAGTCTGACTTATTTCACTTAGCATAATATTCTCAGGGTCCATCCATGTTGTTGCAAATGGTAAGATTTCATTCTTTTTTATGGCCAAGTAATACTCCCTGAAACTGATTTTTAAAGAAGATAGACTAAAAAAAGAAAAAGAAATGAACAAAAGATACATGAAAAACATGGATGAATCTCAAAATAATCATTCTGAGTAAAGGAAGCCAGGCCAAAAAAGAGGACATATACTAAAAGATTCCAATTATATAACACTGTAGACAATGAAAATTAACAGTAACAGAAAGTAAATAAGTGGTTGTCTGAGGAGAGGACCTAGGAAGGGCAGAGGGAGGGATTACCAAGGGTAAAAGGAAACCTTGGGAATGATAGATGGTTTCACAGGTGTGTGCATACACATGTCAAAACTCACCAAATTGTACCAATTATACTTCAATAAAACTGTTAAAATTAAAAAATATAAATTTATTTTACAGTAAATACAGATCTAGTTCTGTGTTATCAACTTTTCATGAATCAGTAACTCTTTATTTATTGTATGTCTTAAAGAGTTCATGCATGGTTTAAAAAAATAATTGTGGAAATTTATTCACCTACTATCTGATTTAGAGTAAATTTTTATGTCTTTGTTGAAGCAAGGAGAAAAATTTCAAAGCTCTAAGTGCAGTCCTGGGGGAAATCTGGCGATCTCATCATTCAAGAAAACGAGCATGGCTTCATCAGCCAGCAATGTGTTTTCTTTTGGAACTAAAGAAAACCTTGTTATTGTAAGCCATTGATCTTACAGACAGTTGATGACCTGAGGTGCATGAGTTCTTAGAGAGAGATCTTTTCTCTGTGTATTTAGTCTCTGTCTCTTGGAATAGTGTTAGTCATCTAGCAGTATACCGTTTCCCCAAAAATAAGACCTCGCTGGACAATCAGCTCTAATGTGTCTTTTGGAGCAAAATTAATATAAGACCCAGTATTATATTATATTATATTATATTATATTATATTATATTATATTATATTATATTTTATATTATATTATATTATATTATATTATATTATATTATATTATATTATATTATATTATATTATATTATACCGGGTCTTATAGTAAAATAAGACTGGGTCTTATATTAATTTTTGCTCCAAAAGTCACATTAGAGCTGATTGTCTGGTTAGGTCTTATTTTCGGGGAAACTTGGTAGAGTTAGTCATAATGTATTTGTTCCCTTCCAAAATCTACTAGGAGTGGCAAGATACCAGTAAACGATATGGAACAGACAAATGTGCCCTATGTTTATGCTATCGGGGATGTTCTGGAGGGTAAACTTGAACTCACTCCTGTCGCCATTCAGGCGGGCAAGCTGTTGGCTCGAAGACTTTTTGGCGATTGTTTAGAAAAGGTAAATTTCTTGCTATTGTTTTTGAGATAATATCTAAATAAAAATTATGACTTTAAACAATCAGTACAAATAATACTTGTGTGCTTGTTTTGCAAGTAAAGGCTTCTTCACAGATAAATCATTTACAGTTGACTTACTATTTACTAATGGTTTTCAATCAATACTTTAAAAATATCTGCTATGTGTAAGATGTTGTGTTGGGTGATATACAAAAGACAGACATGGTTCCAGCACGTGGGGTGCTGAGTAAGGCAAAGAGCAGTTAATTCTGAATGATGGAATTAGCAGAGGCCTCCCAGGTGGATGGTTGCACTGTCACAGATTAAGAGGGGCACTCAGACTGGATCAGGGTGCTGGCCTTGGCTTCATTGCCTACTTGGTGTGTGAACCTGGTCAAATCGTTTCACTGCAAAACTGATGGTGTGAATCGGTGATTTCTTCAGTCTCCTCCACTTTTCATAGTCTGATCAAAGATTTGGGGTGGACTTTGTAGAATAGTTCAAAATTGAGGAGGCAAAGGGCTTTTTGGATAAGTAGATAACACATATAAAATCCCCACGCTCAGCGTGCTTGGTTTGTTCTAGGCGTCGGAGGAGACTCAGGAGTTCACAGCTGAGGGGGTCATAGTCTGCTGTACCCAGAGCACTGCAGACATGGACATGTGGAGGTGTTGGCGGGTGATGAACAACAGCTAGGGAGATGGTTTTACTGGGTAGGTGTCGGAAACACTGAATGTTCTGTTGCACACAAAGGATTGTCCCATCCACAATACTTACAGCATTCTGGGGTGTATGCAGGCAGAGCAGTTGGTCATAGAGGAGTACGGTTGGGAATGAGGCTGGAAATTGATTTGATGCCAGATCATAAGAAATCTTTGATGGCACAGTAAAGAATTAGTAGGGCCTTCTCTAAGCAGTAGGAGCTGTTGAAGACCTTTATTTCCCCCAACTATTCTGTCAAATCATACAAAGGATAGTAACAATCACCCATATTACCCTTTCACCCCAGTTCCCCAGTTATTCACACTGCCATTTTTGTTCTCTCCTTTGGTGAAGATGTATATATGCATGTACATAAATGCATGTACATTTTTTGGGCTCAGCTTTTTGAAATAAGTCACAGACATCAATGATGGTTTTGCTCCTAAATACTTTAGCATGTATCTCCTAAGAACAAGGATATTCACCTGCATAACCACAGCTACAATATGGTAGCTGAGAAATTCAATAAAAATGTAGTAATACAGTGGTACCTTGGTTTTCAAACGTCTCCGTTGATCAACATTTTGGTTTATGAACGCGGTAAATTTTATGGATCTATGATATCATTAGATAGTAAAATTCATGCTAAATTTGCAATTTTAGGGGTTGATTTTAAGGTCTGGAACAAATCCATCCATTTTGCATTAGTTTCTATGGGGAAACCATGCCTCGGTTTTCGAACGTTTCAGAACTCGGTCTTCTGGAACGAATTACGTTTGAAAACTGAGGTACCACTGTATAGGGACAGAGTCCCAGAGAGCAGTTTCCAGGCTCTTGGCCTCACGTGGAAAGGTGCTGGCTTGGGTAGTAGATGGCCATCAGCTGTGGCTAATTGAACATCAGCTGTTACCAGTTAGCCAGTTAGCCCCTGATATAACTGCCTCGATCGGTTGGCAGGCAGAGAAGCAGACAGCAGGTTGCAGGTCGTGTGACTCCAGCCTCCAGTGAGACTAGTGGTATGACTCCTCTATCTATGGCTCTGTGGGTGTTCCTTTTTGGCCTGGCCACATCCTGCGTTCTTATGTGGGGAGCGGGAAGAGGCCCCGCAGGCTGCCCTGCATTACAAATGGCGCAGCGAGCAGGGTCTCCCGCACGACACACTGTATTCAGTTCCTCAGTTGTCCATTAAGTGTGTGTATGCACGTGGTTTGATACACAGTACGTGGCTCTTCTAATTCCTAAGTCTCTCTTACTCTGATACAGCCCCTGCTTTTATTTACCTGTTTGTTTGCTTGTTTTACTTTTCATGACTTTGACTTTTGATGAATCCAGATGTCTCACATTTTGAATTTCTCTGATTGTTTTTGCATGATTAGGGTCAGATGAAAAGTTTTAGGCACATATAATTCATAAGGGATTCTGTGCACTGCTTATTTAATCACCCCAGGTGCCTTGTAAGGTCGTGAATGAAGATCTGGTGTACATGTGGAGGTTTTGGTGGATGAGGGTCAGCTGGGCATGTGGCTCTGCTGACATCAATGGGTGGGGGCAGGAATACTAAAGGTTTAAAGAAGAAGTATCCCGTCCAAAGTGCAATAGTATTTCAAGGGATGTGGAAGCAGAGTAGTTGCCTAATGCTTTAAGAAGTGAGTCAGGGTAGCCATGGGGTGGAGAGATTAGAAGACAGACCAGTGTGTATGTAGAAAGAGAGGTTAAAGAAAGGACTGAAAGGAAGGCTACAGGTAGGGAGAGATGAAGTGAAGTTCGAGTGGAGGAGATAGTGTAAGATGTAGAGAAAGTGTTTTAGGTGAAAGGTAGGAAAGTTGAGAAATGGACTGTTGATTTTTCTTAATTGATATGAAACAGGAAACAAAGACATCTGCTGAAAATGAGGCTTCCACTGTAAGCCATGGATTAGGGGGTCAGCTGCTGGTCAATAAATAAATTGATGAGCATTTGAGGGACTAAGAGAAGTCAGAAAATACTAAGGCAGTCCACGTGGTTATGTGATTTTTGTCTAGCCACGTTGGGAAAAAAGAACACAAATGCTTGGCTGACCCATGGTTTGCAGGTTAGCAAACGTGATATGGGATTACAGCATTTTAAGTGAAAGACTCTAGGCTGGTGTATATTGTACACAAATCACCTTGTTGATGCAGGGATCCTTGGTGGTGTTTCGTTGTGTTTTCCTTCTGGGTAAAATAGAAACTCACTCAAACTAGGCAAACTGAGGGAGATTATTATAAGGATCACACAGATGAGTAAGTCAAATCACATAGTGACTTAGAACAATGACCATGCTAGGGCTGGGCTTCACTATAGCTGGAGCAGGGCTGGATCTGGGGTCATGGCTGCTCTGGGGCCCCAGCACAAGGGTCTAGGCTTCACTGGGTTCCTTTCCGTTAGCCTAACTTGTCTACAACTCTGAAAGCATGTTTATTTCTGTCCCACTACCACCTGGGGGAATGCTTCCTTTGCTCCTAGTTCATTTTCCTGCAAAATAATTTGATTGACTCAGCTCACCTTTTCCTGCATGGATTTCTGGCTAGCTTATGCATTATCTTTCTTTGGGTTAGATGTCACCCCTGACCTAATCACCTATAACTTATTGGTAGAGGTTGGGGGGACATGTAGTGCTGTGGGCAGTGTCATCCCACAATAGTGCATGGGGGGCTGTGGATGGGCAGACACAGAGAGCTTCATCTCTGGTTATACTCTCCACTCTTTCTCTGGCCCTGCACACTGCTTTCTCTCCATACATACAGTTTTAATGATGCTTCTGCCAATGTGTTCCAACTCTTCTCCACACAGTCACAAACACACTCTCTCCTCCAGGCAGGGATGCCACCTGTGGGCTCGCTTTCCCACAGGCAGGCGCACACAGCTGCTGGAAGATAATGTGTAGGGTTCAGAGTCTGCAGTCTTCCTGTGCAATTCACTTGTGCTGTGCCTCAGTCTGATAAAGCCTCTGAAGGGAATCCGTCATACCCACAGGACTCATGAGATCCTGGCCCCCTGTTAGCTCCCCAGTATACATATGCCATTTCCCCTGGATACTCCAGGGCAGCCACTCAGTCCCACACTATTGAGCTGCTGCTTTGCTCAGCATTTCAGTGGCACTGTTAAATGAAACGACTAAGGGTGATCTCAGCTTCCAGTGAAATAGTGTAATTTTCGGTCATCTGGTACTCCAGGAAAGTAGCTTCCAGAATCATGGGGATGGAAAAAAACATTTTAGAAAGTGTGTAGGGACAAAGAAGTGCACCACCTCCACCTCTACTACATGGTTGTCAAACTGAAAGTCTGAGGTTGGGGCTCTGAGAGAGCTAGACCCATGCAGTGGTCGTTGGCCAGCCCGGAGTCTGTAACATGGAGTCGGGCTCACCCCGTCTCCTTTAGTGTAACTGAGAGTTCCCTGAAATGGTTATGTTTCAGAATCAGTTATACTGAACTGGACTTACTTATTTCCTTTTATGAATGTATGCAATACAGATTTTATTAAAAATGTCACAAAATAAAAACATGTGATTTGTTTATCTTGCAGTGTGATTATATTAATGTTCCAACTACAGTGTTTACTCCTCTGGAATACGGCTGCTGTGGATTATCTGAAGAGAAAGCTATTGAAATATATAAAAAAGAGAATCTGGAAGTAAGATTGTGTTTTATTGTTCGCTTTCTAAGAATTTCTCTTTTAATCAACTGTCTTCTCAGTCACTTTTTATTTTATCATTTTGCAAGTTATAATGGTTACATTGTAGGAAATCATCTTATTTTAGGATATTAGAAATTAATTTAAACCCTGTCTCTCTTATACTAATAATACAACTAATAATACAGTTGGGGAAAGAGAGATGTATAATGTATACATTAGGACTTTTGAATTGCAAATAACAAACATCTACTTGAGTAAATTTATACAAGGAAGCACAAGTTATTATGAGATCCTTTGGGAATACAGGAATGTATCTAGTCCTTAGGAACAGAAAAGCACCAGGAATTCGAAGACTATCTCAATTCTTTCTTTTACTTGCTTGAGGTTTGTGTGTATGCTTGTGTGTATACATGTGCTTCATTCTGTTCCTGCAGACAGACTTTATTTGCCCCTGGAATACACATATGCACATAGCAGCCAAAATACAGCCTTTTTTCTGCTTCCAAATTTATCTGATAGTTCTGGTCTTACTAGGAAGAACTGACTGAATCACCATTTTCAGTCTCAATTCTAAATTATGAGAGAGGACCTTTGATTGGTCCGAGTTGGGTCAGCCATCCAACCATTTCCATTTGGTATGTTGGTAGCCAGACTCATGGCTTGTCAACATGGCTCTGGGAGTCTACACTATCAATGGACTCTAGATAGGGAAGGTGGGAAGTTCCCAGGGTTGTCAGCTTTATGTGGGCTGTGGGCCATTCAGACTTTCACAGAGATGTCTTCTACACGTTTATTTCCACCTACCCTTTACCCCCACCCCGTTCAATCACAAGAAACTTACAAATATTTTCTTACATTTTCGTGGGTGGTTTGAGTGGCTTTTTTCTGCACACCCTACCAAAGTATGAGGGATGGGGGGGATAAAGAGTTGGAGGATTATTACTACTTGAGGTTTTAAGAAAAAGAGAATCGAAATCTCGAGTCCTCTCCCAGACATTTTATTACTGGGAGTTACTTTAAACCATGGCACTGATACTTACCTAGTTAAATACACGTAGTCTGATGACTTACTGAAACTCTTGTTACGCTTCTGGTGTAGGGAGAATGTATGAGTAAAACTTTATAATGTTATTGTAGGTGATTGTCTTCAGTGAGACACTTAAATGTCTTAGAGGACATTGTGTGATCAGTGTCTATAACTCCTTGTGATAATGAGCCATCTTTTCTTCAGCGGTGAATGTCCATTTGGGTGTCAGAAAATTGATGGCAATAATTGTGAGTTTACCACTTAGTTGTAAAACTTTTTGAAGTTAATGAGAAATTAAAATAGAAAGACAGGAAGAATATAGAAGGCCATACCTCAGTTAAAGAAATATCTTTATATTAATAGTAAAAAACGTCCCCAAGTTTGTGGGACTTGTTTAAAGTCTTCAGCCTAAGGTTCATTGCACATCAACTCACCTACTATATATATATAAGCTTTCTACTACCTGACTACAAGAGGGAGAATTGAGATATATTTTTCACATTCTCATAAAAGGGTCATTGACATATGGTGAATAACTGAGATGTGAATATATATATATATATATATATATATATATATATATATATATATGTAAATATAAATATAAATATATATATATATAAAAGGTAGGTTGATTATATGTATGTATGTGTGTGTGTGTGTGTGTGTGTGTATATATATATATATATATATATATATATATATACACACACACACTCAGGTATGCCTGTATATATATGTATATATCTATATCTATCTATCTATCTATAGATATATATATATGCATTTGACAGGACCAAATATTTGATGTATTAGTATTTTTTAAAAATTCCTATTATAAAGAAATTTGAAGAAGCCTCTCAAAAAATATATATATATATATATATGATATTTTTTAAATGAGGAAATCAAAGGTAAAAAGAGAATGAGGGTAGAAAGAATAAAATGGTGTTAGAAGAAAGGTTAATTTGTTGGTTCAGAAAATCAATGCTATAAAGTCCTATAGACTTACTTTAGGATTAAGCTGAAAATTGAATTTAACTCTTAAGCTTCCTACTAGCTGACTACAAGAGGGAGAATTGAGAGATATTTTTCACATTCTCATAAAAGGGGCATTGAGATGTGATGAATAATATCCTCAAAATATCCCTTTAGTGAATACCATAATGGATTTTATAGAACTGTTTCTTATTAGATCAAGAACTGTAGTCCCATGGCATAATGCCAAAGCCAGTAAAATAAAAAAATAAATCTTAAAAGGGCCAGAATAGGGCTGTGCTCTCTGGTGGCCTGACTTAATACAAAATTTTAGCATACAGGCATGCCTCAGAGGTATTGTGGGTTCGGTTCCAGACCTCCACAATAAAGCAAGTATGTATTGCAACAAAGCCAATCACATGAATTTTTTGGTTTCCCAGTGCATATAAAAGTTATGTTTACACTATAATGTAGTCTATTAAGTGTGCAGTAGCATTTGTATCTTAGGGAATAGGAGGCCCAAGGAGAGGGAGAGAGATGGGGGGAACAGCCAGTCAGTGGAGCAGTGAGAACACACACATTTATCAAATAAGTTTGCCATCTTATATGGGAGCAGTCCGTGGTGCAACAAAACAATTAGAATGGTAATATCAGAGATCACTGATCTCAGATGACCATAACAAATATAATAATGAAAAAGTTCAAAATATGCGAGAATTACCAAAATGTGACAGAGGCAAAGTGAACAAATGCTGTTAGAAAAATGGCACCAATAGACGCTCCACGCAGGGTTGCCACAAACCTTCATGTAAAAAATGCAGTATCTCTGCAGTGCTATGAAGCGAAGCAAAATAAAATAAGGTATGCCTGTACAGTTGGCCAAAATCGTCTCGCTCCTGCTGTCCAGCATCACAAGAGAATATCTTGCCCCATATTACTAGCTCGGGAAAAAATCAAAATTCAAAGTTGGAATTACCATTTCTACTGAAAGCATATCACATTCACACCATTGTAAAGTCGGGAAATCTTAAGTCGAACTGTTGTAAGTCAGGGACCATCTGCAGTTTAGAAAACATTTCTTATCTTGGCACCAAATATTAATTTGTTGCCTTCTGTGTGAAGTGATTACGAGGAACAATACTGGGAAAATGTAGCTACCGCAAGCAGGATGGGGGGCACATTGTGTTTTGTTCTTGTTCTTAGGTGATTGAGCCAGATTGAGGAGACTGAGTGGTGCTAAAGTGAAGGCTTTCAAGTAGCATAGGTAATGTTCTTAATATCTTTCAATGGGTTGAACTGTGTCTCCTCTGCTTTTCCTACATTTGGTTTGAAAATTGAACCTTGTGAGCAGATTGTAAGCTTGTCAAAGGCAGGACGTAAGTCTTTATTTACTTTTTCAGCCTACACAGAGCCTAATGTATTGCCCTGGATTGTAGTACTCTGTAAATGTTTGAAAATTGTATTTAGTTAATAGATTTTTTTGGACTAACAGCAGAGGAAAACAAAGGTCAGCATACTTGTGGGGCTGGCATTTTAGTAGCTGTGGCTGAGGTGCTCCCATTGGATACATAAGGTTGGGGTCATGAAAATTTAAATTTATGAAAGCTGTTATAGAGGTTATTGTGTTTATATAATTAAAAAGCATATCAAGGAGTGGTTTTCATATATACTAATCTTGGCCTCTTTCTGTCTCTTCTTTTCTCCAGGTATATCATACTTTTTTCTGGCCTCTTGAGTGGACAGTAGCTGGCAGAGACAACAATACTTGCTATGCAAAGATAATTTGCAATAAATTTAACAATGTACGTAATGTGATTGGAAGCTGAAAACCTATAATTTTAAGATGTAGCTTTTATTCTAGTATTTGGGTTTTTATAATCTCTTTAAAAGTAGTTTTCAGGGCAAGGCATAAGTCCTTCAAACTGTTGCCCAGTTAATGTGTTTGCAGAGGTTGAGCAAGTGATAGATTGTAATTGAAGCTTACCAATACCTTCTCAAAAATAGTCATTGAAACTTGTCTGTTCCCAAATCTGTCTAACTTAGTAGTTTAGAACTAAATGATCTGTGAAAATTTTATCATTAACTAATAAAATATAAGATGTACCTTTATGTGCATTTGGTAAATTGAATGTGTGTCAAAAAGCCTTTAGAAGGAAACACTTCCACAAACTGAAAACTAGTTAATTACCTAATTCCTAATGATTCATTAAAGAATCTTCGGGTGGAGAGCCCATTGTTGGAGGCTACTGCCTTCCCCGTCAGCATGAAACTGATAAACTCTGACAATAATTGTCAGAGTTTAAAGAGCAGCTTATTTATAACTTCTTTTATAAAGAACACTGAGTATAGAAAGCAGCGTTAACACTTGGTTCCTCCCTTTTTTTTTTTTTTTAAGTTTATTGGGGTAACAATTGTTAAAGTTACATAGATTTCAGGTGTATAATTCTGTATCATCTATAACTTCTATATCATCTGTATCTCACATTATGTGTTCACCATCCAGAGTCAGTTCTCTTTCCATCACCATATATTTGACCCTGTTTACCCTCTTAAATCCACTGCCCCACTTACCCTCTGGTAACCACTAAACTGTTGTCTATGTCTATGAGTTTTTGTTTCTTCATTTGTTTGTCTTGTTCTTTTTTTTTTTCCAGTTATATATACCACATATCAGTGAAATCATATGGTTTTCTACACTTTCTGTCTGACTTATTTCGCTTAGCATTATAATTTCAAGATCCATCCATGTTGTCACAAATGGTCCTATTTCATCTTTTCTTACTGCCGAATAGTATTCCATTGTGTATATATACCACATCTTCTTTACCCATTCATCTATCGAAGGACACTTTGGTTGTTTCCATGTCTTGGCCACCGTAAGTATAGCTGTAGTGAACATTGGAGCACCTATGCCTTTATGTATAAATATTTTCAGATTTTTTGGGGTAGATACCCAGGAGAGGGATTTCTGGGTCATATGGTAATTCTATTCTTAATTTTTTGAGGAACCTCCACACTGCCTTCCATAGCAGCTGCACCAGTCTGCATTCCGACCAACAGTATATGAGGGTTCCTTTTTCTCCACAGCCTCTCCAACACTTGTTGCTATTTGTCTTGTTAATGATAGCCATTCTGATTGGTGTGAGGTGATATCTCATTGTGGTTTTTATTTGCATTTCTCCAGTGATTAGTGATGTTGAGCATTTTCTCATATGTCTATATTGGCCATTTGTATGTCCTCTTTGGAGAAATGTCTCTTCACATCCTCTACCCATTTTTCAATTGGGTTGTTTGTTTTTTCGTTGTTGAGTTGCATGAGTTCCTTGTATATTTTGGATATTAGCCCCTTATCGGAGGCACTGTTTGCAAAAATCTTCACCCATTCAGTTGGTTGCCTCTTTATTTTGTCGATGGTTTCTTTTGCTGTGCAGAAGCTTTTAAGTTTCATGTAGTCCCATTCGTTTATTTTAGCTTTTACTTCCATTGCCTTTGGAGTCAAATTCATAAAATGCTCTCTGAACCCAGGGTCCATAAGTTTAGTACCTATGTTTTCTTCTATGCAGTTTATTGTGTCAGGTCTTATGCTTAAGTCTTTGATCCATTTTGAATTAATTTTGGTACATGGTGACAGATAGCAGTCCAGTCTCATTCTTTTGCACGTGGCTTTCCAATTTTTCTAGCACCATTTATTGAAGAGACTGCCTTTTCTCCATTGTATGGTTTTGGCTTCTTTGTCAGAAATAATCTGTCCATATTATGTGGGTTTATTTCTGGGTTCTCAATTCTATTGCATTTTCTGTGTGACTGTTTTTCTACCAATGCCATACTGTTTGAATTATTTTTGCCCTGTATTACAAGCTGAAGTCAGGGAGTGTGATACCTCCAGCATTCTTCTTTTTTCTTAGGATTGCTTTGGCTATTCGGGGTCTTTTGTGGTTACATACAAATCTGGTGATTTTTTGTTTTGTTTCTTTAAAGAATGGCATTGGGATTTTGATGGGGATTGCATTAAATCTGTATATTGCTTTAGGTAATATGGCCATTTTAACTATGTTGATTCTTCCAATCCATGAACATGGAATGTCTTTCCATTTCTTTGTGTCTTCTTCAATTTCTTTTAGCAATGTCTTATTTTTTTTCATTATAGACGTCTTTTACATCCTTGGTTAAGTTTATTCCTAGGTATTTTATTCTTTTTGTTGTAATTGCAAAAGGAATTTTTTTTCCCACTTATTTTTCTGAGATTTCGTTGTTAGTATTTAGGAATGCAGTGGATTTTTGTGCATTGATTTTGTAGCCAGTAACTTTACTGTATTCGTTTAATGTTTCTAATAGCTTTTTCATGGATTCTTTAGGACTTTCTATATATAGCATCATGTCATCTTCAAGGAGTGACAGTTTAAGTTCTTCATTCCCCATTTGCATGCCTTTTATTTCTTTCTGTTGCCTGATTGCTCTGGCTAAGACTTCCAACTATGTTGAAAAGCAGAGGTGATAAGGGACAGGCCTGTCGTGTTTCTCAACATAGAGCAAAAGGCTTCAGTTTTCCACTATTAATTATTTTTATTATGTGTATTATAATTATGTATTTGTAGTTAATTATTATAATTATTGATTATTAATTATTAATTATTTATTATACTTATTATAATTATTTGGTTTTGTCATATATAGCCTTTATTATGTTAAGGTATTTTCCTTCTATACCTATTTTATTAAGTGTTTGAATATTTAGTGGATGTTACATCTTTCAAACGCTTATTATTCATCTATTTATATAATCATATGATTTTTGTCCTTTAATTTGTTTATGTGATGTATCACATTGATGGATGTGCATATGTTGAACCATCCTTGCAGCCTTGGCATGAACCCCACTTGGTCGTGATGTATAATCTTTTTAATGCATTGTTGCATTTGATTTGCTAGAATTTTGTTTAGGATTTTGCATCTGTATTCATCAGAGATATTGGTCTCTAATTTTCTTTATTTTTTTTTTATCCTTATCAGGTTTTGGTATCAGAATGAGTTAGAGAGTATTGTTGTCTACTCATAAAATGAGTTAGAGAGTATTGTTGTCTCTTGTTCAATGTTTTGGAAGAGTTTGAGTAGGACAGGTTAGGTCCTCTTTGAATGTTTGGTAGAATTCACTAGTGAAGTCATCTGGTCCTGGACTTTTGCTTTTGGGAAGGTTTCAGATTACTGATTCAATTTCCTTACTGGTGATCTGTCCATTTACATTTTCCAATTCTTCATGACTCAGCCTAGAAGGTTATATGTTTCTAAGAACTTGTCCATTTCTTCTAGGTTATTGAATTTGGTGGCATATAGTCCTTCGTAATATTCTTGGATGATCCTTTGTATTTCTGTGGCATCTATGATAACTTCCCCTCTTTCATTTCTGATTTTGTTTATTTTTGTCTTTTCTCTTTTTATCTTAGTGAGTCTAGCCAAGGGTTTGTCAATTTTATTAATCTCTTCAAAGTTTCACTTCCTTCTTCCATTAATTTTTTCTATTGTCATTTTGTTTTCTATATCATTTAGTTGTGTTCTGATTTTTATTATTTCCTTCCTTCTGCTTAATTTGGGTTTCATTTATTCTTCTTTTTCTAGTTCTTTAAGGTGAAATGTGTGGTTATTTATCTGGGATTTTTCTTATTTCTGGAGATAGGCCTGTAATGATACAAATTTCCCTCTTATAACTGCATTTGCTGCCTCCCAAAAATTTTGGTAGGATGTAGTTTCATTCTCATTTGTTTCTAGGTATTTTTTGATCTCTCCCCTTACTTCTTCTTTGCCCAAGTCGTTCTTTAAAAGTATGTTGTTTAATCTTCAAGTATTTGTAGTGTTTCCTGATTTCTTCTTGCAGTTGATATCTGATTTCAAAGACTTGTGATCAGAGAATAGGCTAGATATAATTTCAATCTTCTTAAATTTGCCGAAGCTACTTTTATGTTTCATATATCATCTATGCTTGAGAATGTTCCATGTACACTAGAAAAGAATGTATAGTCTGATGTTCTAGGAAAAAGTGCTCTATAAATGTCAGTTATGTCCATTTCATCTAATATGTCATTTAGAGCTGATTTTTCTTTCTGTATTTTCTGTTTGGATGATCTGTCCATAGCTGTTAATGATGTGTTTAGGTCCCCTAGTTTAGTTGTGTCTTGGTCAATTTCTCCCTTTAGTTCTGTTAGTAGTTGCTTGGTATATTTTGGTGCTCCCTGATTGGGGCATAAATATTGATGACTGTTATGTCTTCTTGGGTATAGTCCCCTTTATCATTATGAAATGTCCATCTTTGTGTTGTGTTATCTTTTTTATCCTGAAGTCTGTTTCATCTGATATCAGTGGCTACACCTGCGTTTTGCTGGATACCATTTGTTTGGAGTGTCAGTTTCCACCCTTTCACTTGGAGTCTATATTTGTCCTTGTACCTGTATCCTGGAGGCAGCAGAAGGTTGCGTTTAGTTTTCTGATCCAATCTGCTACTCTGTTCCTTTTTATTGGTGAGTTCAGTCCATTTACATTTAGGGTGATTATAGATATATGAGGATTTCCTACCATTCTATCTTTGGTTTTCTGGTAAGACTGTATCTCCATTGTTTCTTTTCCCTTTTTTTTGCTGTCTGTTATTTCAGCATGGTGGTATTCTATGATTTTTCCATCTGTTTTTTCTTTTATTATGTTATATATTTTAGTTCTGGATTTTTTTTTTTTGAGTGGTTACCATTGAGATTATGTAAAAGAAAATTTCGTATTTAGACTATTCTATTTTCTTCCATATCCTTACTTTGTCCATTCCCATATTCTGGTTCAGGTCTTTACTCTCCCTCTTTATATGTTTTTGTTGTTACAAACTATCCCTATTTATGCTGGTCGAATAGCCTCCTTCAGTATTTCTTGTAGTGCAGGTCATGTGTTAGAAAATTCCCTCAGCTTCCGTATGTCTGGAAAGGTCTCTATTCCTCCTTTATGTCTAAAGGCTATGTTTGCTGGATATATTATTCTTGGCTCATAATTTCTCTCTTTCAATAGTTTGAATATTTGGTTCCACTCCCTCCTGGCTTGTATAGTTTCTGCTGAGAAATCTGATGATAATCAAATGGGCTTTCCTTTGTAAGTTACCGTCTTCTTTTCCCTGGCTGCCGTGAGGATTCTTTCTTTGTCATTGATTTAGACAGCTTCAATGCAATGTGCCTTGGAGAAGGCCTGTTGGGGTTGAGGTAACTAGGTGTTCTATTTGCTTCTGGGATTCAAGGATCCAGTTCTGTCCACAAGTTTGGATAGTTCTTGTCGACTGTTGTTTGAATATACTCTCTCCCTTCTCCCTTTCTTCTCCTTCTGGTATGCCCATTATTCTTATATTGCTCTTTCTGTTGGAGTCAGAAAGTTCTTGTAGATTTCTATCATTTCTTTTAACTCTCAAGTGTCTCTCCTTTTCCATCTGTGTCATTTCCAGATTTTCGTCTCCTATGTCATTGATTCTTTCCTCCATCTGGTCAGCTCTATTACCTATTTCATTCTTCATTTCTTTTACTGAGTTCTTAATCTCCAGAAATTCTATTTGGTTCTTTTTTTTTAAAATCATTCTGTTTGATAAAATGTTCATTTTGTTCTTTGATTGTGTTTCTGAATTCATTAAACTGTCTGTGTTTTCTTGCCTCTCGTTGAGTTTTTTAAGAATTATAATCTTGAATTCTCTGTCATTTAAGTCACATATTTCCATGTCTTTAAGTTCATTTTCTGGAGAGTTTTCATTCTCTTTCTGAGCTGCATTGTTACCTTGGTTATTCATGGCAGTTAAGGAATTATTGTTTCTCTTCCTAGGCATCCTCAGGAGTGGGTTCTGCAACAGGCTGATAGAAAGAGGTCTTTCTTTTGTTTTTCTGTAGATGTTGGTTGAATGTTTTATTTTCTCTGTGATACTGTAGTGTTACATTTTCTCTGCACTGTTCCGGCTTCTCACGCATTGGAGGGATTCCCTGGAAAATGGTCTTCTTCTCTGTTAACAGTTCGCCTGGGTCACAGGGCACCACTTTCGTGGTGGGATGCGGACAGCTTTGAAGTTCTAACGTCTTCGTGCACCAGATTCAGAGCCTGTGTGTTTCAGAGGCTCTGTTTACTTCTGCAGGTATTCCTCCATATAGGTGGGGACAGGGGCAAGGTGGGTTGTGAGAGGTGGCCCAGAGCAATGGCGGCGACCACCACCACAGCCAGTCCTGCACCCAAGGCTCCCTCACATTCGCTGGAACTAGATGGGCTACGAGTCCATTGCTACAGGCCACAATTCTCAGATTCTGTCGTTTTGATCTGACACTGCTACCCTTCCGCTTCTGGCACTAGGAGGGTGGGGAGAGGCCTGCTAGACTCAGTGCCTAAGGTTTCCGTTCTCTGCTGGGCAGTGAGGGCTTAAACCGTCGTTTTCACCCTTCTTCCCTCAGTCTTTGCTCTGAGGTCTCTGCCGTGAGCATTGGGTTCAGCCGTGTTATATGCTGATTCCTCAGGTGGGATTGTGGGCCATAAGCAGAGCCCCAGCAATCCGAGTTCTTTCCTCTCCCCTGGGTGCTGTAGTTCCAGAATGCAGGGACCTCAGAACTCTGAGCTCCAGTCTGTATCCTTTGCCGGCGCTTCCCGCGTCTCGCCTCTCCGCACTTCCCGGTTCCCCGCTTGCCCTATATACCCACCTTTAGGTGATCTCAGTTGCACACCTCTTAGTAGTCTTCCCTGTCTGCTGCGCAGGGAGTCCTCTGTGGAGTTATAGTTGTTCCATTTCTTGTAAATTCCAGGGGAGATTTCAAGAGGCTCACCTCATGTTCCCATTTTTATGACATGATCGTAGGTTCCTCCCTTTTTAAGAGTTTATAATCTATCTGGGGAGATAAAACACAAAATTAGTTAAATATAAACAGCAATAGCTACATTTATATAAAGTTTACAGAATAACCTGAGGTTACTGTCATGAAATTGTGTGTGCCTTTCCAAAGGGAGCAGCCAGAATGTTGGGAGATGCAAGGCACATGTGATGAGCAGACTACTGAAATAGAAAGCAATATTTGCAGTGTTATTTCCAAAGTACACTGCATTTAGGCTGTCCTTTTGTCAGTTTTTTTTTTTTTTTTAAATCAGACTCTAGTCTTTGTTTCGATCTTCAATAGTAAGTGTACAAAAGATGGAATGTAAAAATGGCAGCATAGGTCTCGGGCTGGGAGAAATTTTTGCCCCCACACTGCACACACTGTAGCCCCCTAAAGTGAGCGGGAATGGGGTTTGATTTAGCAGTTGCAGAAACCAAGATTTGCAGCTTTCATATTATTTCTAACCTCTTGACAGAGGTGGCTGTCAGGCATGAGGTAGAATTTCTAGGTCTCTTTGCTTCTCTTTGGACCCCATCTCTGTCCCTCCATTTGCCCTCACCTGTCCCCACGATCCCCGTTTGCCCACTGTCTTCAGTAGAGCTTGTCCCTGTCTTCTACTTTTGTCCAAATATCTGTTTCCAGGGGATTATCTTAGTATTAATATATTTTACTGTAGCCGTGTGGTAAAAATTGTGAGTGAAGTTTTTCCTCTCATAGAACCTGCCTTCGTTTTCATTTTTAAATGGTGGTTTTCATCAGATGCCCTTACTATGTCTCAGTTGTCTGCGTTTTCCCCGTTTGCTATATATACAATGCACCACCTCAGGGATTCCAAGTCAGTCTTCTTCTGTGGGGCCCTGGGAACTCCACTTTTCACTCACAGCCCCCATGGCCTGTGACTACCCTGAGTTCCCCATTTGAACACCCACTAGTAGATGCGTGAGTTGGCTGCATTGAACCATTGTTCTTTCTCTAGAATGTGACTAGGCAAAAATGTCTCCTAGCCGGAGACCTCTGCTGCCCTTTTACGTTCCATCTGTTGTACATTTCCTGTTGAAGATCAAAACAAAGACTAGAGTCTGATTTAAAAAACACACACAAACAAACACAGACAAAAGGACAGCCTAAATGCAGTGCACCTTGGAATATTGCTTCCTATCTCAGTAGTCTGCTCGTCACATGTGCCTCATACCTCCCAACATTCTGTCTCGGGGAAAAACCTCCCCACCAGCCACTTCTTGATCTCCACTTAATTATGTTAGGAGCTGGGCAATTTGCTTCCTAGGCCAAGAATCACTGCAATGCCAGTGAAACCTGCTGCCTTAGAATTATTCCAATGTTGGATTTTAATTCAGATTTGTATGTTACTGTTTTGCACTATCTCAGCATAATTCGGAAATTTCCATCATACATACTAAATGGAAATGCCCTCCTTCATGCAGTAGGTAAATTGCTTGTTTCTAGTAAAGTTGAGATTATGCTGAATATGCGTTTATTGGCTTATTTAACAGATTCTTATAGTTGCTCAGTTTCATAGTAATGTTTTCTACTGAGTTCAAAGTTAGTTCTTTTTCTGTAGGAGATGCTGTCATTTTGAATTGTGAACTTGAAAGGAATAGATTCCTATTCAGACCATTAACCTACTGGGCTTCCCTTTGTTTTATTTCTGTATTAAAGAATCGGGTGATAGGATTTCATATTCTTGGACCGAATGCCGGTGAGGTTACCCAAGGATTTGCAGTTGCAATGAAATGTGGGCTCACGAAGCAGCTACTTGATGACACTATTGGAATTCACCCTACATGTGGTGAGGTACAGAAACGGGAGGTTTTTTAAATTGACTTCAATTGGTATAGTTTGTAAACCTATTATAAAATACATTGTCGGAAAGTTTTGTATTGTAACTATGTTGTATATTTTAAAGGACAATAGATGCAATATTCAGAATGTGTTTCCTTAAATTAATATTGAACATAAACATAAATTTATTTTGTTTTCTTTCTTTCCAACAGGTATTCACCACTTTGGAAATCACAAAGTCATCGGGACTAGACATCGCCCAGAAAGGCTGCTGAGGCTAGACCTGCTGCTGTCTGGTCTCCCTTATCTATTCCTATTTCTTTCAAAGATAAGAACGCTCTTGGTTAGTGAGTCTGTGCTCAGGGCACCTGTTCTGTTGCATAGGGCCCAGTGCAGGGCTTCCTTCACAAACACATGAGCATGTAGACAAGGAGACAGGTGGCAGCGGGCATCTACTCAGCAGTCCCAGCTGACTGGGAGAGGCAGTTACACTGCTTACTTGACATCTTAGCTCAGAACCCCATGTGAGGTGAGCTAAGATTGACACTCTTCCAACTCAGAACTGAGCTTCCCTCTGAAAGATCTTTTAATCGCACAACTAATCTAAGTTAACTTTTCTGGTTGCTAATGTTTTTATCCCCTTGCTTCCTTGTTTCTATGAAAATAATTTCTCAGTTATGAAACTAAAATAGCAGTCTTCCAGTGTGTGGACATGGGATTCACATGTGGTCACTGGTGAGTGGTATCTGTGGAAATGCCCTCGAGTAGCTGGCTGCAGAGGACTGGGGTGCATTAGTAGAAAGGTTCATGCACTGAATAGAGTTTAGTTAGCTGTTTTCTCCATTGAGTACATTTTTACCCACCATCAGAAACCTGCCTCGTGCTTCACCTTCTCCTGGTTTTCTGATGGTACCCACCTTGGAGTCATTCTCCTCTTAGTGTCTTTAGACTAAGCAGAATATCTCATGTCAGAGAGAGCTTGAATTTTTTTTTCTCATGTAATCTTAAGAATAATATTAAAAAGTTTTCAATACTGTATTATGTGAACTCTAATTTAAAACTTTAAAATGACTCAGTCCACAAACTATTTTAAAGTCAAGTTCAGTAAATAGGTGATTCAGTAAATAGGAGATTCCATTTGAATTTACAAATCTGTCAGCATCTAACAGGCCCTTGCAGTGAGAGGCCTATCCAACGTTCTTGGAAAATTATTTTCTTGAGAAACAGCACACAGTTGAACTCAAGGCTTTTTTAGATAGCACTTGCTCTCTTGACTAGTACACTAGCCATTAGCCCACTGCCATAATATTGGATAGTTCTATGGTCAGAATTTCTAAGCATATTTTTTTTTTTTAAAGATTTTATTGGGGAAGGGTAACAGGACTTTATTAGGGAACAGTGTGTACTTCCAGGACTTTTTTCCAAGTCGAGTTGTTGTCCTTTCAGTCTTAGTTGTGGAGGGCACAGCTCAGCTCCAGGTCCAGTTGCCGTTTTCTAGTTGCAGGGGGCACAGCCCACTATCCCTTGCGGGAGTTGAACTGGCAACCTTGTGGTTGAGAGGACGCATTCCAGCCAACTGGGCCATCCGGGAGCTCAGTGGCAGCTCAGCTCAAGGTGCCATGTTCAATTTTAGTGGCAGGGGGTGCTCCCCACCATTCCTTGTGGGAGTCGAGAAATCGAACTGGCAACCTTGTGGTTGAGAGCCCACTGGCCCATGTGGGAATCGAACCGGCAGCCTTCGGAGTTAGGAGCATAGAGCTCTAACCGCCTGAGCTACCGGGCCAGCCCTCTAAGCATATTTTTTAAGAGAAAAATTTGAAGCCAGTAAACAATTATGGAACTCCATCTGTATATGGAAAATTTTGCTACTCTCTCTGGAGGCAGGAAGTGGAGTGGGGATGGGGACCCAAGGATAATTGACATAGGATCCCATTATTGAGTTGCTGTTTTACTGGGTTGTTGTACTTTTACTGAGAAAAGTACAAATGTAACTGTCAAAAAAGTAAAGCAGGAGTAGCAATTGCTTCAACTGAGGTAGAAACAATGCAGTGGGAAAGAGGAAAATGTTATTAATTTCTATTGTATGTGGGGAAGTGTGGGATAATTGAACAGAGTTTAATGGAAGCAGCGATATTTGAGCTGAATCATGAAGGATGAATAGGATTTCAAAGATATGGGGAAGGCTCTGAATAATACTTTCAACAAATTCAACAAAAATACTAGATAAAATAATTTTAAAAAGTTTTTTTGTTCCTGTATTGCTGAGCACCACATGCACATATACACACACAGGTCTGACAATTAAGTTCGCGAACTTATCTTAGAAAAAGTGCTACATACCTCATTGCTGAATATCACTACAGTCACCTTCGAAGTACTCCCCTTGGGAACTTATGACCAACGCCAGCACCTAGTCCACCCTTCAAAGCTATTTTGGAACTCTTTTTCTAGAATGGCCATCAGAGCTGTCATCATATTATTCTTGATGTCCTGAATGTCATCAAAATATTTTCCTTTCAATATTTCCTTTATCTTTGGGTAAAGAAAAGTCATTAGGGGTTAGATCAGGTGAGTAGGGAGGGAGTTCCAATACAATTATTTGTTTACTGGTTAAAAACTCCTTCACAGACAGTGCTGTGTGAGCTGGTGCATTGTCATGATGCAAGAGCCAAAAAAGTTCAGGTCGTTTTCATCTAACTTTTTCATGCAGCCTTTTCAGCACTTCCAAATAATAAACTTCCAGTTGTACAAATGCATAATGAATAATCCCTCTGATATCAAAAACGGTTAGCAACATCACATTTTGACTCTTGATTTGGACTGATGGAACTTTTTCGGTCGTGGAGAATTGGCTGATTTCCATTGTGTACTTTGACGCTTTGTTCCAGGGTCATATTGGTACATCCATGTTTCATCAGTGATAACATGGCCTGAAACATCGTCTTGCCTCTCCAAAAGTTCTTGGTAAACTTTGACTCTCCTTTACTTTTGTTCATCGGTGAGCTCCTTTGGGACCATTTTTGCACATATCTTTCTCATGCCAAGATTTTCAGTTAAGATTTTCCTGCTTTTCTATCGTTGTTTCCTTGGTCTGCTATGCTTCTCAGTCAGCCAATGATTTGGATGCACAATTTGATGAATTTTTTCAATGTTTTCATCAGTTCTGTTTGTTAACTTGCCACCCTGACCTCTCTTCATCAGTGACGTGTTCTCTCCCCTCAGAAAAACTTTTAATCCATTTGTGCACTGCCATTTCTTTCATGGCATTATCCCCATAAACTTGGACTAACATGTCCTTGATTGCATTTCCACTCTTGCCAAGTTTAATAAATTTAATGTTTGTTCGTTTCTCTAATTCAAGCTCATTCTCACGACGACAAACAAACACACAATAGTGAACACCACTCAGCAAGACACCGCTACACGTTGACATGAACACAGCTGTGCAACACTGATATACCAAGGTTGTGAAACCTTACTGAGCTGTTTGTACAGTGCTGCCAATGTAAGTGCACGGTGGCAAGTTCGCGAACTTAATTGACAGACCTCATACACAACGAAGGGTTTCCAAAGGTACCCCAAATGAAGTGAAACCAGGAACTGTGGAAGTCTTGAGTTCTGCTTTGCACTGAGCATAGGACAGTAAACTTAAAGCCCAGTCCTGCCTCAGGTGAGTTTCTAATAAGACCTTTGCATAAATCTGGGACCCCAGTGGACTATACCCCTAGTGGATTGGTGAGTGAAAAGCACTCTGCCTTAAAGAAAGCAACAGCAAAGAAACTTGCCAGTCTTTTCAATGGCTTGAATGGAATAAATAATCCACCCGAAGAATTTGTAACCGCTGTGCTGGTTACAGACCACTGGAAAGACTAGTTATCTCCCCTTAGCAAGGGAGGGAGAAGACTTGGATACAAACCTATCTGTAACTTGCTCCTTCACACCCTTCTCTCCCTGCCTGTCTCTTAATCTCTTTCTCTATGTCTCCTCTCCTGGGGTAAAGACTGGCCGTACATTATATCATGGTGAGAGATCAGTTTTTTCTAGAAGATAAGCCTTGTATGCATCTAATAGCATACAGATGCATGTAGATCTGCAAGGAAAAATAAGTATCCTCCATTATAGCAGAGATTATTTTTTTAATTGTGGTTGTTTTTTTTTTTAAGATTTTTTTGTTGGGGAAGGGGTACAAGACTTTATTGGGGAACAGTGTATACTTCCAGGACTTTTTTCCAAGTCAAGTTGTTGTCCTTTCAATCTTAGTTGTGGAGGGCGCAGCTCAGCTCCAGGTCCAGTTGCCATTGCTAGTTGCAGGGGGCACTGCCCACCATCCCTTGTGGAAGTCGAACCGGCAACCTTGTGGTTGAGAGGATGCGCTCCAACCAACCGAGCCATCCAGGAGCTCAGCAGCAGCTCAGCTCAAGGTGCCGTGTTCAATCTTAGTTGCAGGGGCGCTGCCCACCATCCCTTGTGGGACTTGAGGAATTGAACTGGCAACCCTGTGGTTGAGAGCCCACGCTCCAACCAACGGAGCCATCTGGGAGGCAGCTCAGCTCAAGGTGCCGTGTTCAATTTTAGTTGCAGAGGACGGAGTCCACCATCCCTTGCGGGATTCGAGGAGTCGAACCGGCAACCTTGTGGTTGAGAGCCCACTGGCCCATGTGGGAATCGAACTGGCAGCCTTTGGAGTTAGGAGCATGGAGCTCTAACAGCCTGAGCCACCGGGTTGGCCCCAGCAGAGATTTTAATACCTCACTAATTTATTAGATCAAACACAAAAACAATAAAAATAACAAATTTGAATAGCACAATTAACAAGCTTGATTTAATGAACTTATATAGACTAACATGAATACTTACTCATTTCACGCACACGTGGAATATTTATAAAATTTGCCATGTGCTAACTCAACAAATTTCAAAAGACTGATATATAGGGTGGGAGAAAAGGATTTTAGCTGTGGGACTGACACTAAGAACCCAGAGACCTTAAAATTTATGCAGTATCTATAAATCCCATTGTGTGTTCACCACCCAGAGTCAGTTCTCCTTCCATCACCATATATTTGATCCCCCTTACCCTCTTCTCCCACCCCCACCCCCTTACCCTCTGGTAACCACTAAACTATGTAATTTTACTAACAATTGTCACCCCAATAAATTTAAAAAATAAATTAAAAGAAAAATGAGTGATACTCGTAAAAACATAAAAAAAAAATTTATGCAGTATGGTGGAAAGTAGAGTATGGGGGTATTATGAGGTAAGTGAGGGGTTAATGGGAGATCAAGCTGGAAAGATCCAAGTTAGAGCCAAGAACTGTCACAAGAAGCAGGGAATTATGAAAAGATCCTACACTTTGAAGAATAACACATTTGGGAATGCCTGGTCCCTTGACTTACTAGATGTATGAGAAATTACTTAACTCTTGTTATTCTTTATTAAGTGTAGACAGTATTTCCTGTTTCACAGACTTATAATAATTGAATAAATGTATTAAATTTCCAGTGTCGGTGTAGAGTATCTTGACTTCCGTGATGATGAATTGAGGCCTTATTTAAGGAAGTTCTTATAGACACAACAGTATAGCCAATAGACAGGTAAGAAAACTTGACAAATCAGTGCTTTGGCATTCTTCCCTGTGATAGCCAGCCTCCAAGTTGGCCCTCAAACTGGATTCTCTAGCTATGGGTAGTCACATCCTTGTGTGGGCCCCTCCTATAATTTACTAAAGTTGGTCTGTGTGACCAGTAGCATGCAGCAGAAGTGATGGTTTCTCACTTCTAATACTAGATCATGAAAGGACCGCAGCTTAAGTGTTGGTCACTCGCATGCACATTCTCTCTTGGATCACTTGTTCTGAGAGAAGGCAGCTGCCATATCATGAAGATTCTCAGGAAGGCCATGGAGAGGCCCAGATCGTGAGGAACTGAAGTCTCCAGTCAACAGCAAGAAACAGGTCTGCCAGCATCCATGTGAATGAGCTCAGAAGTGAATACTTCCTCAGGCAAGCCTTCTAGCCAACAGCTCGACTGCGATTTCTTGAAAGACTTTGGGCCAGAACAATCCAGTTAGGCCACTCCCAGAGTCCTGATCATGAGAAACTGAGATAATAAATACTTATTTTTCAAGTTACTAAGTTTTGGAGTAATTTGTTACACAGCAATAGATAACTAATATGTTCACTAAGGAAAATTAAAATTAGTACAAATTTCATCAAATGACAAATGTCTTGGGGGACTTTTTTCCTAGGGCAGACAAATTACAGGTTTGAGATTTTAACAGAAAGGGATTGGAGCTCAGGTTTAGCACTGAACTTCCCTCATAATCGCAGACAAGGAAACCCCAAGCAGGGAAGCTCAAGGTGCCTTAGTGGGGAGCCTCTGGAGTCTGTGATCTTGGGCCTTGCCTGGGCTGAGTCCTTGCTGAACTTTCTTGGAATATCCATGATTGTCAAAATTCACAAAATATTACTTGAGAAACCATTCAAACTTAGCAAGGGAGAGCAATACTTGAAAGAGTCTCATCACAAATGGGAGTTAAGGAACGGTATTTAGAGTATTTTGGGGGTTAGAGTTAGTCAAAGAATGGTTGTATGGCAGAGGTTAGTAAGTGGTCTGGGCAGCAATTGGTCAGAATCTGGAAACTAGTCTAGTTGCTGGAACAGCAAATTTGGTATATATGAGACCATATTGAGAACCTGTTATGGTGGTCTTCTCTTGGAACATATCGGTCTAAATGAGCTAGTGTTAAAATAGTTAAAGCTTTGATAATAGCTTGTATGATGTGCTTTAGTATACTTTGTATGTATTTGAGTAATAATACAGTTTTTCAAGTTTTCGTTTGTTTTATTTCCCAGTGGAGAGCCATCAAGTGTTCTCCATTTCAGGGAGTCCCATGACCATTACCTAGTTTGGTGATTTGCTGGAAGAACTCACATGACTCAACATAAAGTCATACTCGTGCCTATGGTTTATTACTATAAAGGGTAAAGTGTAGGGACAGGAAAAATATATAGGCAAATGTTAGGTCACATGCAGGTTTCCAAGTCTTATGTCTCTGTGAGATTCATACAGATACACTTTTCAACGGTGAATCGCAAAGACACATGTGATATGTCTCCACCCAGGGAAGTCTACTCAAGTCTTGGAGTTCAGAGTTCTTAATGGGAACTAGTGATTTCTATGATGTGGACCAGAAATCAGACACCAAGTGCACATCATAAATCTTCATGTTTAAAAACTTACGGTCTGGAGCATCCTGAGCTGTTGCTTCAGGCATATGTAATAATATCATTAATCAGTAACTATGTGAGTATTCTATGAATTTAGTTCTCAGGGCTTAGCCAGAGATCACTGCCTTCGCTGCAGAGATAAGTAAAACTGAGTAAAATAGACCTACTTTATTAACTCTTCACAATGCCCAAAAATATTTCATTGGATATGATCAACAGCAGATTAGGCACTATAGAAGAAAACAGTAATGAATTAAAGACATGATAGAAACTATCCAAAGTGAAGGACAGAAAAGAGACTAGAAAATAGTAAATGAACTTAGATTCAGTAAACTCTGGAACAATACCAAATAGTTTAACGTGTAATTAGACTCCCAGAAAGAGAAAGGAGGCAACAGGCAGAACAATATTTGGAGAATAATTTTATAAATTTGATAAAAACTATAAGCCCACAGATCAAAACCTTATAATTATAAAACCTCACATTAAAAGCCTATTTGCCCTGAAATCTATGTAATTTTACTAACAATTGTCACCCCAATAAATTTAATTAAAAAAAAAAAAACAACAAAGGGAAAAGAAAAGAAAAAAAAGCCTGTTTGCTTCAGTTCTTTTTACTCAGTATATCATGCCTGGCCTCCAACTTACAAGCCATATTTAAAAAGTTTAAAGAGACAGCACACATCAGAATCAGACTCAGATATGGCAGAGATGTTGGAATTACTACACCAGAAATTTAAAACAACTAATATGCTAAGGGCTCTAATGGAAAAAGTGGACAATAGCAAGAACAAATAGGTAAAATAAGCAAAAAGGTAAAACTAAGAAACCGAAGGAAGTAGTAGGAATCAAAAACACTAACTGAAATGAGGAATGCTTTTGATGGACTCATCAGTAGCATGGACATGGCCAAGGAAAGAATCAGCGAGGCCGAAGATGGGTTGATAGAAACGTCCCAAACTGCAGTACAAAGAGAAAAAATAATGCACAAAAAATTTTAAAAATCCAAGAACTGTAGGACAATTTCAAAACATATAACGTAATTTAATACCAGAAAGAAAAGTGAGAATGAAGCAGAAGAAACAAAGTAATACTGTATGTGAACTTTCCAAAATAATTACACCAAACTACAGATCTAGGAAGCTCTGAGAACATCAAAGATGGTAAATACCCTGTACACAAAATACCTAGGCATATATTCAAACTAGGAAATCAAAGACAAGGAGAAAATCTTGAAAGAAGCCAGAGGGGAGGAAAACCCTTATCTATAGAGGAGCAAGGATAAGAATTACAGCAGACTTTCTTTTTGTCAAAAACCATAAAAACAAGAAGAGAGTGAAGTGAAATGGTTTACGGAAAACCCTCAAACCTAAAATTCCGTATCAAAATTATCCTTCAAATATGAAGGAGAAATAAAGAATTCTTAGTGTAAATCGATATAGTGTTATTTGAAAGTTAAAAATCTGTATTGGAAACTTAGGGCAACCACTAAATTTCAAACAGAAGTATAACTGATATGTGAAAAGAGCTAAGATGGAATCATAAAATGTCAAAACCAGAGAAAACAGGAAAAGGGGAAAATGCAAGAAAAAGAAAAGGTACAAATGGTAGGTATTAATCCAAGTATATCAGTAATGACTGAAAATGTGAATGGTCTAAATACACTAATTGTAATAAAATGCCTCCACTTTTTGATGTTTGCTGATGGCTACTAAGCTTCACCCCTCTGTCTTTCCAGAGCTTCTACCTACATCTAGAAAACTGATAAGAAAGCCCAGGTGTTCTCTTTGTTGCCAGTGGGAAGTTCAAACAGAAAGTCCTAACCTACTGGTGGGAATCTTCACCCTAATCCACAGTCTAATCACCATAAAAACCCCAATTTCCATCTCCTTTCATTGCTTTCTCAAGCCATTTTTGGACCAGCTTTGGAAGTCTGCCTTGGTTTCCCAGAAAACCTCAGTATGTGAGTAATAAAGCTTTTTATCCCCTCTTGGGCTGTGTGCAAGGTCAGTCAACAACCAGGATGAGTGAGGGTCCATCCTGTCTCTTTGAGGTAGCCACCATAATTGATGCAGGAAGCAGCGTGTCTAGACAGTGACTACCACCACCATGAGTTCTTTTCCTTTGGCTTGCTAACCGGTTTTGTTAACCTGTTGGTAAGCATGTACGTTGAGTTTCTCCTTGCTGGTAAGCTTGCACTTTGAGCTATGCTACTTTGTGCTGCATTTGCTTAGTTTTCCTAGCCTCTGTTAAAGATTTAACTGACCTACGTCAGAATTTTTGACAATTGGCATTTAGGGCCAGGAGTATGGGATTGGGACTCTACTTAAAGTGGCCGTGGGTCAAGTGTCTTGATCTGGATCTGTGTATCGCATGGTTTCTAATGACAAATACGCCATACTTGCACTGTTCCTCTCTAGGTAATGTGATTTTCTCTGGCTGCTTTTAAGACTTTGTCTTTAGTTTTCAGAATTTTGATAATAATGCATTTAGATGTGGATTTCTTTGGGTTTAAACTGTCTGGGGTTCACAGATTTAAATTTTATTTAAATTTTATTTTCAGTTACAGTTGACATTAAATATTGCATTAGTTTTAGTTGTACAGCATAGTGGTTAGAATTCTATATAACATACAATAAGTCTTGCACCCACCTGACACCATGAAGTTATTACAACATTATTGACTATATTCCCTATGCTGTACTTTACATCCCCATAACTATTTTGTAATTACCAATTTGAACTTAATTCCTTCGTCCTTTTCACCCAGGCCCTGAACCCCCCTCCCATCTGGCCAACTATCGGTTTGTTCTTTGCATCTATGAGTTTCTTTCTGTCTTGCTTGTTCATTTATTTTGTTTTTTAGATTCCACATATAAGTGAAACTATATGGTATTTGTCTTTCTCTGTCCAACCTTTCTCACTCAGGATAATACCCTTTAGGTCCATCCATGTTCTCACAAATGGTAAGACTTCATTCTTTTTTATGGCCGAGTAGTATTCCATTGTATATAAGTACGTTTTTTTGTCCATGCATATTTTCAATCCATTTACATTTGAAGTAATTATTGATAGGTATGCAGTTGTTACCATTTTATTGTTTCCTGATTGTTTTTGTACTTCTCTGTTCCTTTCTTATTCTGTTGCTCTCTTTGTATGTTGTTGACTCACTGTAGTCTTGTATTTGGATTCCATTCTCTTTATTTCTTGTATATCTCTCGTATAGTTTTGGTTTGTGGTTACCATGTGAATCATATATGCAAAGCTATGTTTATAGCAGTCTATATTAAGTTGATGGTTGCTTAAGTTCAAACACATTCTATAATCACTATCATATTTACTCGTCCCCTTCACGATTATGTTTTATCATTATTTTTTACTTCGTGTGTGTGTGTGTATCCCTTAATTTACTGTTGTAATTACACATGGTTGTCCTACTTTTGCCTTTTAACCTTTATACTAAGTTTACTGTTCATTGATCCACTGCTTTTATTATGTTTGCCTTTGTCAGTGAAAATTTTTTTCTTTGCGATTTTTCTTATTCATAGTTGTAATACTTCTTCTTCTTAAAGAAGTCCCTTTAACATTCCTTTACTTTTTTTTTTTTTTTTTTTTTTTGGAATGCTGATTTGGTGGTGACGTACTCCTTCAGCTATTTCTTGTTTGGGAAATTATCTCTCCTTTGATTCTAAACAATAGCCTTCCTGGGTGGAGTAAACTTGGTTGTACACCCTTACTTTTCATTACTTCGAATATTTCGTGCCACTCCCTTCTGGCCTGCAAACTTTCTGTTGAGAAATAAGCTGACATTCTTATGGGAGCTCCCTTGTTGGTAACCATCAGCTTCTCTCTTGCTGTTTTTAGAGTCTCTCTTTGTCTTTAAACTTTGATGTTTTAATTATGATGTATCTTGCTGTGAGCCTCTTTGGGTTCATCTTGTTTGGGACTCTCTGCACTTCCTGAACTTGTATGTCTATATCCTTCACCAGGTTAGGAAAGTTTTCTGTTATTATTTTTTCAAGTAGGTTTTCAGTCCCTTACTCTCTCTCTTCTCCTCCTGGTACCCCTATAATGCAAATATTGTTATGTTTTATGTTGTCCCAGAGGTCCCTTAAACTATCCTCATTATTTAAAATTCATTTTTCTTTTTGCTGTTCTGATTGGGTATTTTCCACTACCTTGTATACCAAATGGCTGATTTGGCCCTCTGCTTCATCTAATCTGCTATTCTATTTAATGTTCTCTTCATTTCTGACTGGTTTATTTTTATGTTTTCTATCTCTTTTATGTTTCCTATCTCTTTGTTGAAGTTCTCACTGAGATCATCTATTCTTCCTTTAAGTTCATTGAGCATCCTTAAAACCAGTGTTGTTGTTTTTTTTTTAATTATAGCTTATTGGGGTGACAATGATTAGTAAAGTTACATAGGTTTCAAGTGTACAATTCTGTAATATGTCATCTATACATATACATTGTGTGTTCACCACCCAGAGTCAGTTCTCCTTCCATTACCATGAATTTGATCCTGTTTACCCTCATCTGTCACACCCCTCCACCCTTACCCTTTGGTTACCACTAAACTATTGCCTATGTCTATGAAAAAACAGTGTTTTGAAGTCTGCATCTGGAAGATTGCTTGCTTCTATTATATTTAGTTCTTTTTCTGGGGTTTTGTCCTGTTTTTCATTTGGGATGTGTTTCTTTGTTTCATCATTTTGGCTGCCTGCCTGCGTTTGTTTCTATGTATTAGTTAGATCTGCTATGTCTCCCAGTCTTGGTAGAGTAGCCTTATGTAGTAGGTGTCCTGTGGAGCCCAGTGGTGCAGTCTCCTTGTTCACCTGAGCTGAGTGTGAGGTGTCCCTTGTGTGGGTTGTGTGTGCATTATTTCTTCAAATATATTTTAATCGCTGTACTGATTCTCCTCTCCCCTGGTATTCTGACGACACAAATGTTAGGTCTTTTATTATTGTCCCAGTTTCCTGGGGCTCTGTTAATTAAAAAAAAAAATGTTTCCCCTCTCAGTTGTTTAGATCTGATAATTTCTATTAAACTTTCTTCAAGTTCACAGACTCATTTCTATGTCATCTCCATTTTGCTATTGAGTCTAATAATTTTTTATATTGGTTTTTGTATTTTCAGTTATAGCATTTCCATTTATTCTTATTTTGTCTTTTTTTACTTTCTTGAGAATTTTTATCTTTTTATTCATTTCAAGTGTTTTTCTTAATAGTTGGAGCATTTTTATAACAGTTCTTTTAACATCGAATGTCAGCTAATCTGTCTTAACAGCATTGGCATCTATTTATTGTCTTTTCTCATGCAAATAGAGACTTTCCTGTCTTTTCATATACCAAGTTATTTTGTATTGTATCCCAGAAATTTTGAGTATTATGTTATGAGTCTCTTGGTCTTGTTACAGAGATGGTTGTCTTTTTTGTTTTATCAGGCAATTGACCTGATTGGGTTCAGTCTGCTTGAACCAGAATTTTGTGTTGTAGTTTCAATGTCAGTTCCTTTGCTAATTCTTCTGCTACCGTTTACTTTCCAGAGGTCTCAAATTGCTACTCTGCATTCAGATTTTATAGTTGTGTTCAGTGGAAAGACAGGGTAGAGTTTGCTATCTTTTTCTTGCACAAAACTGGAACCTCCCAGCAGTCTTAAAAATAAATAAATTGTGAAAAACTGAATTAAAGGTTTATGTGATGATGCAGTAGATCTCTAGATAACTGAAATTATCTTGGAAAATCACACTTAAAGGAATTGCACGTCCTCATTTCTTTATCAACAATAAAGCCACAGTAATCAAGAAAATCTGGTATTGGCGCAAGGATAGATAAATAGATCATTGGAACAGAGCAGTCCAGAAATAGACCCACGTATATTGGGTAATTGATTTTTAACAAATGTACTAAGGTAAATCAATGGTAAAGGGGTCATCTTTTTAACAAAATTAAATGTGCTCTAAAACAATTGGGCATCCATAAGGAAAAAAAGTGAGCTTTGACCCTTTCCTCAAATCACAAACAAAAATGAACTAAAGTGGATTGTAGTAAAAGCTAAAACTGTAAAACTTCTAGAAGAAATCACAGGAGAAAACCTTCATGATCTTGGGATAGACAAAGATTTCTTAGCATATAAAAAGTTTGAACCATAAAAGAAAATCATGACTAATTGTACGATGTCTGACAATTAAGTTCACGAACTTCCCACCATGCACTTACATTAGCAGCACTATACAAACAGCTCGGAAGGTTTCATATCCTTGGTATATCAGTGTCTCACAGCAGTGTCCGTGTCAATGTGTGGTGGTGTCTTGCTGAGTGGAATTCATTATTGTTGTGTTTTTTTGTCTGCCATCACGAGAATGTCTGAGCTTGAACTAGAGCAACAAACAAACATTAAATTTCTTGTTAAACTTGGCAAGCGTGGAAGTGCAATCAGGGACATGTTAGTCCAAGTTTATGGGGATAATGCCATGAAGAAAACAGCGGTGTACAAATGGATTAAATGTTTTTCTGAGGGGAGAGAATGTGTCATTGGTGAAGAGAGGTGAGGGTGGCCAGTAATGAGCAGAACTGATGAAAACATTGCAAAAATTCATCGAATTGTGTGTCAAAATCGTAGGCTGACTGTGAGAAGACCAAGGAAGCATCGATAGAGAAACAGTTAGGAAAATCTTAATTGAAAATCTTGGCATGAGAAAGATATGTGCAAAAATGATCCCGAAGGAGCTCACCAATGAATAAAAGCAAAGGAGAATAGAAGTTTATACCAAGATCTTTTGGAGAGGCAAGATGATGTTTTGGGCCATGTTATCACTCGTGATGAAACATGGATATACCAATATGACCCTGAAACAAAGTGTCAAAGTACACAATGGAAGTCAGCCAATTCTCCATGACCAAAACAGTTCCATCAGTCCAAATCAACAGTCCAAATGATGTTGCTAACCTTTTTTGATATCAGAGGGATTTTTCATATGAATTTGTACCAACTGCACACACAGTTAACCAAGTTTACTATTTGGAAGTGCTGAAAAAGCTGCATGAAAAAGATGAAAATGACCTGAACTTTTCGCCAACAATTCATGGCTCTTGCATCACGACAATGCACCAGCTCACACAGTACTGTCTGTGAGGGAGGTTTTAGCCAGTAAACAAATAACTGTATTGGAACACCCTCCCTACTCACCTGATCTGGCCTCTAATGACTTCTTTCTTTAACCAAAGATAAAGGAAATATTGAAAGGAAGACATTTTGATATTCAGGACATCAAGGGTAATACATGACAGCTCTGATGGCCATTCCAGAAAAAGAGTTCCAAAATTGCTTTGAAGAGTGGACTAGGTGCTGGCTTCAGTGCATGGCTTCCCAAGGGGAATATTTCAAAGGTGACCATAGTGATATTCATGAATGAGGTATGTAGCACATTTTCTAGGATGAGTTCACGAACTTAACTGTCAAGACTCATATGCACTAAAATATTACTTGGCTAGAAAATAGATTGAAATCTTACCACTGTCAACAACATGGGTGGACCTAGCTGGTGTTATTCTAAGTGAAATCAGTCAGACAGAGGAAAGACAAATAGCGTATGATTTCACTTATTTGTGAAATCTAAAAGACAATAAATAAACAACGAAAATGAAAAACAAATTCATAGAGACGGAGAACAAACTGATCATGGCCAGGTATGAGGGGTGTTGGGGGGCTGGGTGAAAAAGGTAAAAGGATTAAGAATTGCAAATTGGCAGTTACAAAATATTCATGAAAATGTAAAGTACTGCGCCAATAATACTGTGAATAATATTGTAGTAACTATGTATGGGGCTAAAGGATACTAGATTTATTGGGGGATCACTTTGTAAGGTATATAAATGCCTGACCTCTATGGTGTACACCTGAAGCTAACATAATACTGAATGTGAACTGAAATGGAAAAAAAGAAAATTTAAAAACAACAATAAAAAATGTCTGAAATTTGACATTTTACCATATGGTTATTAAGAATCTGTGCTTCTAGAATTATTATTTTATGCAGAACATGTACTCTTCCATTAGATGAAGACATTTAAATATATTCACAATGCAATGATTTAGAGCACAGGGGAATCCCTTTGTAATATGGGTTTTGAGAAGAAGAACTTAAATTATAATTTCCACAATTTCTACTATTATTTTAGTCTAAATGATGGACCCAGTACACGTGCAACTAATATAAAAAATATCAAATGTTAACTGAATGTAACTGAAGAACAAAAGTAACAGAAACGAGAGAAAACATTTCCTAACAACTATAAGATAGCAAAATGCAAAGTGTTAAAACAAAAACAAAAATCTATATATTATATGCTATGTAGTTTTAAAACTGAAAGGTTCCAGGAAGATTTCCTGACTATTACAATAAGTAATTGGATCCATTAAAGATTTCATTTAGGCAAGTGTATAAAAGTCATGCTGGTATAATTTAAATGTCACATTAAGAATCCTTCCCCTTGAATGTAATGAATAATGTTGTAAAGATTTTGTAGGGTATCTGATGGACACTTGTCTCGTTAGGGAGACCACCTCAGGGAAGATGTAGATGCCTGATCACTGCACTGTACACCTGAAGCTGAAACTGAACAATACTGAACAATAATGAATGTCAACTACAAGTTTATATATATATATATATATATATATATATATATATATATATATATATATATATGGAAATGCATATACAGTGGAAATGCAATGGCTGTGTGCGATGTCAGAGGGATAGTGGATGGGGGAGGGGAGTTGACACAGTGTGAGGGATATAAATGATAAATGTCTAACTATTACATTGTTTTGTGCATCTGAAACTGAAAAAAAAAATATAAAGAATCCTCAGCCATTACCTCCTCAAATATTTCTTCTATCCATCTCTTTCCCTTTCTTCTAGAATTTCAATTACAGGGTCATTAGACTTTTTATTGTCCTATAGATCTCAGACATCCAGTATTTTTCCTCCCTCTGTTCTGTTTGGATTATTTTAATTAAATTTGGATACTGACTTGTCCTCAGGTTCACTGGTTCTTTATTCTGTTATGTCCAATCTATTGTTAAACCCATTGAATAAATTTTTAATTTATGGTAATTTTCATCTGTTTACACATAACATCCACTTTTTCCTTTAGGCCATTAAACATATTTACCATAGTTTTAAGGCTCCAACACCTGAGCCATCTCTGTGTCTGCACTCATTTAGTCTAGCTTATCTTAGATGTGCCCAGCTGCAAGCTAATGTAAGTATTCTGAGCAGATTTAAGGTAGACTAGACTAAGCTATGATGTTTAGTAAGTTAGGTGTATTAAATGCATTTTCAAAGAACAATATTTTCAACTTATAATGGGTTTATCAAGATGTAACCCTATTGTAGGTTGAAGAGCATCTGTATTTTAGCTCTTTTTCATTCTCGGCTATCTGGTGGGTTAAAAACTCAAAATAATCATTTTGTAGCTCAAACAGATTTTTCTTGTTGTTAGGGAAAGAGCAGTGGTTTTTGTTACTTCCTCCATTCAACAAATATTTATTTGCCAAAAATATCCTATTTCACATAAATTGCTCCTTACAGAGCAATGGATTTGATAGCTGAATCTTAGCCCTTTGATTTTCCAGCTGTGCGTCCATTGCAACTCATTGCTTCTCTGAGTTCTGTTGTCCCCTTCTGAGGAAGTCAGGCAATAACCACTAACAAGCACAAGGTGCTATCCTCTTAGACGTTACTCTGTCAGTGGACAGAAGTGGCCTGGTCACCTGCTCACACTCCAAGTGACCTGGTCAGTGCCCCTCCACTAGCTTACGTGGTGGATGGGGCATACTACCTGTATTTCCTCATCATGGTCAAACAAGAATGGATGACAATAGTCAAAATGCTTTAGAGTGAAATGCTAGGGAAATTCCTATCAAATCAACAACAACAATAATAGCTAGTATTTATGGAGCTCTGTGCCAGATGTTTTATATGCTTATCTCATTTAAGTTCACCACAACACTATGAGGTAGGTACTCATAGTGTTTATCATCCCCATGAGACACAAAAATTTTAAAAACTTGCTCAAAGCTCAGAGGTATTAACTGTAAGTGATGGAACTGGGATTTGAACCCAAGCAGTATGTCTTCTGATTCCATGTTGCCAATGCTTGGTCAAGGGCTGTCCCCCCTTAGTTCTGAAACTTGGTTTGAGGGAGGGCAGGAGATGTCATCATCAAAGGCGGTGAGGGTGAATGAAGAGGAGGAGGATTCTGAGTGATTCCAGAGCCAGAGGTGACTGTGGAGCAGAGTGACAGTGGCCAGGCCTGGCCTACGGAATGGCAGCGCTGGTGGGAGAGGCAATAGAGCCCTCTGCAGCCACCTTCTCCCTGGTTGGTCCCTTGCCTTATAAAGAGTCACGTGATTGACTCTTCTTAAGACTACAAGGAAAAGACTTTAGAGAAAACAATATCAACACCAACTGTGAACACCTGGAGAGGGTGGTCACAGGCTAAATAAACCTTTTCTACAACTCTTTTCCCACCCCCGCCCAGTGCCTGAGCCGGACTCTCCTGAAGGCTGAGGGACCTTCCTGAGTACAGGTATTGGGGTCACTGGGGATGACCACTCATGTACTGAGACCCAGTGTGGAAATGATGTTATGAAAATTTGCCTTCATTGGCTGATGTGAGCTTTTGTCTGTTAGCTTTTTGTTCCTTTGTTCCCCCACATGAGAGACTGCATGCGGGTTCCCTCACATGAGAGACTGCATGTGAAGACCTGGTTAGCTTTTGATTAGCTTTCTTTTGTTTCCCACATGAGAGACTGCATGTGAGGAGCTGGTTAGCTTTTTGTTCCCCTACCTGAGAGACTGCATGTGGGGTTCCCTCACAAGAGAGACTGCATGTGAGGTATTGATTAGCTTAGTGTTAGAATTTCTCCCTTGTTTCTTTCCCAGCAGGGGAAATATGGGATGATGTCGCTTTCTGTCTGTTTTGCCTGCATCAGCAGATGAGGTAGTGAAAGTAACTAAGTTATATGAGAATGACATAACAGACGTTGCCAGGCTTTGGAAGGCCTTGGGCAGATGATCCCAGGCAAAAACAGTAAGTATTGTTTGTCAGAATAAACTGGCCCTTTAGCCAGATACACAATATGTTTATCACAGTAACTGCCAGACCCTCCCAGAACTGGCCATTCCCTGAAGGGGAGGCAGGAACAAGGAGCTTGGCTCTAATGTACATCTGAAAAAATATATAAGACAGACCTCAGTTGGTAGTGTAATTTCATAATTTAATCATTTTGTCATTGGTCATTGGTGATTCTTTGTCATTGTATCATTTTGGAAACTCGTATACAACATGCAGCTTACAACACCAGGAGACGCCCTGACTTCCAGCCGCTGATCTGGTAAGGTCTGGCTAGTTCCTGACCTCTCCAGTGTTGTTCCCCACGGTTAGCCTTCTTTAGAACTTGTTAACATCTAAGAAACTTGTATACAGCTTGCAGCTTACAGCATCAGGAGACAGCCCTAACTTCCAACAACAACAAGAGCAACAATGACAGACAACAGCAGCAACATTCTTGGGAACTAGCAAGCAGCAGTGAGAGATGTCTCAGCTTTCTCAGCTGCAGACCTGGCAAGGTTTTGATTCTTGACCTTTCCACTGTTGTTTTTCCTACGGTTTGCTGAGCTTTCGGCATCTACTGTAATAGTTGCTATGCTATAGTGTTTACTGGTTTTGGATACTCCTTATTGATGTTATTTGTGTATTTAGCCAAGTGATTTTTGATCAATAGTAAACATGTTGAGATCTTTTAAACTTATATGTATGTATACTCCTTTGACATGAGACTGTTATCAATGTATATAGTTTAATCACCTTTACTTTTTGTCATTAGCACATTCTTTTAAGTGCCTTTGTCTTTTGCTATTGCATATTGCTAAATAAATTGATTAGATATTGCTAAATAAATTAATTAGCCCTTCTCTAGCATGTCCTCCCCCTTTTTCCCCCTGCTCATCATTACACCCAGTGAGAGCAGTGTTCTCGCCTTCCTTGTGTTGCTGAAGGACTAGGCTAGCAGGCACTGGGCCTGGGAACCACTCTTACCCCCTTTAACCCCACAGTAGTCCTGCATATTTGCAATCTCCATTTGAGGAAACAGATTAGGCAGATGAAGGACTTGCCGAAGGTCACACAGTATGCAAGTGGCAATGCAGCAGCAGACCCAGGGCAGGCCCAAGCCCAGGTCTCACCTTCCAGCTTGCCCTCTCTCCTGGGGTGCATCTATCGGAAGGCCCATCTGGCCCTGGAGCTGGATTTTGTGTTTAGTGTTTTATGCAGAACCTTTGCTTCTGACCAGACCAGGTGGGGAAGGCCTGCTTGCATGGCCATGGTGGGATGGGACCTGGGAGAAAAGGGTGAGGATGTGGGTGTGGGCTGCCCTTTGTGGACTGGTGCTCCTGGCTTATAGCTGAGGATTTGGGTGTTGGGGGAGTGGAGGGCAGCATAAGAGCACAATAACCGGGGAGGGCGTAATGGGCAGATTGTGCTTTGGGGATTGACTTCTGAAGTCAGGGCCAAGAAGCTGGTGGGGTTCAGCCACAGCGTCTGTGGACGAGGGTGGGCTCAGAGTGTAGGGCACCCCATGAATGTTGGGCCAACTTCCAATCCTAGAGCAGTGCTTCCCATCTGGTGGAGGGGAGGGGTGGTGATGTTGCCCCTGGGGGACATTTAACAATGTCTGGAGACATTTTGATGGTCACAACTGGTAATTTGGGAGCTGCTATTGGCGTTTGGTTGGTAGAGGTCATGGATGCTGCTAAATACCCTACAAGCACAGGGCGGTCCCCATACAAAAGTCTCATCTGGCCCAAATGTCAGCAGAGTAATGGCACGAAGGCCCTGACTCCTCTGGCCCTGACCCCTCCTCACCCCTTCAGTCCTCTATGCACCACCCTCTCTGAACCACACATCCATGCCACAGCTCCTAAAGCCCATCTGTTTCAATCTCCAGAGCTGAGCCAGGAACTACTATCGTGAACTCACATTGAATGTCTATAAAGAAATACACCATTTGTAACAGCTATATAATATGTCAGAGGAATAGTAGATTGGGGCAAAAGGGTTATCACTTTGTGAGAGGTGTAAATGTCTAACTATTACATTGTTTTGTATACCTGAAACTAATAAATCAATTTAAAAAAAAGAAATATACCATGTTAACAACTCCCCCTTTGACCTCCTCTCCCTCCACCTCCCTCTCCTCTTCTGCCTCCCGCTTCCCCCTCCCTCTACTTCCCATTCCATGAGTGGGTGCTGAGATGCTGCATCAGACATTGGGCCAGCACTATCTAATTGAGCCCTCCCGGCAGCCTGGGAGGGAGGGCCTGCTCTGACTGAAGCTTTTACAAAGAGGAACCTGGGGTACCGAGGAGGTAAGGAACACATCCAAGGGTAGGACCACACAGCAGGGTTTGAGTCCAGTACGTCACTCCTCCCTGACTAACCAGGGTGCTGCTAGTTTTCTTAGGGTGGTGGGTTAGGATATATTTTAATTTCTAATATTCTACTCGTGTATCGTCCAAAAGTTTCCATTGACTGTGTCATTTTAATGAAGAGTTTTAATAATCTGTTTTGCGGTCTCCTCTTAGTTGAGGTATTTCCATCTGATGTATCAGCATACTGTCCCTGAGTCTTCCACAGTCTTCCCCCTAAGCCCTGAGACACCTGCACATGAATTGTCATGCTTTGTGATAAGCAAATAGACCTTTAATTTAGGCAAGGTTAAATTCATATCCGAGCTGATGTTTTTGAATCAAACAAACATTCTAACAACTTTATTGTGGTATAATTTACGTGCTATAAAATTACATGCTATTAAAAAGTTAAGTGTACAATTTAATGACTTTAAATTAATTTAGAATTGTGCTGCCATCACCATAATCCAGTGTTAGAACATTTCCATCATCCCAAAAAGATCCTCTGTGCTTATTGGCAGTCAATCCCTCTTCCCACCCCAGCCCAGACAATCACTAACCTGCTTTCTGTCTTAAAGATTGGCCAATTCTAGATATCACATATAAATGCAATCATATAATATATAGATTTTATGCATTTGACGTCTTTCACTTAACATAATGTCCTCAAGTTTCATCCATATTATAGCATGTATGAGTACTTCATTCCTTTTATAGCTGAGTAATATTTTGCTGTCTGGAATATTTAATAGCACATTTTATTTATCCATTCATCTTTTTCTTTTAATTAAAGTTTACTGGGGTGACAATTGTTAGTAAAGTTACACATCATTTATAAATGAAGTTACACATCATTTTAATGAAGTTACACATCATTTATCAATCCCATTTTGTGTTCACCACCAGAGTCAGTTCTTCTTCCATCACCAGATATTGGATCACCTTTACCCTCATCTCCCACCCCCCACCCCCGTTGCCCTCTGGTAACCACTAAACTATTGTCTGTGATGAGTTTTTTTCCTCATTTGTTTGTCTTGTTTTTTAGTTGTTTTTGGTTCATATACCACATATCAGTGAAATCATATGGTTCTCTGCTTTTTCTGTCTGACTTATTTCGCTTAGCATTATACTCTCAAGATCCATCCATGTTGTCACAAATGGTCCTATTTCATCTTTTCTTACCGCCAAATAGAATTCCATTGGGTATATATACCACAACTTCTTTATCCATTCATCCATTGAAGGACATTTTGGTCGTTTCTATGTCTTGGCCACCGTAAACAAAGCTGCAATGAACATTGGAGCACATTTGTCTTTATGTATAAATGTTTTCAGATTGTTTTGGGTAGATACCCAGGAGAGGGATTGCTGGGTCATATGGTAATTCTATTCGTAATTTTTTGAGGAACCTCCACACTGCCTTCCACAGGGGCTGCACCAATCTGCATTCCCACCAACAGTGTATGAGGGTTCCTTTTTTTCCACAGGCTCTCCAACACTTGTTACTATTTGTCTGGTTGATAATAGCCATTCTAACTCAGGTGAGGTGATATCTCATTGTGTTTTTTATTTGCATTTCTTTGATAATTAGTGATGCTGAGCATTTTTTCATGTCTATTTGCCATTTTTATGTCCTCTTTGGAGAAATGTCTCTGCAGGTCCTCTGCCCATTTTTTAATTGGGTTGTTTTTTGTTGTTGAGTTGCATGAGTTCCTTGTATATTTTGGATTTTAGCCCCTTATCGGAGACACTGTTTGCAAAAATCTTCTCCCATTCAATTGGTTGCCTATTTATTTTGTCGATGGTTTCTTTTGCTGTGCAGAAGCTTTTAAGTTTGATAGAGTCCCATTCATTCATTTTTGCTTTTACTTCCCTTGCCTTTGGAGTCAAATTCATAAAATGCTCTCTGAACCCAAGGTCCATAAGTTTAGTACCTATGTTTTCTTCTATGCAGATTATTGTTTCAGGTCTTATGCTTAAGTCTTTCATCCATTTTGAATTAATTTTGGTACATGGTAACAGATAGCAGTCCAGTTTTATTCTTTTGCCCGTGGCTTTCCAATTCTGCCAGCACCATTTATTGAAGAGGCTGTCTTTTCTCCATTGTATGGTTTTTGCTTCTTTGTAAAAAATTATCTGTCCATATTTATGTGGTTTTATTTCTGGGTTCTCAATTGGTCTGTGTGTCTATAGAACTATAGAATCTCAGTTGGTCTATTTCATTGGTCTAGGTGTCTGTTTTTCTGCCAATACCATGCTGTTTTGATTATTGTTGCCCTGTAGTACAAGCTAAAGTCAGGGAGTGTGATACCTCCAACATTGTTCTTTTTTCTTAAGATGGCTTTGGCTATTCGGGGTCTTTTGTGGTTCCAAACAAATCTGATGATTTTTTGTTCTATTTCTTTAAAAAATGCCATTGGGATTTTGATGGGGATGGCATTAAATCTGTATATTGCTTTCGGCAATATGGCCATTTTAACTATGTTGATTCTTCCAATCCATGAGCACGGAATGTCTTTCCATTTCTTTGTGTCTTCTTCAGTTTCTTTCAAAACTGTCTTATAGTTTTCAGCATACAGGTCTTTCACATCCTTGGTTAAGTTTATTCCTAGGTATTTTATTCTTTTTGCTGCAATGGCAAAAGGGATTGTTTTTTTAAATTTCTTTTTCTGAGATTTCATTGTTAGTATATAGGAATGCAATTGATTCTTGTACATTGATATTTTAGCCGGCAACTTTACTGTATTCATTGATTGTTTCTAATAGCTTTTTGGTAGAGTCTTTAGGGTTTTCTATATATAGCATCATGTCATCTGCAAAGAGTGATAATTTAACTTCTTCATTCCCAATTTGGATGCCTTTTATTTCTTTCTCTTGCCTGATTGCTCTGGTGAGGACTTCCAACACTATATTGAAAAGCAGAGGTGATAGGAGACAGCCCTGTCGTGTTCCTGAACGTAGAGCAAAGGGCTTCAGTTTTTCACCGTTAATTATGAGATTAGCTGAGGGCTTGTCATATATGGCCTTTATTATGTTAAGGTATTTTCCTTCTATACCTATTTTATTAAGTGTTTTAATCATAAATGAATGTTGTATCTTGTCAAACGCTTTTTCTGCATTTATTGATATAATCATATGATTTTTGTCCTTTATTTTGTTTATGTGGCTTATCATATTGATCAATTTGCATATTTTGAACCATCCTTGTGCCCCTGGGATGAAGCTCACTTGGTCGTGATGCATCTTTTTAATGCATTGTTGTATTTGATTTGCTAGAATTTTGTTTAGGATTTTTGCATTCATCAGAGATATTGGTCTGTCATTTTCTTTTCTTTTTTATCATTACCAGGTTTCAGTATCAGGGTAATGATGGCCTCATAACGAGTTAAGGAGTGTTGTCTCTTCTTCATTTTTTGGAAGGGTTTGAGTAGGACAGGTAGGTCCTTTTTTGAATGTTGGGTAGAATTCACTAGTGAAGCCATCTGGTTTCAGACTTTTGCTTTTGGGAAGGTTTCAGATGACTGATTCAATTTCCTTACTGTTGATCAGTTTATTTCAATGATTCCATTCTTCGTGATTCAGCCTAGGAAGGCTATATGTTTCTCAGAACTTGTCCATTACTTCCACGTTATTGAATTTGGTGGAATATAGTCCTTCATAGTATTCTTGGATGATACTTTGCATTTCTGTGGCATCTGTGGTAACTTCCCTCTTTCATTTCTGATTTTGTTTATTTTTGTCTTTTCTCTTTTTATCTTAGTGAGTCTAGCCAAGGGTTTGTCAATTTTATTAATCTTTTCAAAGAACCAGCTCTTTATCACATAAATTTTTTCTTTTTGTTCTCTATTTCTTTTAGTTCTCTCTGATTTTTATTATTTCCTTCCTTCTGCTGAATTTGGGTTTCAGTTGTCCTTCTTTCTCTAGTTCTTTAAGGTGTTAGGTGAGGTTATTTATCTGAGATTTTTCTTGTTTCTTGAGATAGGCCTGTAATGTTATAAGTTTTCCTCTTATTACTGGTTTTGCTGCATCCCAATGACTTTGGTAGTATGTACTTTCGTTCTCATGTTTCTATGTATATTTTAATCTCTCATCTTATTTTTTCTTTGACCTCGTCATTCTTTAAAAGTATGTTGTTTAATCTCCACGTATTTGTGGTTTTTCCTGCTTTCTTTTTGCAGTTGATATCCAATTTCAAAGCCTTGTGATCAGACAATATGGTTGGAAAGATTTCAATCTTCTGAAATTTGTTGAGGCTAGCTCTATTTCCCAATATCTGGTCTCTCCTTGAGAATTTTCCATGTGTACTAGAAAAGAATGTATAATCTGATATTCTAGGATGAAGTGCTCTATAAATGTCAATTCTGTCCATTTCATCTAATGTGTCATTTAAGGCTGATGTTTCTTTATTTTCTGTTTGAATGGTCTATCCATAGCTATCAATGATGTATTTACATCCTCTATTATAATTGTGTTGTGGTCAATTTCTCCCTTTAGCTCTGTCAGTAGTTGGTTTGTATATTTCTGTGCTCCCCGATTGGGGCATAAATACCGATGACTGTTATAACTTCTTGTTGTATAGTTCCCTTTATCATTATGAAATGTCCATCTTTGTCTCTTCTTACCATTTTTATCCTGAAGTCTGCTTCATCTGATATCAGTATGGTTACATGTGTTTTTCTCCAAAATCCATTTGCTTGGAATGTTAATTTCCCTTTCATTTTGAGACTGTATTTGTCCTTGTAGCTGAGATGTGTCTCTTGGAGACAGCATATAGTTGGATTTAGTTTTTTGATTCAATCTGCTACTCTGTGCCTTTTATTGGTGCGTTCAGTCCATTTACATTTAGGGTGATTATTAATATATGAGGATTTCCTATCATTCTATCTTTGGTTTTCCAGTAGGACAGTGTCTCCATTGTTTCTTTTCTTTTTGTTGTCTATTTTTTCAGTATGGTGGTATTCTATGTTTTTGTCCCTGTTTCTTCTTTCTTTATGTCATATATTTCCGTTCTGGATTTTTTTTTTGAGAGGTTATCTTTAACTTTATGTATAAGAAAGTTTCGTATTTAGAGTATTCCATTTTCTTCACCATGCTTCCATTGTCCATTCCTTTGTGCCAGTTCAGAACTTTACTCTCGCCCCTTTTATGTTTTTGTTGTCACAACTTATCCCTATTTATGCTGAGAGTTGATTTCTGCACTGCAGTAGCAAGTTGTCTTTTCTTTTTTTCTTTAAGTATTTTTTCTTCTTTACTCTGTATGTTTTGTTAAGTACATGGTGTCCTATTTGTGTAGGGGGTTGCCATTTTCTGCTTCTCTCTGTCTGTTTATAATACTACTCATGGTTTTGTATTCTTTTGCTTTTTGTTTCAGGTCTAATAGCCTCCTTCAGTATTTCTTGTAATGCAGGTCGTGTGTTAGAAAATTCCCTCAGCTGCTGTATGTCTGGGAAGGTCTTTATTCCTCCTTGATATCTAAAGGATATCTTTGCTGGATATATTATTCTTGGCTCATAATTTCTCTCTTTCAGTAGTTTGAATATTTGATTCCACTCTCTTCTGGCTTGTAGCATTTCTGCTGAAAAATCTGATGATAATCTAATGGGCTTTCCTTTGTAGGTTACTCTCTTCATTCCCCTGGCCTCCATGAGGATTCTTTCTTTTTCGTTAATTTTTGACAGCTTCAATACAATGTGCCTTGGAGAAGGCCTGTTGGGATTGAGGTAATTAGGTGTTCTATTTGCTTCTTGGATTTGAGGATTCAGTTCTTTCCACAAGCTTGGAAAGTTCTTGTCGACCATTTGTTTGAATATACTCTCTGCTCCTTTCTCCCTTTCTTCTCCTTCTGGTATGCTCTTCTTTCTATTAAGATGATCATGTGGGTTTTTTCATATTGCCTAAATTTGAAAATTTAGTTAGGTATATTTTTTACTTTACTAATGGCTACAAAATCATTGAATCTCAGAAACGTAAGAAACCTTAAAATTCATTAAGCCTTTGGTGGCCGGATGGCTCAGTTAGTTAGAGCGCGAGCTCTCAACAACAAGGTTGCCAGTTCAATTCCCGCATGGGATGGTGGGCTGCGCTCCCTGCAACTAAAGATTGAAAACAGCGACTGGACTGGGAGCTGAGCTGCGCCCTCCACAACTAGATTGAAGGACAACGACTTGGACCTGATGGGTCCTGGAGAAACACACTGTTTACCAATATTCCCTAATAAAATTAAAAAAAAATTCATTAAGCCTTGTGTTTTCAAAACTTCTGTCACTCATGGTTTTTGACAGTCACTTTTCTCTTGTACGATTTATTTAGTAATATCTTTGTAAATCAACTCACCAAATATGTACCTAAGTATACGTATTTGCAAAAGAAACTTCCAATTACAACCACAAATGTATACCCATCTTATTTGACTTATACTGAAAGCAATTATAATAGTGAAAGCACTAAAGAAAAGATAGCATAAAAAGTAAGTGGGCCTTTGGGTTAAGATGGTGGATTAAAAACAAATGTGTTAATACTCCCTACCCAAAGCCCTCTCAAATTGCGGTAAAGAGATGTTCTATTAAAGGATAAACTCCCAAGAAGGGGGACAGGAGACCCCAGCCTGACTGTGTGGGAGCCAGAGCACCAATGGATGAGTGGGATGAGCAGTGAGTAACTTGGAGATCTGTGGAAGAGAGTTCTCTGGATTCCTTGGCCAGAGCCATGAACTGAGCTTACCACAGGCACCTTAAAGGCCTGGGGTCTGCCTGGAACAGGAAAGGCCATGGAGAAGCAATCACACCCCTAGTTCGACCCCCTGGACCCCACATCACCCGGGGGTTAACTGCTTGTCCCCACCACTATACAACTGTGCTTTCTGGAGAAAGTAGAACAAAAGGGTTTTGGATTGCAGGTCATCAGCCCTCTACGAGGGATTGAGAGACTAATCCAGATCTATGTAATGCAGGGTGAAACCCTCTTCAGGTGCTCAGCTCCAGGTCTTTGTCCTCCAGCCAGGAGGCTGGAAAAGGTCTTTCTGAGGGGTCTGAGCCGCTAGGGAAGAAAGGCCTTGATACACTGATTCTGATCCTGGGGTAAAGCAAAAGATAAGAAAGGACAATATTTGCTCAGGTGTAAAAATGTAAATAATGAACATTGATTTAACCAAAAGTTCTCATGGAACTACTTTGGGGAGATGAGGAGGTTGTGTTTGTAAGAACTGAGTCCTCCTCTCCCACAACAGACATCAATAAATGGTAAATAAAATAGAACTGAAGGATAGCACTGTTCCCAAATGGCTTAGCAATGTGCTGATGACCCTAGCAAGCAGGTGTTGCTAGTGTCCCCGTTTATAGCTGAAAACAATAAGGACTCCTCAGAGAGGGCCAGGAGCTGCCTAGGGAATAGTGAGTGTTTGGGGCATGGCTCCAACCCTCAGTAGCTAAGTGTTCTGTCTTCGTGGACTGAGTCAGAAGTGGTGGCTACAGCTCTGACTCCATCACCCCAGACTGCTTTCACAACCCCGGCCTTGGCTGACGCTGGTCTGCTCAGCCATCCCTGGCTATTCTCTGCACCTGATCCTGCTGACCTAGCTCTTTGGACCACCACCATGCAAGGACAGAGCCACAAAGTGAGAAGATGACCCACCTGTCCCTGATGGCCTTGGAACACAAGCTTGGCATATCCCAACCATTTAAAGGGCCATCTAACTCTGGTGTTTTGGGAAAAGAGGCTGAACTCCTGTCTTCTCATGCATCTGGATGTCTCTGAAGCTGGGGCTTTGGTCTCTTCACTGCCACCATGAGGAGGCAGGGTCTCAGAACCACTATCCTCTCCAAAGGATACAGCCTGTGGTCCAGGGCAGCTCCAAGCACTGTGAACGCAGGGCCAAGTTTTGAGGCCACAAGAGGACTTTACACAAGGAAAATGCCAACAATATCAAATGTCCCTGCTCCTGCAGTCACAAGCCAGACCCCAGCTTGGGAGGGGTTCTCTCACTGCCCCCAGCCTGCTGCCCATGTGGTCTCTTCCAGGTCCCCTCCATTGCAAACACAGCATTCTACACCCAAAGTTGACCTTGGACTTGCTGTGTTTAACAATATGCAGTTTGTGTTTTCTCTTTAATAGACTCTCAGGCCCCAGGTTAGAATTTTGAGCACATTGAAGTTCCCAAGATCTGGGTGCACCTGCCCTTCTGGCAGCCCTGTAGGTGGGGGAAGGAGAGAAAAGTTGAACTATCTCTTGCGCTTCTCAAAACAAATCTCATTACCCAGGCAAAGTCCTAGCTCACAATCGTAATGTCAGAAAAAAGAAAAACAAAAGACTGAAAGGAAAAAATATTGAATAGGACAAAACCAGTTTTTTTCTCCCCTGCAGATCTAAACATCCCTGACCTCTTTGAACCTGTGCTGGGTCTGAAGCTCCAGACTCTGAGGATACATGTGGTTTCAGCTCCCGCATACCCAGTTCATAACTCCAGCCCAGATACGCCTTACCAGAAATTATGGGCTTCCTGGGCCGCTGGGCTGCCCATCTCTGGATGTTCAAAATCTCAAGGGGCTGTGAAGTTCCAAAGGGAGGTCGTCTCCTCGGAGCTCACTGCTGCTCTTCCCCCTGGCTACCACACGATGGCACCAGGGAGCCAGCTCCACTGCTACAGGGAAGCCTAGGCAAGGCTTCTGCTGCCACAGGGGTTCCAGGACTGTGCTCTTTCCTGCAGACTCTCACAGGTTGCCGTGGCCTTGGGAAAAGACACAACTCTTAGTCCCAGCACCGCTTCACTTCTTCTGTGTCCTGTAATCTGTTTAGAAGTCAGGCAAAATTCCTTATAAATCAAGGGTCTCTAACTTGGGTGTCTTCATGTCTAGGGGATAACAAAGTCAGGAAAACAAAGACCCATGCAAACGCGGCCCATACAAGGAGGTAGGCTCCACTCACCCTGTCCACTGTAGCCACCTGGTAATGTGGGCCCCTTGGGGGCCAGACCTCCAAATAGTTTAGAGAAATGAGGAATTCATGTTTCTGTGTGAATCTCTTTCTCCTACAGGCAACAAATTCTTTTTAAAATCAATTTAATTGAGGTACCCACAACCTTGATCATTATACAGAACAATTCTATAATCTTAAAAAGTTCCTTAGTGCCCATTTGAAGCCAATCCACTCCCTCTAAATACCGACCTCTGGCAACAACTACTCTGTTTCCATCAAGGTAATTTTGCAAATGGAATCATGCGGCACCTAAGTCTTCAGTGAATCATTTATTCATATAGCATGATGCATTTGAGACTCTTCCTATTGTTTTGGGTACCAATAGATTGTTCCTTTCTATGATTGAGTAATATTCCATTGGACTAACAAACATTTTGTGCCGAATTTGACCATTTCTAGCTAATTTTTGTTATTTTGATATGTTCTCATAGTTCTTTGATCACTTCCTTGCTTCCTGGCCAGCAAATGTTCTATGGTCTAGGCTCTTGTGTGTGTGTGTGTGTAAAATTGTCTTGTTGATGTGTATGTGTGTGTAAAATTGTCTTGTTGATGTGTGTGTGTGTTTGTGTAAAATTCCCGTAACAATTTTTTTCTTAAATTTATTGGGGTGACAATTGTTAGTCAAATTACATAGATTTCAGGGGTACAATTCTGTATTACATCACCTATAAATCCCATTGTGTGTTCAACACCCAGAGTCAGTTCTCCTTCCATCACCATATATTTGATCTCCCTTACCCTCAACTACCAGCCCCGCGCCCCCCTTACCCTCTGATAACTACTAAACTATAGTCTGTGATGAGTTTTTGTTTCTCATTTGTTTGTCTTATTCTTTTGTTGTTTTTGGTTCATATACCACATATCAGTGAAATCATATGGTTCTCTGTTTTTTCTGTCTGACTTATTTCGCTCAGCATTATACTCTCAAGATCCATCCATGTTGTCATAAATGGTCCCATTTCATTTTCTCTTAATGCCGAATAGTGTTCCATTTTGTATATACACCACAACTTCTTTATCCATTCATCTATCGAAGGACATTTTTGTTGTTTCCATGTCTTGGCCACCATAAATAAAGCTGCAATGAACATTGGAGCACACGTGTCTTTATGTATAAATATTTTCAGATTTTTTGGGTAGATACCCAGGAGAGGGATTGCTGGGTCATGTGGTAATTCTATTCATAATTTTTTGAGGAACCTCCACACTGCCTTCCATAGCGGCTGCACCAGTCTGCATTCCCACCAACAGTGTATGAGGGTTCCTTTTTCTCCACAGCCTCTCCAACACTTGTTACTATTTGTCTTGTTGATGATAGCCATTGTAACTGGGGTGAAGTGATATCTCATTGTGGTTTTTAACAAATTTTAAAGCATGCAATTCAGTGGCATTTAGTACATTCACAGTGTTGTGCAACCACTACTCTATCTAGTTCCAAAATATTTTCATCATCCCAAAGAGAAACTCTGTACCCATTAAATATTAACTCCCCACCACCACCATGAGTACCTGGTAACCTCTATTTTATTTTCTATGAATTTTTCTATTCTATATATTTCCTATAAGTGGAACCACACAATATTTGTCCTTTTGAGTATGGCTTATTTAACTTAGCTTAAAGTCTTTGAAGTTCTTCCATGTTTTAGCATACATCAGAATTTCATTTATTTTTGTTGGTCAATAATATTCCATTGTACGGATATACCACATCGTGTTTATCCGTTCATCTGTATTTATCTATTGATGGACCATTGAGTTGTTTCCATCTTTTGGCTATTGTAAATAATGATTCAGTGAATATTGGTGTTTAAGTATCTTTTTGAATTCTCAATTTGAGTTTTCAATTCTTTTGGATAAATATTTAGGAATACAATTCCTGGGTCATATGGTAATTCTATGTTTCACTTCTTCAGGAACCACCAAACTGTTTTCTATAGCAGCCGTACCATTTTACAATCCCACCAGCAGTACAAGAGTTATGATTTGTCCACATCTTAATCAACACTTTAAAAAAAAATAATAGCCATCCTAATGGGTGTGAAGTGGTATCTCATTTTGTTTTCGATTTGCATTTTCCTAATATCTAATGATGTTGAGTATCTTTTCATTTGCTTATTGGCCATTGTATATCTGCTTTGGTGAAACATCTATTAAAGTCCTTTGCCCATTTTTTAAAAAATTGTTTTTATTTATTTATTTACTTATTTTATTGGGGAATATTGGGAAACAGTATGTTTTTCCAGGACCCATCAGCTCCATGTCAAGTCGTTTTCAATCTAGTTGTGGAGGGCGCAGCTCAACTCCATCTCAAGTTGTTGTTTTCAATCTAGATGTGGAGAGCACAGCTCACTGGCCCATGTGGGAATTAAACTGGCGATCATCGTGCTATAAGCACTGTGCTCTAACCACTGAGTGACACAGCTACCCACAAGTGGCACAGCTCCAAGCTCAAGCCATTCTCACTGGTCCATGTGGGATTGAAACCAGCGACTTTGGTATCATGAGCACTGCGCTGCAACAAATGACCTGACCAGCCGTCCCCTTTGCCTGGTTTTACTTTTTTATTATTATTATTTTTTATTAGTTTCAGGTGTAGAAAACAATGTAATAGTTAGACATTTATCATTTATACCTCTCACAAAGTGATAAACCCCCTCACCCAATATACTACCCCTCTGACATCACATACATCCATTACATTTCCACTGTCTCTATTCCTTATGCGGTGCTCCTGTTCTTATGAATATGTATATATATATATATATATATACACACACATATATATGTATATAATTATAGTTGACATTCATTATTATTCAGCTTCAGGTGTACAGCGCAGTGCTCAGGCATCTCCACCATCCCACAGGTGGTCTCCCTAATAAGACAAGTGTCCATCGGATACCCTACAAAATCTTTACAACATTGTTGATTATATTCCCCAAATTGACTTTCGTATCCCCATGGCAATCTTGTGGTTACCAATTGTGCTTTCTAATTCCCTCACCTTCTCCCTCATCCCCACCCCCCTCCCACCTAGCAACCCTCAGTTTTTCCTCTATGTCTCTGAGACTGTTTCTGGTAAGTTCATTAATTCTTTTCTTTAGATTCCACATATAAGTGAGATCATATGGCATTTGCCTTTCTCTGTCTGACTTATTTCACTTAGCATAATGTTCTCTAGGTCCATCCATATTGTTGCAAATGGTAAGATTTCATTCTCCTCTGTGGCTGCATAATACTCCATTGTATAAATGTACCACAGTTTCTTAATCTGGTCGTCTACTAATGGGCATTTTGGTTATTTCCATGGCTTGGCTATTGTGGATAGTGCTGCAATAAACAGAGGGGTACATATATGTTTTTGAATTAGTGTTTTGGATTTCTCTCTATAGATACCTAGGAGTGGAATTGCTGGGTCATAAGGTAGTTCCATTTCCAGTTTTTTTGAGATACCTCCATACTGATTTCCGCAGTGGCTGCACCAATCTGCAATCCCACCAGCAGTGCATGAGGGATCCCTTTTCTCCACATCCTCACCAGCACTTGTTGTTTATTGATTTATCGATGCTAGCCATTTTGAAGGTGAGGTGGTATCTCATTGTGGTTTTTATTTGCATTTCTCTAATGATTAGTGAGGTTGAGCATTTTTTCATATGTCTGTTTGTCATCTGTATGTCCTCTAGAAAAATGTCTCTTCATGTCCTCTGCCCATTTTTTAATTGGGTTGTTTGTTTTTTTGGAGTTGAGTTCAGTGAGTTTTTTTATAAATTTTGGATATTAACCCCTTATCGGATATATCATTGGCAATATCTTCTCCCATTCAGTAGGATCCCTTTCTGTTTTATTGATAGTTTACTTTGCTGCAAAAATCTTTTTAGTTTGATGTTATCCCACATATTTATTTTTTCTCTTACTTCCCTTGCCCGAGGTGATATATCAGTAAAAATCTTACTCCGGGTATGTAAACTTTCTTCCTATATTTTCTTCTAGGAATTTTATGGTTTCAGATCTTACATTTAAGTCTTTAAGCCATTTTGAATTTATTTTTGTATATGGTGTAAGGAGGTGGTCGAGCTTCATTTTTTTGCATATGTCTATCCAGGTTTCCCAACACCATTTATTGAATAGACTGTCTTTACACCACTATAAATTCTTGCTTCCATTGTCGTAGATTAAATGACCGTATAGGCATGGATTTATTTCTGGGCTCTCTATTCTGTTCCATTGATATACGTGTCTGTTTTTATGCCAGTACCATGCTGTTTTGATTACTGTAGCCTTGTAGTATAATTTGATGTCAGGTATCATTATACCTCCCACTTTGTTCTTATTTCTCAAGATTGCTGAGACTATCTGGGGTAATTTATGGTTCCATATATATTTTAGGATTATATATTCTATTTCTGTGAAAAATGTTCTTGGTAGTTTGATAGGAATTGCGTTGAATCTGTATATTGCCTTAGATAGTATGGAAATTTTAACGATATTAATTCTTCCTATCAATGAGCATGGTATGTGTTTCCATCTTTATATCTTCTTTCATTTCTCTCTTCAGTGTCTTATAATTTTCTGAGTACAGGTCTTTTACTTCTTTGGTTAAATTTATTGGTAGGTATTTTATAGTCTTTGAAGCAATTGTAGGTGGGACTGTTTTCTTAACTTCTCCTTCTGATATTTTATTATTGGTGTATACAAATGCAACTGATTTCTGAACATTAATTTTGTATCCTGCTACTTTACTAAATTCATTTATCAGTTCTAATAGTTTTTTTGGTGGAGTCTTTGGGGGTTCTCTATATATAGTATCACGTCATCTACATATAATGACAATTTTACTTCCTCATTACCAACTTGGGTGCCTTTTATTTCTTTGTCTTGTCCGATTGCTGTGGCTAGAACTTCCAGCACTATATTGAGTAGAAGTGGAGAAAGTAGGCAACCTTGTCTTGTTCCTGATCTTAAGGGGAATGATTTTAGCTTTTCCCCATTGAGTATGATGTTAGCCCTGGGTTTATCATATAAGGCCTTTACTACGTTAAGATATGGTCCCTCTATTCCCATTTTCTTAAGAGTTTTTATCATAAATGGCTGCTGGATTTTGTTAAATGCTTTTTCTGCATCTATTGATATGATCACATGACTTTTATTTTTCATTTTGTTAATGTGGTGTATCACATTAATAGATTTGTGGATGTTGAATCACGCTTGCATACCAGGGATGAATCCCACTTGATCATGGTGTATGATCTTTTTAATGTATTGCTGAATTCTGTTCGCTAATATTTTGTTGAGGATTTTTGCATCTATGTTCATTAGGGATATCAGCCTATAGTTTTCTATTTTTGTAATGTCTTTGTCTGATTTTGGGATCAGCATGATAGTGGCCTCGTAAAAAGTGTTCGGGAGCCTTCTCTCCTTCTGGATTTTGGAATAGTTTGAGGAGAATAGGTGATAATTCTTTTTTGAATGTTTGATAATATTCACCTGTAAAGCTTTTGTTTATTGGAAGCTTTTTGATTACCAATTCAATTTCACTAGTAGTAATCAGTCTATTCAGAGTTTCCGTTTTTTCTTGAGTTAGCCTTGGAAGGTTGTATGCTTCTAGAAAATTATCCTTTTCTTCTAGATTGTCTAATTTGTTGGTGTATAGTTGCTCATAGTATTTACTTAAATTTTTTTTTCTTTTTTGTATTTCTGTGGTGTCTGTTGTCACTTCTCTGCATTCATTTCTGATTTTATTAATTTGGGTCCTCTCTTTTTTTTTTATGAATCTGGCTAAAGGTTTGTTGATTTTGTTTATCTTCCGAAAAATTAGCTCTTGGTTTCATTGATCTTTTATATTGTATTCTTGGTCTCTATTTCATGTATTTCTGCTCTGATAATTATTATCTCCTTCTTTGTACTCCCTTTGGGCTTATTTTGCTGTTCTTTTTCCCAATCCCTTAGATATCAGGATAAACTGTTGATTTAGATCTTTCTTGTTTCTTTAGTCAGGCTTACATTGCTATGAATTTCCCTCTTAGAACTGCTTTCACTGCGTGCCATAGATTTTGGGTCCTTGTGTTTTCATTTTCATTTGTCTTGAGGTATCTTTTGATTTCTTCCTTGATCTCATTGTTCACCCATTCTTTACTTGGTAACATGTTATTCAACCTCCATTTATTTGTGTGTTTTCCAGTTTTTTCTTGTAATTGATTTATAATTTCATAGCACTCTGGTCAGATAAGACACTTGATATGATTTCAGTTTTCTTAAATTTACTGAGACTTGTTTTGTGGTCTAACATGTGATCTGTCTTGGAAAATGTACCCTTTGTGCTTCAGAAGAATGTAGAATCTGCAGCTTTGGTGTGAAATGCTCTAAAAATATTGATTAAATCCAACACTGGTCCTATGTGTCATTTAAGGCTGCTGTTGTCATATTTATTTTCTGTCTGGAGGATCTGTCCCTTGTGGTCAGTGGTGTGTTGAAGTCCCCTACTATGATGGCATTACTATGGATCTCTGTCTTTACGTCAGTCAATATCTGTTTTATATATTGAGGTGCTCCTATGTTGGGTGCATAGATGTTTACTAGGGTTATGTCCTCTTGTTGGATCCATCCCTTTATTATTATGCAGTGCCCTTCTTTGTCTTTTATTATATTCTTCATTTTAAAGTCTATTTTGTCAGATGTAAGTATTGCTACTCCAGATTTTTTCTCGTTTCTATTTGTATGAAATATCTTACTCCATCCCTTTACTTTCAGGCTGTGTATGTCTTTTGATCTGAGGTGATTCTCTTGTATACAGCATTTACAAAGGTCTTGTTTTCTTATCCACTCAGCCACCCTATGTCTATTATTTGAGCATTTAATCCATTTACATTTAAGGTGATTATTGATAGATAGATACATAGTTATTGCCATTTTGGTATTTGTATTTCTGTTCTTCATTAGTTAGATTGCTTTCACCTTTCTTTTGCTTAACGAAGCCCTTTTAACATTTCCTGCAATGCTGGCTTGGTGGTAATGAATTCCTTTAGCTTATTCTTTTCTGGAAAGCTCTTGATTTCTCCTTCAATTTTTAATGCTAGCCTTGCTGGATAAAGCAATCTAGTTGTAGGCTTTTGTTTTTCATCACTTTGAATACCTCCTGCCACTCCTTTCTGGCGTGCAAAGTTTCTGTAGAAAAGTTAGCTGATAGTCTTATGGGAGCACCCTTTTAAGTAACTTGCTGTCTGTTTCTTGCTGCTTTTAGGATTCTCTCTTTGCCGTTAACCATTGCCATTTTAACTATAATGTTTCTTGGTGTGGGCCTGTTTGGGTTCATCTTGTTTGGAACTCTTTGCACTTCCTGGGCTTGTATGTCAATTTCCTTCACCAGGTTAGGGAAGTTTTTGGTCATTATGTCTTCAAATATGTTCTCGATCCATTTTTCCCTCTCTTCTTCTGGTATTCCTATGACATGCATGTTGTTGCACTTGATGTTATCCCACATGTCTCTTAAACTATTTTCATTGCTTTTTATTCTTTTTACTTTTTGTTGTTCCACTTGGGTAATCTCTTCTATCTTGTCTTCTAAATCGCTGATTCGATCCTCTGCTTCATCTAATCTGCTGTAATTCCTTTGAGTGTGTTCATTATTTCAGTTATTGTATTCTTTAGTTCTAACTGGTTGTTCTTTATGATTTCTCTGTCCTTCTTTATGTTATCAGTAAGTTCCTTAAACATTCTTGTCATCAGTGTTCTAAACTCTGTCTCTGATGGGTTGGTTACCTTTATTTCATTTAGTTTCTAGTCTGGAGATTTCTTCTGTTCTTTTATTTGAGACATGTTTGTTTCCTCATTCTGGCTGACTCTCTGTGTTTGCTTCAATGTATTAGGTAGATCCTCTAGATTCCTCAGTCTTTACTGGGTGGACTTATGTATTATACGTCCTTTATATTTGAATTGCACACTATCCCTGTTCTCTTGTGCATGTGTTGCAGAGGTGTCACTTGTGTTGTATGCATTCTCCTGTTGAAGTTGAGCTTTAATTCCTTTTGGCTTGTCTGTAGGTGGGATCGACTCCCTGGTTGACTAGCTGTGAGAATTGGCTATACCCACAGTGTATGAGCTGCTGTGTGAGGGTTGACCCCTCCTGTGAGGCTTGGCTCCTACGGGCTCTTATGCCTATAGAGAATTCCCTTTGGGTGTGTCACTTGAAGGTCAAACCTGGTAATGCTCTGGTTTGGTCTGGAGTTGGCCTCTGGGTGTGTTGATTCTTGTGCTTCTTGGACTCGGCCCTGGTGCACGACAATTTCAGAACAAAACAAATCAACAAGCACAACAACAGCAAAAAACAAATACACTCACAAATAAAAACAACCAACACTCAACACAAACAAAAGTATCGAAAATACAAAAAACAAAAGAAACAAAACAAAAAACGGTAACACCCCCCTCCCCCAAAAAAATCAATACAGAAAAATGGAAAGAAGAAGGAAAAGTAGAGCAAGGAAAAGAAGAGAGAGAAAAAGCCAAGGGGAATATATATATATATATATATATATATATATATATATATACATACATACACATATGTATATGTATATATATATATATATATATATATATATATACACATATGTATAAAAACAAACAAAAAACAGTGCCAATCTTGGCTTGGCTAAGTCCACCAAGCTATCTCCATGTTGTCCTCTGCTGTACAAAAACTCCTCTGCGTCTTGCAGAGGCAGAGCCAGCCACCTGGCACCCAGAGTGACCCTGCAATGCAGTTCTAGATGGGTGGGCCTATGGGGTGTGGTTGGTAGTTTTTACAAAGTCAGTGCAGTTTCTGCTCTTGCCTGCACAGATGCGTGCTGAGAGCACCACAGCCAGCCACAGGGAGATGGGCTTCTTCCCTGTGTGCAGGTGTCCTGGGTCTTAGGGCACTTTTTCCATCAGTGGAGTATGTGAGATTTCTGAGCTTCTGAAAGCCTAGGGCTGCCTCTGCCACCCATTGCTGACACCTGTGTGGTCTCAGTAACTGTAATTGCCTTGCTAGGAGCTGCCCAGAAAGGGTGTGGGCTGGGTAGGCAGGTGTGTTTGACTCCTTGGCCAGCCCATCAATGTAACATTCTTCCCAGTCTCTTCCCTAGGTCACAGCTGCAAACTGACTTTTTCCAGTTCTTGAGGGCTGCAGCTCCTCTGTAACCTGACACTACTCCAGCTCAGGGACCAGCTTCAGACTCTGGAAGGGCGGGGTAGGATTGCTGTGGGAGAGTCGGGGTGGGGGCCTTGGTATGAAGTTTTCTCTGCTTTCTGTCTAACCAACACAGCCCAGCCACAGTTCTCAGCTGAGGTTTCTGCCTTGAATGCTGGGCACCACCGTCCTATATGCTGATCTCTCGGCAGGACTGTGGGGCGCAGGGAGGGAGACCACTGCCTGGCTGCTGTGATCTCCTGTCTGCGTCTTGGACCCCTCATCTCCGCAGCTGCTGTGGCTGTGGGCTGTGTCTCTGCACTTCTCCTTCCCTGTTCCCCTGCTCGCCCAGTTTGCCCACCTTTATGCAATCCTGGGTGTGTCTCTTAGCAGTTCTGTGTGATGAGCAGAGAATCCTTTGGTGAGCTATAGATGTTCAACTTGTGATAACTTCCAGGGGAGAACTCAAGAAGCCCTCTTCAGTGCCTCCATTTCTATAACATCACTCTTTCTCAGTCTTCACATGTTGCACCCATTGGCAGCACTGACACTGTGGACCACCCTATCCTCTTGAGATATGGTCATCTGCTGGCTTTGGGGATACCACTCACTTTGTCTTCTCTGTCTCTGCTCTGTCTGATTGTCAGGCTCATCCTTCTTTACTTGGTCATTAAATAGTGGAATATCTTAACAGCCCGATGCGTCTTACATTCTCCTTCTACACTCTTTCCCATTCAAATGACTATTTCCAATTACTGTTGATACACCAGTGACACCCAAACTATTATCTTAAGCCTAGACCTTACCTATCTGATTCTCAGACTCAGATATATAATTGCCTAAGTGGAGGGACATCTTCACTGAGATGTCTCAAAAGCATCTCTCAGCTGAGTTACTGCCTGATCTACCTGTATATAATCTTGGCCCCATTCCCTTTGTTCTCCACACTGCCACCAGAGCAAAATTTTTCAAAACACATGTGTAGTTTGGTCATTTCTTTCCTTGGGCCCTTCATTGACCTTCTATTAAACCCTCTAAGACCCCACTCATCAGACCTTGGATCCACCAGCCTGGCCTCACCTTGTCCCGCTGTGCTCTCGCTACCAAGGCTTCCTTTCAGCTCTTTAGTGCTTCATATTCAGGCTGTAAAGGAGGTGGAAAGATGTGTAAAAAGCAAAGAAAATTGAGACCCCACCTATCCCCACAGATTTGCACTTCTTGGAGCAAAGCTCACATCCCATCAGCATCTGTGACATTGTGCCAATGTGATGCACAATAAGGATCCTTTAAAAGTCCTCATCTTTATTCCACACAACCACCTGGCTGATGGGACCCTCTTCCTTTCAGATGCGGAACTTGAAGCTTTGCCTGGGCCCACACGTCAAGTCAGACTGAGATGGTGTTCTCATCTGTTTCTCTCCATTGCAAGTTGTGGGGGCAGAGTCCCAGAAAGTAGTTTCCAGGCTCTCGGCCTCACATAGACAGGTGCTGGCTCAGGTAGTAAATGGCCAACTGTGATTGCATGGCCATCAGCTGTGGCTAGTTGGCCGTCAGCTGTAACCAGTGAGCCATTGGCCACTAATATAACTGCTGTGGCTACGCTAGCAGAGAGAAGGAAGAGAGAAGAATGGGGGCTAGCAAGAAGATGGCGGCTGGGCTGGCAAGCGTGGATGGCGGTTTGAGGACAGTGTGGATCCAGCCTCCAGTGAGAGTATAGTGCCGCCAGAGAGAATATAGTGGTATGACTCCCCTACCTATGGCTCCGTGGGTGTTCCTTTTTGGCCTCACCATATCCTGCGTTCTTGTATGGGGAGCAGGACCAGAGACCCCGCAGGCCTCCCTGCATGACAAATGGCGCAGCGAGCAGGGTCTCCCGCACGACACAAGTCTAGCCTTTTCACAGCTCCAACCACTGTAATAACTCAGAGTAACCCCATCTCCTGGGAAAACTCTCAATGACCTTGGTCCCAGGCAGTGCTGATGGTACCAGACTCACCCTTTCCTGCTGTTCATTTTAAGCCATTGTCCAAGAAGCTGGCAAGATGCTCTGGCCCAGAGAAGAGCCAGAGAAAATCTAAATTTAGGCTTAAAGACTTAGGCATCTGCTTTGAACTCCAGCTCCTATATAGCCCTGGTTAGGTCACCTATCACATCCCTTGTCACTTTCCAGAGTCTGCTGACAGCACTGGCCATTTCTCCAGTCTTCTCCCTCCATCTCACTCACTTTCTAGCTGTTTCTGCTTTATATTAATAGCAAGCTTGGCACCCTGCCCAGACTCCTTTTACCAGGCGGGTACACCCAACCCAGCTGATGTGAGAGATGCTGACAATTCATCTTGCACTAGGGAGGGGACATCCACAGGCCCCACCCCCCTGAAGCCCAAGATGGACTGCCATGGGGTACATAAGGCCAACCCCACCTCACAGTGAGAGCAGCTCTAGGGACAATTCTGCTGCAGCATTCCCCTGGAACCAGTCTCCATCTGAGACCATGTCCTCACCCACTTCTTCCCGGCCCTGTCCCTCATTCTTCACTGCCTTTCTGCTGAGGGTCTTCACCTAGCAAGTCACTTAACTGAAATCCTCATCTCTGTCCTGCTTCTAGGGACCCTAACCTATCACAGGTTCTCTATGTTGGCACTCATGAATAAAGTCTTCAGACGTCAGGGCAGAAAGAGGTCTTGCTTTTTATATCATTTCTTCCTCTCCTCTCCTCCTTCTCCCACTTCCGAGGCAGTGGTCCTGACCTGGGGAGGTTCTCCATCATCTGTCCAGATTACCTTCTGCATGCCATGGAGTTTGGCAGGCCATATGTGACCTGGCCAGTTATTAGCTTCATGGGGCCTTCGTGGGCACAAGGATTGTTCTGAGCAGTGGACAGGCAATACTCATGGCGTTCCCTTTCAGATGGGACACTGAGGCACAGATCTGAATGGGGAGAGACTCCTTTTGCTGTGGCTGCTCCTGTCCAGGATGATTGGAGCTGGAATGCCAGCAGCCTTGGTTAGCACACTGCTGCCTCTACAGTCACTCCCATGGTAGGGCACCAAGTGGGAATCTGAGCCACATGGCTCAGTAGTTGTGCTGTCACTGATTATGACCTCAGGGACTTCTGATGTCACAATAAGCCTGTGGGCTTGTTTGGCCAGATCCCCGGGAGCCTGTGCTTGTGTGATGGCATTGCAACCAGTACCATGGCTGGCCTCTGCCCCGCTGGCATCACATAGACCAACATGTGAGTAACCTGCAGCTTGGATGGTTCTCCTGGCCCCTCCTTTTTGGCTGGGGGCTCCGGGTACCGAGGGACCCTGCCTCCTCCACAAATCCTCACCCTGCTGGGACCAGCCTTGAGGGTGGGGGTGGCAACTCTCAAACCATCTTTCTGACCCACAGTTTGATCCTTGTCATTGCCAGGATTCAGGGAAGCAACCTGGGTGGCTGGGAAGGACAGTCCCAAGTCAGTAAGGGAAGCAGCAGGGGGATGGCACCTGGGACAGATGGCCAGAGGGCTTCCCTGGACCTTTTAGAGGCCATCCTTCCCCTGAGAGAAGCAAATTTAGCCGTGTCAGTTTGCCAGGTCATTCCCGTGGTTTAGGGGGTCTTCAGAACGGGTATGGGGGTATGAGGGGCATCCTAGTCCTGCCTCTTCCAGACCCCTGGGTTCCCGTGGCCCTGTCACCTCCTCAGGCGAGTCGTTGGTGTGATCGTTCCTCCCAGCCCTGTCCAGGACTGTCGAGGCTGTGTGGCCCAGCTGCCGACCTGGACATCACCTCTTTCCCCACTTGCTACGGGCACAAGGGACACAGGCAAAGCACTTAGCCTTTCAGAGCCTCAGTTTCCTTACCTGAAAAATGGAGGTGACCATAATCTGTTTTCCATCAGGTGGAGAACATTAAATAAGGTCATACACAGAGCTAAGCAGATACTTGATAGGGCCCAGAACCTGTGCCTCCCCCTGTGACACAGCCACCAGACTGAACCAGGGTCCTTGCCTGGCTCTGCAGGGGGAAGAAGGACAGAATCCATGGCCAGGGATTAGTGACTTGCTTAGGTTTACCTGATAGTAAAGGGTTGGGGGGCCAGCTCCATGAAAGAGGTCCCAGTGTCCTCATAATAGCTAAGGTCCCATGTCAGAGGCCACAGAAAGCTCCACTAGCCATTATTAATATAAAGAGCTGTACCCTGAACACAGCCCTTTGCCGGGTGGGCAAGTAAGTGGAAAGTCTCCCAACCCCACCCCACTCAGGGTTGGGAAGACCTCTTGGTGGGGTGGAGGAGACAAGTCACAAGCAGGGATGCCAGCATTTCTGGGCCGGGGCTAAGTCCCACTAAGGTCCAGACTTCAAGACAGCTGATGTTCCAGAGTCAGAGACCAGGGAAGCCAAGAGGTGAGTGGGGTCTGCTCAGCTCATAGACAGGATCAGCTATCCAAGTGGCCTTGGCTTTGGACTGGGGTGATTTGTGCCCAGCAGTACTGTCCAGCCTCTATCCAGGGTTCAGACCAGCCTAACAAAACACTTGGAGCAGGCAGCAACACAGTTGACCCCTCTACCCCACCCAAGGCAGGGACACCCTTTGCCCATTAGCAGGGGTTTCCAGAAGCCATTTTAGCCCCTCAGAGGGGCATTAAATGGGCAGCATGGGCCATTTCTCTTTCTCTTCCTTTAAGAGAGAAAACTGAACCCCACTGGAGCAGCCTGGCCAAAGGTCCAGTGGCCTTCTGGGGACTCCAGAACCCCAGACTTGGGAAGGGAAACTTTGTTCCATTGTTGCTTCTCTCTATATTTCACTAGATTCTTTATCATGTGGAGTGTTATTAGGGGAACCCAGCTGCTATGAATCGAAAAGAGATGCAAGTGGCAGCCTCAGACTGGGAAAAGAAGGAATGGGCCAGAAGCTTCTGGTCAGACAGGGAAGAATGCTGCAGAGTGGTGTGAGGAAGGGAAGCAAAGTCCCAGTGCGTGTGTGCGCGCACACGCGTTTAGAGACACATGGGGTGGGTTAGGCTAATTAGCTTTCATCTTTTTAACCTGGGTCCTAGCCAGTTCAAACATTTGCAGCCATTGCTGGGGAGCAGGCCCATGTTCATCTGAGTTATCCAGAAACAGCTCCTGAGACAAGCCTGCAAGTGCATATATTTATTTGGGAGCTGCTCCCAGGAGGTACCCACAGGGGGGTGGAAGAGGAGAAGGAAGGAAAGGAGACACAGGTACATTATCATTGTGGTGGGCAACTGCCCCGTCTGAAGGGTTCTTTGGGTGGTGGAGTAGAGCCACTGTGGAGCTGATATAACCAAAGCTAAGGCAGCTGGGCATTTATCTATAAACCCTGCCATCAGTCACTGGTGAGTTGCCTCTAAGGGTACCAACTGTTAGGGTCCTGCCCTTCCCTGTGCGCAGGACTGGCACATTTCTGTAGCTGGTTCTCTCAGGCAGTGTTGCAGACAGGGCCGCCAGGTGCAGAGGTGGCAGGAGGGTATTGCGTGGGGTAATGACAGCATCTGCACAAGTTGCAGCTGACACCAGGGCCTCAGCCAGCACATGAAGCCTGCTCCTGGGACACTTCCCACACCAGGAGTCAGTCCGTCACTGAGGCTTCACCTGGCACCTCAGGACCAAACATGGAACCCGCACTGCTGGCATGTGGTTGGCATTGTCACAACAAGTCATGTGTTGATGACACAACAGCTATTTGGACCACAGACATTGGTGAGCAAGGGTCAGACAATTTGATGGCAAATGAAACACCAGTGGTCAAATCTGAACCCCAGTTGTTCTGAACCCCGACTTTATAGTCACAGGTGTAATTTTAAAGACAGAATCACTTGTACACTGCTGGTGGGTGTGTAAAATGTCACAATCCACTCTGAAAAATCATTTGGCAGGTTCTTTGAAAACTGAAAATGAGCTTACCATACACCCCAGCCATTGCACTCTTAGGCATATATCCCAGAGAAACAAAGACTTATTCTCATGCAGAAACGTGTACATGAATATTCATAGAGACTTTATTCATAATAGCCCCAAACTGGGAACTACCCAAATATCCTTCAATAGGTGATGATTAAATAGACTGTGTTGTGTCCACACCATAGAATACTACTCAAGCACTGAAAAAGGAACCACCTATTGACACAACAATGTTTCTTAAGGAAATTATGCAGAGAGAAAGAAGCCAGTCTCAAAAGGATGCCTACTGTGTGATCCCATCTATGTAACTCTGAAATCACATCATTACAGAGATGAGAGCAGATTAGTGCTAACAGTGTTAAGGATGGGGTTGAGAGCACATGTGGCTGTGGCGGGACTAGCATGAGGGAGCCACCATCTCGATTGTGGTGGCTACATGAAGCTGACTCGTGATAAAACTGCATAGAGCTGCATACACTCACACACGGACACACTCAGACACATACACTCCATACACTATACACATATACACATATGCTCACATACTCATACATACATACCCATACACACTCATATAAACTACACATGCACACACACACATGCTCATACTCTCACTACACATATACATTCATACACACAATCTCACACACACACATGCAAACACACATACATACACATACATGCTCACAGCTCATACACATGCTCATACACACACTATACATTCAAACACTATACATATACACACACATACTGACTCATACACACATACACACACATGCTAATGCACTATATATATGCACACTTATACACATACATACTTTTATACTCATACACACTATACACATATACAAATACATATACACAACAGACTCATATATATACTTATACACACTGTACACATATAGTCATACACTCACTATACAAATACACACACTCACACATACATAGACACTAGTACACACACTCATACACACACAATACACATACATAGTCATACACTCATACACATACTATACACATACTATACACATACACACACATACATACACACTCATATACACTTACATGCATACTCATATATTCGTATACACTATACACATGCACACACATTCATACACATGCTTATACACACAGTACACATGCATACTCACATACACTCACCACACATACACATATGTACTCATAGACACTATATGCATACATACATACTCACACATGCACAAACACGAGAGTGTGTATAACTGGTGTAGTGTGGTGAGGCCGGGGCACTGGGTGACAGGCCAGCGTGACCCAACCCTCACTTAGCCCAAAAGGCCAGTGGGGCTGCACACCCCAGTCTCCTCTACAGACGAGGATGAATTGGAAGGTAAGCCACGTGCCTAGTTCAGGTCCAGACTGGCTTCTCCCAGCTCCGTCCCCATTCTGATAGGTCTCCTCTTGTCTTCTAGCCATGGCTGAAAGGTCTACCACAGCTTAACTCCCTTCTGAGATGGACACAAGGGCCCCCAAGAAGTGCCCCCAGTATAAGAAGAGCAGGACCAAGACACAGGAGAAATTTGCCAGGAAGTTTCCATACAGGTACAATCCCAAGGCCCCTACAGCCAAGTCCTGCCTCCCCTCAGGTTTCCCCAGAAATGCATTATGGGGTGCATAGGCTGGAGCTGGGAAGGTGTTTCTGGTCCACAGAGAGTTTCCTGAACAACTCGGTGGTCTATGACAGCCTGGGGTCCATCTTCTTCACCTGCCCCCAACCTGAGCTGAGGGCCTCTAGATAGGTACCCTGAGCCATTCCAGAGCTGTGGGCAGCTGCTTCTTTCTGAGCCAGTGGCCCTTTCTCCTGCACCATCTCAGGGGCACATTCATGAACACCTGCCCGTGCTGAAGGTGTGATGAGGTTGGAGTGAAGTGGGGGCAGTAGTTTGTAAAACCCAGGGGCACTTAAGAACCAGCAGAGACCTGCAGCAGTGGGCAGGCTGAGACCTGGAATCCCACCATCTGTGTAGCTAACAGGGTCCTGGATAAAATGCAGCAAACTTGGAAGGTTCCGGATGGTTCTCAATTCCCAAAATTCAGCTCAGTGGGAGGAGAGTAGAAGAGTGGGGGAAGGAATGGCCTCATGGACCAGTGAGAGCTAATGGCTGGGGGATGAATCTGTTGGAGGCTAAGAGACCTCACCACACCCTATGGCCATATGAGCCCTGGCTGCTGGGTGAAGCCTGAGCAATGTGGCTGCATTAAAGCCAAATTTTCCCATCTATCAGAAGAGCCACAGAGTGGAGGGACATGCAGGAAACAAATGACAAAGTTCTGCTTCCAGAGGAACTACTACAGGTCAATACACGGGGCTGGGCAGAGCCTTGAAGGGGCACTTCACACAAAAAGAAAGCCATGTGGCCAAACAGAGGTGTCCACCTCAGTAGTCCTGGGGAAACACGAAGGAGATCACATGTGGCAGATGGGCAGAGAGGGAACGTCTGGTGACATCCAGGATACAGAGCCACATGAATCCTGTATACTGTGGAGTGTAAAGTGCCCATCTCTCTGGAACTCAGTGTGGCATCCTGTGTCCTTGCAGTTATCCTCCTGGTGGTCATCCCCCACCCCCACCCCCGATCCCAGAAACAAGTGCTATGGCACTAAGAGGTGAGCCCAGGATGCGGGCTGTGCTGCTCATGGGCCATTGGGGAGAGTCCAATGAGCAGCCATGCTAGAGTGGAAGTGGAGACAGTGCTTACCCCTCAAGGGAGTGCAGTGCAGCCCGAGCAGCCTGCGGGGCCTGAGACTGCCTTCCTTGGGTGAGGTATCTGCTCCTTGGAGCCTTGGGCCATGTCTGAACGCTGAGCTCAGGTGAGGCCCCTGGAAGGAAGACCAGACCTCCCACAATCTGTCCCTATTTCCAGACCCCAGACCCCAGGTGTCCCCTCTACCCCTGTAGCCTCCTGCAGCTCCTTTTGCACCTTCACTAGGAGCGTGCAAAGGGAGGGATGGCTGCTTGCTGCCAGAGACGGTGTTCTCCATGCTGTGCACCTGAGGCAGGCTGGGCTAAATACCTGTCCTCATCTTGTACCCCTACCCTGTCTCCAGGCCACAGATGCTGTCCTATGAGGCCCAATGAGGCAAATATGCAAGGTGCAGTGTCTGGCCCTTGGGTTAAAACAAGGGGAGGCTGAAACTGGGGGGCTGAGAACACCCTGGGCTAGGCTGGATTGGCAATGGAGCCAGCTGCTCTCAGCTCCACCCTTTCCTAGCTGTGTGACCTTGGGAAAGTCACTTGACCTTTCTGTGTCTCAGTTTCCTCTTCTATAACGAGTGCATAACATGGTTGTGAAGTTGACATATAAGTTAATGTTTGTAAATAACTTAGAGCAGTGCCTGGCAAATAGGAAGTCCCAGGTGAGCAGGAGCTACGTCATTTGTCTGGCAGCTGCAAGCCACCTAAAGATGCCAAGTGTCCATTGTAGGTTCTCTTGGCTGACGGAGTCCAACCCGGAGTCTCTACAGCCCTGGGAGGTCACGAAGATGAACAGCTCACTAAGGGAGCAGCTGCCCCTGCAGAAGATGTTGGTACCAACAAGATCCATCCCAGTTAGAGGGTAAGTCGCAGGCGCCAGATGCTGATGGTTACCACCGCCCGCTGACCTCGCTGCCTGGCCTTCCACCTTGGGTCTGCACAAACACTCATGTTATCCTCCTTGCATGCTCCACTTCACAGCTGAGGAAACTGAGGCTCTAAAGGAGACTCAGAAAGAAGACTCTAAAGTCCAATGGTCCCACTCAGAGCCAGGCAGCTTCTAGGCGAGGCTGCACAGGACCTGTAGGTATGCCCTGGCCTCCCTTGGAATGGGCCTTGTCCACAAGATGGGAAGCAGGCCTATGGGTGGAGGGCAGGAGCTTAGTGCCATCCTTCCACATGGCAGAGGCAAAGCAGAAGGAGAGTCAGCAAGTTTCTGGACTCCATGCAGCCTGCCCTGAGTGTGGGGGCACTGGCAGGGAACCCCCACACCAAGTAGCCCTGACCACGTACACCTAAATATACATACCCACATGCACTCAATGCACAGGAAGACACAGCTAAACCATCAGATACCCTTAGAAAGGTCCATACCTTGTTTCCCCGAAAATAAGACCTAGCCGGACAATCAGCTCTAATGCGTCTTTTGGAGCAAAAATTAATGTAAGACCCAGTCTTATTTTACTATAATATAAGACCGGGTCTTTAATATAATATAGTATAATTAATATAATTAATATAACATAATATAATATAATAATATAATATGTATAATACAAGACTGGGTCTTATATTAATTTTTGCTCCAAAAGATGCATTAGAGCTGATTGTCCGGCTAGGTCTTATTTTCAGGGAAACAGGGCACATGCAAACACAAAGATGCACAGACACACACACTCACCCTAAACTGGGACCCTATCGGCTGTCACTTAGCTGGCACAGCAGCTATTATATACTAAAAGGCTTCCTTGACCAGTCGGTAGAGAGTCTCCATTCCAACTGCTTTAGCCCCTCCCTCTGACTTCTCTAGCAAATAGAGTTGACACTAGACGTGGCAGAGCCTCAGGGCTTAAGGGGCTCTCTGTTCTGACTGGCAATGCCCATGACTCCACACACTGTATATCACCTCAGGCAGGTCACAAAGTGCTTGCTCAGTTCCTTGAATGGACACCCAGACAGGCACTATAAACATGTACATTTATGCACACACATGCACGCACGCACGCACACACATGCACACCCGCTCAGACAGAAACACAGACGAATGCCGGCTCCCTGCCCACACTAGCACTGGCCTTGGTCCTGGACCCTAGAGCTTTATTTGACAGCAGGCTTTTGCTCTAAACCTCTGAACTGAAAGAGTAGGGCTGAGCTGCTGAGGCCATGGTTGGAAGGCACAGCTATCCCTGCGTCTCAGCTTCTACTTCTGCAGACTGGGATCAGCTTCAGATGGGGGTCCAAAGCAGGGCCCATCAGGCTGTGCCTGTGGCCCAGTTCTTTGTGCTGGGGCAAGGGGAGAGACTGAGGCCTCCCTCACACCCTGAACCCATGTCCATAGAGGCCCACCATGCAGGGTCTGGGAAGAGCTCTCCAGGAGGGCAACAGGAACAGAGAATGGAAGAATGGGAATGTGTCTGAGAGCTACTGGAAGCTGAGGTCAGTGTGAGGGCAGGATGAGCTACTCCACCAGGGCTCAGCACCAGTAGGGAGCCTTTCATTCCCTGGGCCAGGAAGGGTGGGCAGGGGCTGCGGCGGTGGCCCCTGCCATCGGCAGCACTGCAGTGGGGAGCAGCTGGGAGACATGCCCACCTGCCCTCCATCCTCCAAACTCCCACTACCCCTTCACTGGGGAACTGACCAGAGTGGAGGCGCAGGGTGGCATGTCCAGACATGTGTTTAGCTGTGAGAGAAGACTGACTACGAGGAGGGGTGGGTGCTCTGCAGGCCTGGGGCTGAGTAGGGGGAGGGCAGTCCCACATGGGAGGCAGGAGAAGGATGGTCTCATGTGGGCAGGTGGCTGCACAAGGCTGGTGCCCCTACTGGAGGTGGTACGCCTACTGGCAGGCACTTGGATGACATTGGCTGAGTGGGCAGGCCCAGTGGACCACATCTCCAGCCAGGTATGAAACAAGGCATGAGAGTTACTGGGGGAATGCTGGGTGTTTGGCTTGATCATCTAGGAGAGGGGCGGCTGGTTAGCTCAGTAGGTTGGAGCGCAGTGCTCTTAACAACAAGGTTGCTGGTTCGATCCCCGCATGGGCTATTGTGAGCTGCGCCCTCCACAACTAGATTGAAATAACTGCTTGACTTGGAGCTGATGGGTCCTGGAGAAACACACTTAAAAAAAAAAAAATATGTCAGAGCATCTAGGAGAATGATGGCTGGGAAGGTGGCAGAGTGTGCAGGGCTGTGGCAGATCTGAGCTGGGAGCAGAGTCTTGGTTGACGTCTGTGGACTAGTAGGGTCCTGAGGGTCAACGCGGGGCTGTGTGTGGCTTCTCTAGGCTTGGGGCCACAGATGTCACATCACTGTCCATCTTCCTCCCGCTGCCGCCACCTCCACTGAGCAACCTTTGGGAACTCAAGCTACTGAGCCGCCGCTTCCCCAGGTCAGGCATCCACGCTGCCCTCCCTGGCACCCATGTTAACCACTCCTCCAGAGGCCTCTCCTAGAGCCCGGCTCTGTGCAGCCTCCCTCTCGGCCACCTTGTCCTTGGTACTCCTGGCAGAGGTGAACTGTAGTATGGGGAACAGCCCGGAGGAGATACCCATCTCCTCAGAAACCATACCAAGCGAATAAACTTTGCAGATTTAAATCCCACTTCCTCTTGCACTTATCACTTTGCCTTTCTGAGTTTCCATTTTCTCATCTATAAAACAGGGTCATAATGTTTATTCTTACATGATTGGTGTGAGGAATGAAAAGGGTGTGAATGTCATTTCCAAGAATTCATCCCACAGATATACTCATACATGTAAGTAAAAATATTTGGACAACAATATTCACTCTGCTGTAGGAAACAGCAAAATAATGGAAACCACTTAAATCTCCATTAATGGGGGACTGTTAAATCATACCACAGGTGTATCCTGAAAGACTAGGCATCCATTGAAATGAAGAAACTGCTCTTTATATACTGATCTGGAACAACCTACAAAGTATATTAAGATAGTTTAACAAGAACAGCAGAAGAGTATATCTAATATATTATCTAATATATCTAATATATTAAAAAAAGGTATGTGTGTGGGTCTGTGTATGCACACATGTGTGCGTGTCTATATGTATGTACGTGTGGATGTATGTTTGCATCTGTGTGGATGTGCAGGTGTGTGTGTGTGGATGTGTGGAGCAGGCAACAATTGTTACCTTTGGGTAGAAGAGCTGGGGAGCTTGGGGACAGGCCTGAGGGAGGCATACCACTTTGTAAATTTTTAATACATGAAGCTAATACCCTATTGTTGGTGTATTACAAATTCAAACTGTTTAAAGAGAAGTAGCATGGAATAAAACAGGCATACTCACGGCCTGCTGAAAAGTCAGAGGCTGGTATAATCCCTTTAGCATGCAGAATAGCAACACTATGTAGGAAAATGCCTACTGAAGATATAAGGGGTTTCCTTTCTGTTCTACAAAGGCAGGGACTAGAAATTTCTCTTAGAGTCCTGGGGAGGGTAAATAAAAGTGGGGACACTAACTGTAGTCTTCTCTCTAGAAGAGAGATGGTCATTACCTTGGAGATGACCAGGGTAGCCACACTTAGCAAGGTGGGCAAGTGGCCCTATTGTTCTCAAAAGGAGGTGGAATGAGGTCCCTTATGAGGATTGACAGTGGACTCTCCCCAGGCCCTGGAGGACTGGACAGTGGTTCCCAATCTGCAGGAGGCAGAAGACAGTTCTGTTGTATGCTCCTGGGCCTGGGGAAAGGGTGTGGAGGACTGCCCAGCAAACGGCTCCAGACCCCTTCCCTCCAGGCCCACAGAGCCCAGGTGGGGATCAGGCCCCCTGGTGTGGTGCAGGTCTTTCTGTGGGTAGAGTCTACGTCCCAGCAGCAGCCCTGGGGCCTGCAGGAGCAGAGACTCCCTTCCCCCCAGGGTTCCGTCCTCGGAGTCGGAGCCAGATTGATCTCCATTTGGACTGCGGACGTCTTAAGGCGTTTTCCTCCAATGTTTAAAGCTAGTCATATTTGATATATGCAAAATACAGTAACGTGTCTCTATGAACCAGCATAATGATGAAGAGACACACGTGACTGAACTGTACACCAGTCTGGGAGATCCTTCCCCACCTGTCCCCTGCTCCCCGTCCCCACTAGGTGGCCACATCTCTCTCCTCCCCTTCTAACAATAGTATCTCAAAACAATACACTGGTTTTTTTTTAATGATATAAGATTGTACCACACTACATGCAACTTTCTTTTCCCCTCAACAGCAAGTTGCTGAGTCATGATAGTGCATATAGTTGTTGTTCATATAATCATTTAATTTTCGCTATATAATAACCCGCGATTTGCCCATTCTTTATTTACTAGACATTTGGTTGTTTCTACTTTTTGCTATTGTGGATGCTGCTGCTCTGAGCACTCCTGCCCTGTTTCACAGGCATGTTGTCCCCAAAGAGGAACTGCTGGCCAGAGGTTTCCTGAGTGCCCATCTTTACCAGCTGGCACCACACTGTTTTCCCCGAGTGGTCCTGATGCACATGCCTCCCTTTGATCCCCCTCCGGCTATACTTTGCCGTGGCCCAGTGGTTAGGAAATGAAGCAGGAGGACATGCAGGGCTCCTCCAGCATGTGCAGCAAAGCCAACTGTTCTGTGGGTAGAAAAAGCTCATCATACATGTTCCCAAATCCAGAATCATAAAATGTGCCTGATCTTCAGTGATACCTCCCTGAGAGTTTATTTAAACAAAGGATGTGAATGGAGTAAGGAACTACCTGTTGGTCCCACCATGTGTTGAATGTTTGTATGTTAAATCTTCAGGAAGCACACATTGAGAAATTCCTCACAGAAAAATGGGCAATAACCTCCTCATAAATGTTTGACAACAAAGGGATGGCTTAGCATTATTCTTTATGTGAAATTATTTTATTAAACATAGAAATGGTCATGGGGCCCGTGTAGCAATATGGGGCGCTTTAGGAGCAACCATCCAGACCCTCAGTTGTTCTCATAGCATGAGCACAGTTACAACAGAACACAAATCAGCACATAATTGAAGCCTCCTAAGGAACAGGTGATCAGGGGTCAACTCACCTTGTAGGAAAGTGAATTGCTCTTTCATATACCACATCGAAGGGGGCTACGTCCCAGGGATGGTGGAACAAGAGGAGCGAAGGAGTCTGCACTCCACCAGTTCTGAGCACCTTTCCCTGAACAGGAGAGACCACATGGTTGAAGCCATTATTGAGACTTTGTCACAGGCAGTTGCACCTTTATCCTAGTAAGAGAGCTGTTGCATCACTGGAAAAGGCAGCACCCTGAGACCTGGGCCCATTTACCTATTGGAGTATTTTGGTGACACAGCAATGTGAACAACTCTGGGCTTTTCTTTCACCCGGAGGCCGTCCAGCCAGTTGCTGAAACCAGCAAATGCAGTTGGCTGCAATTCTGAAACTGAATAATGCATGAAGTAGTGTTGTTACAAATAACCAAGGATTTTAGCAAAATTTTAAACCATGGCACTATGCCTCCCAGGAAGCTGCCTGGATGACAAAGCCACAAAATAAAACTGAAAAACAAAACAAACGAAAACCAACACCATAACTATAAAAATCTGGGAAACATTTTCCTGACAAAAAAGCCAGAAAAAGCAAAAAAGCATTGAAACTTGTTTTAAACAAGTCTTTGTAACCCAATCTATCCATGCTACTTCCATCCTGGGGAGGTTGCTGATCAGTACTACCCAGTTCTGACAGACTGGAAAATTGGAGAATACAATTTTGAGTAAGTTAAAATGCATGTGACCTTTCGTTCATGCTCTTAATCTCTTTAGAAACTGGTTTTAATAGAAAAATCACTTGTCTGCAGGGGGTGCCAGATTAAGAGCCTGTCTGAATGCTCTCATGTCTTGTTCAGTTCTTCTCATGAGACCCTGTCTTTCTTAGGTCATCCCATGACCCAGCCAGGATCACACCACTTGGGGAAGGCAGGCAGTCTGTGATCTGTGAGGACAGACATGTTCTGGTGCCACCCAGAAGGGAGACAAACCAGAGGATAGCCAGAGCAGGATGAATTCCCCAAAACTAGTGAGGTGAAAGTAGCAAGAGGCACCTCCAGTGTACCAGCCAGGGCTGTGGGCCTTGTACTCACAGCAGAGGTGAGGGCTGTGTGTTGGGGATTCAGCCAAGTGTGTGACAGCGAGTGCATGCAAACTCAAGGGTGTACAGGGGACATCCATGGGGGCTGGGGTAATGGACAGCCTGCCCCAATGACAGAGTGTGAGTGCATGTGACAAGTGTCAGCATACAGGAGGCACTGAAGGGATGACAGCTGATGGTGTGATGGCAAAGGGTGACTTCTAATTGTGATGCACCCAAGGGTGTGATATCTGGATGGGGGTTAACTTTGAGTAAATAAGTCACATCAGAGGTTGTGTGGGTGCTGAATGAGCTTGGAACAAAGATGTGTGTCATCAAAGCAGATGTGTAACAACCAAGCGTGAAGTGGCATGTAACAATCACGGTATGTGTGTAGCGTGTGAGGGAATGTGTGGGTAACAGGGGCTTGTAAGAAAGATGGCGGCCCCTCCCTCCTTAAGCATGGATAGGCATGATAGGGTTGTGGTCCAGGGTGTCCTGGTAACCATCCTGGTCCTGGGGTTTCTGAGCGCCTTCAGTGGAATGAGGCTTCATGGGAAGCCCAGTGGCCACCCCTTCCCAGGGCCACAGGAGTTGGCCACCACTGACCCACACTAGGAGGACCCATGGATATAGCATGGGGGGGAGCTCTGAGAGGGGCATCCTGAAGGCCTCAGGCAGGCTCCTAAGAAGGAGGGACCCAAGGACCAGCCTGGGGAAGGAGGGCATCCCAGGAATGGAGACTAGCACTAGCAAAGACTGGGGTGTGAACAGGGCTGAGCTGCTAGTCCCTGGCCAAAGTCTCCACAGGCCAGCACAGCACACACAGGCCCTCACTACAGGGTGGAGGTACCACAGCTGGTTTGGTCTCATCCCTGCGAAGATGCCCTTCCTCGGTGTGTTTTCATGCTTGTTTTTCAAAACCGCAAGCATACCCTGTTCTTCCCAAAGTTACTGATAATCCAAGGAAACTGAGAAAGGATACCATCCAGTCACTCAACCAGTCACTAAGGGGACATTCAGTCCCTCCTAAGGGACTCCCAAGGCTGGCTGTCTGCCCAAAGCCAGGAGGGTGGATTCTCATTACCAAGCGGCCCAACACATGCTGCAAAACACACACACACACACACACACACACACACACACACGCACACACGCACACACATACACACGAGGCAGCCCAAGGCACAGGGCTTCACTGAGCTGGTCTGGGCTTTAATCTTTGGCCCAGACACAGTGAAAAGTTAGATTTTCCCGAAGTCATCACTGTTTTCCCCTCACTCACAATTTAGTCCTCCACACCATGGTGCACCCCTTCCATACTCGACTCCTCAAGTAGCCCCTTGCACGTGTGGGCTCCTGTGACAGTAAGCCAGGTTCTCCATCTCTCTTATCTGATTTTCATAGCCCTCTGGAATTCTTAGGCCATTTGGCAGCAGGGGAAACTGAGGATCAGTAAGAGGCCCAAAATCAGACAGCCCCATGCCCCAGAGCAGCAAATGGCAAAATGAAGTGGAGAAACTCCAAAATGTCAGAAGAACAAAACACATTTATTTCAATAACATGAGCTTCCCAGCTCACCAAGGCCCTATAAAACCTGCCATCGATCGTATTGCACCCCTGGCCTCTGTGGGCACACAGAGGCGACCTAGCATCTGGCCAGACTGAGACCAAGGGTGGGGCCAGCCACAGGAAAGGCAGCCCTGCTCTGTGACAGGCAGAGTGAAAACAGCTCACAGCTGGCTCTTGAGCCAGGCCCAGAGACAAGGATGGCCCCAGCCCAAGTCCAGCATGGGAGGGCTTCTCTCCTTGACCAGGGCTGTCCTAACAAGAGAGGGTGATTTGGGGAGGGTACTGGGATGGGTCACAGGCTGCCTCGAGCCAGTATTCTGTCCTGTTGCACCGTGGACAGATTTGGAGAGAGAGCTGACAAAAAATGGCCTCTTTGCAACCTGAAACTCCACCCACCCAGGGATCCTGGGGAAGCACCTGACAGCTAGAGCAATTAAAGGAAGCAAGCATCAAGGGACAGGCGGGACAGGCGGCAGGTACACAGATGAACAGCACCTGAGGTGGGCTGCACCCAAACCCAGACAGGTGTGATGGCAGCCCAACGCAGTGGTTGTCAGAGTGGAGTCCCCGGGGCCCATTAGAAATACCCATTCTCGGGCCCTTCCACAATGTACCCTGGAGGGCCCCCGGGCGGCAGGCTAGTGCAGCCGCAGGTAAGACGGCGTGGAATAGTTGAACAGCAGGAAGTCCATCCTGTAGAGGTCGAAGAGGCGTCGCTGGTAGAAGGGGCTGATGTCCTGGAAGAGGCGCGCAGCTTGGTCATGAGTGGTGGCCGCTTTTGCCGGGGGCGGAGGCGCAGGGAAGCGCAGGCCGGGCAAACCCACAAAGCCCAGCACGAAGGTCGCATCCTCTGCCAGCGTCTCGAACTTACCCACGATGTCGTAGCGCAGGCGGCACGGGTGGCAGAGAGCGTGGGCGCGCTCCCAGTGCTCGTTGAAGGGCTCGTCGCGGCGCGTGCGCGGGTCCAGCAGGTAAGCCAGGAACTCCGCGAAGCGTACGTCGTGGCCGCGGGCCAACGCGTCCGGGTGTGGGCGCGGCCGCAGGCGCCGCACAATGCGCGTGCCATAACGTTGCTGGAAGGCCGAGCTGTAGGGCCGCACAAACTTGTTGCTGTAGGCGGAGGCCAAGCGCTCGAAGGGCTCGCGCACGAAGAGAAAGGCCAGGTAGGCCCGCAGGCGCCGGTTGATCTCTGCGGGGCTAAAGTCGGCCAGAGAGGGCAGGCGGCCTGGAGCGTGCACCTCGTGCGCAGGGATGGAGCGTGGGTCCCCGCGTGCACTGCCATTCAGTGCCAGCAGTACGCGCTTCCAGTTGGTGCAGGCCACCTTGGGCACGTAGCAATAGAGGAGGCCGTGCGTATCGTCCACCAGCACGTGCTGCAGGTCCTGCGGCTGCAGCAGGCGCTGCCGGCGTGTGTGGCGGCTGCAGGCACGTTGCAGCAGATCTCGCCGCTGCCGGTGCACCTCAGCCAGGGCCGAGAGCGGGCCCTGCGGGAGATAGGCGGACGGGTGAGGGCTGCTGCCCAGTCTGGTGTGGCCAGGGACGCGTGAGCCGGGGCCAGAAGGCAGGCAGGGGACCTGGACTGGAACCCCAGCTCTGCCACCGATCACTATGTGATGTGGGGCCCAGGCATCTTTCCTGGACCTGGGTTGGGGGCGTCTAATAAATCTAACTTTGCAGAGGCTTGTGGAAAGATGTGACTAGTCACTCGCCCGGCACTCAGAACAGAGGAGGTACTGATAATGAATGTGATAAGGTCAGAGTAAGCCTGATAAAGTATGACTTCGTAGTGCGCACAAATTGAATATCTGCTGTTTACTAAAAGTAGTAAAGTGTATAAGCTTTAATTCCATGGAAATAGAGTTGAAAAATGAAGCCACTTGCAGGCTATCGGGATATTTTTTGTTCGATAATAAAATGAGCTAATTCTATATTTATGAATTGGCATGTTCCTTTGGGTCTTGATTTCTACACCTCCCCACTCCCCCCAACAAATTCTAATCTCAGTGCTTGGTCAGGAAGCTTGCTGTCTCTGATCCTGTCACTCCTCTGTGAAATAATAACATCCAGCATTTATCTAGCACTTATTGTGTGCCAGGCACCTTGCTATGCCCTTTACAACTCTATGAATTAGGTAATATTAGGAGGACACTTTGGCCAGCCCCTCCCAGCCCTCTTCAGCTGTACCAATACCCAGGCCAGTTCCTCCAGCAACACTCCCTCCTTTGTTCAAGTCCTTTATGCCCTAAACAAAGTGTCTACCTCTAAGACTAGCCCTCCACCCCCTATCCCCAACCCGCTTCTTGGTTGTTTTCAGTCTAAGAGTTCTTAGGAGAAAGTGTTCTTAACTTCTGAAAATTGCATTAGAAGCCTTCATAATATAAAAATAAAAAGATAATAAATATTGGTGAGGATGCAGGAAAGTGGAAACTTCACTTACTGCTGGTGAAAGTGTAAAATCATACAGCTGTTGTTGAAAGCAGTTTGGCAGCTCCTCAAAAAAAGTATATATATATGATCCAGCAATTCCATTCCTAGGTATACCTAAGGTAACTAAAAACATAAGTACACAAAAACTTGTATACAAATGTTCACAGCAACATTATTCATAACAAAGAGTGGAAACAACCCAAATGTCCATCGGCTGATGAATGGATAAATAATACGTAGTCTATCCATACAATGGAATATTACTCAGCCATAAAAAGGAATGATGTTCTGATGCATGCTAAAACATGGATGAACCTTGAAAACATGCACACTAAGTGAAAGAAGCCAGACACAAAAGATCACATGTATGATTCCATTTACATGAAATGTCCATAATAGATCCATAGAGATGGAAAGTAGATTGGTGGTTTCATGGGAGGACAAGGAAATGGGGAATGACTGCTAATAAGTACTGGGTTTCTTTTTGGAGTGATGAAAATGTTCTGCAATTAGGTGGTGGTGATGGTTGTACAGCCTTGTAAATATACTAAAGCCACTGAACTGTACACTTTAAAAAAGGGAATTTTATGGTATGTGAGTTATAGCTCAGCTAAAGTAAAGACTTCAGAATGTTCCATTTCAGACAGATAAGAAAGACTTAAGTGCAAAAAGTTAAAGGGAAGAACAGGACTTCATATGCCACACTTTGGGTTTATAAAGGGTAGGGAAAGAAAATTTTTAAATGTTTGAAAAAGATGAGCTGTGGGGAGTTTCTCATTTAGATATATATTGAAATAGTCACAGAATCAACAAGGCTGGGATTTGCTTCAAGATAATGTCAGGTAGGCAGGAGGGGGAAGGGTCAGGATGATACAAGGTTGGACAGGAGTTGACCACTGTTCAGACTGGGTGATGGAAACATGGGGGTTCATTGTACTATTCTCTCTACTTTTGCATATGTTTGAATTTTTCAAAATGAAAAGTTAAAATAGAGGTCATATGTTCCTATAGGTGAGATTTTGAAAAAGTAGCATAAGCACATGATACAGCATTTGATGCTAATACATGCCTAGAACATGTCTGGAAGGACATAGGGAACTGGCCACTTCCAGGGGAAATGGGGGACAGTGTGGGAAGGAGAGGTGCTCTTCACTGGACATTCTGTGGGAGTATCGAATGCCCTATCATGTGCTTATATTACTTTTTCAAAAGCTGGCTGTGGGGTTGGTTGCCAAATTCAGCCATGGCTATAGGGGGCCTGAGGGCACTTAGAGGATTGCATTTCCACCTTTTGAAGCACTGTCTCATAGAATTGGCTTCAAAAGCCTGGCTCCACATGGGTGCCAGCAAAGGACTGTATCCAGGGGCCCCACAGCCAAGGTCTGATTTCAGCTTTCAGAAAACCCAGCACATTTCTTGTGACATGGAATGTTGGCCATTGACCTGTCAGCCCCCCTCCTTCCTTGACAGCAGACCCCAACTGTGTTAGACCATATGCCCAGCCCCAGGGAGGAACCAGTCACACCTTTATTAAAGTGTCCAGGGATGAGCATGTGGCCTGGTTCTGGCCAAGTTGATGTAAGGGGAAGTGTGCTGGATGGCTTCCAGGAAAGACTTTCCTTCAGGAGAAAAAGTGAGGGCTCCTGAAGGAGACCCTTTGTCCCATCCCCTCTCCCTTCTGCTTAGGATGCTGTCCTGTGAGATGTCAGGGCCCTGGCAGTCATCTTGTATCCATGAGGCAACAAGTATCTGACAGAAGTCAACATCCACATGATGCTGGTGGGCAGTGTTGCTGCTGTCAATGGGGATGCTGGTCTCTGAGCATCTCTGCTGGTTGTTTGCAGTCCCCTGAATACCTAGGTAGTGAATACTCTTTCCATTTTACAGGTGAGAACACTGAGGCTCAAAGGAAATGAGTTGTCTACAACTCCCCTGTATGGAAGCTGGGGCTCCAGCTCATGTCTCTTGGGGCTAAGCCAGGGCCAAGTCTGCTGGTCTGGGGCTGCATCTAGCAGTGACACCCTCATACCTCCCAGACCGGATGGATGCAGCTGCCTGGATCCTTAGCCTGGCCCTAGTCCCTGTGACCTCTGTGACTTTCTCAGGGTCCTTAGCCTCCCTGTGTCTTGGTTTCCTCATCTGTATATCGGGATAACAACAGCCCCACCTTACAGGGTTGCTGTGAGGGCTAAGTGAGTTCACAGAACTAGAGCGCCTCATACGCAGTTAGTACTTGTTGGCCAGACTGTTTTTATTACTATTATTTCTCCAGCTGGAAGGTGCCAAGCTTCTAGCGCCTTGACATCTTACTGGGTCCTCAGGCTGTGAGGGGCTGAGCTAGCCCCATCTGTCCCTCAAAAGCCTGCAGAGCTAGTGGAAGCTGGGGCCCTGATGAGAGCCTGGCCTGCCCTGGACCTGCTATATGGCCCAGGGCAAGCCAGTCACCCTCTATGAATCAAGGCCTTCCCACCTGCAACTGAAGGGTATAGGCCAGATGAGCTCCACATGCCCCTTTGGCTCAGTCCTCGGGGATTCAATGAGCAGCCACTTTCCCAACCCTAGTCTGGTCATTCTCCCTGGCTTAAAACACTCCATGGCTCCCTATTACCTTTGTTCTCCTGCTGGGCCACAACAGGCAGCGGGCCTGGCTCACCTCCCATACCCTCTTTTGTCCTCTGCTCACCTCCAGGTGCTTGGCCCCTACTGTTTGCTTCTTAATTCTTCCTCTGCAGGTCTCAGCTGCAATGTACCTTTCTCAGAGAGGGTCCTTCTCACCTATCTAAACTAGGACCCACCTGGTAGAGTTTTCATTGCACTTTGTACTTCCTCTTTAGACATGAGTCAGTCACAGGTTAGTGCAGGTGGTGATCAGATGATGTCTTCCTCTCCACAGGACTGTCAGCTGCACAAGGACAGGGACCCAGCCAAACTGCTTGTGGCTGGATTCACAGTTTCCTGAGCACAGCCTGCATGCAGTAGGTACTCAACACATGCTGCCTGAATGGGTGCCTCTGAGTGTGCCTGTTGGGGTGTATGTGAGCCAGGAGGTATGGCTCTAAGTGGGGTACAACCATGTGTGTATTTAGGGCAGTGTGTGCTCCCAGTGGGGCCAACATCAGAAGTGGAGTTCACGAATCAGTGAGCCACCTAGTCCATTGCTTGAGAACAGGCGAGGCAAGGGCTCCCGGTGTGTTTACCTATTGCAGTTGGTACTAAATTTGGAGGTTCACTTAATTAGTGTCTCCCCATTAGACTGTCAACTACCTGAGGGCAGGCTCATGGTCGTTTTCACTCTCATATTTGCAACACACAGAACAGTGCCTGGCACTGAGTGGCCCCAAACTATTACTGGGTGGATGATGGATGGGTAGAGGGGGTGGAGACCCCAGCTCTCTCAGCTTGCTCCCAAATTTTTCCCTTGTCACATCCCCAGGCATTCTCATTCTCTGAACAGAGCCTGGATTTGCAGAGGAAGCCTCTCTATGCCCAGTGTGGGTTCCAGTCCCCTGACAGCAGGTCTACATTGGGGCTCTAAGGTTCCCATGTCTGGAGGCAGAGGTAGGGGTCCCAGGGTGGGGGGTCTGTCCACCTACCTTGTTCAGGTCATAGAGCATCTGCAGGGGACTCCTCTTCTTTCCATCAAGCCAGCCAGAGCCCAGGGCACTGTTTTCAGATTCTGTGGAGCATACAGAGGTGTCATCCCTGCATCAGATGAACTGGCTTTGGCACTGTGTGAAGGCTTGGCCAACTCACCTAGAGCACATTAATCCACTTCTGGCATTCAGTTTCCCTCCTGTGTCTTGCCTGCCTGGGGATAGGGCAGTGTTTGGTGGAGTGCAGGGGAGCACTGACAGGGCCCCTAATCCACCAGGCAGGGTGCTTGGTGTCACTCTTGCCCTCATGCTTTACCCTCCAGAGTTGGAGGGTGCCAGGCAGGAGTGAATGAGAAGGAAGGTGGTACCTAGCTCAGAGCCCTCTGAGAAAGGCCTCACCACCAAACCTCACCCAACCCAATCTGCCATCATCTCATGACCCACCCCTGCCAGCCCCATGACTAAGGAGAGGCTAAACAAGCTATCTGCCCAGCCTCCCAGATCCTGGGTATAGGTAGCCAGAAAGGGCTGAACAGCAGTGGAGGTGGCATAGCCAGGCTGTAGACTCTCTGGGTAACAGCTCTCAGGTCAAATGATACACTGTGAACTCCTACAGTAGACTTTACTTCCCCTGGCAGTACACATGCCTCCTCATGGTAAATACAGCTTTAGCTGTGTCATAGACTGGACACTTCTTTGTTATTTTATTTTATTTATTTTTTTAATTTATTGGGGTGACAATTGTTAGTAAAATTACATAGATTTCAGGTGTACAATTCTGTATTACATCATCTATAAATCCCATTGTGTGTTCACCACCCAGAGTCAGTTCTCCTTCCATCACCATATATTTGATCCCCCTTACCCTCATCTCCCACCCCCCACCCCTCTTACCCTCTGGTAACCACTAAACTATTGTCTGTGTCTATGAGTTTCTGTTCCTCATTTGTTTGTCTTGTTTTTCTTGTTTTTGATTTATATACCACATATCAGTGAAATCACATGGTTCCCTGCTTTTTCTGTCTGACTTATTTCGCTCAGCATTACACTCTCAAGATCCATCCATGTTGTCACAAATGTTCCTATATCATCTTTTCTTACCGCTGAATAGTATTCCACTGTGTATATATACCACAACTTCTTTATCCATTCATCTATTGAAGGACATTTTGGTTGTTTCCATGTCTTGGCCACCGTAAACAAGCTGCAATGAACATTGGAGCACACGTGTCTTCATGGATAAATGTTTTCAGATTTTTTGGGTAGATACCCAGGAGAGGGATTGCTGGGTCATATGGTAATTCTATTTGTACTTTTTTGAGGAACCTCCACACTGCCTTCCATAATGGCTGCACCACTCTGCATTCCCACCAACAGTGTATGAGGGTTCCTTTTTCTCCACAGCCTCTCCAAAACTTGTTACTATTTGTCTTGTTGATGATAGCCATTCTGACTGGGGTGAGGTGATATCTCATTGTGGTTTTTATTTGCATTTCTCTGATGATTAGTGATGTTGAGCATTTTTTCATATGTCTATTTGCCATTTGTATGTCCTCTTTGGAGAAACGGCTCTTCAGGTCCTCTGCCCATTTTTCAATTGGGTTGTTTGTTTTTTTGTTGTTGAGTTTCATGAGTTCCTTTTATATTCTGGATATTAGCCCCTTATCGGAGGCACTATTTGCAAAAATCTTCTCCCATTCAGTTGGTGGCCTCTTTATTTTGTCAATGGTTTCTTTTGTTGTGCAGAAGCTTTTAAGTTTCATATAGTCCCATTTGTTTATTTTAGCTTTCACTTCCATCGCCTTTGGAGTAAAATTTATGAAATGCTCTTTGAACCCAAAGTACATAAGATTGGTACCTATGTTTTCTTCTATGCAGTTTATTGTGTCAGGTCTTATGCTTAAGAATTTGATCCATTTTGAATTAATTTTGGTATAGGGTGACAGCAGACCAGTTTCATTCTTTTGCACGTGGCTATCCAATTCTCCCAGCACCATTTATTGAAGAGGCTGTCTTTCCTCCATTGTATGTTTTTAGCTTCTTTGGCAAAAATTATCTGTCCATATTTATGTGGTTTTATTACTGGGTTCTCAATTCTAATCCATTGGTCTATGTGTCTGTTTTTCTGCCAATACCATGCTGTTTTGATTATTGTAGCCCTGTAGTACAAGCTAAAGTCAGGGAGTGTGATACCTCCATTATTGTTCTTTTTTCTTAAGATTGCTTTGGCTATTCGGGGTCTTTTGTGGTTCCAAACAAATCTGATGATTTTTTTTCTATTTCTTTAAAAAATGCCATTGGGATTATGATGGGGATTACATTAAATCTGTATATTGCTTTGGGTAATATGGCCATTTTAACTATGTTGATTCTTCCAATCCATGAGCACGGAATGTCTATCCATTTCTTTGTGTCTTCTTCAATTTCTTTAAAAAATGTCATAGTTTTCAGCATATATGTCCTTCACATCCTTGGTTAAGTTTATTCCTAGGTATTTTATTCTTTTTGCTGCAATTGCAAAAGGAATTGTTTTTTGTATTTCTTTTTCTGAGATTCCATTGTTAGTATATAGGAATGCAATGGACTTTTGTACATTGATTTTGTAGCCGGCAACTTTACTGTATTCGTTGATTGTTTTTAATAGCTTTTTGGTGGAGTCTTTAGGGTTTTCTATATATAGCATCATCTCATCTGCAAAGAGTGACAATTTAACTTCTTCATCCCCAATTTGGATGTCTTTTATTTCTTTCTCTTGCCCAATTGCTCTGGTGAGGACTTCCAACACTATGTTGAAAAGCAGAGGTGATAGTGGACAGCCCTGTCGTGTTCCTGAACGTAGAGCAAAGGGCTTCAGTTTTTCACCATTAATTATGAGATTAGCAGAGGGCTTGTCATATATGGCCTTTAGTATGTTAAGGTATTTTCCTTCTATACCCATTTTATTAAGTGTTTTAATCAAAAATGGATGTTGTATCAAATGCTTTTTCTGCATCAATTGATATAATCGTATGATTTTTGTCCTTCATTTTGTTTATGTGATGTATCACATTGATGGATTTGCAGATGTTGAACCATTTTTGTGCTCCGGGGGATGAACCCCAGTTGGCCGTGATGAATAATCTTTTTAATGCATTGTTGTATTCGATTTGCTCGAATTTTGTTTAGCATTTTTGCATCTGTATTCATCAGAGATATTGGTCTGTAGTTTTCTTTTCTGTGTTGTCCTTACCAGGTTTTGGTATCAGGGTAATGCTGGCCTCATAAAATCAGTTAGGGCGTACTGTCTCTTCTTCAATTTTTTGGAAGAGTTTGAGCAGGATTGTTATTAGATCCTCTTTGAAGGTTTGGTAGAATTCACTAGTGAAGCCATCTGGTCCAGGACTTTTGCTTTTGGGAAGGTTTTGCATGACTAATTCAGTTTTGTTACTGGTGATCGGTCTGTTTAGATTTTCCAGTTCTTCATGGTTCAGCCTTGGAAGGTTATGTGTTTCTAAGAACTTGTCCATTTCTTCTAGGTTATTGAATTTGGTGGCATATAGTCCTTCATAGTATTCTTGGATGATCCTTTGTATTTCTGTGGTGTCCGTGATAACTTCCCTTTTTCATTTTTGATTTTGTTAATTATTGTCTTCTCTCTTTTTATCTTAGTGAGTCTAGCCAAGGGTTTGTCAATTTTGTTAATCTTTTCAAAGAACCAGCTCTTTGTCACATTAATTTTTTCTATTGTCTTTTTGTTCTCTATTTCATTTAGTTCTGCTCTGATTTTTGTTATTTCCTTTCTTCTGCTGACCTTGGGTTTCATTTGTTCTTCTTTTTCTAGTTCTTTAAGGTGTAACGTGAGGTTATTTATTTGGGCTTTTTCTTGTTTCTTGAGATAGGCCTGTTAATTAATGATATAAATCTCCCTCTTAAAACTGCTTTCGCTGCATCCCCAAAATTTTGGTAGGATGTGTTTTCATTGTCATTTGTTTCTATGTATCTTTTGATCTCTCCTCTAACTTGTTCTTGGACCCAGGCATTCTTTAAAAGTATGTTGTTTAATCCCCATGTATTTTTTTTTCCTGCTTTCTTTTTGCAGTTGATATCCAATTTCAAAGCCTTGTGATCAGAGAATATGCTTGGTATGATTTCAATCTTCTTAAATTTACTGAGGCTGAGTTTATGTCCCAATATATGGTCTATCCTTGAGAATATTACATGTACACTGGAAAAAAATGTATAGTCTGATGTTTTAGGATGAAGTGCTCTATATATGTCAATTATGTCCATTTCATCTAATGTGTCATTTAGGGCTACTATTTCGTTATTTATTTTCTGTTTGGATGATCTATTCACAGCTGTCAATGATGTATTTAAGTCCCCTAGTATAATTGTGTTTTGGTCAATTTCTCTCTTTAGTTCTGTTAGTAGTTGCTTGGTATATTGTGGTGCTCCCTGATTGGGGGCATAGATATTGATGACTGTTAAGTCTTTTTGTTGTATAGTCCCCTTTACCGTTATGAAATGTCCATCTTTGTCCCTTTGTTATCTTTTTCACCCTGAAGTCTATTTCATCTGATATCAGTATGGCTACACCTGATTTCCTCTGGATACCATTTGCTTAGAGTGTCAATTTCCACCCTTTCACTTTTAGTCTGTGCTTGTCCTTGTAGCTGAGATGTGTCTCTTGGAGACAGCATATGGTTGGGTTTAGTTTTTTGATCCAATCTGCTCCTCTGTGCCTTTTTATTGGTGAGTTTAGTCCATTTACATTTAGGGTGATTATTGATATGTGAGGATGTCCTGTCATTCTATCTTTAGTTTTCTGGTAAGGCTGTGTCTCCATTGTTTCTTTGCCTTTTTGTTGTTGTCTATTATTTCTGTGTGGTGGTATTCTATGATGTTTCCCTCTGTTTCTTCTTTTATTTCAGTATATATTTCAGTTCTGGATTTTTTTTGAGTGGTTACCCTTAAGTTTATGTAAAAGAAAGTTTGATATTTAGAGTATTCCATTTTCTTCAGCACGCTTACTTTGTCCATTCCCATATTCCGGTTCAGGCCTTTACTCTCCCCCTTTTTATGTTTTGGTTGCCACAAATTGTCCCTGTTGATGGTGGTCGAATAGCCTCCTTTAGTATTTCTTGTAGTGCAGGTCGTGTATTAGAAAATTCCCTCAGGTTCTGTATGTCTGGAAGGTCTTTATTCCTCCTTCATATCTAAAGGATATCTTTGCTGGATATATTATTCTTCTCTTATAATTTCTCTCTTTCAATAGTTTGAATATTTGGTCCCACTCCCTCCTGGCTTGTAGAGTTTCTGCTGAAAAATCTGATGATAATCTAATGGGCTTTCCTTTGTAGGTTACCATCTACTTTTCCCTGGCTGCCTTGAGGATTCTTTCTTTGTCGTTGATGTTAGACAGCTTCAATACAATGTGCCTTGGAGAAGGGCTGTTGGGATTGAGGTAGTTAGGTGTTCTATTTGCTTCTTGGATTTGAGGATCCAGTTCTGTCCACAAGTTTGGGAAGTTCTCATCAACAATTTGTTTGAATATATTCTCTGTTCCCTTCTCTCTTTCTTCTCCTTCTGGTATGCTCATTATTATTATATTGCTCTTTCTGATGGAGTCAGAAAGTTCTTGTAGAGTTCTGTTATTTCTTTTAAGTCTCAAGTCTTTTTCTTCTTCCATCTGTGTAACTTCCAGGTTTCTATCTTCGATGTCACTGATTCTTTCCTCCATGTGGTCAACTCTACTACCTAAATTGGCTATTTCATTCTTAATTTCTTCTACTGAGTGCTTAATCTCCAGAAATTCTATTTGGTTCTTCTTTAAAATTTCAATCTCTTTCATAAAATGCTCATGTTGTTCTTTGATTGTGTTTCTGAGTTCATTAAACTGCCTTTCTGTGTTTTCTTGCATCTCGTTGAGTTTTTTTCAATACTGCAATCTTGAATTCTCTGTCATTTAAGTCACATATTTCCATATCTTTAAGTTCCTTTTCTGGAGACTTTTCACCTTTTTGTGAGCTGTCTTGTTGCCTTGGTTATTCATGGCAACTACTGATTTATTATTTCCCTTCCTAGACATCTATGGGAGTGGCTTTTGCCACAGGTTGATAGGAAGAGGTCTTTCTTTTGTTTTCCAGTACTTGTTAGTAGAATGTTTTATTTTCTCTTCGACTGCAGCCTTTTTCTTCTCTCTCACAGGGTAGTGCTATGTTTTCTCTGCTCTAGTCCTGCTTCTCACACAATGGGGGGATTCCCTGGGAGACGGGGTTCTTCTCTGTTAATAGTTCGCCTGGGTCACAGGGTGCAGTGTCCCGGTGGTATGCGGAGAGCTTTTGAAGTTTCAAAGCTCTTCCTGCACCAGATTCGGAGCCCGTATGTTTCAGCAGTTCTGTTTACTCCTGCAGGGATCCTCCTAGATAGGTGGGGCCAGGGGCGGGATGAGTTGTGAGAAGTGGCCCAGAGCAATGGCAGCGACCACCACCACATCCGGTCCTGCTTCCACAGCTCCATCCCCTTTGTTGGAACTAGTTGTGCTGCGAATCTGTGTCTACAGTCCACAGTTCTCAGAACAGCAAATATTCTGTTCTTTTGATCTGACACTGCTACTGTTCCGCTTCTAGCACTGGGTCGGTGGGGGTGGGGCAAGCTCTGGGAGGGTAGGCAGGGGGTGGCTTGTCTCAGTGCCTAAGGCTTCCATTCTCTGCTCGGCAGTGAGGGCTTAAACTACCGTTTTCAGCCTTCTTCCTTCAGTCTTTTCTCTGAGGTCTCTGCCGTGAGCGTTGGGTTTATCCATGTTATATGCTGCCCCCTCAGCCCTGTGGGCCATAAGCGGAGCACTAGCAGTCCGAGTTCTTCCCTCTCCTGCATCTGAGGTAGTTCTGGGATGCAGGGAGCTCGGAGCACTGAGCTAGGTCTGCGTCCTGCACCCCTGCGGCTCTGTCTCCGCATTTCTCCCTTCCCCCCTCCCCTGCTCGCTCGATTCGGCCACCTTTTGGTGAATTCAGTAGTGGGCCTCTTTGTCTTGCCTGTCTGCTGTGCAGGGAGTTCTTTGTGGAGTTATTGTTCTTCGATTAGTTGTAAATTCCAGGGGAGCTTTACAGAGGCTCACCTCAGGCCGCCATTTTGATGACATCAATTAGACTGGACACTTCTGAAGGCAGAGATGCTGTCTCTCTGTCTCAGTGCCACATTCTTCAATCTTCCTAAAACCACCAAGAGCTCAGCCTGCTAAGTTTATTGTTTTACTCAAAATGTGTTAAACATATTTAATAATTATGAATATATTCTTAGTAATATAATCAACTTAGTAAGTAAAGGTTAAAGACCTTGATCAAATTTTTCTTAAATATGACTAAAATTATTAATAAACAAATAAAGTATAACATAATCTTTACAAAGTCACCAAAATTGGCAAATCTTTAACTAAATTGGTGAAGAAGAAAAGCATGAAGTCTCAAATTACTAAAAACAGAAATGAAAATGAGACATTAAAGAAAAAGTCAAGAACTGTATGATTTCACTGATATGCGGTATTGAAAACTGAAAACAAGAAAGGAACAAGACAAACAAATGAAGAAACAAAAACTCATAGACACAGACAATAGTTTACTGGTTACCAGAGGGTGGGGGGAGGGGGTGGTAGATGAGGTTAAAAGGGATCAACTATATGATGATGGAAGGAGAACTGACTCCAGGTGGTGAACACACAATCTGACATGTAGATGATGTATCACAGAATTGTACACCTGAAACCTATGTAACTTCACTAACAATTTCACCCCAATAAACTTTATTTTTTTTTAAAAAAAGAGACATTAGTACTGGACCTTACAGAAACAAGAAAGGATTATAAGATGAACACTTGTGCATCAGTGAATTGTATAACCTGTATGAAATGGAAAAATTCCTAGAAAGACACAAATTCCTAAAATTGATTCAAGAAAAAATAGAAAATCTAAACAGATGTATAAAAAGAGACTGAGTTATAAATTTTTAGAAAATTTCTCACAGATATAAAGAAGAAGCCACATTGAGACTGGGAGGTGGGGTGGAAATGTAAAACAAGCTGGTCCCACACCCACGTGTGGTGGTTAAGAATCAGGAGGGATATCTTGGCTATGGATGTCCCCACTAAGGAATGAGGTGTCCCAGCCCCACACCAGGCTCCCCAGACTGGAGCCAGTTTCAGGAAGAGTCACCACAACAGCTGGCAATGAAAATCAGTGGGGACTCTGTCCAGGTAAGATGGAGGGCTGCTATAGACACAAGTGTCCTCTTAAAGGGCCTGATCACAAACTCACTTGCTCAGAAACACTCGTCCTAAGCTCCAGCAAAGGGACAGCTGCTTGAAATGTGCCAGTGACATATGGGGAGGAACTGAATTGTCTGGCTGCAGGGCAAGGGCTGGAGGGTCAGCTCCCTCTGGGAAAGAAGTGCTGGCAGGTGCCAGTGTTCCTTTGTTGAGCCCTCCCCAACTCCCAGCCTGCAGGTGCAGGCAGGTGCCAAATCTGAGTCTCCATCAACCTGGCTAACACCATTCTCACCCCACCCTGATGATTCCCTGTGACACCCCACCCCCACCCCACCGAACTCACACACCAGTCCCAACCTCTTTTAGTGCTGTTCCTCACAAGCAACAGGCCTCAGCCCATGCTGCAGACTTTCCAAAATCAAAGGCCCATGAACCCCAAACCAGCAGTAGTTGGCCTCAGCCTACCCTGTACATTTTGCTAAGTGGCCCCAAGCCTGGAACTAGAAGCAGCTGGCCTTGATTCAGAGCATAACCAGTCCCAGATGCCTCCAAGCCCAGCACAGGCAGGTGTCCACCACACATAATTTTGTAGCTCCTAATAGGTGGCCCCAGGCTGGATACAGACCGTGCCTGAACTTGGCCTGCACCAGAGATCCTCCCCAAAGCCCCAGAACCAACACACCTGGTGGTTGGCTCCAGACCACACCAGAGCACCACCCCATTAGTGCCACAAACAACATACCCGAAGGACAGACATGGCAGGCACCAGAGCCTGGCTAAAGTGAATCCCTCTTTGTGGGGTCAGCCCACGCACAACAGCTTGTCTGTTGTACTCAGTCCCACCCACTGATGTACCAACAGCAATCAAGGTTAAACCACAGCAGGAAAGCACAAAAAACCCACACAAGTGACACCCCTGGAGCACCTGGCTCAGGTGACCAGGGAATGACACTGGGTCCTACAAGACACCTACTAAAATGTTTCCCTGAAAATAAGACCTAGCTGGACCATCAGCTCTAATGCGTCTTTTGGAGCAAAAATCAATATAAGACCTAGTCTTATTTTTATATAAGACCAGGTCTTTATAATATAATATAATATAATATAATATAATATAATATAATATAATATAATATAATATAATAAATATGTAATATAATAGTACCAGGTCTTATATTAATTTTTGCTCCAAAAGACGCATTAGAGCTGACAGTCTGACTAGGTCTTATTTTCAGGGAAACACGGTAATAAGGCCATCCTGCCAAGACTGGGAGACGTAGCAGATGTACCTAATACATAAAAACAAACACAGAGAGGCAGCCAAAATGAGGGGACAGAGAAACATGTCCCTACATAAAAGAACCAGACAAAACCACAGAAAAAGAATTAAATGAAATGGAGACAAGGAATCTACCAGATGTAGAGTTCAAAACACTGGTTATAAGAATGCTCATTGAACTTATGGGAAGAGAGTAGATAAACTGAGTGAGAACTTCAACAAAGACATGGGAAACAAACAAACAAACAAAAAGAGATAGGAAACATAAAATGGAGATAGAAAACATTAAAAAGAATCAGTCAGAAATTACTACAATAATTGCAGTGAAGAATACGTTAGAGGGAATCATCAGTAGATTTGATGAAGCAGAGGATCAAATCAGCAATTTGGAAGACAGGTAGCAGAAGACACCCAATCAGAACAGTAAAAAGAAAAAATTTAAAAAGTGAGGATAGTTTAAGAGACCTCTGGGTCTCTTAACACAAAGTATACAAACATTCATATCATGGGGTACCAGAAGGATAAGAGAGAGTGAGTGAAGAATTGAAAACCCTTCTGAAGAAATAATGACTGAAAACTTTTCTAACCTTGTGAAAGAAATAGATATACAAGTCCAGGCAGCACAGAATGTCCCAAACACGATGAACACAAAGAGACCCACAACAAGATGCATCACAGTTAAAATGCCAAAGATTAAAGAGAGAAATCTTAAAAGCAGTAAGAGAAACGCAGTTAGTTACCTACAGAGGAATTCCCATAAGATTGTCAGCTGATTTCTCAACAGAAACTTTGCAGGCCAGAAGGAACCAGCCAAAATACTGAAAGTGATGAAAAGCAAGTACTTAAAAGTACGGGTTTGCAGTGACATGGCTAAACACGCGAAGAAGGTCGGAATCGTCGGTAAATATGGGACCTGTTATGGCGCCTCCCTCAGGAAAATGGTGAAGAAAATTGAAATCAGCCAGCATGCCAAGTCCTTCTGTGGCAAAACCAAGATGAAGAGATGAGCTGTGGGGATCTGGCACTGTGGTTCTTGCATGAAAACAGTAGCTGGTGGTGCCTGGACCTACAACACCACTTCTGTTGTCACAGTAAAGTCTGCCATCAGAAGACTGAAGGAATTGAAAGACCAGTAGAAGCCCCACAATTGAAACCTTGCTAGCCTAGAATAAATGGGTTAATTTATGTAACAACAACAACAACAAAAGTACAACCAAGTTTACCTGGTTTTTTTTTTTAAACATACAAACATATGGAGGCTAAATAACATGATACTAAACAATGAATGTGTTAACAATGAGATCAAGGAAGAAACCAAAAAGACAAGTTAAAATGAAAACACAATGACTCAAACTCTATGGGACACATGGAAGCAGTTCTGAGAGGGAAATTCTTAGCAATACAAGCCTAGCTCAAGAAACAAGAAAAATCTCAAATAAACAATCTAACCTTACACCTAAAGGAACTAGAAAAAGGAGAATAATCAAAGCCCAAAATGAGTAGAAGGAAGAAATAATAAAGACCAGAGCAGGAAAAAAAAAAAAAAAATGAAAGAGTATAAAAAAGAAATACAAAAAAAAAAAAAAAAAAATCAATGAAACCAAGATCTGTTTCTTTAAATAGATAAACAAAATTGATAAACCTTTAAGCAACCTCATCAAGAAAAAAAGAGGACCCAAATAAATAAAATCAGAAATGAGAGAGGAGAAATGATAACTGACTACAGAAATACAAAAAATTATTTTTAAAAATACGATGAAAAATATATGCCAACAAACTGGACAACCTGGAAGAAATAGATAAATTTCTAGAAACATACAGTCTTCCAAAACTGAATCAAGAAGAAACAGAAAATCTAAACAGACCTATAACTACTAACAAACAAAAAAATCAAATCAGTAATAAAAAAACTGGATGAGATGGCTTCACAGGTGAATTTTACCAAACAATTAAAGAAGAATTAACATGTATTCTTTTTAAATTATTAAAAACAAGTCAAGAGGAGGGAAGACCCACAAGCTCATTTTATGAGGTCAGCATTATCATGATTCCAAAACCAAAGACATTACAGAAAAAACCCCACAAACAAATTATAGGCCAATATTCCTGATGAACATAGATACAAAAATCCGCAACAAAGTATTAGCAAACTCAATTCAGCAATACTTTTAAAAGATCATACACCATTATCAAGTGGGATCATACACACCTGAGATGCAAGATTGGTTCAATATCCACAAATCAACGTGATACACCACATAAACAAAATGAAAGATAAAAATCGTATGATCACATAAAAAAAAGTAGAAAAAGGAATTGACAAAATCAAACATCTATTATACATACACACACACACACACACACACACACACACACACACACAATTTCATCCTAGAAAAAGTGCTACGTATCTCATTGCTGAATATCACTATGGTCACCTTCGAAGTACTCCCCATGGGAAACGATGCACCGATGCCAGCACCCTTCAAAGCAATTTTGGAACTCTTTCTGCAATGGCCATCATAGCTGTCGTCATATTACCCGTGATGTCCTGAATGTCAGCCAAATGTCTTCCTTTCAATATTTCCTTTATCTTTGGGTAAATAAAGAAGTCATTGGGAGCTAGATAGGTGAGTAGGGAGGTTGTTTCAATGCAGTTATTTGTTTACTGGCTAAAAACTCCCTCACAGACAGTGCCGTGTGAGCTGGTGCATAGCCATGATGCAAGAACCATGAATTATTGGCAAAAAGTTCAGGTCATCTAACTTTTTCACGCATCCTTTCAGCAGTTCCAAGTAGTAAACTTGGTTAACTGTTTGTCCAGTTGGTACAAATTCATAATGAATAATCCCTCTGATATTAAAAAAAAAAGGTTAGCAACATCGTTGCAGCAAATTCACGAACTTCATTGTCAGACCACAGATAGATGATAGATAGATAGATAGATAGATAGATAGATAGATAGATAGATATTCTTAGCAAAGTGGGAATAGAGGGAACTTAACATAACAAAGGCCATATATGACAAATCCACTGCTAACATCATACTCAATGGTGAATAGCTAAAAGTGTTTTCTTTAAGATCAGGAACAAGATAGGGATGTCCATTTTCACCACTTTTATTCAACATTGTTTTGGAAGTCCTAGCCACAACAATTGGACAAGAAAAAAATAAAAATGCATACAAATTTGAAGGGAAGATGTAAAACATTATTTGCAGATAATATGATACTATATAGAGAGAACCCTAGAGATTGAACCAAAAAAATTATTAGAACTGAAAAACGAATTAAGAAAAGTAGGATACAAAATTAACATTCAGAAATCAGTTGTATTTTTGTACACCAGTAACAAACTATCAGAAAGAGAAATTAAGAAAACAATCCCATTTACAATTGTGTTAATAAAAAAAATACCTAGAAATAAATTTAACCAGAGGTAAAAGACCTGTACTTGGAAAATTATAAGACAATGAGGAAAGAAATTGAAGAAGATACAAATGGAAGCATATACCATGTTCATGGATAGGAAGAATTAACATAGTTAAAATGTCCATACTACCCAAAGCAATCTATAGATTCAATGTAATCTCAAACAAAATACCAATGGTATTTTTCACAGAACTAGAATAAATAATCCTAAAATTTATATGGAACCATAAAAGACGTCGAGTAGTCACAGCAGCCTTAAGAAAGAAGAACAAAGTTGGAGGTATCACACTACTTGATATCAAACAATACTACAAGGCCATAGTCATCAAAACAGCATGATACTGGCATAAAAAGAGACACATAGATCAATGAAACAGAATAGAGAACTCAGAAATAAATCCACACCTAGATAGCCAATCTATGACAAAGGAGACAAGAATATACAATAGAGTGATGACAGTCTATTGAATATATGGGGTTGTGAAAACTGGACAGACATATGCAAAGGAATGAAACTGGATAACTTTCTTACACCATATATAAGAGCAAACTCAAAATGGATTAGACTTAAATGTAAGACCTGAAACCGTAAAACTGCTAGAAGAAAACATAGGCAGTAGATTCCATGACATCGCTCTTAGCAATACCTTTCTGGCTATATCTCCTTGGACAAGGGAAACAAAAGAAAAAATAAACAAATACAACTGCACCAAACTAAAGAGTTTTGCACAGAAGGAAACCATCAATAAAACAAAAAGACTAACTACTGAATGAGAGAAGATATTTGCTAATGATACATCCAATAAGGGGTTAATATAAAAAATTTATAAGGAGCTCATGCAACTTACACACACAAATTCAATTGAAAAATGGTCAGAGCACCTGAGCAGAGATTTCTCCAAAGAGGACATACAGGTGGCCAATAGACATATGCAAAGATGCTCAACATCACTAATCATCAGAGAAATGCACATTAACCACAATGAGATATCGCCTCAAACTTTACAGAATGGCTATCATCAATAAATCAACAAACAAGTGTTGGTGAGGATGTGGAGAAAAGGGAGCTCTCATGCACTGTTGGTGGGATAGTAAATTGGTGCGGCCACTATGGAAAATTGTTTGGAAGTTCCTCAAAAATTAAAAATAGAAGTACTTTATGACCCAGCAATTCCACTCTGGATATTTATCCAAAGAAATCCAAAACACTAATTTGAAAAGACATATGCACCCCTATGTTCATTGCAGTATTAGGTACAATAGCCAAGATAGGGAAGCAACCTAAGTATCCATCAATAGACAAATGGATAAAGAAGATGTACATATATACAATGCAATATTACTCGGCCATAAAATGAATGAAATCTTGCCATTTGCAACAACACAGATGGACCTAGAGACTATTATGCTGAGTGAAATAAGTTACACACAGAAAGACAAATACCATATGTGGAATCTAAAAAACAAAACAAACAAACAAAACAGAAACAGACTCATAGATAGAACAAATTGACCATTGCCAGATGGGAGGGAGTTGGGGGGCTGGATGAAAAAGTTGAAGGGATTAAGAAGTACAAATTCCCTCTCAGCCTGAGCATCATCTTAGAAACATCCACTCCATGAGAGTCAAGTGGAGGAAGAAGTGACTGCAGGTTGAAGTACAAAAGTAAAAAGATGAAGCAGAGGTCCAAGTAAACTGCTAGCGTGTGGAAGCCACAGGAACAGAAATGAGGAAAGCCAGAGGCCAGGGACACTGGTACAAATTGTTGGACAGCATGCCTACTGTGTAGAACTTCTCAGTGGATCTAGAACATCTATCGCCATCTGATCTCAGCAATCACCTTTTGAGAGACCCACCTTGCTCATACAAAAAACAGTCCTTTGCTCAGGACCTGAGACATTCTGGACTAGTTCTGTTCTCAGTTGTGGCTGAATGTAAAGTACACAATAAATCATCTGCTGTCTTAGCTGAAGAAAAAATGTACAAATTGGCAGTTATAAAATAGTCACGGGAATGTAAAGTACAGCATAAGGAATATAGTCAATAATATTGTAATAATTATGTATGGTGCCAGGTGGGTACTAGGCTTCTTGGGAGTGGAGGGATCCTTTCTTAAGTTATACAGATGTCTAACCACTATGCTATACACCTGAAACTAATATTGAATGTAAACTGTAATTGAAAATAAGTAAATAAAAATTCCCTCAGAGAAAAGCCCAAGATCAGATGGCTACACTGGTGAATTATACCAAACATTTAAAGAATTAACACTAATCTCCTCCAAACTGTTCAAAAAGAAACAAACAAAAATCAGAAGGTGAGAGAACATTTCCCAACTCCTGTTACCCTATATTATCCTGATATCAAAACCAGAAAAGGACATCACAAGAAAATTATAGATCAATATCTCTTATGAATAAAGATGGAAAATGTTCAACAAAATACTAGAAAATAGAATCCAACATATAAGAAGGCTTATAAGGTCAGACAATGAAGTTCGTGAACTCATCGTAGAAAAAATGCTTCATATCTCATTGCTGAATATCACTATGGTCACCTTCAAAGTACTCCCCTTGGGAAGCTATGCACTAACACTAGCGCCTAGTCCACCCTTCAAAGCAATTTTGGAACTCTTTCCAGAATGGCCACCAGAGCTGTTGTATTACCCTTGATGCCCTGAATGTCATCCAAATGTCTTCCTTTCAATATTTCCTTTATCTTCAGGTAAAGAAAGAAATAATTGGGAGCCAGATCAGGTGACTAGGGAGGGTGTTACAACACAGATGTTTGTTTACTGGCTAAAAACTCCCTCACAGACAGTGTCATGTGAGCTGGTGCAATGTTGTGATACAAGAACCATGAATTGTTGGCAAAAAATTCAGGTCATCCAGCCTTTTCAGCAGTTCCAAATAGTAAACTTGGTTAACTGTTTGTCCAGTTGGTACAAATTCATAATGAATAATCCCTCTGGTATCAAAAAAGGTTAGCAACAAGTTCGCAAACATAATTGTCAGACCTCATATACATGATGACCAAGTAAGATTTATTTCAGGAGTGCAAGGTTGGTTCAACATACAAAATCAATCAAGGTACTACACCACAGTACTAGAATAAAGAAAAAAACACTCATATAGTCATCAATTGAAGCAGAAAAAAACATTGTACAAAATCCAATACCCTTTCATGATAAAAACACTAAAGAAACTAGAAATCATAGGAAACTGTTAAACTAATAAAGTCCATGTAGGAAAAACCTACTAACATATTTAATGGTGAAAGACTTGCTTTCCCTCTAAGATCAGGAACAACCCAATAATGCCCACTTTCACCACTCCTATTCAACAGTGTACTGGAGGTTCTAGCGAGGGTAATTAGTCAAGAAAAAGAAATAAAAGGCATTGAAGTTGAAAAGGAAGAAGTAAAACCATGTCTGTCCATAGATGAGATGATACCCATCTATCTATCTATCTATCTATCTATCTATCTATCTATCTATCTATCTATCTATCTATCCATCCATCCATAAAACCCTACAGAATCCATAAATTATTAGAGCTAATAAATGAGTTCAGCAAGGTTATAGATTTAGAATACATGATCAATATACAACAGTCAATTGTATTTTCTTTGTAGAGTCGCTAGTTTATTATGAAAGGATTCTTCCAATATGTACATAGGAACCAAAAGTACAAGTTTATCATTCCCACTCACACCCCACCCCCAAAGGCATACCAACAATAACAGTATTCCTTCATGGCACCTAGCAAAATTACTTTTCCCCTAGTACATGGCTCTTCGCAAGATTGCTAAGGTGAAAACACCCACCTACAGATCCTGTATTTACAGATGGTCCCTGACTTAGAGTGGTTCAACTTAAAATTTTTCAATTTACTATTTTTAGTCAATTGTATTTCTAAATACTAGTAATGAATAATCCAAATAAGAAATTTAAAAAGAAATTCCACTTGTAATGACATCAAAAAGAATAAAATAATAGGGAATAAATTTAAGCACAAGACTTGTCACTGAAAACTATAAGACATCACTGAAAGAAACTAAAGACTTGAATGAATGGAAAGACATCCTGTGTTCATGAATTGGGAGTTTTAGTATTAAGGTTGCAATACTCCCCAAATAAATATACAGATTCAATGCAATCCCCATTGAAATCCCAGCTGTCTTTTTTTTTTTTTTTTTTTTGTATAAATTGAAAACTGATCTTTAAATTTATGTGGAAATTCAAGGGATTCAGAAAACCTAAAATAATCTTCAAAAGTAACAAACTTGAAGAGCTCACATGTCCCAATTTCATAATGTACTACAAAACTACAGTAATCAAGACTGTGTGGTGCTGGAATAAGGGAGACATATACGTCAATGAAATATAATTCAGAATTCAGAAACACCCTTACATTTTTGGTCAGTTCATTTCTTATTAGGGTTCCAAGACAGTTCAACTGGGAAAGAATAGTCTTTCAATAAACTATGCTGAGAAAACTGGATATCCACATGTGAAAGAATGAAATCGGCTGACTCTGGGTGGTGAACACACAATGGGATTTATAGATGATGTAATATAGAATTGTACACCTGAAATCTATGTAACTTTACAAACAATTGTCATCCCAATAAACTTTAATTAAAAAAAAAGAATGAGGTGGTGAACACACAATGGGATTTATAGATGATGTAATACAGAATTGTACACCTGAACGCTATGTAATTTTACTAATTGTCACCCCAATAAATTTAATTAAAAAAAATAATAAATAAATATATAAATAAATAAAAAGAAAGAAAATGTGTCATGCACCCCCCCAAAAAAAAAAAAAAATAAAAATAAAAAGAATGAAATCGGACCCCTACCTCAAACCATATACAAAAACTAACTCAAAATGGATCGTAGACCTGAATGGAAGAGCGGAAACTATGAGATTCTTAGTGAAAACATAGACATAATTCTCCATGATCTTAGAATCAGTAATGATTTAGATATGACACCAAAAGCAACAAAAGAAAAAACATAGAAAAACTGGGATACAGTCACGCACCACTTAATGATGGGGATACATGCTCAGAAATGCATCATTAAGTGATTTCATCATTGTGGAAATATCATAGTGTGCACTTACACAAACCTAGATGGTATAGGCTACTACCATCTAGGCAGTATGATATAGCCTATTACTCCTAGGCTACAAGCCTGTACAGCATGTTACTATACAAAACAACATGAGATTAAATCAAGCATAAGAGAAATGATGCAAACAAGAGATGCAGTAAACACAAGATATATGAGGCTGCTGCCAGTGTAACATGGCATTTTGTTTTATAGTAATTTTGTTATAAGTAGAAAAAGTAAACTCTAAAATGATTAAAAGTATAGTATAGTAAATACATAAACCATTCACATAGTCACTTATTATTATCAAAGTATTATGTACTGTACATAGTTGTGTGTGCTATGCTTTTATACAACTAGCAGCACAGGATTTTTTTACACCAGTATTACCATAAACACATGAGTAATGCATTGTGCTATGATGTTATGACAGCTACAGTGTCACTAGGTGATAGGAATTTTTCAGCTCCTGTATTATTGCATAGGACAACCATTATTATGTGGAACCTGACTGTACAACATTAAAAACCTTCATGTTTCAAATGACATCATTAAGAATGTGGAAAGACAACCGACCAACAAGGAGAAAATATTTTAAAATCATAGATCTAATAAGGGACTAGTATCCAGAATATGTCAGGAACACCTAGAACTGAACATTAAAAGGTATAACACAATTTTCTAAGTGGGCAAAGGGTATGAATAGACATTTCTCCAAAGATATACAAATTGTTAACAGAAACTGAAAAGATACTCAACATCACTAGTCACTAGGGAAATGTGAATCAAAACCTCAATGAGATATAACTTCTCACCCACTAGGATGGCTGTAATAAAAAAGAGAGACAGGGAATTAGGAAGACAACCAAGATGTGCAATAGGTAAACAGTGTTTACCTTCTCTCACAACCACATCAAAATTACAACTAATCTACAAAACAACCATTATTGAGAATCACCTAAAATCAAGCTTAATTAAAGCCTTTCAACTAAGGACTTAGAGAAGAAGCCACCTCCCGACTGATAGGAAGGTCAGAGATGTGGCACGGGCTGGTCCCACACCCGTGTGTGACCATTAAAGATCGGGAGGGCTATTTCAGCTGTGGGGGTCCCTCCATCTCCTAAAGGAGTGACAGATAACAGCCTCACCCCAGCCCAGGGTTCCAGTGCTGGGGATAGAAGTTCCCATAATTTTTGGTTGTGAAAAACAGCAGAGATTGTGACTGAGTGAGACAGTGTGGCTGCACTCATAGGCGCTCCTCTTAAAGGGACTGTGCGCAGCCTTACCCACCAGTGGAATCACTCGCTCTGAGCTCCAGCACTGGGGTAGCAGCTGGAAAGGTGGCAGGGACAAATGGTGGGGAATTCAGTTGTCTGGCTTGGGATGGGGCTGGGGAGACGGATTTCTCCTGGATGGGGGGAGCTGGTGGACGCCATAGTTTCTTTTTTTTTTTAAATTAAATTTATTGGGGTGACAATTGTTAGTAAAATTACATGGATTTCAGGTGTACAATTCTGTATTACATCATCTATAAATCCCATTGTGTGTTCACCACCCAGAGTCAGTTCTCTTTCCATCACCATATATTCGATCCCCCTTACCCTCATCTCCCACCCCCAACCCCCCGCCCCCATTACCCTCTGGCAACCACTAAACTATTGTCTGTGTCTATGAGTTTCTGTTTCTCATTTGTTTGTCTTGTTCTTTTGTTGTTCTTGGTTTATATACCACATATCAGTGAAATCACATGGTTCTCTGCTTTTTCTGTCTGACTTGTTTCGCTCAGCATTACTCTCTCAAGATCCATCCATGTTGTCACAAATGTTCCTATATTATCTTTTCTTACTGCCGAATAGTATTCCATTGTGTATATATACCACAAATTCTTTATCCATTCATCTATCGAAGGACATTTTGGTTGTTTCCATGTCTTGGCCACCGTAAACAAAGCTGCAATGAACATTGGAGCACACGTGTCTTTATCTCTAAATGTTTTCAGATTTTTTGGGTAGATACCCAGAAGAGGGATTGCTGGGTCATATGGCAATTCTATTCGTAATTCTTTGAGAAACCTCCACACTGCCTTCCGTAACGGCTGCACCAGTCTGCATTCCCACCAACAGTGTATGAGGGTTCCTTTTTCTCCACAGCCTCTCCAACATTTGTTATTGTTTGTCTTGTTGATGATAGCCATTCTGACTGGGGTGAGGTGATATCTCATTGTGGTTTTGATTTGCATTTCTCTGATGATTAGTGATGTTGAGCATTTTTTCATATGTCTATTTGCCATTTGTATGTCCTCTTTGGAAAAATGTCTCTTCAAGTCCTCTGCCCATTTTTCAATTGGGTTGTTTGTTTTTTTGTTGTTGAGTTGCATGAGTTCCTTGTATATTCTGGATACTAGCCCCTTATCGGAGGCACTGTTTGCAAAAATCTTCTCCCATTCAGTTGGTGGCCTTTTATTTTGTCAATGGTTTCTTTTGCTGTGCAGAAGCTTTTAAGTTTCATATAGTCCCATTCGTTTATTTTAGCTTTTACTTCCATTGCCTTTGGAGTCAAGTTCATAAAATGCTCTTTGAACCCAAGGTCCATAAGTTTAGTACCTATGTTTTCTTCTATGCAGTTTATTGTGTCAGGTCTTATGCTTAAGTCTTTGATCCATTTTGAATTAACTTTGGTACATGGTGACAAATAGCAGTCCAGTTTCATTCTTTTGCACGTGGCTATCCAATTCTCCCAGCACCATTTATTGAAGAGGCTGTCTTTGCTCCATTGTATGTTTTTAGCTTCTTTGTCAAAAATTATCTGTCCATATTTATGTGGTTTTATTTCTGGGTTCTCAATTCTATTCCATTGGTCTATGTGTCTGTTTTTCTGCCAATACCATGCTGTTTTGATTATTGTAGCCCTGTAGTACAAGCCAAAGTCAGGAAGTGTGATACCTCCATTATAGTTCTTTTTTCTTAAGATTGCTTTGGCTATTCGGGGTCTTTTGTGGTTCCAAACAAATCTGATGATTTTTTGTTCTATTTCTTTAAAATATGCCATTGGGATTTTGATGGGGATTGCATTGAATCTGTATATTGCTTTGGGTAATATGGCCATTTTAACTATGTTGATTCTTCCAATCCATGAGCACGGAATGTCTTTCCATTTCTTTGTGTCTTCTTCAATTTCTTTCAAAAAAGTCTTATAGTTTTCAGCATATAGGTCTTTCACATCCTTGGTTAAGTTTATTCCTAGGTATTTTATTCTTTTTGCTGCAATTGCAAAAGGAATTGTTTTTTGTATTTCTTTTTCTGAGATTTCATTGTTAGTATATAGGAAGGCAATGGACTTTTGTGCGTTGATTTTGTAGCCGGCAACTTTACTGTATTCGTTGATTGTTTCTAATAGCTTTTTGGTGGAGTCTTTAGGGTTTTCTATATATAGCATCATGTCATCTGCAAAGAGTGATAATTTAACTTCTTCATTCCCAATTTGGATGCCTTTTATTTCTTTCTCTTGCCTGATTGCTCTGGCAAGGACTTCCAACACTATGTTGAAAAGCAGAGGTGATAGGGGACATCCCTGTCGTGTTCCTGAACGTAGAGCAAAGGGCTTCAGTTTTTCTCCATTAATTATGAGATTAGCAGAGGGCTTGTCATATATGGCCTTTATTATGTTGAGGTATTTTCCTTCTATACCCATTTTATTAAGTGTTTTAATCATAAATGGATGTTGTATCTTGTCAAATGCTTTTCCTGCATCAATTGATATAATCATATGATTTTTGTCCTTTATTTTGTTTATGTGATGTATCACATTGATGGATTTGCGTATGTTGAACCATCCTTGTGCCCCGGGGATGAACCCCACTTGGTCGTGATGAATAATCTTTTTAATGCATTGTTGTATTCGATTTGCTAGAATTTTATTTAGGATTTTTGCATCGGTATTCATCAGAGATATTGGTCTGTAGTTTTCTTTTTTTGTGCTGTCCTTACCAGGTTTTGGTATCAGGGTAATGTTGGCCTCATAAAATGAGTTACGGAGTACTGTCTCTTCTTCAGTTTTTTGGAAGAGTTTGTGCAGAATTGGTATTAGATCCTCTTTGAAGGTTTGGTAGAATTCACTAGTGAAGCCATCTGGTCCCGGACTTTTGCTTTTGGGAAGGTTTTGGATGACTGATTCAATTTCGTTACTGGTGATCGGTCTGTTTAGATTTTCCAGTTCTTCATGGTTCAGCCTTGGAAGGCTATATGTTTCTAAGAACTTGTCCATTTCTTCTAGGTTGTTGAATTTGGTGGCATATAGTCCTTCATAGTATTCTTGGATGATCCTTTGTATTTCTGTGGTGTCCGTGATAACTTCCCCTTTTACGTTTCTGATTTTGTTAATCAGTGTCTTCTCTCTTTTTATCTTAGTAAGTGTAGCCAAGGGTTTGTCAATTTTGTTAATCTTTTCAAAGAACCAGCTCTTTGTCATATTAATTTTTTCTATTGTCTTTTTGTTCTCTATTTCATTTAGTTCTGCTCTAATTTTTGTTATTTCCTTTCTTCTGCTGACCTTGGGTTTTACTTGTTCTTCTTTTTCTAGTTCTTTAAGGTGTAACATGAGGTTATTTATTTGGGAGTTTTCTTGTTTCTTGAGATAGGCCTGTAATGAGATAAATTTCCCTCTTAAAACTGCTTTCGCTGCATCCCAAAAATTTTGGTAGGATGTATTTTCATTGTCATTTGTTTCAATGTATCTTTTGATCTCTCCTCTAATTTCTTCTTTGACCCAGTCCTTCTTTAAAAGTATGTTGTTTAGTCTCCATGTATTTGTGTTTTTCCCCGCTTTCTTTTTACAGTTGATATCCAATTTCAAAGCCTTGTGATCAGAGAATATGCATGGTATGATTTCAATCTTCTTAAATTTGTTGAGACTGATTTTATGTCCCAATATATGGTCTATCCTTGAGAATGTTCCATGTACACTAGAAAAGAATGTATAGTCTGATGTTTTAGGATGAAGTGCTCTATAAATGTCAATTATGTCCATTTCATCTAATGTGTCATTTAGGGCTACTATTTCGTTATTTATTTTCTGTTTGGATGATCTATCCATAGCTGTCAATGATGTATTTAAGTCCCCTAGTATAATTGTGTTTTGGTCAATTTCTCCCTTTAGTTCTGTTAGAAGTTGCTTGGTGTATTTCGGTGCTCCCTGACTGGGGGCATAAATATTGATGACTGTTATGTCTTCTTGTTGTACAGTCCCCTTCACCATTATGAAATGTCCATCTTTGTCTCTTGTTATCTTTTTCACCTTGAAGTCTGTTTCATCTGATATCATTATGGCTACACCTGATTTTCTCTGGGTACCATTTGCTTGGAGTGTCAATTTCCACCCTTTCACTTTGAGTCTATGCTTGTCCTTGTAGCTGAGATGTGTCTCTTGGAGACAGCATATGGTTGGGTTTAGTTTTTTGATCCAATCTGCTACTCTGTGCCTTTTTATTGGTGAGTTCAGTCCATTTACATTTAGAGTAATTATTGATATGTGAGGATTTCCAGTCATTCTATCCTTAGTTTTCTGGTAAGGTTGTGTCTCCATTGTTTCTTTGCCTTTTTGTTGTTGTCTATTATTTCTGTGTGGTGGTATTCTATGATGTTTCCCTCTGTTTCTTTTTTTATTTCAGTATGTATTTCAATTCTGGATTTATTTTGAGTGGTTACCATTAAGTTTATGTAAAAGAAAGTTTGATATTTAGAGTATTCCATTTTCTTCAGCACGCTTACTTTCTCCATTCCCATATTCCGGTTCAGGCCTTTACTCTCCCCCTTTTTGAGTTTTGTTTGCCACAAATTGTCCCTGTTGATGGTGGTCGAATGGCCTCCTTTAGTATTTCTTGTAGTGCAGGTCGTGTATTAGAAAATTCCCTCAGCTTCTGTATGTCTGGAAAGGTCTTTATTCCTCCTTCATATCTAAAGGATATCTTTGCTGGATATATTATTCTTGGCTCATGGTTTCTCTCTTTCAATAGTTTGAATATTTGGTTCCACTCCCTCCTGGCTTGTAGAGTTTCTGCTGAAAAATCTGATGATAATCTAATGGGCTTTCCTTTGTAAGTTACCGTCTTCTTTTCCCTGGCTGCCTTGAGGATTCTTTCTTTGTTGTTGATTTTAGACATCTTCAATACAATGTGCCTTGGAGAAGGTCTGTTGGGATTGAGGTAACTAGGTGTTCTATTTGCTTCTTGGATTCGAGGGTCCAGTTCTGTCCACAAATTTGGGAAGTTCTTATCGACAATTTGTTTGAATATATTCTCTGTTCCTTTCTCTCTTTCTTCTCCTTCTGGTATGCCCATTATTCTTATATTGCTCTTTCTGATGGAGTCAGAAAGTTCTTGTAGAGTTCTTTCATTTCTTTTAAGTCTCAAGTCTGTTTCTTCTTCAATTTGTGTCATTTCCAGGTTTCTATCTTCGATGTCACTGATTCTTTGCTCCATCTGGTCAACTCTACTACCTAAGCTGGTTATTTCATTCTTAATTTCTTCTATTGAGTTCCTAATCTCCAGAAATTCTATTTGGTTCTTTTTTAAGATTTCAATCTCTTTCGTAAAATGTTCATGCTGTTCTTTGATTGAGTTTGTGAGTTCCTTTAACTGCCTATCTGTGTTTTCTTGTATCTCGTTGAGTTTTTTCAGAACTGCAATCTTGAATTCTCTGTCATTTAAGTCACATATTTCTGTATCTTTAAGTGCCTTCTCTGGAGATTTTTCACTTTCTTTCTGAGCTATCTTGTTGCCTTGGTTATTCATGGCGATTACTGGTTTACTATTTCTCTTCCTAGACATCTACAGGAGTGACTTCTGCAACAGGTTGATAGAAAGCGGTCTTTCTTTTGTTTGCCAGTACTTGTTGGTAGAATGTTTTATTATTTCTCCAACTGCAACTTATTTTTCTTCTCCCACACAGTAGTGCTATGTTTTCTCTGCACTATTCCAACTTCTCACGCAATGGGGGGATTCCCTGGGAGACGGGCTTCTCCTCTGTTAATAGTTCGTCTAGGTCACAGGGCGCAGTGTCCCGGTGGGTATGCGGAGAGCTTTTGATGTTCGAAAGCTCTTCCAGCTGCTGATTCAGAGCCCGTATATTTCAGCAGTTCTGTTTACTCCTGCAGGGATCCGCCCAGATAGGTGGAGTCAGGGGCGGGGTGAGTTGTGAGAGGTGGCCCAGAGCAATGGCGGCAACCACCACCACAGCCGGTCCTGCTTCCACAGCTCTCTTCCCTTTGCCGGAACTAGTTGGGCTGTGGATTTGTGTTTGTGGGCCACAGTTCTCAAATATAGCAAATTTTCTATTGTTTTGATCTGACACTGCTACTGTTTCGCTTCTAGCACCGGGCAGGTGGGGGCGGGGCGAGCTCTGGGAGGGGAGGGAGGGGGCGGCTAGTCTCAGTGCCTAAGGCTCCATTCTCTGCTCGGCAGTGCGGGCTTAAACCACCGTTTTCAGCCTTTTTCCCTCAGTCTTTTCTCCGAGGTCTCTGCCGTGAGCGTTGGGTTCAGCCGTATTATATGCTGTCCCCTCAGCCCTGTGGAGCCCTGGCGGAGCCCTAGCAGTCCGATCTCCCGCAGCTGCGGTAGTTCCGGGAAGCAGCGAGCTCGGCACACTGAGCTAGGTCTGCGTCCTGCGCCCGCGCGGCTCCGTCTCCGCGCGCTTCTCCCTTTCCTCCTCCCTCCACTCGCGCGAATCTCCCACCTGTAGGTGATTTCAGTCGGTAGTGGGCCTCTTCGTGTTGCTTATCTGCTGTGCAGGGAGTCCTTTGTGGAGTTTTTGTTGTTCGATTCTTTGTAAATTCCAGGGGAGCTTTACAGAGGCTCACCTCACTCCGCCATTTTTCCGGAAGTAACCGGACGCCATAGTTTCTTTGTTGAGCCCTCCCCTTCCTGGCAGGCGAACACAGGAGGCCGACATTTCTGAGTCTCAGCAGTTAGTTCTCCACACCCTGGCAATTTGAGACCTGGCCCTGCCCAACTGTCAGGCACACCCAGGCTGCTTTCAGTGACTTTTTCTTGAGGAATGCTTGCCTTGGCTCAAGCTGCACTTTCCTAGGATCTCTCAAAGGTTCGCGGAACCCAGACAAGCAGCATCTGGCTTGAGCGTGTCCTGTACGTCTGGCTGAGCAGCCCTAAGCCAGCACTAGCAGCAGCCATCCTTGCTTCGTGGCTTGGCCTCTCAAGGCGCATGCAAGCACAGCACGGGCAGCAGAAATCTGCGGATTTCTTTCTGGTTCCCACCAGGTGGCCTCAGGTGGGGCACCCGCTGTGGCTGAAGTAGACCTACAGCAGATCTCCTCCAAGGTGGTCCTGAGGCTGGCGCCCCCAGTGGTCAGCTTCAAAATGAGCTGGAACATCACCTAGCCATCTCCAAGTATGACACACCCAAGAGGCTGGTTGGGTAGGCACCAGAGTCCTGCTGAGGCAGATCCTGCTCTGTAGGATCAGCCCCTGTGCAACAACGCTTCCACTGTAGTCAAGGCCAGTCCTCACAACCGGTGAGCCCAAGGGTCAGTCCCTCACATTGATGTGCAATTATCAACCAAGGCTCAACTATAAGAGGAGAGCACACACAACCCACACAAGGGATGCACCTGGAGCACATGGCTCAGGTGACCAGAAAGACTGCGCCACTGAACCCCACAGCATACCTACTACATAAGGCTGCTCTACTAAGACTGGAAGACATAGCAACCCTACCTAATACATAGAAACAAACACAGGGAGGCAGCCAAAATGGGGAGACAAAGAAACATGTCCCAAATGAAAGAACAGAACAAAGCTCCAGAAAAAGAACTAAGCGAAATGGAGATAAGCAATCTATCGGATGCAGAGTTCCAAACACTGGTTATAAGAATGCTCACTGAACATAGAAACAACCAAAGTGTCCTTTGATAGATGATTGGATAAAGAAGTTGTGGTATATATACACAATGCAATACTATTCTGCCATATGAAAAGATGAAATAGTACCATTTGCGACAACATGGATTGATCTTGAGGTTATTATGCTAAGCAAAATAAGTCAGACAGAAAAAGTCGAGAACCATATGATTTCACTGATATGCGGTATATAAAACTGAAAACAACAAAAGAATAAGACAAACAAAAGAAGAAACAAAAACTCATAGACACAAACAATAGTTTAGTGGTTACCAGAGGGTAAAGGGGAAGGACAGTGGCAGATGAGGGTAAAGAGGATCAAATATATGGGGATGGAAAGACAACTGACTCTGGGTGGTGAACACGTAATGTGATACATATAGATGATGTATTACAGAATTGTACACCTGAAATCTATGTAACTTTCCTAACAATTGTCACCCAAATAAACTTTAATTTAAAAAAAATGCTCAATGATCTCATAAAAATGGAGATGGAAACCATAAAAAAGAACCAGTCAGAAATAAAGGATACAATAATGGAAATGAAGAATATATTGCAGGGAATCAACATTATATGAAGCAGAGGATCCAACCAGCGATGTAGAAGATAAGGTAGCAGAAAACACCCAACCAGAACAGCAAAAAGAAAAACAAATCCAAAAAATTGAGGAGAGTTTAAGGGGCCTCCAGACAGTATCGAGCATACCAACATTCACATTATAGGGGTATCAGAAGGAGAAGAGTGAGAGCAAGGAATTGAAAACCTATTTGAAGAAATAATGACAGAAAACTTCCCTAACCTGGTGAAGAAAATGGACATCCAAGCCTAGGAATCAGAGAGTCCCAAAGAAGATAAACCCAAAGAGGCCAACACCAAGACACATCATAATTAAAATGCCAAAGTTTAAATACAAAGAGAGAATCTTAAAAGCACCAAGAGAAAAGCAGTTAGTTACTTACAAGGGAGCCCCCATAAGACTGTCAGCTGATTTCTCAACAGAAACTTTGCACACAAGAAGGGAGAGGCAGGAAATATTCCAAGTTATGAAAAGCAAGGACCTACAACCAAGATTACTCCAGCAAAGCTATCATTTACAATTGAAGGACAGATAAGGAGCTTTCCAGACAAGAAAAGGCTGAAGGGGTTCATCACCACCAAACCAGTATTACAAGGACTCTTAGAGGGACTTCTTTAAGATGGGAGCGTGGTTAAGGATGGGTGAAAAATGGGGATGTAGGTTATAGCATAAGGAATATAGTCAACAATATTGTAATAACTAGGTAAGGTGCCAGATAGGTACTAGGTCTATCAGGGTGATAGATGGGAATGGGGTTGGGGGCAGGGTAAAAAAGGTGAAGGTATTAAGAAATATAAATTGATAGTTAATTCAGTATGGGGAATATAATCAACAATGTTGTAAAGATCATATAAGGTGTGTTGACTGGCAAAAAATAACTCTCCAGATAAATCCACAAGAAAAATGGTTCATTCAGGAAAAAAAGGAAAAAGAAACAAAAACCACCACCGCAGTGCAGGAAACGCACACCTCCAACCAGGGGCTCCAATCGACTCCCACGTAAAGAAGAAAAATAATGGCCCGGTTCCAAGATGGCTATTCTATTTATTAGCATCCCTTCACCTGAAGTTACTACAAAGTTCAATAGGAAGTCAGGGCTAGAGAGTCAACAGGGGCCCAGCTCCACCCACAGTCCTCCCAGCTCCATGGTTAAGCATCCCAAGATGTCAGTTCACTTTTATCATTCCCTCCTCTTGATCGAGATCTTTTCTCTAAAAGATCAGGTGCCAGATGGGCACTGGACTTATCAGGGGGATCACGTCATAGACTGTGTAGATGCCTGATCAATGTGCTATACACCTGAAGAGCTGAAGTAGAATAATATTCAATGTCAATTATAACTAAATGTATAGGTATATATAGTCACGGGATGTGGAGTACAACATAGGTAAGGAAGGTAGTCGATGGTATTGCAACAGCTATATAAGATGTCAGAGGGATAGTAGCTTGGGGGGGGTGAGTTATCATTTTATGAGGGGATTAAAAGTCTAATTTTACGTTGCTTTGTACACCTGAAACTAATAAAAAAAAGGATGTGGAGAAACTGGAACCATCATACATTGATGGTGAGAATGTAAAAGAGCAGATGCTATGGAACACCGTTTGGCAGTTCTTTAAAAGCTAAGCATGCTGGCTTCTGGGAAGATGGTGGAGTAACATGCACCAGGAATTTGTCTCCCCACCTAGACAACTATTGTACTAGCGGAATCTATCTGATGTAACTGTTTTGGAATTCTGGAGTCTGTTGAAGGCTTGCTCCCAGGGGATGGTAAATTGCAGTTAATTTCAGTTAGTTTCAACTCTTAGCACAGTGCGAGCTACCCATTTGGCACCCCTAGCCACATGACAGGCAGCATATATTCCTGAAGCAGTTTACATACAGTATGCGGGAGCCAGGGTGGGTGAAAAGGACCCAGTCCTCCAAATACTGGAGATCTGTGCTCTGATCACTGATTACTGCTTCTGAACACAGAGGTGCAAACAAAGGCAGGCAGCCATTGTTCTCGCACCCCTCCACATTGTTGAAAGTTCCTTCCCTTCCAGCTGAAGTGACTTCCAGGGGACGTAAAGGACTGGCTCCTCCCCCCTTTTATTTTTCACTTTTTCCCTTTTGGAAGCCAGAATTAAACAGTGGAATATTAAAAGAACTGCATATATGGGGAAACTTAGAACATGATTGTGAATGCCCATGGAAAAGCTCAGAAAAAACTAAAAATACATTAAATTTACACTTCAGTCTGACTCTAGGCACAGAGACAGCCTACAACAACTGTGACGGGCCAGCCGCCACGAGTCGATCAGTACCTGAATGGGGGAGTGGGAATGAAATAAAAGACACACACAAATGCTAATGCGGCCGGTCTTCAGTCATGCTGAAGCCCTGAGTTTATTATCTCTAACCAATATATACAATTTGAGTACGTGCAGTTAAACGAAGAAGATATGCATTATCTCAGCGAAAGTAAATCTTTCCAGCCTCAACTTTACTTTGACATAGAAGATACAAGGTCACTGAAACTCACAAAAGTAAATATCTCAAGGAGACAGAACCTACCAATTGTCCAGAAAGCCCTTAGTCTTCTGTGTCCGGGAACTGGCCGTTTCCACCACATTCCTCAGCAGCCGTTAGGCGCCTCTCAGATAAGGCAGAGGCAATGTTATGGGGGCAGAAACCGAGCCAGTCTGCAAGGTTCAGGGTTGCAAGAAACCATGGCTCCCCACATCTCCCCCTTTTTTATTTTATAAAAGCAAAGTCCATCCAGCCAGGATGGCGAGGTGACGGTGCCTGACTTAGGTGTCTCAGGACGCCAGCCTCAACTTACCCATCTTTGGGGGAGATGTGGGGAGCCATGATTTCTCTCAACCCTGAACCTTGCAGACTGGCTCGGTTTCTGCCCCCATAACATTGCCTCTGCCTTATCTGAGAGGCGCCTAACGGCTGCTGAGGAATGTGGTGGAAACGGCCAGTTCCCGGACACAGAAGACTAAGGGCTTTCTGGACAATTGGTAGGTTCTGTCTCCTTGAGATATTTACTTTTGTGAGTTTCAGTGACCTTGTATCTTCTATGTCAAAGTAAAGTTGAGGCTGGCATCCTGAGACACCTAAGTCAGGCACCGTCACCTCGCCATCCTGGCTGGATGGACTTTGCTTTTATAAAATAAAAAAGGGGGAGATGTGGGGAGCCATGGTTTCTTGCAACCCTGAACCTTGCAGACTTGCTCGGTTTCTGCCCCCATAACATTGTTGATTCGGGGCCTGGGGCTGGCCCCTCACCCAGTTTCCCTGAATCGGCTTTCCGTTTTTGTTTGTTTTGGATTTGCATTCATTGGCCCAATGTTTTTCTCTCCTGCATTTAGGACACACATCTGGAGGCTTTCTCACAGGAGCAGCCGAGTTCTCAGATTCCCCTTTATGAGGGCATTGAGCAGCTCGATGTCCCTTTTTGCCACAAGTAAAACAAGCTCCAGAGCAACTTTTTGTATTAAATCTTGTTTGTTGATACAGTATTTTTTTTATAGGCTTTCCCTGAATAGCAGCCGCTATGGCTATGCCCTGTATAAAAGAGGAACCTACATCAGAGCACAAGCGAATATAATCGGATAAGGTTCCCTTTTTTCTGAATGGTCTAATAGCAGCTTGACATGCAGAATTAGCATTCTCATAGGCAAGCTGTGTTATAAAGGACTGAGTGGCCATTGATGGCCCAAAAATCCGCCTTGCAGCTGTAGAGAGGCAAGATACAAAATCTTGAAAGGGCTCATTGGGTCCTTGCCTTATCTGAGAAACATGTTCCTCTTTGCGGGAAGTATCTGGCAGCATACGCCAGGCATCTTTTGCTGCAGCAGTGGTCTGAACATAAGCTCCTGCCGCAAAGTCCATGTGCTTCCTTAATTCAGCATATATGCCTTCTCCTGCTAACATGGCAAAAGTGATGGGAATTTGTCTTAAGGCATTCTGATTAGCTTTTTCCTTGCAATTTTCATAAAACTCGGATTTTCACAAAAGATAATCGCCCCCGGAAAGGCAAGCATGAGCAATATGCTTCCAATCCTCTGGAGGAGTAGCTTCATTAGACAAAACATCCAGAATTGCCATGGTGAAAGGGGCAATAGGGCCGTACTGTACACAAGCCTCTTTTAATTGTTTCCATTGAAATGGCCTCCATTCTCTAAACCTATTCCCTTCTTGGTCAAGCCTGTCAAAAAGAGGATATACTCCAAATTGTTCTGTGGATTCCCCCTGCTTGTGAGCTTCCTCACAAGCCATTTGAAGAGGGGAACGCACATTAGAGTCCGATCCTGGCTTAACATAATTCGACGGAGGCTTAGTAGGCATGTCCCAAACTGGGGGCTGCAACGGAGGACCCCACATACAGAGCTCCTCAGGAGGTGGTGCAAAGGGAATAACTATGGGGGGATCTTTGCCCCGAGGATTCCATTGCTCTCTAAAAGGAATCTGGGGACCCCGAGGACAATTTTCTCCGTCCACAGCAACTTTAAGTTCAATCAACTGTCCCCGAATCATCTTTATCTGATCTGCAAGAGAAAGTGTAGTGCCTGCAGGTTGTCTGCCTTCTTGAGCCATAGCCACCAAAGGAGGGTATTTGTTCCTATTATATTTGGCTGCTTCATCCTCTGAGTCTTCCTGATCCTGAGAGTCTAAATCTTCCCAGTCCTCGACCGGAGGTTCCTGATAAATAGGCTCTGTATCTTTAAAAAGTTCTTCTGTGGGTTTGGCTTCCTCCCCCTTTTCTCTCTCTGCCAGAGAAGCGGCAGATGAAAGAATTTCTTCATTGCCAGCTTGTTTCACTTTCTCTAGCTTACAGCTCTTATGCCTGAGATCTAAACAATCTCTAATCAAGGTCCACAACCCGAATGTTTCTACAGGGATCTGCTGAGATCCGTGGGCAGCATAATAATCTTGTAACTGCTCTCCCACTTTCTCTCAAGTTTCCAGACTGACAGTGCCTTCTTCTGGAAACCATGGACAAACTTCTTTTACAAATTCTAAAACTTATCTAACTGTTCTCTGCTCACCCGACTGCCATGGGCGGCAAGCAATTTCTTAAGTCCTCTAACATACAGGTCCTTGCTGCTAGCGTGACCCATCCTTCACCCTAACTCGGCCCTTCAATCAACAAGGAAAACACTCTGATGCCCGTCTGGCCATGCCCCTCGCGGAGCTAAATCTGTCTTAGCTAGAGGCGCTCCGGTATAATCCCCCGGACAGGTGGACTATAAAGCCCAGTCGCCGTTATGCCGTATGACAGAACCGGAACCGCAGATTAGGGCCCAAGCAAGCTCCGTGACAAGAAGTCGTGGAACTATCACTCACTCACACATTCATTCGACCGAGGGGTATTGTGCCTTACTCACCGCGCATCCACTGAAATTAGCTCTTATACGAGCTGGGCCCTTGCCACGCGGTGTTCCTCACTGTTATCCCCCGTATTCAGGTCCCTGTTCGGGCGCCAAGTGTGACGGGCCAGCCGCCACGAGTCGATCAGTACCTGAATGGGGGAGTGGGAATGAAATAAAAGACACACACAAATGCTAATGCGGCCGGTCTTCGGTCATGCTGAAGCCCTGAGTTTATTATCTCTAACCAATATATACAGTTTGAGTACGTGCAGTTAAACGAAGAAGATATGCATTATCTCAGCGAAAGTAAATCTTTCCAGCCTCAACTTTACTTTGACATAGAAGATACAAGGTCACTGAAACTCACAAAAGTAAATATCTCAAGGAGACAGAACCTACCAATTGTCCAGAAAGCCCTTAGTCTTCTGTGTCCGGGAACTGGCCGTTTCCACCACATTCCTCAGCAGCCGTTAGGCGCCTCTCAGATAAGGCAGAGGCAATGTTATGGGGGCAGAAACCGAGCCAGTCTGCAAGGTTCAGGGTTGCAAGAAACCATGGCTCCCCACAAACAACCAGAAAACAAAACTAGTAAATAAAAAGAGAAGCAAAAAACAGCAATCACTGGGTAAGGGGAAGAATCTGATTTCCAAAGTTACCACATTGTTAGATTCAAATGTCCCTTGTTCAACAACAGCAAGAAAATCAGAAGGTATACAAAGAACAAGAAAGTGTGGCCCACTTAAATAAAAAATAAATAAATAAATAAATAGAAACTGTCCCTGAAAAATATCTGATGGCAGATATATGAGACAAAACTTTAAAACAACGGTCTTAAAGATGTTCAAAGAACTAAAGGAAGATGTGGAGAAAGTCAAGAAAATGATGTATAAACAAAATGGAGCTATCAATAGAGTAAACTTTAAAAGATACCAAAAAGAAATTCTGGAGTGAACAGCACAGTAACTGGAATGAAAATTTCCCTAGAGAAATTCAAAGGCAGATTTGAGCAAGCAAAAGAAAGAATCACAGAACTTGAAGAGAGAACAATGGATGTCATTGAGTTGAGTCTGAGGAACAGAAAGCAGAAAGATTGAAGAAAAGTAAATAAAGCCTAAGGGACATGTGGACAACATCAAATGGATCAACACACTCATTTGGGGAGTCTCAGGAGGAGAAGAAAGAGAGAAAGGGACAGAGAAAACATTTGAAGAAATAATGGCTGAAAACTTCCCAAATTTCATGAAAGATCTGAATAAAACATCCAAGAAGTATAAGAATCTCCCAAGTTAATTGATCTCAAAACCCCACACCAAGACACATTATAATCAAACTTTCAAAAGACCAAGACAAAGAGAGAACCTTGAAAGTAGGAATAGAGAAGCGACTCACCACAAATACGGGATCCTCAATAAGATTATGTGCAGGTTCCTCATCAGAAACTTTGGAGGCCAGCAGACAGTGGGCAGATGTATTCAAAGTGCTGAAAAATAAGTGTCAACCAAGAATCCTATAGCGGGTCGGGGTGGCCAGGTGGCTCAGGTGGTTGGAGCGCTGTGCTCCTAACACTGAGGTTGCAGGTTCGATTCCCACGGACCAGTGAGCTGCGCCCTCTACAGCTAGATTGAGAACAACAGCTTGACTCGGAGTTGGTTGGGAGGGAGAGGGGAAGAGGAAAAAAAAAGAATCCTATAGCTGACAAAATTGCCTTTTAAAAGAAGGGGAGAAAATAAGACATTCCCAGATAAACGAAAACTGAGGGAGTATGTTACTATTACACCTGCCCTGCAAGAAATGCTCAGCAGAGTCCTGCAGTGTGAAATGAAAGGACACTAGACAGTAACCCAAAGCCATATAGAGAAATAAAGATCTCAATAAAGGTAAATATATGGGCAATTATAAAAGCTAGTATTTGTAACAATGGCTTATAACTGCACTTTTTTGTTTTCTATATGATTTAAGAGACTAATATTTTTTAAGTAGTCTAAACGCTAGTACTATGGTAACTCCAAATCTTGTTTACACACAAAAGAATCGTTAGTTTATATATTTGGGCACACAGTGTGAAAAGATGTAATCAGGTAGCATCAGCAACCAAAAGGGATGGGGACAGAGCTGTAGAAGAGCAGAGTTTTTGTATGTTATTGATGTTAAGCTGGTATAAATTCAATTAGAGTGTTATAATTTTAGGGTATTAAATGTAATCTCCATGGTAACCACAAAGAAAATAGTTGTAGAATATACACAAAGGGAAATGACAAATGAACTGAAATATTTCCCTCCAGAAAAGTTGACTAAGGGCCAGCCCGGTGGCTTAGGCGGTTGGAGCTCCATGCTCTTAACGCTGAAGGCTGCCAGTTTGATTCCGACATGGGCCAGTACCAGATGGCTCAGTTGGAGCTCGGGCTCTCAACCACAAGGTTGCCGGTTCAACTCCTCGACTCCCGCAAGGGATGGTGGGCTGCACCCACTGTAACTAACAATGGTAACTGGACCTGGAGCTGAGCTGCGCCCTCCACAACTAAGATTGAAAGGACAACAACTTGACTTGGAAAAAATCCTGGAAGTACCCACTGTTCCCCAATAAAATCCTGTTCCCCTTCCCTCCCTGCCAAAAAAGTTGACTCAACACAAAAGTAGACAACAATACAGGAAATAAAGGACAAAAAAGCTATAAGGCATATAGAAAACAAACAGCAAAATGACAGCCCTTATCAGTAATTACTTTAAATGTAAATGGATTTAACTCTCCAATCAGAAATAGGCAGAATGGATAAAAATACAAGATTCAACTCTATATGCTGTCTATAAGAGACTCAGTTGAACTTTAATGACACAAACTGACTGAAAGTGAAAGGATGAAAAAAGATATTCCATGCAAATAGTAACCAAAAGAGAGCAACATTGGCTATACTAATGTCAGACAAAATAGATTTAAAATTTTAAAAATTACAAGACAAAAACAACAGTATATATTTTTTAAAGGTTCAATAGAGCAAGAAGATAGAATATAAACATTTCTTATTTAATGTCAGACCATCAAAATATATGAAGCAAAAACTGATAGAATGGAAGGGAGAAACAGACGGTTCTACAATAATAGTTGGAGATTTCAATACACTAATCACAATAATGGACAGAGCAACTAAACAGGAGATGAGTAAGGAAACAGAGGACTTACACAACACAACAGACCACCTAGATCAAACAAACATATACAGAACAGTCTACTCAACAACACCGGTATACACATTTTCTCAAGTGCACATTGGACATTTTCCAGAATAGACAATATGATAGGCCACAAATTTAGTCTCAATAGATTTAAAAAGATATGTATTATATAAAATATCTTCTCTGACCACCAGGGGATAAAGTTAGAAATCAATAACAGAAGGAAAACTGGAAAATTAATACATTTGTGGAAATTAAAGAACACACTTTTAAACTACCAATGGATCAAAGAAGAAAGCATAAAGGAAATCGAAAATACTTAGAGAAAAATGAAAATGAAGACACAACATCCAAAACTTATGGGACATAGCAAAAGCAGTGCTAAGGAGAAAATTTATAGCTATAAATGCTTACATTAAAAAACAAGAAAGACCTCAAATCAACAACTAACTTTACAATTTAAGGAACTACAAAAAGTTGAAAAAAATAAACCCAAAGTAAACGAAAGGAAATTATAAAGAACAGATATAAATAAAATAGAGAAAATTAATGAAACCAAAAGTTGGCTCTTCAGAAAGATCAACAAAATTGGCAAACCTTTAGTTAGATGGAATAAGAATAAAAGAAGACTCAAATTACTAAAATCATAAATGAAAGTGGGGTTACTACTGACTCTACAGAAATAAAAAGGATTATAAAAGAGTACTGTGAATAATTGTATATCAAGAAGTTGGATAATCTAAATGAAATCGACAAATTTATAGAAACACAAAAGATACCAAGATTAAACCACAAGGAAATGGAAAACCTATATAGACCTATAACTAGTAAGCAGATTGAATCATAATAAAAAATCTCCTGACAAATAAAAGCCCTACACATGATGGCTTCACTGGGAATTCTATCAAACATTTAAAGAAAAACTAATACTAGTCCTTCTGAAACTTTTACAAAAATTAAAGAGGAAGGAGCACATCTTAACTCATTCTCTCAGGCCAGGATAACCCTGATTTTAGAAGCCAGACAAAGACACTACAAGAAAACTACAGACCCAAATAACTATGAATATTGATGTAAAAATCCTCCACAAAATATCAAAACTGAATTCAGGAGCATAATAACAAGATTACACATCATGACCAAGTGAGATTTATTCCTGGAATGCAAAGATGGTTCAACATATGAAAATCAACCAATGTAGTACACCACATTAACAGAATGATGGGGAGAAAACACAAGATCATCTTAATTCATGCCAGAAAACATCTGACAAAATCCAACATGCTTTCATGAAAAACAAACAAACAAAAACTTAAAAAAACAAGGAATAGAAGGAAATTATATCAACATAATAAAAGTCATATTTAAAAAACCTTAATGTCAGACATCAGAATTGATGAAAGATTGAAAGCTTTTCCTCTAAGGCCAGGAACATAGTAAGGATGCTTACTTTCACCACTTCTATTCAACATAATACGGGCAATTCAAATCAGAGCAATTATGCAAGAAAAAGAAATAAAAGGTATCCAAACTGGAAAGAAAGTAGTAAAATGATCTCTGGTTGCAGATTATATGATCTTATATGTAGAAAACCATAAAGATTCCACACAAAAAAAATGTGAGAATAGAGTTCACCAAAGTAGCAGGATACAAAACACCCAAAAGTCAGTTGTATTTATATATACAAGCAATGAACTGAAAAGGAAATTACAAAAATAGCATCAAAAAGAATACTTAGGAATAAGTGTAACCAAGGAGATGAAAGACTAGTACAATGAAAAGTGCAAAACATTTCAGAAAGAAGATGTAAATGGAAACACACCCCATGTTCATGGAGTAGAATACTTAATATTGTTAAACACCAATAGTACCAAAATGATCCACAGATACAGTGCAATCTCTATCAAAATCCCAATGACATTTTGTGCAGAAATAGAAAAACCCATCCTAAAATTAATATGGAATCTCAAGAGACCCCAAATAGCCCAAAGAAAAAGAACAAAATTAGAGGACTCATGCCTTCTGCTTTCAAAACTTACTACAAAGCTGCAGTGAACAAAACAGTGGTACTGGCAAAAAGACCAGCACACACACCAATGGAATAGAATAGAGAGCCTAGAAATAAAGCCTCATGTGTATATGATTTCTGACAACAGTGCCAAGACCATGTAATGGAGTAAGGACAGTCTTTTCAACAAATGGTGCTGGGAAAACTGGATATCCACACACAAAGAATGAAGTTGGACCCTTACCTAGCATCATACACAAAAAATAAAACAGATCAAAGACCTAAGTGTAAGACCTAAAACAATAGTACTTGTAGACAAAAACAGGACAAAAGCTTCAGGACATTGGATTTGGCAACGATTTCTTGGCTATGACACCAAAGGCACAGGTAACAAAGAAAAAAACAGATAAATTGGGCTTCACGAAAATTTAAAAATTTTGTGCATCAAAAGACACTATCCACAGAGTAAAAAGGCAACCCACAGCATAGAAGATATTTGCAAGTCACGTATCTAATAAGGAATATACAGAGAACTCTTAAAACTCAACAATCTAAAAACAACCCATTCAAAACTGGGCAAAAGAATTGAATAGACAGTTATCCAAAGAATATATACAAATGGCCAATAAGCACATGAAAAGATGTTCAACATCACTAATAATTATGGAAATACAAGTCAAAACTATAATAGGATACCACCTCATGCCATAACTATGGCTTCTGTCAAAAGAACAGAAAACAACATGTGTTGGCAAGGATGCAGAGAACTTGGAACTCTTGTGCACCATTGATGGGAATGTAAATCATACAGCCACGGTGGAAAACAGTATGGAGGTTACTCAAAAAATTAAGAATAGGATGGGAGGAAAAATGGCGGCGTGAGGTGAGCCTCTGTAAAGCTCCCCTGGAATTTACAAAGAATCGAACAACAAAAACTCCACAAAGGACTCCCTGCACAGCAGACAGGCAAGACAAAGAGGCCCACTACTGAAATCACCTACAGGTGGGAGATTCACGCGAGTGGGGGAGGAGGGAAGGGAGAAGTGCGGAGACGGAGCCACACGAGCGCAGGACGCAGAACTAGCTCAGTGCTCCGAGCTTGCTGCTTCCCGGAACTACCGCAGCTGCGGGACAGGGAAGAACTCGGACTGCTAGGGCTCCGCTTATGGCCCACAGGGCTGAAGGGGCAGCATATAACACGGCTGAACCCAACGCTCACGGCAGAGACCTCGGAGAAAAGACTGAGGAAAGAAGGCTGAAAACGGTGGTTTAAGCCCTCACTGCCGAGTGGTGAATGGAAGCCTTAGGCACTGAGACTAGCTGCTCCTTCACTACCCTCCAAGAGCTCACACCACCCCCACCTGCCTGGTGCTAGAAATGGAACAGTAGCAGTGTCAGAGCAAAAGAACAGCATATTTACTGTTCTGAGAACTGTGGACCACAGACACAGATTCGCAGCCCAACTAGTTCCTGCAAAGGGGAGGGAGCTGTGGAAACAGGACCGGCTGTGGTGGTGGTCGCCGCCATTGCTCTGGGCCACCTCTGACAACTCACCCCGCCCCGGGCCCCACCTATCTGGGAGGATCCCTGCAGGAGTAAACAGAACTGCTGAAACATACGGGCTCTGAATCAGGAGCTGGAAGAGCTTTGGAAGTTCAAAAGCTCTCCGCATACCCACCTGGACACTGTGCCCTGTCACGTAGACGAACTATTAACAGAGGAGAAGCCCGTCTCCCAGGGAATCCCCCCATTGTGTGAGAAGCTGGAATAGTGCAGAGAAAACATAGTACTACCGTGTGGGAGAAGAAAAATAAGCTGCAGTTGCACAAAAAATAAAACATTCTACCAAAAAGTACTGGAAAACAAAAGAAAGACCGCTTCCTATCAACCTGTTGCAGAAGTCACTCCTGTAGATGTCTAGGAAGAGAAATAGTAAACCAGTAATCGTCATGAATACCCAAGGCAACAAGATAGCTCAGAAAGAAAGTGAAAAATCTCCAGAAAAGGCACTTAAAGATACAGAAATATGTGACTTAAATGACAGAGAATTCAAGATTGCAGTTCTGAAAAAACTCAACGAGATACAAGAAAACACAGATAGGCAGTTTAATGAACTCAGAAACACAATCAGAGAACAGCATGAGCATTTTACAAAAGAGATTGAAATTTTAAAAAAGAACCAAATAGTATTTCTGGAGATTAAGAACTCAGTAGAAGAAATTAAGAATGAAATAGCCAATTTAGGTAGTAGAGTTGACCACATGGAGGAAAGAATCAGTGACATCGAAGATAGAAACCTGGAAATGACACAGATGAAAGAAGAAAGAGACTTGAGACTTAAAAGAAATGAAAGAACTCTACAAGAACTTTCAGACTCCATCAGAAAGAGCAATATAAGAATAATGGGCATACCAGAAGGAGAAGAAAGAGAGAAGGGAACAGAGAATATATTCAAACAAATTGTCGATGAGAACTTCCGAAACTTGTGGACAGAACTAGATCCTCGAATCCAAGAAGCAAATAGAACACCTAGTTACCTCAATCCCAACAGGACTTCTCCAAGGCACATTGTATTGAAGCTGTCTAACATCAATGACAAAGAAAGAATCCTCAAGGCAGCCAGGGAAAAGAAGACGGTAACTTACAAAGGAAAGCCCATTAGATTGTCATCAGGTTTTTCAGCAGAAACTTTACAAGCCAAGAGGGAGTGGAACCAAATATTCAAACCATTGAAAGAGAGAAATCATGAGCCAAGAATAATATATCCAGCAAAGATATCCTTTAGATATGAAGGAGGAATAAAGACCTTTCCAGACATACAGAAGCTGAGGGAATTTTCTAATACACGACCTGCACTACAAGAAATACTAAAGGAGGCTATTCGACCACCATCAACAGGGACAATTTGTGGCAACCAAAACTCAAAAAGGGGGAGAATAAAGGCCTGAACTGGAATACGGGAATGGAGAAAGTAAGCGTGCTGAAGAAAATGGAATACTCTAAATATCAAACTTTCTTTTATATAAACTTCAGGGTAACCACTCAAAAAAAAAAAAAAACCCAGAACTGAAATATATACTGTAATAAAAGAAGAAACAGAGGGAAACATCATTGAATACCACCACACAGAAATAATAGACAACAACAAAAAGGCAAAGAAACAATGGAGACACAGCCTTACCAGAAAACTAAAGACAGGAAATCCTCACATATCAATAATCACCCTAAATGTAAATGGACTGAACTCACCATTAAAAAGGCACAGAGTAGCAGATTGGATCAAAAAACTAAACCCAACCATATGCTGTCTCCAAGAGACACATCTCAGCTACAATGACAAGCATAGACTCAAAGTGAAAGGGTGGAAATTGACACTCCAAGCAAATGGTACCCAGAGAAATTCAGGTGTAGCCATAATGATATCAGATGAAACAGACTTCAAGGTGAAAAAGATAACAAGAGACAAAGATGAACATTTCATAATGGTGAAGGGGACTGTACAACAAGAAGACATAACAGTCATCAATATTTATGCCCCCAATCATGGAGCACGAAAATATACCAAGCAACTACTAACAGAACTAAAGAGAGAAATTGACCAAAACACAATTATACTAGGGGACTTAAATACATCATTGACAGCTATGGATAGATCATCCAAACAGAAAATAAATAAGGAAATAGCAGCCCTAAATGACACATTAGATGAAATGGACATAATTGACATTTATAGAGCACTTCATCCTAAAACATCAGACTATACATTCTTTCTAGTGTACACGGAACATTCTCAAGCATAGACCATATATTGGGACATAAAATCAGTCTCAACAAATTTAAGAAGATTGAAATCATACCATGCATATTCTCTGATCACCAGGCTTTGAAATTGGGTATCAACTGCAAAAAGAAATTGGGAAAAAACACAAATACATGGAGATTAAACAACATACTTTTAAAGAATGACTGGGTCAAAGAAGAAGTTAGAGGAGAGATCAAAAGATACATAGAAACAAATGACAATGAAAATACATCCTACCAAAATTTTTGGGATGCAGCGAAAGCAGTTTTAAGAGGAAAATTTATCTCATTACAGGCCTATCTCAAGAAACAAGAAAAATCCCAAATAAATAACCTCATGTTACACCTTAAAGAACTAGAAAAAGAACAAGTAAAACCCAAGGTCAGCAGATTAAAGGAAATAACAAAAATCAGAGCAGAATAAATGAAATAGAGAACAAAAAGACAACAAAAAAAATTAATGTGACAAAGAGCTGGTTCTTTGAAAAGATGAACAAAATTGACAAACCCTTGGCTAGACTTACTAAGATAAAAAGAGAGAAGATACTGATTAACAAAATCAGAAACGAAAAAGGGGAAGTTATCACGGACACCACAGAAATACAGAGGATCATCCAAGAATACTATGAAGGACTATATGCCACAAATTCAACAACCTAGAGAAATGGACAAGTTCTTAGAAACATATAGCCTTCCAAGGCTGAACCATGAAGAACTGGAAATTCTAAACAGACCGATCACCAGTAACGAAATTGAATCAGTCATCCAAAACCTTCCCAAAAGCAAAAGTCCGGCACCAGATGGCTTCACTAGTGAATTCTACCAAACCTTCAAAGAGGATCTAATACCAATCCTGCTCAAACTCTTCCAAAAAATTGAAGAAGAGACAGTACTCCCTAACTCATTTTATGAGGCCCACATTACCCTGATACCAAAACCTGGTAAAGACAGACCAATATCTCTAATGAATACAGATGCAAAAATCCTAAATAAAATTCTAGCAAATCGAATACAACAATGCATTAAAAAGATTATTCATCACGGCCAACTGGGGTTCATCCCCGGGGCACAAGGATGGTTCAACATCCACAAATCCATCAATGTGATACATCACATAAACAAAATAAAGGACAAAATTCATATGATTATATCAATTGATGCAGAAAAAGCATTTGACAAGATACAACATCCATTTATGATTAAAACACTTAATAAAATGGGTATAGAAGGAAAATACCTTAACATAATAAAGACCATATATGACAAGCCTTCTGCTAATCTCATAATTAATGGTGAAAAACTGAAGCCCTTTGCTCTATGTTCAGGAACACGACAGGGCTGTCCCCTATCACCTCTGCTTTTCAACATAGTTTTGGAAGTCCTTGCCAGAGCAATCAGGCAAGAGAAAGAAATAAAAGGCATCCAAATTGGGAATGAAGAAGTTAAATTATCACTCTTTGCAGATGACATGACGCTATATATAGAAAACCCTAAAGACTCCACCAAAAAGCTATTAGAAACAATCAACGAATACAGGAAAGTTGCTGGCTACAAAATCAATGTACAAAAGTCCATTGCATTCCTATATACTAGCAATGAAATCTCAGAAAAAGAAATACAAAAAACAATTCCTTTTGCAATTGCAGCAAAAAGAATAAAATACCTAGGAATAAACTTAACCAAGGATGTGAAAGACCTATATGCTGAAAACTATAAGACTTTTTTGAAAGAAATTGAAGAAGACACAAAGAAATGGATAGACATTCCGTGCTCATGGATTGGAAGAATCAACATAGTTAAAATGACCATATTACCCAAAGTAATATACAGATTCAATGCAATCCCCATCAAAATCCCAATGGCATATTTTAAAGAAATAGAACAAAAAATCACCAGATTTATTTGGAACCACAAAAGACCCCGAATAGCCAAAGCAATCCTAAGAAAAAAGAACAATAATGGAGGTATCACACTTCCTGACTTTGGCTTGTAGTACAGGGCTACAATAATCAAAACATGCGCATGGTATTGGCAGAAAAAACAGACACATAGACCAATGGAATAGAATTGAGAACCCAGAAATAAAACCACATAAATATGGACAGATAATTTTTGACAGAGAAGCTAAAAACACACAATGGAGCAAAGACAGCCTCTTCAATAAATGGTGCTGGGAGAATTGGATAGCCACGTGCAAAAGAATGAAACTGGACTGCTATCTGTCACCATGTACCAAAGTTAATTCAAAATGGATCAAAGACTTAAGCATAAGACCTGACACAATAAACTGCATAGAAGAAAACATAGGTACTAAACTTATGGACCTTGGGTTCAAAGAGCATTTTATGAACTTGACTCCAAAGGCAATGGAAGTAAAAGCTAAAATAAACGAATGGGACTATATGAAACTTAAAAGCTTCTTCACAACAAAAGAAACCATCGAGAAAATAAAGAGGCCACCAACTGAATGGGAGAAGATTTTTGCAAACAGTGCCTCCGATAAGGGGCTAATATCCAGAATATACAAGGAACTCATGCAACTCAACAACAAAAAAACAAACAACCCAATTGAAAAATGGGCAGAGGACTTGAAGAGACATTTTTCCAAAGAGGACATACAAATGTCAAATAGACATATGGAATAATGCTCAACATCACTAATCATCAGAGAAATGCAAATAAAAACCATAATGAGATATCACCTCACCCCAGTCAGAATGGCTATCATCAACAAGACAAATAGTAACAAGTGTTGGAGAGGCTGTGGAGAAAAAGGAACCCTCATACACTGTTGGTGGGAATGCAGACTGGTGCAGCTGTTATGGAAGGCAGTGTGGCGGTTCCTCAAAAAATTACGAATAGAATTACCATATGACCCAGCAATCCCTCTCCTGGGTATCTACCCAAAAAATCTGAAAACATTTAGAGATAAAGACACGTGTGTTCCAATGTTCATTGCAGCTTTGTTTACGGTGGCCAAGACATGGAAACAACCAAAATCTCCTTTGATAGATGAATGGATAAATAAGTTGTGGTATATATACACAATGGAATACTATTCGACGGTAAGGAAAGATAATATAGGAACATTTGTGACAACATGGATGGATCTTGAGAGTGTAATGCTGAGCGAAACAAGTCAGACAGAAAAAGCAGAGAACCATGTGATTTCACTGATATGTGGTATATAAACCAAAAACAACAAAAGAACAAGACAAACAAATGAGAAACAAAAAGTCACAGACACAGACAATAGTTTAGTGGTTACCAGAGGGTTAGGGGGTGTGGGAGTTGGGAGATGAGGGTAAAGGGGATCAAATATTTGGAGATGAAAGGAGAACTGACTCTGGGTGATGAACACACAATGGGATTTATAGATGATGTAATACAGAATTGTACACCTGAAATCTATGTAATTTTACTAACAATTGTCACCCCAATAAATTTAATAAAAAAAAAAAAATTAAGAATGGAATTATCATATGACCCAGCAATTCCACTTTTGGGTATATAACCAAAATAATTGAAAGCAGGTCTCAAAGAGATATTTGTACACCCGTGTTCATAGCAGCAGTATTCACAATAGCCGAAATGCGGAAGTGACCCAAGTGTCCATCAACAGATGAATGATAAAATGTCATCTATACTGACAGTGGAATATGATTCAGCCTTGAAAAGGAAATTCTGACATTTTACATCATGGATGAACCTTAAGGACATGATGCTAAGTGAAATAAACTAGTCACAAAAAGAAAACCATTGTATAATTCCACTTATGTGAATACCTAGAGTAGTGAAATTCTCGGAGACACAAAGTATAATAGATTACTGGTTGCCAGGAGCTGGGGGTGGGTGGGCACTGGAAAATGGGGAGAGACTGATAATGGCTAATGGTCTGGAATTACACAGTAGTATCGCACAACTTTTGCATATACTAAAAACCAGAGTTGTACACTTTAAAATAGTGAATTTTATGGAATGAGAATTATATCTCAATGAAACAAAATAAAAACATTGATCATAAAAAAGAATATATCCAAGAACAGTTTAAGTGAGTCTTGTTTACAAATTTAAATATCTTCAATGGCTATCTTAACGTATGAGGTGTGATAAAATAATATGGTGAATGTTTACATTTTAAAAAATGTATTACAGTAAGAGACACATTGCCATTAATCCCCCTCAAAATACTCCTTCTCTCTTCAAACACACTTATCCCATCGTTCTTGCCACTTTCTGAAGCAGTTCTGGAAGTCCTCTTTCATGAGTGTCTTTAGTTGCGCTGTCGTGGCTGCCACGATGTCCTGAATCGATTGAAAACATTTTCCTTTCATGGTCATTTTGACTTTGGGGAAGAGCTAGAAGTCACACGGTGCCAGATCTGGCAAATAAGGTGGATGAGGACACACTGTAGTGTTTTTATTTGACAGAAATTGCCGTACCAGAAGCGATGTATGACTCGGAGCGTTGTCACGAGGGAGGATGAGGTAAAGACATGAAAGAGGACTTCCAGAACTGCTTCAGAAAGTGGCAGGAATGATGGGATAAGTGTGTTCGAAGTGAGGGGGAGTATTTTGAGGGGAATTAATGGCAATGTGTCTTTTACTGTAATAAGTTTTTTTTTTATTTAAACATTCACCCTATCTTTTGATCACACGTCATATTCTTGAGTTCATAAGAATATTTCATATTCATAAGAAGAATAGCTTCAAGAATTAGGGAACATATGAGAAAAGAATACATTCATAAGAAGAATGAATGTTCCCATGACCTTTGGTTTCAACAAAATGAAGTGTTTAAAATGCTCCTAAAAAGAATACATTCATTGGAAAGATTCAAGAGTTTTCCTTAACACAAGTTTTTGGTGAACAAATAATCTTGGAGAATTTGATGAAGTGATCTATTGGCAAATTGACCATGAGCAGTGGTTCTCAAATTTTAGCTTTCATGGGACCTGTTAAAACATAGATTGCAGGGCCCCACGCCCAGGGTTTCTGGCCCAGTAGGTCAGGGTAGGGGGCTGAGAATCTGCATTTCTAAAGTTCCCAGGGGCTGCTGCTGGTGGGGAGCAAACAGAACCACTGCAGTAGAGCAGTTCCTGGCAGGGAGAGCAATGCCTGGACACAGGGCGTGCTCCATAAACAGATGCTGCTTGAATGAATGACAACCAGACAGGCCTTGCCCTGGCCTCTGGATCTTCTATGTATATCTGAAGTCCACTGTCCAGGGCCCACATCACACCTCTGGCAGCCTAAGACCCTTCCCCATTCCACTGTCCCCAGGGCAGGTGGAGGAGGTGAGGTCCATAGGGCCTACCTTTGTCTTGAGGTTCATCAGTGGACCCAGGACTTGAACTTCTATTTCTAAGCCCAGAGATCTCTGTGAAACCCATGGCTGCCTTTCTGGCAGTTGGACATGTCCCAGGAATGCCACTGTCATCAGAAAATGAGCTGGCAGGAAAGGGCAGCAATGTTGGCTAGTCCCTCAAAGTGTAGGAGGCCTCAGGCTGCTGGCCTAAGTGTGGCAGCAGCTACCAGGAGTTGCTGACACCATAGTAGAACAGCACTTCTCACAACCCTGAGGTGGGGGGGTGGGAGGGCTTGTCACCATTTTGCAGATAGAAAGTAGAATCTCCAAGCGGTGTTACCTCTGGCCTGATGTCACCCAGTGAGGAGCTCCTCTCAGGGTCACGGCTGGGGATTGAAGGGCTGGTGCCCACTAGGGATTGTGGGAAAAGGAACCCCAATTGACAAAGAAACCATCTCTACTCCAAGGCCCCACAACTTGGAGCCTTCCAGAAACACCAGCCCTTGTGTAAGTCCTGTCATTTCCTGTGTAGACCACAGCCTGCAGGAGAGTTGGTCCCATACCAGACTCCAGGGGCCAGTGGGTGGAGGGCAGGAAGGAGTGGGCACCAGAGAGAGGCCCAGAGTAGCTGTGGCCAGTGATTACAGGGCTGGGCCACCCCACTCAGCCCTACCACACAGATCAGAGGAACCCAAGTCCAGTGGGATGGGCTGCACTTGGGTCCTTCTGGCAGATGGCCATGGAGGGGCACAGATGGGTCCAGAGAGTCAGAAGGGAATGCTCTAAAGATCCCTAGGTCTAGCCCCCGATTCTGGACAGCTGGAGGCTGCAGCTGTAGGGTAGGGCCTCCCTGAGGCCTCTCCCAACCTCCACTGCCATCACCCCAAGCCCCACTTGGCCTCTTCCTCTGCCCCCCAGCCCTCCCACTGGGCTCCAGGTCCCAAGCCCTCTGCCCACAGCACTGTGAAGCAGGCAGGCCAGGGAGAGCCAGGCAGGCAGGCCCCAGTCTCATAGTCAGGGAGGGGCCCGGGCCTGAGCTGAAGAACTTGGCCAGCCCAGAGCAGCCACAGGCAAAACCGCATGGGGGTTCTGTTTTGAACAAGGCAAAAAATAGCAGGAGGTTATGGAGAGAGGGAGAGAGATGAGGAAGAGGGCCATAAGAGAGAATACGGGGGACTAGGGTGCCAAAGACAGAGAGACAGAGAGTTATCCATAATGACAGGGATAGAGGTTGGGAGAAGGAGAAACAGAATCAGAGACAACAGCAGTGAAACAGCAGGACTTTTGAAATAGCTCAAAGCAACCAGCTGGGTTGAAGGGAAGGGAAACAATAGGAAATGAGCTGCCCAGCAATCTGGGAGAGCCAGGGGCCCGTGCCCATGGGGGGTCCAGGCCATAGACATAACGCAGCCCAGACTTATGGGTGGGCTGTGGTCCCAGCTCAGTGGGCCAGCATGAGGACCAATCTAACACTCTGCGGTGCCCACTCCAAGTGGGCACCTAGGAAGCTCCTAGGAGAGCATGGCAGTCAGCAAGGGAGGCTGGGTTTGGTCGAGTTGGGCGAGTTAGGCAGGAATCACCTGGGGCAGAGGCAGGCCCACGAATTCCAGGCAGGTGGGCACTGTGCTCAGTGATTTGTACACATTGATGGTTTCTCCCACTGCGTAGAAACAACCATTATTATCCCCACTTGACAGATGGGGAAGCTGAGGATCAGAGAGGCAAAGAAACATGACTGAGGCCTCAAAGCAAGGACCAGAAACAGGATTTGACCCCAGGCCACAGCATGTGTGCATCCTTAATGAAGGCCATGACATTCTGTCTCTCGGGCACCCACTCTGCCCTGCACACAACCCATCCTCACAGCACCCACAGGCTGGTGGGTTAAACACCATACAGAGAAACCTATCAAATTGTCCTTGCATGCCCACCCACAAGGAAAGGCTTAGCTTCCCCTTGCAGGGGATTAGGGTACAAGTAGCTGCATGGGCTATTTGAGGCTCACCATTTTGGAGGAAACGCTGATGATCCCTAGTCCAGTAAACTAAGATTACGACACAGTTTCTGGTTAATAAATTCTAGCTGGGCTAGTTTTGCAAGACCAGACAGGCAGGAGCCCTGGGCCTTGCTGCCACAGTCTGCCCTAGCCCAATCAGTCCCCCTGGTATCCTAGGCCTTCTGAGGTGACCTGTGTGCCATTGGCTCAGGGACATTCCCTGTGGTGATCAGGCTGAGGGAAGAACTCATTGACAAGCCCTTCACGAGTAAAAAGCAATTTTTTTTTTTGAGAGACAGACAAATAGAGATTGCTCCACTTGTATTTAAAATACAAACTCCATGCTGAACTCCATAAACCATGTAAAATGGAGGCCTATCTGACCAGATCATTCTTGGGTATAGTCACGTCAGCTCTGCCTCCAAAGCCATCAGGGAGACCCCCACTTCTGCTTCCTCCACAGTAGCCAGCCCAGGGCAAGCCCCATCTGCTCTGCCTGGAGCAATCACAGGCGTCTCCTCACCTGGCATCCTATTGCCACTTGCACCATCTTGGTGATCTTAAAACCTACATGGCTTCCCGCTGGCTAACAGTAAATTCCAGTTCCTTCCCAGGGCCCCTCCAGGCGCATCTCCCATGCTTTCAAGTTCAATTGCTCAGCTGCAGCCATACTAAAATGTTAGGTGCATTCTCACCTCAGGGCCTTGGCACTAACTGTTCCTTCTGCCTGGGATTCTCCTCCAGGAAACTTAGACTTTAGGGCACATACTTCTTGTTGTTCAGAGCTCAACTCAAATGTCCCCTCCACACAAGAATTTTCCCCACTCTCCTTTTAATGTATTCATGGCACTTATGACTGCCTATATAATCTGACTTGTATGTGGATTGACGTCTGGCTGCCTTTCTGACAGGTCAGCTCTGTAAGGAAGGAGACTGTCTTGTTTCCTTATAACCCCTGTACCTCATCTAGTGTCAATAAACATTTATTTAAAGACTGATGGCTCCTCATGGCTATAGGGAGAGCACCTAGCCTGCCATTCAAGGCCACTATGACTGGGCCCTAATACAGTACATTTCTGGCTTCCACCCTGCCACTCTCTCTCATGAATCCTGAGCTCCACCCATAGCACATCCCTTAACACATCAGGCCATTTCACTCCTCCATACTTTTGTCTGTCCATTCCCTCTGCCCGAAATTCCCTTTCTTCATTTTCCCTCCTGGCAAACTCCTATGCAGCCTTAAAAGCCCAACCCAGTTATCCCTTCCCTATAGAGTGGAAAGTATAAGGATTCAGGATTTAGACTAGGATTTACACTGGCCCCACACTTCCTAGCTGGGTGACCTTGAGCAAAGCACTTCATTTTTTCTGATCTTAGTTTCTTCCTCTGCAACATGGGATTACCAATTCCCACTCTGGTTAGCGCTCCATCTTGCTGGCCTTCCTTTTCTCATAGTACCCTCTGGAGGCCTACAAGGTACCTCTGAGTTCCGGACACTCTGGCAGTACCAGGGAATGGACAGCAGGATGGTGAACATCTATTGATTCAGCTCCCAGCAGCCTCTCCCCCTCCGTTTGCTAGCCTACCTATTTCCCTCCAGGAGCAAATCTGCTTACACTCGGTTCATGTGGTTTTAATAGGCTGTCCTCCTCCCTTTCTGCCACAGTAATTGTCTCAGCAGTGGGCACCATGTGACCCAGTCCAGGCCAGTGAGACATGGTTTGAAACCCTGGATCCATCCATGCCTTGAAGGCAGCCACATCTGGCTTAAGTGAGTCTGAGTTGGGTTGTCCTCACAGACACTGTCCTCTGGGTGGCTCCCAGTCTCTGATTTTTCTCTTACTAAGAGGGACCAGGCGCCAGGACTGGGGAAGGAGTCAGGGCGTAGAGTAGTGCACTGGGAGAACTCTGAACAAGCACACTGAGGGAGAACCTACGAGCTGGAGACCTACAGGGGCTGAGTGGGAGGCAGAGGACACAGGGCAGCAGCCAGAGGGAAGCTGCCTGCCCAGGCCTCTGGCTGCCCCCAAAACAGCCCCTGACCTCTGCACTGAGGGGCTGCTGCTGAGTTCCCAAGGGGCCCTTCACAGCTTCAAAGCCAGGTCAGTCTCAGTCCTTACCCACCCTCCTCAGCTCTGGCACCTTGGCTCCCAGTAGTCACTGGCATTTCTGCATTTATTCTGCATAGGACCAAAATACTGGTAATCATTATAAATATTGGATGCCTCCAGAGCCATGATGCTGCACAACTGCTAGGGTGCTGTGACCACCATGGACCCTGTGCTCGGTCTGCAGTTGTCAAGACAAACTGGGTCCCCAGGTGCTATGGTGCCACAGAGGTTAGGGGGATGAAGAGGGAGGGGGGGTTAGAAGAGAGGCCAGGGTCCCCACCTGAGGTTCCTGGGTCCTTCCCCCTGGAGACTCTTCAGGAAGGATGATGGGGGAGAAGGTCTCTGTTAACACACACCACCCTTGGACTTCAGACAGGAAGTGCTGGACTCTAAGAGAAAGGACAGCAATCCAGCAATCCAGCAATCCAGCCCAGGTGACAAAGGGAAGGCAGCAGTCCAGCCTAGGAGGTGGTGGGCTCTCCTAGGAATAAGTTTTCTCCTCCCTCACAACCTCCTTCCACATCCTCCCTTCTCTGTCCCCAACCCCAAGGTCCCCTGGAAGTGGACAGAGGCCCAGCCTGGCTCAAGAGAAACACCCATAACTTCCACCATGAGGAAGAATGCTCAAGTCCTGAGAATCTAGGAAGGGGATGGTTAGAATGGGGTGCAGTGGGGTGGCGGTGGGCTCCAGCGCCCCCCACAAGGCCCTGTGGACCAGCTGGTGGGGGATCTAATGTAGCAGCATGGTGGTGCTTCCTGGGTGTGCATTGAGGGCAGATGATGCAGACTGGAGACGGGGTTTTTAATATGAAAATTGTAAGCTCAGTGAGAGCAGGAATATTACAAAGTTTTGTTTCCAGCCCTAGACAGAGGCCTGGCATGAGCAGGAGCCCAGAAAATATGTGGACAGAAGCACAGTCGCAAAGGACACAAGGGGGCAGGGGTGACAGTGGAGCTGCCACAGGGACCCTGAAGGCGAGGGTGGGGTGCAGCAGTGTCCTTAGCAACTGTCCCACCTTTCACTGACATATCCTCATCCCCAGGACCCTGGGTACTAGGGCAGCATTGATGGTGGAGTCCTGGGGGGGCTGAGGGGTACTGGGGTAGGCTGCTCCAGACCTCCCACACACACACTGGTAGAGGGGCAGCAGAAGACCCAAGCCTGAGCTGGCAGCCCTTTAGGAGTCCCGTGCCCAACTTGTGGCAACATGTTTCACTTTGGAGAAGGAGGGACAGTGCCAGACCTGCCTGCCTGGAATAAGAGGCTGAAATGCCTCCTGAGTGCTGGCCCTTAGAGATCACAAACCACATCCTTCACCCACTTCCAACTTGGGCCACATTGCAGGGCCACACTCAGAGATGCTAAAGGCCCTATTGAGGCCATTTCCAAAGGCCCTGGATGCTGGATCCACCTCCAGCAGGAAAGGACTTTCCACCCAGCTGTCTCCTCTCCCAATCTGCACTGGCCCACAGCCCTCCATTAGCAGACCCTCACTGGCTTCTGAGCTCATGGCTTTAGCTCTTGACTTGGAAAGGAGAGGAGCAAGCAGGGCAGGTTGCATAGGTTGGTTTGATTAACCCTTGCTTATCCAAGGTCACCCTAGGCAAAGGTGGGAAGGGGGTTGTGAGCCATCCTCTCTAAAACCTGCTCTCTCAGAAGAGGGAGGAAGGTCAGAAGGAACAAAGCACAGGAGACCAGTACCTTGGTTTTCCTCTTCTCTCAAACTTGGGTAGAGGAGGGGGCAGGAGACATGTGTCCAGGTAGTGGAGACACATACACCCTCTTAGACATGAAGACAGACACTCACCTCACAGGCAGTCACCCAAACACACCCACTCCTCCACTGACACTCCCCAGACAACCACCCCACATCTGGCATTCTCTCTCACCCCACACCAGGGGCTGTGTGGCTGAGCCCTAGGGGCTGGGAGCCAAAGTGCTCTGCCCTGTCCCAGTTCCTGGGTAGACATTTGTCTACAAACGACCATGTGGACAGAGACTGTCATGTCCACAGGCACCAGAACCACAGCCTGCACTGTGCCAGGGGACACTCCACTCAGCTGAGATAAGGGAGCACCGGCCATGAATCCAGAGCACCATTCCAGATGGCCAGCCAGCTCACGAAGGTGGGGCATGGGAAGAGTGACAGCAGATCCCTCTCTTGGGCTTAGGGAGGTGCACAGGTCTGGCCTGTTGTGTCTAGACACCGAGGGAATGGTTTGAGTGGAAGGGTGACCTGGTGAGTACTAAAGAGGCCCCTCCAAACCCTGGCCTCCAGTCCAGAGGAAGTCAGGGAGGTTTGAGGGAGAGCAGGAGAAGGAAGATCCCCTCACCTCAGGATGGAGGGAGCATAGCACCACCCCTAATCATGACAGTGCCATGATAAAAAGGCTAGGGGCCAGGCACTTTCTGTATGTTGTCTCATTCACATTGCCAGAAGCCCTGTAAGGAAGAACTTGAGCACCCCATTTTATAGATGGGAATACTGAGGCCCTGAGAGCGGCGGGAATAAGTCACCCAGGAGGTAAGGCTATGGAATGACCTTATCCACTACCATCCTAGATCCAGCCAGATGCCTCCCTCCATGAGTAAGTGCGGCCCTGAAAGTCTCCTCAGCCGCATCTCTTGGGCCACCCCAAACCCACTGCCCCGTGGTCCCTGTCCATCCCTGGGGTGAGGTTACTCCCTGGGACCCAAGAGTGACTCCAAGGATTCGCTCAGAGCCCACACAGGGTGGGGAGAATGCAGAACCGCCCCACGCCCCACCCCCCAACACACACACTCACGTCAGGAAAGGCAAACAGAGCCCCAGGTCAGAGGAACAGGCCAAAGGCTGGGCACCTCAAGTGGCAGGCAGACTATGCAGCCAGCACATGCCATCCACACACATCCCTCCACCTCTCTGGTCTCAGTTTCCTCCTTCATGAAATGGGTTGATGGGAAGCTTTGAGAAGATGACATGAGTGAAGTCTCAGCACATGCCTGGCCTGGGGCAGGTACTTCGCACTGCAGAGTCCTGACTGGCTGTCTCAGTTTCCCCAACCAGACTATGAGGTAGATGCAAAGGGTCCCCAAGTCCTTGCTGGTGTGAACTTCAGGGCAGGGCAAGGCGCACCAGGCAGCAGTGCCAAGCAGCACTGAGGGACCAATTTTTTTTTTTTAACGCAGAAACGTCAAGCTTTCACTGACTCATGTACCGCTCGCCTGATGGGGGCTTCTGGCTCTAAGGGGGATGGGGCTAGATAAAGGAAGCTGCCTTCCGGGGTGGACCAAACGCTCTCCACTACCCATCACTGACCTAGATTCTCAGCCACAGGCTGAGGCCTGAACAGTCCCCACTCCCGAGCTTGGGAGACCAACTCTCTAGTGGGGCAAAACCCTTCGGGAGGCTGTGGCACGGGCAAGGCGTCTAGAGCCTTTCTAGGCACACCCATCCCTATCCCCCAGCCCGGGTGCAGACGGCAGGTGCTCCTCCCCCAACGAGGGGTCCGGCCATGGATGAGGCGGCCCCCGACCCAACGGGCACTCACCCGGGCGCAGAGCGCGGGGCACGGGCCAAAGGAGAAGGAGCACGGCACCCAGACACGCGGCCGCCAGCACGCGCCGCCGCCAGCATAGCCTCCCCATACTGTGCCCGCGTGCAGGGATTACAGTCCCGGTGTCCCGCGGGGCGGTGGCGCCGGCGGGCGACCCGCCCCGGCCAGCCCTATGGCACGTACCAAGGCGCGGCAGCGCGGGGGTGTGAGGTCCCTGCTCGCGGGAGACGCGGAGGACTAGGAACGCGCGCTGGCTTCTGGGGGCTGGGGAGGGGCGTGAGAGCAGGTCGGCGGACCTCGTCCAGTCTCCATGCCCCCGACCCGACCCAGCCTGGCGGCTATCCAAGATGAGGAGGGTGGAGCCTGGGTGGAGGGGACCTGTTTCTGGCAAGTGACTTTGGTTTCTGTTACAGTGGCATAAAAATTCCTTCCTGTTACGTTTATGTGAAATTTAAAGGCCTATTTAAGGAAGCATATCAAGTAAATAATAGTTCTTCTGGTTTAAAGATATGGCTCCAAATGGTAATGACAGGTCTCAAACGGCAGAATGGTGGGAAACTCAGCTCTCAGAGTTAGCCAGAAGCTCCTTATTATGGCTTTCCAGGCAACCTGGACAGAGAGCCTTGGGGAGGGTCTAGGTCACCCCACGACTGGCTGTAGTCAGGGTTGCTGCTGCTCTGGACCCAGGACCCAGGGATTCCAGGTCATCCACACCCCTGGGGACCCCGAATCTCATCTACACCTGCATTCCTGAGCTCCCCCCAGAAGGATATTATTTGTAAGGAGATCTAGACCCTTTGGTCCTTAGGGTAGGAGTCTTGTCCTCTTGGGCTGCCACCTGGTGGCCAACATTGAGAACAACATCTTAGCACATCCCAGTCCAGAAAAGTCCCTTGAGACTCCTTCCTTGAAGGCCCATGAGGTGGCCTGCCAGAGGCCCAGAGCCTCAGTAGCTTGCCTGGAAAGATGCCTTTTGCAGTCTCTGTCTTCTCACAGGGGTTCATGCATGCATTCATTCTTTCATTCATTTAACAGCTACCCACTCTGTGCTGAGGTTCCTGGGGAGAAAAGAAGACAGACATGCTCTCTGCCCTCATGGAGTTTTTATTATAGATGAAGGTGGGCATAGAAAGTAGAAATAAATATGACAGGTAGTAAATGGTGCTGCAAAGGAAATAAAGCAGAATAAAGGGATGGGAAGTGTGTATATTGCACACATGAGTGTGGTAGGGGCAGGCCTCAGGGAGGGTGTGACTTTGAGCAGAGATATGAATCAGATCAGGAAAATCATGAGGGTATGGAGCAGGGAGGAAGAGCTTTCCAGGCAGAGAAATGGCCCCTGTGGAGGCCCTGAGGCAGTATCCAGTTGCTGTTGCTAAGTAATAAACTGCCCTAAAATTGAGCAACTTAAAACAACCATTTAAATTTTGCTCACAGTTTTATGGATCAGGAATTGGGGAAGGGGATCAGTTGGGTGATTCCCAATGGGGGTCTCATGCTGCTGTGTCCAATGGCTGCTGGGACTGATCATTTGGAGGCTGGCCTAGGCTGGCTTTCGCTGCGGGCTCCCTCTCACACTGGAGCTCAGTGGACCATACAATTGAGCAGCCTGGAGTCCTAGATACCTACCTGAGTTTGGCTTGCAGTGCCTGCTTGCCTTTCTTTCCTCCTTACTAGTTTTAAGATGTTATTTATTTGGTTTATCCAAGAAGCAAAATTTAAAAAACACCAGAATTTCTTTTTCAATTGAGGTAACATTTACATAACACAAAATTAATCTTTTTTTAAAATTTATTGGGGTGACAATTGTTAGTAAAATTACATAGATTTCAGGTGTACAATTCTGTGTTACATCATCTATAAATCCCATTGTGTGTTCACAAGCCAGAGTCAGTTCTCCATCTATCACCATATATTTGATCGCCCTTACCCTCATCTCCCATCCCCCACCCCCTTACCCTCTGGTAACCACTAAACTATTGTCTGTGTCTATGACTTTTTGTTTCTCATTTGTTTGTCTTGTTCTTTTGTTGTTTTTGGTTTATATACCACATATCACTGAAATCATATGGTTCTCTGCTTTTTCTGTCTGACTTATTTCGCTTAGCATTATACTCTCAAGATCCATCCATGTTGTCACAAATGTTCCTATATCATCTTTTCTTACCGCCGAATAGTATTCCATTGTGTATATATACCACAACTTATTTATCCATTCATCTATCAAAGGACATTTTGGTTGTTTCCATGTGTTGGCCACCATAAACAAAGCTGCAATGAACATTGGATTGTTTTAATCATAAATGGATGTATCTTGTCAAATGCTTTTTCTGTATCAATTGATAAAATCATATGATTTTTGTCCTTTATTTTGTTTATGTGATGTATCACATTGATGGATTTGCGGATATTGAACCATCCCTGTGCCCCGGGGATGAACCGCACTTGGTCGTGATGAATAATCTTTTTAATGCATCGTTGTATTCGATTTGCTAGAATTTTGTTTAAGATTTTTGCATCTGTATTCATCAGAGATATTGGTCTGTAGTTTTCTTTTTTTGTGTTGTCCTTACCAGGTTTTGTTATCAGGGTAATGTTGGCCTCATAACATGAGTTAGGGAGTACTGTCTCTTCTTCAATTTTCTGGAAGAGTTTGAGCAGGATTGTTATTAGATCCTCTTTGAAGGTTTGGTAGAATTCACTAGTGAAGCCATCTGGTCCAGGACTTTTGCTTTTGGGAAGGTTTTGGATGACTGATTCAATTTCGTTACTGGTGATCGGTCTGTTTAGATTTTCCAGTTCTTCATGGTTCAGCCTAGGAAAGCTGTATGTTTCTAAGAACTTGTCCATTTCTACTAGGTTATTGAATTTGGTGGCATATAATCCTTCATAGTATTCTTGGATGATCCTTTGTATTTCTGTGGTGTCCGTGATAACTTCCCTTTTTCATTTCTGATTTTGTTAATCAGTGTCTTCTCTCTTTTTATCTTGGTGAGTCTAGCCAAGGGTTGTCAATTTTGTTCATCTTTTCAAAGAACCAGCTCTTTGTCACATTAATTTTTTCTATTGTCTTTTTGTTCTCTATTTCATTTATTCTGCTCTGGTTTTTGTTATTTCCTTTCTTCTGCTGACCTGCGGTTTCATTTGTTCTTCTTTTTCTAGTTCTTTAAGGTGTAACGTGAGGTTATTTATTTGGGATTTTTCTTGCTTCTTGAGATAGGCCTGTAATGATATAAATCTCCCTCTTAAAACTGCTTTCACTGCATCCCAAAAATTTTGGTAGGATGTATTTTCATTGTCATTTGTTTCTATGTATCTTTTGATCTCTCCTCTAATTTGCTCTTGGACCCAGTCATTCTTTAAAAATATGTTGTTTAATCTCCATGTATTTGTGTTTTTTCCTGCTTTCTTTTTGCAGTTGATATCCAATTTCAAAGCCTTGTGATCAGAGAATATGCATGGTTTGATTTCAATCTTCTTAAATTTGCTGAGGCTGATTTTATGTCCCAATATATGATCTATCCTTGAGAATAGTACATGTACACTAGAAAAATATGCATAGTCTGTTGTTTTAGGATGAAGTGCTCTATATATGTCAATTATGTCCATTTCATCTAATGTGTCATTTAGGGCTGCTATTTCGTTATCTATTTTCTGTTTGGATGATCTATCCATAGTTGTCAATGATGTATTTAAGTCCCCTAGTATAATTGTGTTTTGGTCAATTTCTCCCTTTAGTTCTGTTAGTAGTTGCTTGGTATATTTCGGTGCTCCCTGATTGGGGGCATAGAATAGAGACAGCATATGGTTGGGTTTAGTTTTTTTTATCCAATCTGCTACTCTGTGCCTTTTTATTGGTGAGTTCAGTCCATTTACATTTAGGGTGATTATTGATATGTGAGGATTTCCTGTCATTCTATCTTTAGTTTTCTGGTAAGGCTGTGTCTCCATTGTTTCTTTGCCTTTTTGTTGTTGTCTATTATTTCTGTGTGGTGGTATTCTATGATGTTTCCCTCTGTTTCTTCTTTTATTACAGTATATATTTCAGTTCTGGATTTTTTTTTTGAGTGGTTACCCTTAAGTTTATGTAAAAGAAAGTTTGATATTTAGAGTATTTCATTTTCTTCAGCATGCTTACTTTCTCCATTCCCGTATTCCAGTTCAGGCCTTTACTCTCCCCCTTTTTGAGTTTTGGTTGCCACAAATTGTCCCTGTTGATGGTGGTCGAATAGCCTCCTTTAGTATTTCTTATAGTGCAGGTCGTGTATTAGAAAATTCCCTCAGCTTCTGTATGTCTGGAAAGGTCTTTATTCCTCCTTCATATCTAAAGGATATCTTTGCTGGGTATATTACTCTTGGCTCATAATTTCTCTCTTTCAATAGTTTGAATATTTGGTTCCACTCCCTCTTGGCTTGTAGAGTTTCTGCTGAAAAATCTGATGATAATCTAATGGGCTTTCCTTTGTAGGTTACCATCTTCTTTTCCCTGGCTGCCTTGAGGATTCTTTCTTTGTCGTTGATGTTAGACAGCTTCAATACAATGTGCCTTGGAGAAGGCATGTTGGGATTGAGGTAATTAGGTGTTCTATTTGCTTCTTGGATTTGAGGATCCAGTTCTGTCCACAAGTTTGGGAAGTTCTCATCGACAATTTGTTTGAATATATTCTCTGTTCCCTTCTCTCTCTCTTCTCCTTCTTGTCTGCCCATTATTCTTATATTGCTCTTTCTGATGGAGTCAGAAAGTTCTTGTAGAGTTCTTTCATTTCTTTTAAGTCTCAAGTCTTTTTCTTCTTCCATCTGTGTCATTTCCAGGTTTCTATCTTCGATGTCACTGATTCTTTCCTCCTCTGGTCAACTCTACTACCTAAGCTGGCTATTTCATTTTTAATTTCTTCTATTGAGTTCTTAACCTCCAGAAATTCTATTTGGTTCTTTTTTAAAATTTCAATCTTTCATAAAATGCTCATGTTGTTCTTTGATTGTGTTTCTGAGTTCATTAAACTGCCTTTTTGTGTTTTCTTGCATTTCGTTGAGTATTTTCAGAACGGCAATCTTGAATTCTCTGTCATTTAAGTCACATATTTCCATATCTTTAAGTTCCTTTTCTGGAGACTTTTCACTTTGTTTCTGAGCTGTCTTGTTGCCTTGGTTATTCATGGCAATTACTGATTTATTATTTCTCTTCCTAGACATCTACAAGAGTGGCTTTTGCAACAGATAAATAGGAAGAGGTCTTTCTTTTGTTTTCCAGTACTTGTTGGTAGAATGTTTTATTTTCTGTCTGACTGCAGCATTTTTTTTCTCTCTCACACGGTAGTGCTATGTTTTCTCTGCAGTATTCCAGCTCCTCCCACAATGGGGGGATTCCCGGGGAGACGGGCTTCTCCTCTGTTAATAGTTCGCCTGGGTCACAGGGCGCAGTGTCAGTGTGGGTATGCGGAGAGCTTTTGAACTTCCAAAGCTCTTCCTGCACCGGAATCTTAGCCCGTATGTTTCAGCAGTTCTGTTTACTCCTGCAGGGATCCTCCCAGATAGGTGGGGCCAGGGGCGGGGTGAGTTGTGAGAGGTGGTCCAGAGCAATGGTGGCGACCACCACCATAGCCGGTCCTGCTTCCACAGCTCCATCCCCTTTGCTGGAACTGGTTGGGCTGCGAATCTGTGTCTGTGGTCCACAGTGTTCAGAACAGCAAATATTCTGTTCTTTTGATCTGACACTGCTACTGTTCCGCTTCTAGCACTGGGCAGGTGGGGGCGGAATGAGCTCTGGGAGGGTAGGGAGGGGGCATCCCGTCCCTGCAGAGAGCAGAAAGGCTTCTGTTCTCTGCTCGGCTGTGAGGGCTTAAACCACCATTTTCAGCCTTCTTCCCTCAGTCTTTTCTCTGAGGTCTCTGCCGTGAGCGTTGGGTCCAGCCATGTTATATGCTGCCCCTTCAGCCCTATGGGCCATAAGCAGAGTCTTAGCAGTCCGAGTTCTTCCCTCTCCCGCGGCTGCGGTAGCTCCGGGATGCAGGGAGCTCGGAGCACTGAGCTAGGTCTGCGTCCTGCTCCCCCGCGGCTCTGTCTCCGTACTTCTCCCTTCCCTCCTCCCCTGCTTGCACGATTCACGCACCTTTAGGTGAATTCAGTAATGAGCCTCTTCGTCTTGCCTGTCTGCTATGCAGGGAGTCCTTTGTGGAGTTATGGTTGTTCGATTAGTTGTAAATTCCAGGCGAGATTTACAGAGGCTCACCTCACGCCGCCATTTTGAGGACGTCTCCTCCAAAATTAATCATTTTAAAGTGTACTATTCTGTGGTATTTAGTACACTTACAATGTTGAAAACACCAAAGAGTTTCACAGTGAGTCTCCTTCCCTCCCCATCTCTCCCCAGTTCCTGTGTACCCATGTGGGGACAGAGCCCCAGAAAGTAGTTTACAGGCTCTCGACCTCACGTGGGAAGGTGCTGGCTCGGGTAGTGGATGGCCATCAACTGTGGCTGATTGGCCGTCCGCTGTGGCCGGTTAGCCGACTGGCCGCTAGTATAACAGCTGCGGCTATGGAGGAGAGCCAAGGATTGCCGAGGAGCTGAGGAGAGCCGAGGAGAGCGGAAGAGAGCAGAGGAACAGAGTCGAGGAGAGTAGAAGAAAGTCATCAGTCGGTTGGCGGAAAGGCGGGCGGCAGGTCACGCGTCTAGTGGGCCCAGCCTCCAGTGAGACCATAGTGGTATGACTCCCCTACCTATGGCTCCGTGGGTGTTCTTCTTTGGCCTCACCATATCCTGCATTGTTATGTGGGGAGCGGGACCAGAGACCCCTCAGGCCACCCCACATGACAAATGGTGCAGTGAGCAGGTTCTCCCGCATGACAAATGGTGCAGCGAGCAGGGTATGGTGCCGGCCAAAACCTACCGAAGCATGGTGGAGCGGTTTGTGCATGTGAGAGCCCAGCTTCGGGAGGCCCATGAGGAGCGACACCGGGAATGGGAGGCGCGGTCTGCCTGGGAGACTCAAGCCTCCAGCTGGCACATCACCCTCTTGGCCATAGAAGGTGTTGTCCTCCTTTTGTTGATTTGCTGCGGCCTTAGTATCTGAGGGTGGTGGACATCTTACAAGGAAGCCTCCACCCACTTAGACACGTGGCACGGTGAGCAAGATTTCAACCAGGTAGGAATGGCGTCTGACTCTGGGCAGGAGGATGTGTGGCCCCCACACAGTGTGTAGTGCCCGGTGGCCACTGTTTTCAGGAGTTGGACCCCCAAGGAGAGGTGGGAGGACATGGACGGCTCTCTGGCCAGTGTGGAGAGGGCCCTGCAGGTTCTGGATGAGCGGTTGCTGGAGGAGGAGAAGGCTACAGCCAGCCGCATGGGCTGGATGTTCCTCACGGCCTTGAGTCTCAACACAAAAAATGGGCTTAATGAAATGGCCCAGGTGCCGAACCAGGTGTCCCGGTTGGAAGCGCTGGAAGCCCGGGTCCGCTTGTTAGAACAGGGGCCTCAAGGTGGAGACTCTGAGGCAGAGGCGGAGGAAGCAAGTGGAGACAATGTAGCTCCCAACCCCCAAGCCCGGCCAATCTTGAAGCAAAGGGTAAAACGTGAGCAACCTTTGGGCCCCGGGGGCGTTGCTGCCGGCAACCCAGCTGTGACTGAGCTCACGACCTACACCCCATACACTCCCACTGAGCTGCAGGAGCTGGGGAGGCGGTACAGACAGTGCCCTGGAGAGCCAGTCTCAGCTTGGCTATTACATTTATGGGATGAGGGAACAGACAGCATTCTCTGCTCCCCAGGTGAGATGGAAAAGCTAGCCTTCGTGACAGCGCATCCGTCCCTGCGACAAAAGTTACAAAACTGCCATAGATTGGCCAACAACCACGGCAACCATTCTCTAATGCAGTGGCTCACTGCTGCGGTACGCACCGTATGGGGACAGGCTGGCGAGCTGCCAGACACTGTGAGTCAATGGCAGTCATATACGGAACTTACGCAAATAATCCGTGAAATGGGTATGAGACATGCTATTTTTAACCTCAACATGCAGGGCCCAGATGACGAGCTTTTTACTGCCAGCAGGAGAGATCTGGTTTTGGACACTGCACCTGCGAGTGTTTTTCGATCCTTGGTTGCTATTCTTACACCGTATGTAGGGCGAGGGATCCATGAAGTTACAACTGCCATGGGCACCCTAGGGGATGTTGAAAGCTGGAGGCGAAGGAAGTTAAGACAGGAGGTCCGCGCAGTTGAGACCTGGAAGCCCAAACCAAAGGTAAAGGGGCGAGGTCGCGGGCCTCAGAGAGTAACACGCACACAGATGTGGCGTGATCTCGTGGCAGCAGGGGTCGATAGGAAGAAAATAGACCGACAACCCAATGCACTCCTGCTGGAACTTTGGAAACAGTTGCGTCCGGAACAACAATTCCGGAGAAGCATAAAGGAGGAGTCTGGCAAAGCGCGACCCGTGTCCCTCCAGGACTTCATGCAGCTGCTTGAGGCGGACCCCTTTCAGCTTGATTAGGGGTGGGGCCAAGGTACCCGGTCAGAGGGGACGAGCAGGGACCGGAGGCCCCACGTGGAACTGTCCATACATTGGTCCCCTTCAAATGTACAGAGGTTTTTGGCTCTAGTTGATACTGGCACCGACTGCAGTCTCGTTTATGGGAACCCAGAACTGTTCCCTGGACCAGCAATCTTCATTGATGGCTACGGGGGGAAAACTTTGACTGTGAAAGCCGTTTCCTTACCACTGGGTATAGGAAGCCTTCCTCCTCGTACCTACAAGGTTTATGTCTCCCCCGTTCCGGAGTATATTCTAGGGGTGGACGTGCTACATGGCCTCAGCTTACAGACGTCGGTAGGAGAGTTCCGTCTCTGGATCCGGGTGGTGAAAGCGGTGACATGCGGGTATGCTCACCACCCTCCTCAAGTGTTGCCACAGCCCTGGCGCGCGGTTACAGTGCGACAGTACTGCCTACCAGGAGGGCAGGAGGAGATTGATCATACAATATTGGAATTGGAGAAGGCACATATTGTGAGGCCAACGCACAGTCCCTTTAACTCCCCGGTATGGCCTGTCAAGAAGCCAGATGGGACCTGGCGAATGACTGTGGACTACAGGGAGTTAAATAAGGTGATGCCACCCTTGCATGCTGCAGTGCTTTCAATTCATGATTTAAGCCAGGCTACGGCAGAAATGGGAACATTTTGCTGCCAGCACCCACATGCTTGAAAGCAGGGGAACGGCAGCAATGGACTTGGCCCTGGCAGGTCAAAAGCCCCCACTGTCAGTGGTTGGGTCTGATAGCCCCATGGGGGGCCTGTTTGACTCATGATTTGCAAGTGACGCCAGGGGTGGTGGCTGAGTGGCCACCGCAAGTGACTGTAGTATACAGAGGTCCCGATACTGGGATGATTTTGCGAGGAACCTACGTGCTCTCACTATGGCCTACTATGGGGTCCCCTGTTCTGTTACATGTTGAAACTATGCAAGGGACCCCAAGCACTGCCATAAAGGTCTCGTACCACAAACCAGGAAAGGTGCCAGTGGCAGCGACCCTCCTTTCCCAGGACAAAAAGCTAGCATTTATCCTCCCAGATGGAAGGGATTTACCATTGTTGGTTCCTAAGACTACCGTTTCTTTTTGTCCGTAGGTGTCAGTAGGCTAGTACGGACAGGGACCCTCGTGGAAGATGCTTGTCGCGTAGATTGTGAAGTGAGACCCTGTAGGGGTGGAGTGTGGGGACAGAGCCCCAGAAAGTAGTTTACAGGCTCTCGGCCTCACGTGGAAAGGTGCTGGATCGGGTAGTGGATGGCCATCAACTGTGGCTGATTGGCCGTCGGCTGTGGCCAGTTAGCCGATTGGCCACTAGTATAACTGGTGCGGCTACGGAGGAGAGCCGAGGAGAGCTGAGGATTGCCGAGGAGAGCCGAGGATTGCCAAGGAGCCGAGGAGAGCCGAGGAGAGTGGAAGAGAGCAGAGGAACAGAGTCGAGGAGAGTAGAGGAAAGTCGTCAGTCTGTTGGCGGAAAGGCGGGCGGCAGGTCGCGCGTCCGGTGGGCCCAGCCTCCAGTGAGACCATAGTGGTATGACTCCCTTACCTATGGCTCTGTGGGTGTTCCTCTTTGGCCTCACCATATCCTGCGTTCTTATGTGTGGAGCGGGACCAGAGACCCCGCAGGCCGCCCCGCACGACAAATGGCACAGTGAGCAGGGTCTCCCGCACGACAACCCAGTTCCTTGGTTTTTTGATAGCAGCAGCAATTAGAAAAATGACAATATCTTATTCTTATCTGGTACTTATTCTGTGCCGGGCACTGTGTTAAGATCTTCCCATGTATTATTTAATCCTCAGATATATCCCATGAGGTAAGTACTGTTATTGCTTTTTTACAGATGAGGAATCCGAGGCCCAGAGAAGCTAAGTAACTTACCCAAGGACACACAAGCTCGTGAGTGGTATAGCTAGGGTTTGAACCTACCAGTCTGCTATATTTAACATCTGTGAGATCATCATGCTTACAAATAGCTTGTACAATTTTTGAAAAATTAAACTATTTATTTTGGAATACTTACAGATTCACATGCAATTGTGTAAAATAATACACAGTGAGAACCTCCTGCAGACTATCATGCAATATCACAACCAGGACATCGGCGTAGATGCAGTCTGGTCATCCATAAAATGGGACAGTGAAGCCCACAGGCAAGAGAGGATGAAGTGAGCTGGTTCACGTGGTGTGCTCAGAAGAGTGAGCACTTGGAAGGTGTTAGCTGTTTTTTTCACCTTTCTGGTGTAGGCGGGGTGCTAGGTGCTTACATAACTGATTTGTGCCTCCTGCAGCCTGAGTGGTTAATTACCACACACTTGTGTAGATTGGGATAGGGCCCAAGGTCACAGGGCTGGTCAGGAGCTGAGCTGTGTTCACACCCAGGTGTGCTGCTTTTCCAGGACCACTGGGATTGAACTGCGACTGCAGTCACTTCCTGCTGTGTGAGTGAGACCAGGGCCTCAGTTTCCTCATCCATAGCTCAGGGCTAACGAGGAGCACTTTCTCTCAGAGTCATTAATGGAACTGGGGATAAGGACCATCTCTAGGCAGGCCCATCACATGGATTTCTGGGAAGGGGTAAAACAGTGTGCACCGCAGTGGGAGCTGAAGAGGGTACACTTGCTGCTGGGTGGGTTCCTGCTGTGTTTCACACACACACACACACACACACACACACACACGTGGCAGGGAGAGGGGTACAAGGGGCACTGGCTGCTTTCTGCTCATATCCCTCACTCTGTGCCAGGTTCACAGTCATAGGGCTCCCCATCATTGAGACATAAACCCCAGTATCGCCTCCCTGGTGTGAATCCCCCATAAGACTGCCAGAGCAAACCCCCACAATACAGCCCTACCAGCTTCCTAAAGTCATACCCTAAAATCACAACGCCTCAAGTCCCACTAATGGGATAATGAACCCCCACCTAGCTGTCTCCCCTGTATGAAGTCTGACTCTCCCCAGAACACTGCCCCCCCAAGTCAACAGTGCAGGCAGCCATCCTAGGGGCCAGTGACCCTATGACCTACACATGGCTCCTTCTGCAGGCCCTGGACCCAATGAAGGGCTGGAGGAGGTGGCCCTGGGGCTGGAGTTTCCCTCCCAGTGAGACCTTGACTGCCCAGTTACTCCCTGGCCTCTCCACAGAGCTGGCCTCTGCCTCAGTCTCAGCCAGACATGTCTACTCTCCAGGCACTGTGCTCTGGCCTGCCCCTGAGACCCCTCCCGGAGAACCAAGGACGCTGGGCTGGGGTGCCCCATGCTCCAGTCAGGACCCCAGGCCTCAGCCCTGCAGAGGAGCAGGTAAGAATTTGGGCCCCATTCCTGCTGGGACCCTTTGCCCTCTGTATGGTCCCAGGTGGGTAACCCCTATTTCTTGCTGAGCTGAGGCTGGGGGTCTCAGGAGCACCCATTAGGGGTGGCAGGAGATCTGGAAACCCAGATTCCATCACACCCCATATCCCTCATTTTCTCCCCAATGGCCACCCTTGGGTGTGGGATTATGGTCCCTGTATACAGATGAGGACCCTGAGGCTCAAGGTCACCCAGCCAGTAAGTGGTGGTGCTGTGGTTGCCTCCAGTCCTAGGAGGATTGGGACTAGCATGAAGTGCCCCAAATGTACAGCAGCAATATATGTACCTTCTTGGCCCAGGCTCTCACATGGCTTTGAAGTTCTACCTTGTAGTAGATTAGCTCTTTGTTTTAGTTTATGGGAGCACTCTCTCCCCCCAAATCTTCCAGTGAGTTTGCAGCTGGCTAGAGCCCTCGTGAAGGCAGGGGGTGGGGGCGTGCTGGTGAGAGCTGGCTAAGAGACCAGGCAGCCCCTCTTGATCACTGACAGCACTTCAGGCAAGTAGCTGTTTGGGAACTCTGCTTATATCCTCTGTAAGTGGGAGACGAAAATAAGTACATCACAGGGTAGTGGAGGAGACCAGATAAAATAAAGTACACGGTTATATAAATAGTTTTCTCCTGCTTTTTCTTTGCTCAAAATTGCTCAATAATTTCAGGAACAGTGTGGGGCAAGTAGAAAATACCAATAAGCACAAAGGTCAAGAGAGGAACCCAGCCACCCCACTTTGGATAAAGACTGCTCCCCTTTGTGGGGCTGCCCCTACACTTTCCACCAAGTGCTTCCCACAAAGGGAGAACAGGGTGCTGGGGGGCACAGGGGAATGGTGGGGGCTGAGTGCTGGGGGTGGGACTAGGAGGAGTAGGCATGGGGGGAGGGTGGGGGCAGGACTCTCTGCTGCCCTTTGTTCAGCTTATGTGGCCTCGCTCAGCTACGTCAAAGCAGAGGTTCTTGTTTTCTCCCCCTGGGTCACCTCCCCTGCTGGGCGCCAATGCCTTGACCTTTGACAAGAGAGCTTGAAGGACCCTGCCACATGCACCATGTCATCTCAGGTGACACCCTTATGGTTATGTGCTGGTAATTGGCTTCCACTGTGTCTTGTGCTGAGATGAGGGCACTTGGGAGCTGAGGAAAAGAGGCCACCTCAGCTTTGCCTGTGTTTGTCATAAGTTTGCTTGAAGGGCACAAAGCCCTTGGAATAGGGGTGACTTGTTGGTCTGGGGAGTTTGAGTTGTTGAAAGGGCTAAATCTCCTGTCTGGGTGCCAGAGTTAGCCGGCCTTCAGCTGGTACCTGCGAAATAATAAGAAATATATGTGTATAAATATAAATATATGTAAGCTTGAAACTTTCAGCCCCACCCTGAACACTCCAGAAAGAATAGAGGGGCTGGATAATGAATTAATAATTAATTGTACCTGCATGCTGAAGTCCCCATAAAAATCCCTAACTAGAGGTGGGTATAGAGAGCTTCCAGGTTGCTGAACGCATGGAGGTGCTTGGGTGCAGGGTGGCAAGCTCAGAGAGAGCATGGAAGCACCCCTTTCCCAGACCTCATCCTGTGTATCTTTTAGTCTGTTTGTTCATCTGTATCCTATATCATACCGCTTATTATATAATAAGCCAGTAAACATAATGTTTCCCTGAGTTCTAGTAAATTATCAAACCCTTGGAGGGGGTTATGGGAACCCCGATTGATAGTGGTTGGTCAAAAGTACAGGTGACAACCTGGAGTTTCGATTGGCATCTGAAGGAGGGGGCAGTCTTGTGGGACTGAGCCCTTAACCTGTGGGATCTGTGCGGACTCCAGATAGATAATGTCAGAGTTGAGTTGAATTGTAAGACACCCAGCTAATGCCAGAGACTTGGTCAGTGTAGGAAAAACCCACACATCTGGTCACAGAAGTGTGCTGTGTGAGAACACTTTCTCCTGTGGAGGAGAGACAAGGTTCCTAGACAGTTCCCAAACCCAGTGAAAGCGTTAGCAGCAGCTCAATTTATACTTTACTTTGCTCATTTTTTATATTCAAATGTGTTTCTTTGGCTTTTGACATAAACTTTGAAATGTAATTTTAGGAGATAAGCAAGTTAAATATTATAAAACTGTAAGTTCCCCACTCCACCTCCCCGAGTCACTTTTTTTTTTTTTTGGTGTATCCTTCCAGACACATTTTATGCATGTGCAAGTTGTGCGTGTGTCCTTCTTAAAAATATAAGTGGAAGCATTCTATACATTTTAGGTTTTTCAGGGTTTTTAAAAAAATTTTGGGGGGAATATTAGGGAACAGTGTGTTTCTCCAGGGCCCATCAGCTCCAAGTCGTTGTCCTTCAATCTAGTTGTGGAGGGCACAGCTCAGCTCCAAGTCCAGTTGCCATTTTCAATCTTTAGCCCACCATCCCATGGAGGGAATTGAACCGGCAACCTTGTTGTTGAGAGCTTGCGTTCTAACCAACTGAGCCATCCAGCCGCCCTAGGTTGTTGTCGTTGTTGTTTTTAAATTTTTATAAGAGTTTGTTTGAGCCAAACTGATGATATGTGGGGAAGCAAGATCTCAAATGCTCCTTTGTTAGTTTTTTCTCTTTTTTTTGAGAATGTTCATTATTGGTGTATTTAAAGTTGCTCCCATTCTTTTAACTTTTATAATATTTCATTTCTATAACCTAAAATGTGCTTCACTCTTTGCTTTTCTTAAAGTAGATTTCTCTGTTTAAATATAGAGTATGTACTGTGTATAACATTTTAGCCAGTGTATACTCAACATGAGCACAGGACGACTTCTACAGTGCAGAGGAATATTTAGTCATATACTATGACCAGTTCCCCTATTAGAAATGTCTTTAACATTCCCCCCTCCGTCATATGAATTTTCTCTTACTGACCTTTTCCCCAAGTTCTGCCCCACCTCAAAGGGCCTGTGCTGAGCATCAGATACACCAGATCTGAAACCTCTCACATGTGTCTGGGTTCCTATCACTACTAACAAACTGTCCTGAGTTTCTTGAGTATAGGGCTCTGTTGGGCTCATTTCTGGATCTTCAGTGACACCAGCAGTTGTTTGTTGAATGACTATATAAGAGTATAGGCTAAGTGCCCAAACCAACATCCTACAAGAGTTTAGAAGGCAGGAGAAACCTAGTAGGTCTTCCTGGAGGAGGTGGTCTTGGCAACATGGGCAAGGTTCTTAGTCTGGAAAATATGAGAAGACCATTTAGAGACAAAGAGAGGTAGTAGCTGAAGATGCCGAGATGGGACTGTCCAGAGTATATTGGGTGTATAAGCCTGAGCTGGGTGCTGACCTTGGAGAGCCAGGTCCAGTGTGGTAATAGAGGACCCTGCATGCCAAGAACAGTGTGGAGTTTATCAGATAAGTAATGGGGAACCCATGAAGGTTTCTGGGTGAGGACATGGACTGCTGCTTAGCAATACACCCCAGAGAGTATAGAAGTTTCTACAGTTCCTAAAGGGGGTTGGGTGGATGGAGGCCCCGTTGGAGTACACAATTGGCAGCATGGAGGTCTGTGAGTGTGGGAGATGATCATTTTGATAGCTAGCACTCATGCGGCATGTATGTGTGCCAGACACTGTTGTAGGCATGTCAGTTCAGTTAGTTCCAAGACAGCCCTATGAAGTGTCATTGCACTCATTTTACAGAGAGGGAATTGGAAGCTCAGGGAAGGGGTGCATGCATATGCCATGTAGCAGACGCTCTGGTGCACCCCAAGACTTGGAGAGCAGGAGTGCTGAAGCAGCAGCGTCTAGAGAGGCTCCCCATCCCTGGCTAGAAAAGCCTGAGCCAGTTTGGACCCAGAAAGTCAGGCCAGGGCTGGTTGAGGGTCCTAATGGAGCTGTGCTAATGGGGTTCGGGGATGGGGGTGATTTAAACAAGGCCAAACCAGTTGGATCATGGCCATCATGTGGTAGAAATAGTGACTGTCAAAAATGTTCAGGTGGGTGATGTTTGCCCTTCAGGTTCACTGCCAGGTTAGGACGAAAAGTAAGGCATAGGCCAAATTCACACACACACACACACACACACACACACACACACACACACGCACCCCTCCCTGTCCTGGGAGGTAAACAAAGTTGCAGGCTGGTATCCTTGTAGGTGATCAGCCACCACCCAGGAAAGGTTTGGTCTTGGTAGAAGTAACATTACTTCCAAGACAGGATTCTCTCACTATCTTCTTAGATTTCCTAGAGCTGCTGTAACCAATCACCACAAAGTGGCCTGAGACCGCACAGATCTATTGTCTTATAATTCTAGATGTTGAAAATCTGAAATGGATTCCAGTAGGCTAAAAGCAAGAAATATTAGTGCACTAATGTTGAAATCATTCTTGTGCTTTTGCTTTCTTATTGAGTGTCTTGACTCATTTTGGGGGCACAAATATGACATATCAGATTGTCCTGGATTATGTTCACATAATATACTTTCAGTAGCATTAAATATATTGTAAAATGTAAAGTTAAAAAAAAAATGCAGCAGGACTGCTGCGTTCCTTCTGGAGGCTCTCGGGGAGAATCCATTTTCTTGCCTTTTCCAGATTCTAGAGTGTCCAGAACATCTGGACTTGTGCATTTCTTGGCTTGTGGCCTCTTCCTCCATCTTCACAGCCAGCAGCACAGCAAATTCAAATCTGTCTTTCTGACTCTGAGCCTCTGCTTCCCTCTTATAAGGACTCTTGTGATTATATTGTGCCCACCTGGATAATGCAGGATGCTTTCCCATCTCAAATGCCTTAATTTAATATGATCTGCAAAGTCTCGTTTGTCATGTAAGGTAGTATATTCACAGGTTCCAGGGATTAGGATGTGGACATCTGTGGGCTGCATTATTGTGCCTACCACACTATCAGGTGCCCGGAATCCTCCAATCCAGTGGCTGAACATAGAACCTTTTAAAAATTAATCCTCTGGCCCTAAAGGAACAGGCCACTGAGCTTGTCAGGCAATGTGGGGGTGGGTAGGGGTGAGAGTGCAGTGGTCTCTAAAATATTCTGTCCAATATATGTGTCTTGAATACATCTGATTTCACCAGTAAGAACCCACTTATCCCACAAATTATGTAGTTAATAGGCCACAATCTCACCAGAGGAAACCCATCTCTGACACTCTATATGCTGCGTAGCCCACCCTCTGGTATAGACTGAGTATGGAGAGCTTGTGGTAGCATTGTGTGATTACTCTGTTTCCCCGAAAATAAGACCCAGCCAGACCATCAGTTCTAATGTGTCTTTTGGAGCAGAAATTATTATAAGACCTGGTCTTATTTTACTATACCATAGACCGGGTCTTATATTACTTTTCCCCCCAAAAGACGCATTAGAGCTGATTGTTTGGCTAGGTCTTATTTTCAGGGAAACACAGTATGCCAGCTGATCACTCACAGCGTGAATTCCCAAGCAGGGCTCCAGCTGGCTCTCCCTATGGGTGCTGTGGCATTTGATGTCAAACTGAAGACTGGCAAACAAGGAAAATGAAAAGCTGGAGAGGGGCAGGAAGCAAAAAATACTCGCCAAGTTCTGGTTTGGGGTCTTTAAAGAATAGTTGGGTAGAGGCCTGGCACTGTGAGTCGGGCAGTGCACATTATGTCATCTAATCCTTCCAACTACACGGCTCAGCCATTCTGAGAGAGGAGGAAAATGAGGCTCACACAGCTAGTATGTGGCAGAGCCAGGGGCACACTCGGTTGTGCCTGCTGTTCTGTCCTCAGCAGGAAGTGGCTGACCCCATCATTCTACTCAGCTTGTCCTTGCTGAGCCTCCTCCCAAGCTGAGGTTGCCAGGGGCACTTGGGCCTTCCCCCAGGCCTGCCCCAGGACTGCTGCAGGACCTTGGGCAACTCACACAACCTGTCTGAGCACCATTTTCTCATCTCAATACCGAGAACTGCCCCACCACCAGCAAACAGAGCTGCTTCTTTTAAAATTTTTCATTCAAGAAATAATTATTGCATGCCTATTATGTAACTCTAGACATAGGGGATAAAGTTATTGAACAAATATAGAAGAAAACTTTCCTGAACTAGTTACACAAATGAATTTGCAGATAGAAAGACATAATTTATCCTCGAAAGGAAAAAAAGAAACTTGATGTAGAATAGTTGACAATAAGATATATCTAAGCTAAGACAAATAGTAGCAAGTGTTGGAGAAGCTGCAGAGAAAAAGGAACCCTCATACACTGTTGGTTGGAATGCAGACTGGTGCAGCCGTTATGGAAGGCAGTGTGGAGGTTCCTCAAAAAATTAAGAATAGAATTACCATATGACCCAGCAATCCCTCTCCTGGGTATCTACCCCCAAAATCTGAAAACATTTATCCATAAAGACATATATGCTCCAATGTTCTTTGAAGCTTTATTTACGGTGGCCAAGACATGGAAACAACCAAAGTGTCCTTCGATAGATGAATGGATAAAGAAGTTGTGGTATATATACACAATGGAATACTCTTCAGGCATAAGATGAAATAGTACCATTTGTGACAACATGGATGGATCTTGGGATTACAATGCTAAGCGAAATAAGTCAGACAGAAAAAGCAAAGAACCATATGATTTCACTGATATGTGGTATATAAAACTGAAAACAACAAAAGAACAAGACAAATGAAGAAACAAAACTCTTAGACATAGATAATAATGGTTAGCAGAGGGTAAAGGGGTAGGGGGGCTCTAAAAGAAGGTAAACGGGGTAAAATATATGGTAATGAAAGGAGAACTGACTCTGAGTGGTGAACACGTAATGTGAGATATAGATGATGTAATACAGAATTGTACACCTGAAATCCATGTAACTTTACTAACAATTGTCACCCCAATAAATTCTAATTAAAAAACAAAAGATATATCTAAGCTAAATTACTGAATTTCAGGGATAAAGAAAAATTCAATGGTGATAAAATTGAAACTTTATACAAAGGAAAAATAGATAAACAGCTTCTGTGCTGCGTTTAGGATTCTGAAATTGCCAGAATCCCATTTATGGGACACATGCATAAACACTTCATTTTAAAACAGATTGAATTTCGTACAACCTTTAAATACATTTCATAGAATGGCTGAGTCGTTTCTATTTACTGACATAATTTTAAAGTCATTAATTTGACAGTAAGCTTTGTTATGTTTTTGACTTACGTGATTATCTGAACAATGTTGCAAACATATTTAACCCACCTTCTTCATCTAGCACCTTGGTAAAATACCAAGTTGAGCCTGAGTAATGAAGCCTGAATTTCTGCGAGAACAGTGAATACAGTGGTTTCGGACTGCAGCTGCCACCTCCTAGCAGGTTGCGAAATTAGTTTAGGGCATTGCAACCAATATTCTTTAGAAAATGAAATAAAAGAAGTTAGAATAGGATAGAATATATTAGGACCCTCAGAGTAGTAGTAGTCGTGTGTGATGTGATGTGTGTGTGTGTGTGTGTGTGTGTGTGTGTGTAACATATATTGCTTTTGAAACTTCTTTATGTTCCTTTTCTCTTGGCAAGCTCTCATTAGAAGCTATACACCAGTTTAAAAACAAAACAAAACAAAGCAAACCAACCTTTGTACCAAGGTGTAACATGCACAAAAAGCAGCCCAAACCCCCGAGGGAACAGGCCGCAACCTCAATGGATAACTACTGTCCTAACTTCTCACAGCATACCTTAGCCACACTTGCTCTTGAACTGTGTGTCCTGGGGCTTATGCAGTATGTCCCTTTCGTGTCAACTTCTTTCACTCAACATGAGGGCAGGAGATTCATCCTGGTTGCTGCATGTAGTTGTGGATTGTTCATTCTCTTTGCTGTCCTGTAGTGGTTCCCAAAGTGGGGTCCCCAGAACTTGTCAGGAATGGAAACAGACTTTGGGGGTGGGTCCAACACTCTGGGTGATTCTTATGCCTGATGGCCTTGAAAGACTCCTGTGGGGGTGTATTCCTGTTTTTAAGGGAGAAACTCATAGTTCTGATCAGTTTTTTTCCAAGAGAGAAGAGATTATATGCTTTTATTCTACGTGAAAATTAAGTGAGGGAATGGCTCTGTAGACCCTTTCGAGGCTCTGACATTCCTTGAACTGACCTTTTCTCCCTTGCCTGCTCTTGCCCTCTTCTGCTTCCTGAATTGTCTCTCTCCTCTCTCTTCCAACCCCACCTGCCCCTCAGGCCCCAGTGACACCCGTCGTTCCCTCCCAGGGGCAGGTCTTAGCCCACTGTGTCTGGCCTCTGGACACGATGAACAGGCTGTCCTTCCTCTCCGAGGCCTCTGCTCTCAGCCTCCAGGGTACCCATGCTCCTGGCTAGGCTTCCAGCTCCAGGGCTTGTTGACTGACATTTCTGCCCCTGCTCAAATGCTGGTGTCCTTAGGACCCAGTCCTAGGGCCTTGCTTCTTTTCCTGTCACCTCCTGCCTTCTAATGTCCAAAGCTCACCTATCTTCTCTGAGCCTCCTACCACCTCTCCCCTCAATAGATATTCATTGAATGAATGAGTGAATAAATTCACCATACTCAGTTCCTCCTCTCCCCTCACCCTCCAAGTGGTTTGCTTTTCATGGTCATCTGAATGAATAAATGGCCTCAATGTCCATCCAGACACCAGGTCATCACCCTAGGCCCCTCCCCCACTTCATCTGCCTCCACCCTCAGGCTCCAGTCTGGGTGTTGGAAGGAAGAGAGTTATGAAGGGGTCTGCAAAGACTCTGGCCCTCCTTGAGCTTAACAAGACAGAGTGTAAGGAAGGAAGGAAATAAACAAATCACAGTGTGTCTGACGCTGAAAAGCTCCAGAAGGAAACAAAGGTGGGAAGAGAGGCTGGGAGTCAAAAAGGCAAGGACAGCCAGGCCTCTGAAGAGGGGGCACCTGGACTGAGACCAGAATGAAGGGAGGAGCCCTCCAAGGGAAGGCAGGGTGGCCAAAGGGGTTTAGGCAGCAGGAAGGATACGTGTAAAGGCCCTGAGGCAGGACCAAGAACATCAAGGATATCTAACGAAGAGTGATAGGGCTGCTGTGGGGTGTGGCGTGGGAATTCGGGCTGCTTTCCCTAGTTGGATAAGAAACGCTTAGAAGGCTTCATGCAGGAGATGATGTTGTAGATGGGCCTAGGGTGAGAAATAGGCAGTCTTTGGGTTGGGCCATAGGTTTCTGAGTGGAGCAGGGGCAAATCCAGGTAGGGAAGGTGGGCCCATCCTGGAAGCCTCAGGATGTTTGGCCTGGAGCCCTACACCTCTTGCTGTCCCTCACCACTCGCCTCCCCCAGCTGGCGCTGAGGAATGCCCTGCGCTACTTCCCCCCGGACGTGCAGGAGCTGCTGGCCCCTGAGTTTGCGCAGGAGCTGCGACTGTACGGGCACATCTATATGTACCGATTCTGCCCCCGCATTGAAATGAGGTGAGTGCTGGTGGGCGCTGCTTTAGAGGGGACCCGGAGTGGGAAGGGAGGGACACAGGAAGGACCGTGCTGGAGGTCAGGAACCCCAGAGACTCAGCAGGGAGGGGGAAATTGAGGTTCTTTACATTTGGAGGACTGTGGACATGACATGCTAAGCCAATGCCCCTCACACAGAAAGAAGGAGTAGCAGTGTTGTCAGCAGTGGGATGAGCAGCATAGAGCTGACGCCCGCAAGTCTGGCCAGAAGATGGGGTATCCTTACCAGACAGGTCCCTCGGGCCCACCATCCTGGACAGTCAATCCTGTGCAATTCTGGAGCCAAATTATATGCAAAATCCCTTTCTAAAAGCCTCACAGCTTATCATCCTGCTAGAGGGCAAGGATGACTTTAGAGGGTGAGGATGACTTTAGAGGGTGGCTCCACCAGTGTCTTCAGACAGCTCAAGCTTCCTATCTGGGCTCTCACGCTGAATTGTGCGCTTCACTGGAGGCCTTGTGAAAGAAACCGCGGTGGCTGGGCCTCCCCCCACATTGTGCAGTCAGCAGTTTTGGGGTGGGGCAGGAGCATCTGCCCCTCACAGTTCCCAGATGCTGATGCTGCCCTGCCCAGGTGTCACACTGAGCACCTTTGTTCTTGGATATGCCAGAAGCCCAGACTTCCCTGGGACCACCCCAGGGAATGGCATTCTCCCCATAGGCAGGAACCATGTCCCCTCATTCCTGTTGTAGCCTGCTGGCCTGACACCTGCTGTGAAATTGGTGCCCAGGATCACTCATGGTGTGAAGGAAAGAAGGAATGAGTAAACTGTACCCAGAGTAGAGACATCAGCTTTGCATCCAAGTCAGCATTCTCCCAATTAGAGCCTGCTGAGAAGGGAGGAAGGGTGGCCCAGGTAGGGTAGAGGCCGAACTCCCCATTGCTGGAAGGGCAGGGGTGCAAAGCACAAGGTGAGCACCAAAGCAGGTTGGCCTTTGTTCCTGCTGGGAGCTCCCAGGTGACTTCTGCAGCATGCTGGGTATTACTGTTCACACCTGTGTGGCCAACAGCTGGGCAGTGGCCAGGGAGGGCCTGAGCTTTAACAGGAAGGACGCCTGGTGCCCTCCCATCATCACGCCTGGGGATGGCACACCCCTTGCAGGGCCTACCCGATCGAGCAGTACCCCTGCCGGACGAGAGCCGCCGCAGCCATCATGCACATGATCATGAACAACCTGGACCCTGCCGTCGCCCAGGTAATTCCCGGGGCAACCGAGGCACGGGGGCCGGCCCTGTCCCATAGAAACGTAACATGAGACGCACATGTAATGTGTTTAAGCTTTTTATTTAGAGATAATGATAGTTTCACAGGAAGTTGTAATGATAGTGCAGAGAGGACACGTACCCTTCACCCAGCACCCCCAGTGGCTGATTCTTCTGTAACTAAAGCACAGCACTAAGACCAGGACATCAACATTGGTACAGTGGAAACGTGTAATTTTAAATTTCCTAACAGCCACATGAAAAAGTAAAAAGAAATGGATTTAATACTGCGTTTTGTTTATCCCGCTATATCTGAAGTATTATCATTTTAACATATAATCAATAAAAAATCATTGAGATATTTTACAATTTTTGTGTACTAAATCTTTGAAATCGGGTATATTTTATACTTTGATTATGTCAGACAAGCCATGGTTCAAGTGGTCGATAGCCACATATAGACGACGCAGGACTGGCCACATGTACCTGTCCTGGGTCTTCTTGACAGCCAGTCTGTACGTCAGATTTGATATTTGAGAAAGCATAGACTTTGTGGAGTGAGTCTCCAAATATTGTATTTGAACTTCCTCAGCCCTGGCTCTGGCCCCAGAACCTGATCACAGATGGACCCTTGACACTGACCCAGGCTGAGTTCCCAAAGTGACCCCAAACCCAGCTCTGTCCCTTACCTCAGTCACAGATGGGCCAATGTTCCTGCAGAGGCAGCTGCCCCTGGGTCTCACCTCTTCTGGCTTCTCCCTTTGCCCCCACTATTCCTTCTTTATGGGCCACTGGCCACCTTGCTCTGTTGAGCCCAGCACATGGGTGGGGACCCTCCTTTCCCAGGCTACCATCTCAGACATCACCATGTCTTCTCCAGTTTCCCCAGGAGCTCGTGACCTATGGAGGAAATGGGCAGGTGTTCAGCAACTGGGCTCAGGTATGCTGTACTTTATAACCTGGCCCCTTATGCCCAGGCCTTTCCCCCCATCATGTCCTCTGGCCTGGAAGGAGGTTACAAACCCATGCCTCCCTGGTGCCTGAGATCACAACACTGGAGACAATTTGGGAATGTTAAAGGTCCTAAGGGCACCAGGAGCCACTAAAGTGTAATGGAGGTCTGGAGGGACAGGGCACTGGGCAGGATCACTGGGGCTCAGTGTAACTGAGCTCTCAGAGTCTGGTTAGTGGCTTGGGGCCTGCTGTGGGGCCCCCACTTACAGAGTCTTCCATGGTTTGCTCTTCCTTGCAGTTTTGGCTGATGATGTCCTACTTGTCGCAGATGACAGAGGAGCAGACCCTGGTCATGTACAGTGGACACTCCCTGGGCCTCTTCCCAAGCAGCCCTGGGGCCCCAAGGCTGGTCATCACCAATGGGATGGTGGGTCTTGGGGCAGCTGGGCACAGGGCCAACCCAGGGGCATTGGGGAGAGTCCGGTGCCTCCGACACCTGCTTACCCATCATTTCCAAGGGCGCTGTGCTGCCCCCAGACCTTGACTCCTGCCCCTCTTTTCCAGGTCATTCCCAACTACTCTTCCAGAACAGAGTATGAGAAACTGTTTGCCATAGGGGTTACAATGTAAGTCTCTATTTCAGTTTATATCATATCAATAAATATAATATATTTCCACCTTAGTGATGCTTTATTATAAAACAATGTAGCAATATTAAATACAATTTTGAAAAACACTCAAAATCACAGCACTGTAGTACAGTTTCATATTTGTATATCTCTAGTAGTTTTTATGGGTATACCTACAATTGTTATATACTTACAAGTGAGTGAACATACAAGTGCTGGGTCACATTCAATTATCAATATCTTTTTCCAACATTTTATTATGAACAATTTCAAACATACAGAAAATTTAAAGAATTAACAGTGAATAACAAAATTCTGTGATTAACGCATTACTAAACTCACCGTATCCTGTGTCTATCTATCTATCCATCCCTCTTGCCATCCACCTGTCCAATTTGGGTTTTGATGCATTTCAAAGTAAGCTTCAAATATTACAGCCTGGAATTCAATATTTGTTTATAGTTCTTTTCTTTTGAAGAGAAGTTTACACATAATGAAACGCACACATCTGACATGTACCATTGGATGAATTCTGGCAGTTGCATGCATCTGAGCAGCTCAAACCCAGTACAGATGCAGAACACTAGCATTTCATTTGCTATAAAGTTAATGCATGCTCTGGGTTGAAAACTTTTCCCTCAGACATTATGAAAAGAGCTACAATGAAATGGAGATTCCTCTCCCGCCCTAGACTCCCCAGTTCACAGTGTCCCCTGTATTCTTTCAAACATTTCTTAAGCATGTGGCTGCAGATTTAGATAGTTAGACCATTATGATGCCCCTGCTCTTGTCTTTCCCCTTTGACAATATAGCTTGGAGATTGTTCCATTTCAGGAAACATGGGTTTTGTTTTACCTGCGGTGTTCAATTGAACCATAATTTATTTATCCCACTTGTCTCCTGATTTGGCTTGTCTCCAGTTCTTTGGGATTATAAAGAACGCTACACCTTTGTGGATCTCTGGAAGTAATAATAATTATGTGAAATGTGATCAAGTCTGTAGTATTGGGAGCCAGTTAACCAGGCCTCAGGCTAATATTTTACAATACAATCATAATAATCACCCCATTTGTTGTTCTAGGATTTATAGGTTTAATCCTCTACACAATCCTCTGAAATAGGTACTCTTATTAACCCATTTCGTGGAGGAAGAAACTGAGGCTCAGAAACCCAGTTATTTTTTTTGTTGCTTATAAGTAGTCTCCATTGCCGTTATTATTATTACAAAGCCTAAGGACCTCTGCTGTACAAGTGGAAGCAGCCATGGTGTCAAAAGGATCGGGTCTGCATATTGGCTCTGTTGTCTCCTAACTGTGACCTCCAGCAAGTTGCTGTGCTTCTGTTTCATTGATACAGGATGGAACTAAAGAAAAGATGCAAATCTCCAGTGGAGATAGGGGAACATTTAAATACACCAAGAATCTGAGAATTACTAACTACGGAAAGCAAGCCTTTTTCACTGTTGGGCTGATGAAAACAAAACTACAGATAACACCCAGTGCTGGGGAGGATGTGGGAAAACAGGCAATCACAGATTGTGGGTGGAGTCTACGTCAGTACAGCAGGCTGGGGGTGGCCAGGAGGGCTACATCTGGCAACTGGGGTCAAAGTTTTAAGTGGAGTAAACTTTGACCCCACACTTTTACTTCCAAGTGTTATCTTGGAAGCAGCATGCAGCTGATCAGTTGAGCACAAAGTATAGAACCAGAAGGACTTAAAATCAGTTCTCGACCCTGCTATGTGTCCCTGTATAACCCTGGAACTCAGATCCTATCTGTAAAGGGGATATTAATTACTGAGGGTTGTGTGAAAATTAATGAAATGATAAAGGTGACACTGTTAGCATGTGGCACAAAGGACAACCTTGGACACTCTGCTTGAGTGGATGCGGGCCTACCAGGAAGTACACCCCATGGCAGGGGTTAGACGCCCATCTGACCTAAGTTGCGGGGGGAGGATTTCTGATGGTTTTACCTGTCTCCATGGATGGATGTTTATTATATTAGCAATATTCTCTTATACTGTGTAACATGCATGTGATCTTTCAAGGTAAGGGTACTGCATCCCCATTTTTTGGAAGAGGAAACAGAGGTTCCAAGTGGTCCAGTGCCTTGCCTAAATTATGGGATAGGCTTGGTATTTAGACACAGATCTGTGAAAATCAGGATCTACCCATGATCTAGAAGAGAAAAGGGGCTGGCGGAGTTTTGGGGTGGATTAGGAACTCAACAGAAAAGAGATATGAACTTGAAATTTGCAAAGGAGAAAAGCAAGTAGCAGTAAACCCTTGAGACGCCTTACCTCAGCAGTCCTCAGGGAAGAGTAAAATTAAGGCAATAACACAATGCTGTCATTCTCCCATCACATTGCCAACAATTCAAATGTTTGCTAATTATCAAGTGATGGAAACAGGCTTGCTCATGCATTGCTGGTGATAGTCACTTTGGCATTTTGGTGTTTATTAATATTTTAAATATTTGCACCAGATGACCCAGCACTTCCCTTTCTGGTTTCTAGGGAGGCAGATAGGAAGTGGGTCACTGCAGTGTTTTGTTCCTGTAGCGAAATTGAAGCCATCCCCATGATCAATAAGGGAGAGAACATTCTGTGGCTTCTGAACATTGTGTGCATACCTGGAGCCACATAAAAGAGTGAACACAATCTGTGAGTGCTGATGTGGAAAGAACCTCACAGGCCTTGTGTTTAGGGGGAAAACAAGCTGTAGAAACAACAACTACAGAATGAGGCCATTTATGTGAGTAATACTGATAATAATAACCCCTTATGCAAAAGAGTGCTCTAAATGGGCTCGTTGAAGTCTAACTTACACACAGCACACTGTGTAAATCTGGAGCGTGCGTAGCTGTGCCAGCACCTCTTGCTGACGACCAAGTCCCACCCTGTCTCCTGCAGCTGCCTGCCTTCCTTGCAGCAGGTAGACTCCCCAGATGAAGGTCACTGAAGGCGGTATGAATGGAATCCTGCAGAATGTACTTTCATGGCTGGCTTCTTCACTGGGCCCATCACATGCAGGAAGTCTATGTTCTTTCTCTTTGCTGTGACTACACATTGTGTTCTTATGCTGTAGTTCATGTCTCTCCTCCTGGTGATGGACATTTCAGCTGTTTAAGGGTTTGGCCAGTGCAAATCAAGTTGCTATAAACAGTGGTGTTCATGTCTTTCAATGGAGATAAGCATGAAAAGTAGAAGTGCTGGGTCACATTCAACTTTTGTCAATATAGCTAAATATCCCCCTGTGTGATTTTATCAATAATGCTACAGTTTTAAAGAGGATGGAACCTGGTTTTTAAAAGGTCTGAGAGGCCAGAGGAGACCAGAAATCGGGGACTGTGACCTTTTCTAAAATGCTTTCTGTTATTTTTTAAGGAGAATGTAGTGATACATTTTGGAGTAATTAAAAATCCATTTTAAATCATCTAAGGTGAGTGGCTGGGAGAAGCTGTGCCTGGCACTGGGCTCACCCCGCTGCTTGCCTTCTCTGTGGTCAGGTACGGCCAGATGACAGCAGGCAGTTATTGCTACATTGGTCCCCAAGGAATCGTCCATGGCACAGTGGTGAGAGAAGGGGGACCATGCCTGGCCCTGGGGGACGGAAAGTTGATGTGCTGGGCATGGACAGTGAATGCCTGACTCCTCTCCCTGCAGCTCACTGTGTTGAATGCTGGGCGTAGATACCTGGGCGTTGAGGACCTGGCTGGGAAGGTCTTTGTCACATCTGGACTGGGTGGAATGAGCGGGGCTCAGGCCAAAGCTGCAGCCATTGTGGGGTGCATCGGTGTAATAGCAGAGGTGAGCCTAGCAGGGGTTCTGGGTCCTCCTCCCTGCCTGCCTCTCTCCTTCCTCATTCCAGAGCCACTCACACTCATACCCCTCTCTTTTCTCGCCCTCCCTCCCTCACTCACTATCTCCACAAAATCTCCCAGGATGGGTTCGTAAGGCAGCATACACCTCCTGCCTTCAAAGTGCCCATCATTTTCCACGGTCAATGCCTGTTGATGCTGTCCCATGAAACTGACCTCTAGGTACTGCTTCCCTTACCCTACTGAATACTGGGAATATAGCTGGGAAAGAATAAATGTTTGTGAATAAATTAATGTAGACTCCCCAAATTCAGACAGTTCACAGTCATGTGGGGGAAGCAGATGAGTCACCTGTCAGTAGAGGGGAGTGCAGGCTGCTTTCCCTCAGTGGCTGTCACAGTTTTCTTTGGTAGTGCCAAGGACAGGAAGGGAAGCAAGAAGGGTGTGGGGGGCGGTGAGTGGCTCTAAGAAAAGCCTTGGTGATACACACCAGTGTGAATTGCACTTAGCTAATACTAAACCTGTGACATATATATAGCTGTACTCATTAGGAGCCCATTTGGCTCAGAAAACTGAACTATGGCAGCTTACACAAATAGAGTTTTATTTTTCTAACATAACCACCTGTGCTGGCCTCAATTCAGTAGCTCAGTGATGTCAGGGCTAACATCTCTAGGGTCTCTTGGGTTTCCCTTGTGGGTACAAAATGGCTGCCCCATCCCCAGCCGTTCCATCTATATTCATGGCAGGAAGAAAGGACTCTATTTTAGCAGGAAAATAATGTCTTGAAACTCCTCCTTTTCCTCATTGGTCAGTACTAGACGAAATGGATGTCCTTATCTACAAGGGAGCTGGAAACAGAGGAAAGGGTAGTTGTGATTAGCCTGGCTGTGGCTCATCTCCTGGACTGAGTACAGGGTCAGTGTCGCCCTAAACACAATCTGGGTTCTGTTGCTAAGGAAGGCAGGAGGGGGAATGACTATTGGAAAGCAGCCCAGAATGTCTGCCCTGACGCTGTGTTATAAAAGTGAGTGATCTACATGGGTGATGGCACCTACCTAGTGGAGAATGACACACCCGATGTGATTTGTAACTGGGTGGTCTTGTGTTTCATGGTCGTAGGTGGATAAAGCAGCCCTCATGAAACGCCACCAGCAAGGCTGGCTGATGGAAGTGACTGACAGCTTGGACAAGTGCATTGAAAGACTCAGGTACAATGTCTGACAAGTGAGCATAGAAAGTGGGGAGATCATGGGAAGGGGCCCAGACACTGGGCTGCTCTGCATGGGCCTGTTCAATGCCTGACACCCCTGCACCAAGTGACCACTCAGAGGTGGTACAGCAGGAAGTCATGTGAAGGATCTCCTAATGTCTGTTTCTCACTGATCATTGTGGCTGGTGTGTAGGGAACTCCTGGGTTTGTGTACTTTGGTGATTAGACACTTGATTCTAACAGATTTTCAGTTGTCCTCTTGGTGTTCCTGATACTCAACCACAGTTTTGCAAAGAATGTGTCTTGTGTTTCTCACTGTTGTGACCTCAATGCTCAACCCAGAGCCTGACACATAGTAGGTGCTCATCAAATCTGCTGGGGAGAGGCAGCCGGTTAGCTCAGTTGGTTAGAGTGCCATGTTTTTAACAAGGTTGCGGGTTCAATCCTTGCATGGGCCACTATGAGCTGCGCCCTCCACAACTAGATTGAAACAACTAGATCGAAACAACTACAACAACTTGGAACTGATGGGTCTTGGAAAAACACACTTGACTTAAAAAAACAAAAACACCTGTTGGGTAAACATGAACCCTTGAAAGATGGAGCTTTTGCTCAGTGTGACTCCATCAGGGTCAGCATAAGTCAATCTTCCTCCCCACTTATGCTGTGATTGCCTGTGCGGTGTCGGGGGCAGCATTTCCCCTCCTGCTTGATGTCTTCTGAGGTATTTTAGTGGGGGGAGTATTGCCCTGGAGCTGCTGATCAGATGCCATTTTGGAAGCGTCCTCTCAACTGACTTGCTTTGCAGAACTGAGCCTATGTGGGGAGATTACGTCGTCACTGTGGCTCCCCATGCTGACTGCAATATTCTAATCAAAGTGGGCTTGTATGAAAATGTTCAAGCACACACAGAATTTGAGAAATATTTCTAATTCCAAGATGGGATGCTATTTGGCATAGATATTTCTGAAATATCAGTTTGACCAAATTGCACCTCTGTGTAAAACTCTCAGATAACTAACTCTCCATTAATTATATGAGAAATTCCAAACTCGTATTGTGCCACTGAGGGCTCTTACCTGATCTTGCTCCTATCCTTGTTAATGCTGGTTAGTTAGCATCCTGAAATCACACACACACACACACACACACACACACACACACACACACACACCATTTCAAATCAGTTTAACAAACTGCCTTAAGCAGCCTGTCTCGTCACATTTCTGCTCCCTGAGCTGCAGAAGACACAGATGGGAATGGAGTGAGCTTCCTGGGGGCTCATGGTGCCTGTCCTGGCCCTTTGGCTGGGATGCAGTGCCCCTTCTCCAGCATCCCTCATTGCTCTGGGACCATGTGCTTTTTCCCTGCTTCATTATCCTCGTGCACCTGGGAGAGAGGAGCATGTCTGGCAAGGTGTTCAGTCAATCTGTATCTTTGAATGGGTGCCACACTGCCCCACTTATTGGCCCACTTACTGTTGCTTATTGATACTTCTCATATCTGTGAGGGCTTTTATGTATTCAAATCTTAAGTCCCCCAAACTATGCTTTCATTTGTTTTGTCCTTTTATTTTTCCAAGTAATGTTTGGGATCACCTGTAGTGACATTTAGGATTTGAGGATCACCTTGAGTGAGTTTTAGGAAGGTCCCTCTTAGAGTTCTAACAGCAATAGCCCTAATTCTAAGAATTGCCTCAGGGAGGGTTGTCACCATTTTTACCTCAGTTCTCCTATCTGGGGCATTCCAGCATGCTGTTTCCTTTGTGGTCTGGGTCCTCAAAGAACACACCTCACAGGTCCTGCATTTCAGGACCGACACTCGCACACAATACTTTGATAGTCTGCATTCTGTCCAACTGGGTGCCCCCTGTGTTTTGGTTGGGGTGGGCAGCTGTGGACAAGTGCGATGGGGCCCTCTGTTCTGTTCTTGTGCTCTTTAGGGAAGCAAGGAGAAAAAAGGAGGTGCTCAGCCTTGGTTACCATGGCAATGTGGTGGATCTTTGGTAAGTTTGGGGGTGGGAGTCGGCAGCCTTGGGAACCCCAGGTGAACCTCCCCCTCCAGCCAAGGTCCCAATGGTGTCCAGGTGTTCCCAGAACCCAAAGTTTCAAGTGTTGGCTTGAGTCTTTTCTCCCAGCTTTCACTGCCCTTATCCTGACCCAAGCCCACAGCAGCCTTCCCACCAGTGTTCTTTGGGATGGGAGAGCAGCGTTGGCAGAGGTGTAGGATTAGCCCCAATCCATGTGGGGTGGAAAATGTGCTGCAATCACCTCCTAGCTGGACCCTAAACTGGGGCCCCAGATGCTGCCTTCCCTAGCCCTGGGCAGGTACCACCCTGCACTGACTATTCCACATCTTCCCTAGGGAGCGCCTGGTCCACGAATTAGACACGACGGGGGAACTCTTGGTGGACCTGGGGTCAGATCAGACGTCCTGCCACAATCCATTCAATGGTGGCTATTATCCCGTGCAGCTTGGCTTTTCAGAGGCCCAGAGCCTCATGGCCTCTGATCCTGCCACATTCAAGGGCCTGGTCCAGGAAAGGTGATGCAGGTCACAGGGCTGCTCGGGGTGTGAGGCAGGAGGTGGGGTGCACACTAAGAAGATTTTTTGGACCGGGCAGCTGTGGCCTCTGCATGGTTCTCCAGTGGCCAGTTGTGTGGCCTTGGGCAAGACCCTTAACGTCTCTGAGACTCTGTCTCCTCCTCTGTCAGAGGAGATGGAAGTCCTCAGAGCTGGCTGAGCTCCATGGGTGGGGTTAGGGGTGACAGTGATGGGGCAAGGAGGGCCCCATTCTCAGAGTCTCACCAGTGAACAGAGCTGACAGCTGACTGCTGACCTGTTGCAGCCTGAGGAGGCAAGTCTCGGCCATCAACAGGCTGGCCAAGGAGAACTTCTTCTTTTGGGACTATGGCAACGCCTTCCTCTTGGAGGCCCAGAGAGCAGGTGAGAAGAGGGAGGCTTGATGAGGGGGGGCCCATCCTCCCCGGGCTGGGAGAAGCTGAGATGCTGACATTGGGCACACTCCCCTCCCTCCAGCCAGGGGTGGCCCAGCAGAGGTGATGGCATACAAGTTTCACTGTACTCCTGCCCAGACCTCTGGAAGCTGGTCTTGCCAGCTTGACCTCTCTGGTTTCAGTTTCTCCATTTGCTTTAAAAATGTAAAGTGCCATAAAGAGAATGGTTATGATGCTTGGGTATGACCTCCAGTGCAAAAAAGTGCAGCTTTACTTTTCTGTGAAAGAAACTTCTTTCTATAAAACTGGTGATTCATTCATGGGTTGTAAAGTTCAGAAGGTACGAAAGATATTCAGTGGAAAGTCTCCCTCCCAGCCCTGTCTCTGGTACCAGCTCTCTTCTCTCCCACTCAGAGTCTGCAGGCTTTGGGGTGCCTGTCTGGACATGGATGAGGCAGACACGGGCACGTGTACACACTGCCCCCACACACCATGAGCCTATCTCCTCCAACCATTGCTGTACTTGCTGTCTCTTCTTCTACCTGAAAAGAGACCTGGCAAGGCTTCCCTATCTGGGCAGAGTACCTTTGAAGTCTTTGCCTGGGCTCTTTGTTTAAATTGCCATCTGGATGGCAGTGTATGTCCTTACCTTGAGGTCGGGACTGCCAGTCCTTGGCTTCTCCAGGTGACTCTGTGGCTGCTCTGTCCACAGGAGCTGACGTAGAGAAGAAAGGTGCCAAAAGGACTGAGTTCCGCTACCCCTCATATGTCCAACATATTATGGGGTAAGTGATGGGGCACCTTCCAGTATCTGGGTCCTGAACATTCAGGTTGGAAAAGCCCCTGCTCTGACCACTGTTGAGGCCCCAGAGTGGCCACCACACTGAGTCACGGGATTCCACCACAAAATGCAGATGAAGAGGAACTGAAGCCATGAGAGACCTTGTGCAGGGCCTCAGTGAGAGGACAGGGAGACTACAGGAGGCTTCTTCTGCAGGAGCTGAGGTCACTTCCTGGTGAACCCCCAACCTCTGCTACCCACAACCCTAAATGCTGTGTCTGAAGCTGCCTGTCCCATGGCCATGGCCTTGGACCTGAGTGGGCGGCTCATGGCTTGATCCATGGGGGCCAAGACCTGCTGTCCCCTAAAGCGCTTGTACCTACCTAACTATGCAGGGGAGGTCCGGGAAGGCCAATGGCCCAGGACAAGTAGGGAGGAGCAGGAGGTACCAAAAGGGAGACTGGCTGAGGGTAGAGGCTTGGAGGCCAAGACCAGAAGTTGGACTTAAACAACACAGGAACAGGGGAGGGGAGGACACAGGATGCTTTTGGAAGATTCTCAGCCCTTGGTGTGGCAAGATGGGACCAGAGAGGCAGGGAAGCAAGAAGGCAACTGTCTCCATCTCAGGTTCACTGTAGATGGGAGCAGAGCCAGAGTGGGCTGGGCCACAAACCACAGTACAGGGGTCTCCCTGGGGAGAGAGGCAAGAGGGTAGCCCACAGGGAGTTGGGTGAATGTGGGAGCTTGGGGTGGGGGTGCCTCAGGCCACTGCCTCCCTCTGCCTGGAGGTCACATGGAAAGGTCAGTTCACTTAAGGCAAATTTGGCCAAGTCCACACATTTACTATTTCTCTCAACTATTTAGTTTTCATTGACTGATATTCAGTTTGTCTGTAACAGCAGTTTAAGGAATGTACACTTGTCTGTGTCCCAGCTCCCTGCCTCTGCAGCTAGAGATGGTACACTTCTGAGAGAGGAGACAGAGAGCTGGAAGGAGGGAGAACACTGAGGGGACAGAGGAAAACTGAGGGAGAGAGAGAGGGAGAACAGTAGAGGGAAGGGGTGTAGGACTCAGGGGAGCAGGTGAAGGGGAGGGAGGGGGATTGAGAGGGAGGGACTTAAAGGGAGGGGGCTGAAGGGCAGGGCTTAGAGTGTGAGGGGCTGGAGGGAGAGGGAGGGGAACTGAGGGGGAGTAGGCCAAGGAGGAGGAGGGACTGTGAGGGGGTTTGAAAGGGAGGGGGGCTAGAGGAGGCAGAGTCTCTGAAACTTCCTCTCCAATTAGTGACTTAGAGGCTTCTAGTAATAATTCTGGACACTGAAGCCTCCACTTTACTACACGTGTCCACACACAATGTCCCCCAACACACACCTCAACTTGCACAGAGCCTTTATCCTGTCTCAGTTCTGGAATATATGCCAGCCTCCCCTCCTGGGATCGTGGTGACTCTGGCCCAGCCAGTGGGTGCAGACAGCTTGGGAAGCCCCAAGATAACAAGGTGTTTTGTCCTTGCAGGGACATATTCTCCCAGGGATTCGGGCCTTTCCGCTGGGTATGCACATCGGGGGACCCCCAGGACCTGGCAGTCACCGATCAGCTGGCCACATCTGTGCTGGAGGAGGCCATTGCTGGTGGAGGTGAGGCTGTTGGGTTGGAGATGCTCGAGGGCAAGTGGCCTCCAAAGTCTCCCATAGCAAGCCTGCCTGGCAGTGCAGGACAGCCCTCCACCCATACCCACCCCCTGCCTGGCCCTTGTGGGCAGAGGAGCACATGGTTTTGGGTTTGTGCCTGTTAACAGTGATTCTGATTCTTTGTGGCAGCCCTCTGTGCCCCCTCTGCACCTCCGGCCTTCCACATCTATCAGGCCCACTCTGCTTATTACAGGTCAGAGCCTCTCCAGTTGCTCTGTGGTTTCTCTGATACAGAACTTTGGTTCTGCCTTTCCACGTGGATGGGGGAGGTTGTTTAACCACAGTCCCTTCTTGTGTAGTGGATTTGACATGTCATTTGTCATGTGGAGAAGAGAAGGCAGTTACTTTATGAAACTTCCTCAGCTGTCAAAGCTCCTACTCCAATTTCTCTGCAGCTTTTTTCTGTCCCAGTGGTTTTCTGTGTAGGTTGTTCAGCCTTTGCTGCTTGTTTTAAGTCCCCAGGGGCCATTTTCACCCTGCTGTCCACATCTGTGTTCAGTGGGCTGGGGTGGGTCTCGGTTACAGGGGCGCAGAGCTGGAGAACCAGGCTGGGGTTGGGCGGGTCCACCTATTGGGAGGAGCCAGGTATGGGAGGCCTCATGGAGAAAGAAGGGGAAGCAGGGGCCTTCTCTTAGGAATCTGGTCAGAGGTGTCCTGAAGCTTCCAGGTATTAGCACAACTGCACAGCCCTCAGTAGGTGGCTGGTGTGTGTCCAACAACCAACCCTCCAAGAAGAAGTCCTGAGCTATTGCATCTGCTGATGGCCATAGTCTAAATGCTCTCAGGGTGGTTGATTTCAAGTGAGGCTCCACGCTGAGCAGTAGCAGTATTTCCACCCGGCAAATAACCTTGACAGCATATATCCTCCTAAAAGGTAGTAAATTAAGTGATGACTTGTGAGCATTACTTTCATTTTTAATAAAATTTTTAAAAGTATAAGTTCATTTAATTGAAATTTAACACTGTCTGTGTTAACCACTGGCTTACACAATTACTGAAGATTTAACAGTCTGCTCTTATAAGTAGGTAGGAGCAGCTCCTGAACTCCATGGCAACTGCCCTCCTCTGCACACCACCCATACTTTAGCCAACTAGTCTGTCTTACTTGGATAGGCCAAGCTTCTTTCCACCTCAGGGCCTTTGCACTTGTTCTGTCTGCCTAGAACGCTGTTCCCTCAGATCGTCGTGTAGCTGGTAGGACATAGCTTCCTCAGAGCATCACTTCCTCAGAGAAGACTTTGGGCCCCCTGACCCACCGCCCTAGTGACTACCTCACCACAGTCTACAGCAGTCTTGTTCCCAGTACCTGGCATGGTACTCAATAAATGTTTGCTGAGGGAATAAATGTATCAGGCAGTGGGCTGCACATATCTGTGCATTAATTCACATGATCATTGGCACTGTCGGTTCTGAAAACCATTAGATGTCCTGGTATGGTACTGGGGGGCGGGACGGGGGTCTCCCTGACCCTGAGTCTGGGCTCCACTGATAAGTGAAGAACAGGTGCCTGTACCAAGCAGCCTGAGAGAGGGAGGGTCTGTGCCCCTCCTCGGGTTTGGGGCTCCTGGTACGACTGACACCTCACGCCTTCTCTCCCTGCAGTGAACCCAGCTGTGAAGCTACAGTATGTGGACAACATCCGCTGGATCCGGGAGGCCGCCAAGCATGAGCTGGTGAGGGCCTGGCCTGGGGAGGGCAGGGCGGGCCACTGGGTTGCCTGCCTGTCAGGTGGACAGGAGCCCCAAGAGGGTGCCAACACACTCCATGAGACTTCTTGGGTGGCAGGCCCACGGGCAGCAGCAGCTACTTCAGCCAGAGGATTGCTGGACAGAGAAGCCCAGGGCCTTTCAAAAGGAGGCCTGGAAGTGCGGCCGGATGGCTCAGTTGGTTAGAGCACGAGCTCTTAACAACAAGGTTGCCAGTTCAATTCTCATGTTCAGTTCCCGCATGGGATGGTGGGCTGTGCCTCCTGTAACTAAGATTGAAAACGGCGACTGGACTTGGGGCTGAGCTGCACCCTCCACAACTAGACTGAAGGACAACGACTTTACTTGGAGCTGATGGGCCTTGGAGAACCACACTGTTCCCCAATAAAAAAATTAAATTAAAAAAAGGTAACCTGGAGCTCTGGGCGGTGACCAGGGCCAGTCAGGTCGCTCTTCACCCAGTTGCTCCACAAATAGTTCTTGAGAAAGGTGGCCCCTGCAGGCCCTAGGAACCAGACCCCCTGACTTCTCAGCTGTGTGACCTCGGGCAGGTGGCTCAGACTCTCTGAGCCTCCTGTCTTACCTGCACAGTAGAGATGCTGGTGATGGTGCGTGTACCTGGCTGTGGTGGTATGCTTGGCACAAGACCTCTGTGGCAGTCAGTGCATGACGCACTGCTAGGGCCAGGATTGAGCAAACAGTCTGCTTTGCTCTAGTTTCCTAGTTTCTGTGACTGTGAGTGTGCTCAGGTGAGTGTGAAAAAGAATCAGGGTGACACAGGGTGGGAACTACTCTATACAGACAGATCAGAAAGGTATCGCTGAGTAGCTGACTTGTGAGTTCAGGTTTAGGGTTGAGGAAGCAGCCACGTCAGGGGAGGCAGAGGGACCAGACAATGCTCAGGCCCTGAGGTGGCAGCAAGCTTAGTGTACCAAAGACAAATGAAAAGTGGGTATTTGGTTCATATGCCTTTGGCCACAGACCCCGATGACCAAATGCTTTCACTACGTCTAGACTAATGTGTCCTTGGCCTGGGAGCCAGGACCAGGAGGAGACTGGCCCCGCCTGCCTTGAGCAGTGCCCCCTTTCCTGTGCTTCTGTGATCCAACGATATCCATCCAAACTGCCACCTCCTTGCCCAGTGGTTTGCACATGTGTTTCAGGCACAAAACCCCTTGTGCCAGCAGAGGTCTCTGTGATCAGCCAGAGTCTGAGACGCCCAACGCTGTTAGCTGTTTATATTTTATTTATAGTATAGTTTTCCCAAAAAGGATTTGAGGCAGCTTGCGTGAGTAAAGTAAAGTCATTGTATAGAAAGCCACAAGAAAGGAAGAAGCACTCGGCTGGCCATCTACAAAGTGGCCAAGACTGAGCTCTGCATTTCAGGCTCATGGTCAGGTGCAAGGCTAGCCCATCACTGGTTCCTGCCACCTTTAACCCCCTTCCTGGACTGGTTGGCCAAGCAGCTGAGGGAAACACCTGCATCCTCTTTGGGGAATCCAGGGTTTCTCAGCCTCAGCACTATTGACATTTGGGGTCAGATAACTTTTATTCAATTGTGGTAAAATATGCATTAACACAAAATTCACCATTTCAACAATTTTTAAGGTACAACTCAGTGGCATGAAGCACATTCACATTGTTATGCAACCATCACCACCATCCATCTCCAGAACTATTTTTTTATCATCCTAAATTGTGCCCATTAAAAGAACAATTCCCCATTCCCTTCTCAGAGGTGCTGCGTCCTGGTGGTTGAGAGATGTTCAGCAGTGCCACCTACTGGCTGGGTGACTGTGGGCAGGTTGCTCAGCCTCTCTGGACTCCAGTTTCCTCATCTGTAGAATGGAGCCTACAACGAGGATAACAACATCTTCCATATAAAACTCACAAATGAGTGACTGTGTAAAGTTCTTGGAGTTGTGCCAGGCACAATTAAAAACTGCATTAGGTGCTGTTAATATTATAACCAGAAGGACTCGAGCAAGGTAATGCTCATAATAGGTAAATCCCTGGAGATGGGCAAGTCAGGGTCTCAGAGACCCCTCTAGGGGTTCACCTTTAAGGTCACAGAGGGCCATCTGGGCACCCACACCACATGTGGACATGTAGGGGGTTGGTGTGGCTGCCTGGTGGGCTGGATGTGAGGGTTCGCCTCAGGCCCACAGACTCTAGGGCTACCACACACCTCGGGGGTCCTCCAGGACCTTCCTGGAAATGACCATTTAACTGCTGGTGGGATATATCACCTGAGTCTCACCTACGTATCACCAGGTAACTGACGTGCCTCCTCTCACCTTTCTCTCCACAGGTGGTAGGGTCCCAGGCAAGGATCCTGTATTCAGACCAGAAAGGCCGTGTGGCCATTGCTGTGGCCTTTAACCAAGCCATCGCCCAGGGGAAGATCAAGGTGACATGTGCTGTGCCGCTGGTGGGGCCTCCCTTAGGCTCCTCCCTGTTGCGCCAGCATTGCCCCGGGGCCCCAAGCTCTGTGTGTGTGTGTGAGTTGGGGGTCAGATAGCTGGGGACAGGGAATGATGGGGTCTGTCTGCCAACCCCTGAGCACTGCTGTGTGACTTTGGGCAAGTCCAGTGCTCTCTGTGAGCCTCAGTTTCCCTCCTGTAAAAGGAGAATCATGTTAACCTCAAAGCATGGGTGTGAGAATTAAATGAGTTGGCTTCCACACAAGTATTTCATACATCTTTGTTGAGTTAACTTTTTCAAACCATGACAAACTTCCCATTTTTCTTCGAGTCAGACTGGCCAACCTTGGAGGACGTGGAGCCCTAGGCACACTTGTTCAGAGGGGCTTATTGCGCCCCTGTTTTGTAGGCTCAAGCCACAGAGTTCTTGTGGCAGTCCTCTGGAAGCACCGGGAGTATTAATGATCAGACATGAAAAGAAAATCGAGGTAGATGAACGTGAAGGCCATCCCCATGGATGGTTCTGGGTGGCAGTAACAGCAATTTCAGCAGCCCTGGCCTTTCTCCGGGAGCACCACCAGAACGCACCACTGAGGGGTGCTTCCCAAAAGCCCACCATGCTCATGAGGAAAGTTGGCGCAGCTCAGCTCAACATCCCCCTGGGCACACTCACAGCCAAGGTGGGATTGGAGGTTGTAACTGAGAGCTAGGTGTTTTAATCATTCATTCATTCACTCATTCATTCATTCAACAATTGATTGAGCACCTCCCCTGTGCCAGGCTTGTTCTAAGCACTGGGGGTGATATGGCAGAGAACAAGATAGACAGGGGCCCCACCTAGTTCTATTTACTAGTAAAGGGAAACTGACAGTGTACAACTAAAGGTGTAAATTTAGAGAGAATTTCAGATGGTAACGAACACTGTGAAGAAAATGAGGTGACAAGGTGAGGATTATGGGGTGGAGTGAGCAGTGACATTAGATAGGGTGGTCAGGACAGGCCTTTCTGAGTTGCTGGCATAAAACTGAGGCCTGAATATCCAGAAGGTGCCAGAATACATGGAGCAGGTGGTTCTAAGGCAAAGGTGGAGAGGAGGGAGCAAACTTGGCTTGTTTAAGGAAAGGAGAGGAGGTCCTCTTGACTCAGTGAAGTAGAAAGCTTTCCCTTTTGGCAGGCTACCTCCTCCTACATGGGGAGCCCATTAATTTCTGTGCCCACTGGGGAAGGCTGGGAAAATTGACACCCAGTGGTATTGCAGACTCAGGGACCAGGCTGCCTAATGGGAGAGTCCAGACTCTAGTATGTTGTGTGTGGGTTTAAACCCCAGCCTGCCCACTTACCAGCTCTGTGATATTAGACAAGTTTCTTATCTTCTCTGAGCCTCAGTTTTCCTTGCTATAAAATGGACATGATAACAGTCGTACCTACCAGGAATGCATTGTTGAGAAGATTCAGCAAGGTAACAAATGCATAGCACTTGGGGGCTCCTGGGCATATAGAATGTGTCCAAATCAGCAGAAACTCTTAGTAGCTACAGGAAAACATCAAAAACACCTATACCTCCTCTTGCTAAAAGTCTGTTTTCCAGGGGGAGGGATCTGAAGGGCTTCTGGTATGGCCTGATCCAACTCTGCCCTCCACTGGACAACCGTGGTGGACTCTGTTGGCTGACATCTCATATCCTTGCACACTGCAGGCACCAGTGGTCCTGAGCCGAGACCACCATGATGTGAGTGGCACAGACAGTCCCTTTAGGGAGACCTCCAACATTTACGATGGCTCTGCCTTCTGTGCAGGTGAGGAAGACAAAAAAATTTAAAAACATATATTTTTTAATGTTGGATTTGGATTTTATTTAAAAACCAATTGATTCATTCATTCAGTCATGATGTTACAAAAAATGTGTTGGCATTTGAAAGAAATGGAATAGGGTGACCAGCCCAAGACAGGGAGTTGTGGGACATGGGATTTCTGTTTTTAAAATTGGGCCATTGCTAGTCAAACTGGAATAGTGGGATGCCCTAGACTTGGGTGTGCTTATGGCCCTGTCACCTGCTGAGTGATCTTCAGCAAGATGCTTCAAGTCCCTCAATCTCATTATCCTCATCTGTAAACTGGAAATAACAGTAGTTATAAGGTAGTACTTACCTCAAAGTGTTGTGAAGAATGAAATGAATGAACATACTTGCGGCATTACATCAGGGTCCCGTAGCCATTGTTCTATGAAGGTGAGCTGTTGCTGCTGCCATCACTGGTACTGCTACTACAAATTGTAATTATTATCACCACAGAGGCTGACAAGTTCTAGTCCTGGGTAACTTTCTCACTCCCAGAACCCCAGGGTTCCTTCCATTATGGATGGGATCCCAAGGGAAGGAGGTGGACTCTCGGAAACATCATCCACATCACTTTTTCCAAGGAATTGGTCTATTTCATCTAAGTTATCAAATTTATGGGTATAGAGTTGTATTCCTTTATTATCTTTTTAATGTCTTTTTAATGTCACAGTTGTGATGTCCCCTCTGTCGTTCCTGATAGTCGTCATTTGTGTCTTCTTTCTTTTTTTATTGGTCAGTTTGGCTAGAAGTGTATCAATTTTATCGATCTTCTCAAAGAAGAAGCTTTTAGTTTAATTGATTCTTTTCGATTGCTTCTCTGCTTCCAAATTCATTGATTTTTTTTCTCTAATTTTTAGTATGTTCTTCCTTTTGCTTGCTTTGGGTTTAATTTGCTCTTCTTTCTGGAAGGTAGAGCTGAGGTTACTGATTTGAGACCTTTTTCTTTTCTAATATAGGTGTTTAATGCTATAAATTTATCTCTAAACACTGCTTTAGCTTCATCCTACAAATTTTTATATAATGTGTTTTCATTTTCACTCGTTCAAAATATTTTAAAATTTCCTTTGAAACTTCCTCTTTGGTCCAAGAGGTTATTTAGAAGTATATTTGTTTGTTTGTTTGCTTGTTTCTGTTTTGTTTTGTTTTAGAAGTATGTTTTTTCCATTTTCAAGCTTTGGAGGATTTTTCAAATATCTTTCTGGTAATTCCATTAGGGTCTGAGAACTTACTGTGTACTATTTCTGTTCTTTTAAATTTGTTAAGGACTTCATGGCCCAGAATGTGGTCTATTTTGGAGCTCTTGAGAAGGTATATTCTGCTGTTATTTGGTGAATTGTTCTTGAAATGTTAATTAGGTCAGCTTGGTTATAATGCTGTTCAAGTCACCTAAATTCTTACTGATTTTCTGCCTATTTGTTCTCTAGATTACTGAGAGAGGAGTGGTGAAGTCTCCAACTGTTTGTGGATTTTTCTATTTCTCCTTTAAGTTCTTATCCATTTTGTCTCATATATTTTTAAGCTATGTTGTAAGATGCACACTCATTTAGATTTTTAAATTCTTTTTGGAGAATTGACCTCTGTATCACTATGTAATGTCCCTCTTTATCCTTCATAATATTCCTGGTTCTGAAATTATCTGATATTAATATAGTTTATATTTGTATCCTATGGCCACTGTAATAATTTACCACAAACTTAGTGGCTTAAAACAACACAAATGTATTCTCCCAGAGTTCTGAAGATCAGAAGTGTAAAGTCAGTTTCAAAGGTGTTGGCTGGGCCATGATGTCTTAGGAGGTTCTAGGGGAGAATCTGTTTCCTGGCCTTTTCCAGCTTCTAGAGCTGCGTTTCTTGGATTTCTCGGCTCATGGCCCTTCCTAATCTTCACAGCCCAGCAACAAGAGAAAAGCATTCTGAGGATTCTCCCTGATCTCTGTGAACATGCAGTGGGGTTTTTGGAGTATAAGCCTGCCAGAGGGTGCAAAACCCCTTATATCTGTGTCCTAGGGGTTTCACATTCCAAGGGCTCATGCTTGTCCTCTAGCAATTTGTTAGACACTTGTAAGCTAACCAGGTTGGGTTCTGTTTCTCTGTGCAAGAGCCTGTTTCTCCCCAGATTTCCGGTTGGTTAGTTGCCCTGGGACCTCAGTTTTCTGATGGGGTCAAGAAAAGTCATTAATTTGTAGTTTGTTTACCCCCCTCCCCATTCCTTTTCTTTGTTTTACGGGTAGGAGTGATGCTCTTTGGCTTTCTACATCTCTAAGCTTAAATTGCTAGCACCTCCCTTTTAATTCTATTGTTCTTTCTGCTTCTGAGGTACTTTATCTGGCATCCAGTGCTAGAGAGCATAACTATAGGGAAGGATAATAATGGGTAAGTGGGCATTTGTCTGTTTCTCCTGCTTTTGCTCAGCTTTGCAAACATAAATGATGCTGTTTCTAGAGTCACCTGTCTCTAGTTCCCTATCTGTCCTTCAGGCCTAAGCGGTGCTGGCTCAGCCAGTGGGGCCTGTGGATGCCTACTTGTACACTGGCCAGAGCCTGGCCTGGTCCTGGCCCACCTCATTCAAGGAATGACATGTAGTGTCCTTTGTTTCCACAGATATGGCTGTGCAGAACTTCGTGGGCGATGCCTTTCGAGGAGCCACCTGGGTTGCTCTTCACAATGGTGGGGGCGTGGGCTGGTAAGAAGTTTTTGAGAACAGGATGGTGGGTGTGCAGGTTCCTGTGGAAGACACAGGGATCTCCTTGAGGGTCCGGGGCCCTGCCTCCCCGGGCTCCCTCTGCTGAGGGTTTTGCTGTAACATTTTCCTCATGTGAGCTGGAAGTTGGAAGGACAGAACACTGGGGAGGGCATAAGGAGTGTCTTACACAAGACACTCTCCTTTTGGGGTCTCACCTGTCACATAGGACACAAAGGCTGTAAGAACCAGAACTGCCCCTTTCATGTCAGTTTTCCTACTATGTTCACAGATGTTTTCTCAGGAATTCTCACAATACTGTCTTTTCATTCCACCCGATGTTCCCAGGGCAATGGGCTGGGAGGCAAGAGACCTGGGTTCTAGGCTCCCCTGAGTCCCTGGGTCCCTGGCTCACGGCTCTGTCCTGGTCATTCCTGTTTCCAGTCTGCACCATGAGGAAATTGGGGTCTCTGGGAGGGTCTCCTTCTGGCTGACATTGGCAGTTCCCATAAGAAGATGTCCACTGTAATTCTGCACCCACTTCCAACATGGGGGGAGGGGAAGGTTCCACATCACCCAGCAATTTTCTCTGACATAAGCTAAGTGTCCTACAAGTCAATCAATTCTGACATTACCTACCTGGAGATAGTCAGATCTCACAGGTTATGGGTTTAGTCCCACAAGATTGTTCTCACCTCACTTCAGATGCCAATCTCAAGCCCAGGATGTTGCCTGCTTCTGACTGACTGGCTACAGATTGGAGGTTCCCACCACCCTCTCCTTGCGTTCTATTAATTTGCTAGAGCAGCTCACAGAACTCAGGAAACCCCTTTACTCGTTAGATTACTGATTCATTACAAAGGAGATTAAAGGATACGAATCAACAGTCACATGAAGAGATACATAGGGTGAGGTACCTCGACAAAGGAGCTCTGTCCTCGTGGAGTTTGGGGCCCAGTACCATGGCATGAGGAAGCATTCTGGTTTCCCAACCTGGAAGCTCTCTGAACTTCATCCTTGTGGGTTTTTATGGCAGCTCCATTACATAGACATGATTGATTAAATCATTAGCCATTAGTGATCAATTCAACCTCCAGCCCCTCTCCCCTCCCCAAGCTCTGGCAGTGGGACTGAAAGTTTCAACCCCCTACTCATGGTCAATTCCCCTGGCAAACAACCCATATTCTTGGGGTCCACAAGTTGCCTCATTAACATAACAAAGACATCTTTATCATTCTCAACACTTACGAATTCCAAGGGTTTTAGGAGTTCTGTGCTAGAAACAAAGAGATGGAGACCAAATTATTATAAATCACTATATCACATCTGCTGCTATGAATAGTGAATAACTAATACTTATTGCACGTGGACCACATGGCAAGCATTTGCTAGCCTCTTTGAATCCATTCTCTCACCTAGTCTTAGAAGGAAAATACATTTTATGGATGAGGAAACTGAGGTACCCAGAGGTTAAGGAGCAGCACCTGTGCAGGGTCTGCCTCTAGGAGTCACCTGGGAAACTTCCCAGACCAACCTGGATTCCAGGCTACCCAGAGCAGCAGGGGGCGCTGCAGCTTCGGAGAGGAGGACAGCTCCCCAGGCCTGGCCCTCTATGAACTGACCTCCGAGCCTGTTTTGGCCAGCTCAAGCCTGGCCTTGCCCTCCAAAGCCAAGTCTTTCAGCATTCGAACTTCCCAGGGCATTCCGATAGGCTGGATTGGCCGAAATTCCGAGCTGCAGCTCAGTCAGGTGGCTCTAATTAATGGAAAATGTGACGAGAGTGTGTTTTCTTCCCTATATAAAAAACAGGACGAAAAGAGTGCCTGGTTATTAAGTATCAGGTCTTTAGGCACTGGATTTGTTGAATGGGTTCTGGAAGTGAAGAGTGACTCTGGAGTGGGAGTAACTTGCTCAAGGACAGAGCTGGTGGTGGAGCCAGATCCGTCACCTCCCAGAATTCACTGATTACTGCCAACAAAGACAACAGAGGCCAAGAAGGGACAGGGAAGAGCAGCCAAGAGTCAACAACACGAGGCCTTGGGACAGGGGAGAACAGGGCCAGAATTCAGGCAGGACATTGCTCATTCTAACCCTTAGAGAGGGAATGCTCCCTGGAAGTTCCCAAGTTGCTCCCACCCCAAGGCTGCCCCCAGGCACTGTGGACAGGGATACAAGCTGGTCAGATACTGACATCACCACCTTGTATACTGGCTGTTCTTAAGGACTTTTTAGGGAAAATGCCTCAAATTCACATTGGAATCCATCAGACTCACACATACATAATTTAATCTGTCAGATATCCCTGCAAAGCTTACTGCAAAAATTTGCAGGAAAAAAATCTGTCCCATGATTATGCCTACTTCAAGAGGAAACCACTTCCAACTCCAACTTTATTTTTTTCTTTTTTGTACAGAAATCTATATTTCTAAGTTATAAGTTTATACTGCTATTTCTTGATTTACTTTTAGTTTTGTGAATTGTTTATTGGCTCCCTGTTTTGGAGCACTTATTTCCCCAATGATCAACATCAGCTGTGTGTCCTCGGAGCCCCTGTTTCTGATTGCTCCTTTGGTGTCGGTCCTTGTGTTGTCTGTCTAGCTGCCCTTGCTGTCTGTCTGCTTATGTTTAGAGAGGGCACTAACAGTCAGTCTGCGACCCTGTATGCTCAGTCACCTTTGGACCATGGGCTGCTGAACAGGAGAGGTCAGAGAGTCTCTGGTCTTTGGCTGGTTGGTCCTTGTAGGGTTGGTGCAGTCAGTTCTAGGAGCAGGTGGGAGGGACAGAGCCTCATTGCAGGGTGTTGAGACTTCTCCTCAGTCCCTGTGTTTCCATGTTTGCTCTCTCAACTACCTGTGTGCCTCCTTGTCCTCACACCCAAGTCCAGCCTCAGGGCACATGTCTTTGAAGAACATGTATTTATGTATTTGATCCACCATCTTTATCCAGATTCTGACATATTTTCCTCTTAGAGTGCATCTCAAACTTGAATGTGCACAGGAATACCTGGGGAGCTTGTCAAAATGGAGATTCTGACTGGGCAGGTCTGGAGTGGGGGAGATTCAGCATTTCTAACCAGCTCCAGTAATGCTGCTTCTGCTGGCTCAGGGACCACTCTGAGTAGCCAGAGCATTGAGGGTTCCTGCTATATGAGCACATAGACCTCCTTCACTTCTCCTACCCCCAGTGCAGCAGGGAGCATCTTCATATGTACAATTTTATAGTACAATTAAGAGCATGGATTCTGAAATCAATCTGTCTGCATAAGTTAAGCTGTTGAGCTTTGTTTCTCATTGACAGAATGGTCATAATAATAGCAACTGCTTTGTTAGGCTAGTGGTGAAGATTAAATGGGTTAATAATAGCTAAGGCTTGTGTAATACATAATATGTGTGAGGACTTCTAAGAAATTTGTGTGTTTACCTAATCTCCACAACAGTCCCACCTAAGAAATAGGTACTGAAACGAGAGGCCAAATGAGTCCGGGGCTCATGCTGCCTGCACCACTCAGCCAATAGAGCAACACAGGAATTGGGTCACAGAATAAATAAGCGTTTATTATCAGAGCACTGGGGGTCTGAGAAGGCAGCAGGTTAACACCTCCAAACACTGCCTTCACATTCTCAGACCAGTCTGGGATATTTAAGGGAAAATCTGGGCATTCCTCCGGAGGCTACGTGATGATTCCGGGAGTCTGCATGGAGTCTCCCCTCTGGCAATGTGGCTCTCCAATGTGGTCATCATCCCAGGAGCAGTGATGATAGTAACCTAGAAACAATGCTAGGCCAGAAAGATTATAATCGGCAAGCACGTGGGCATCGTGACTAGTAAGCAAGCATACATTTCAGGGTAATTTATCTAAAGCAGGGAACTGGGACGTCCTAAAGCAGGGGACATCCTAAGATCAGGAACTGGGACAGAAGACATTCCAAGCTCAAACCACAGGGAGGGGGGTGATCAATTTTTAAGTTTTAGGGCAGGGAGAGGCGAGGCCAGGGACATTGCAAGCCCTCTTTTGTGGGGTTCCCAACCAGGCTCTGCTTCAGTACTACCCAGCATAAATAAGTAATTTTGCCCAGGTGTAACAGCAAGCTGGGATTGCAGGAATCCTGGGCTGAATGTATGTGCCAACCCACCATAAGTCTCTTGTAAAGGAGCCATAACAGGGCCCAGCATATGGCATACCTCCCTTAAATGTTAACCTCTATCATTTGCACGCTGTTTGTGATCTCAGGTTCAAAAAAGGTGGGTGTTTTAAACTTTGACAGCTACCACCAAATTTCCTGATATAAAAATTCTTGTTTGCATAACCTCATCAACACTAAATGTGATCACTCACTGAATGTTGACATGGGATTTACCAGGCGAGTGGGCAAAAAGTAACAAATTGTTTTGATTTAAATTGCTCACTCCCAAGTTTTTGTTTTTGAGTTGTGTGCTTTTTCTTATAGATTTGCAGGCATTCTCGATCTGTTCTAGATATTAGATGGATTTTTTGGATGCATGTCACTTGTCTTTGAACTTTGTTTAAAGCATCTGTGCTGGCTGGGTTCTCCAGGAGGCAGGTGCGGAGGTGGAGTTGGGAGTGTGCAAAAGGTTTGCTGGGGACAACTGCCTGAGAAAGGAAGAGCTGGGGAATGTGGACAGGAGGCAGAGTGATTGAGCGGAGGAGCCCTCAGTCTCTATGCATTTTTGACAGTCTTGTTGCCCAGCAGGAAACTCTGGAGCCTAGATGGCCGCTGGAGGAACTGCTTTGGGCAGAAATGGGCAGGCCCCATCATGGCATCACTTAGTCTCTGCCCCAAGTAAGGCCCTAAGCAGCTATTGCTAGGGACTGTGAGTGAACCACCCTCCCCACAGCCACACTTTCTGGGAGGGGCACCAGGGCAGGGCCCCTCTCCTCACAGGGGAGTTTTACATCTTTATCCAATGACTTTTCTGTTCTGGTTCTCTGGCTTTTAAATACCTCCCCAACTCCCAAATTTAAAAACAAACAAAAAACCATGCTCCTACACTTTCTTTATTCATTTGGTAATTTTTAAATATTTCCTTGTTTAGCATATCTGGCCTTTGTTTTCCTTTTTTTTTTACTTTTTAATTTTATTGGGGAGTATTGGGGGCAGTGTGTTTCTACAGGGCCCATCAGCTCCGAGTAGTTGTCCTTCAATCTAGTTGTCCTTCAATCTGGTTGTTCTTCAATCTAGGGCACAGCTCAGTTCCAAGTCCAGTCACCGTTTTCAATCTTTAGTTGTTGAGAGCTCACGTTCTAACAAACTGAGCCATCCGGCAGACCCTCCGAAAGCTCTGCAGCAGCTCGTTGTCTCCAATCTAGTTGTCGAGGGTGCAGCTCACTGGCCCATGTGGAAATCGAACCGGCAACCCTGTAGTTCAGAGCTTGTGCTCTAACCAACTGAGCCATCCGGCCGCCTCGCCTTTGTTTTTTTTTTATGTGTGATATAAGGTTGTACTTTTATGTTTTTCTCAAAGGGCTAGTTGTCCCAACACTGCTTGTAACCCCAAATGCTGCATTGATAGCAATGCTGCCTTTAGCACCCCATCTTTCTGGGCTCAGCATGCTCAGGGCTCCTCTATGGTCAGGGTTTGCAAAAGTCACCTGGAGCTCAGCAGCTTTGGTCTCTGACCATCTGGGCTTCAGGATCCCAAAATGAAAGACGTAGCTTTAATCTCAAAAAGACCTCTTTGGTTGAAGGTCTCATGGGAGGTCCTCACTTGGAGACTTTGGCTGTTGCCTGCTTTCTACTCTGATAACCAGCATCAACCTCTGACAGGTGAATGGTGATGTCTTCAAATCTAGTCAGAGCATTCTCCACCCTAGCAACTGGTGGGAGATGTGACAGGAGTCTGCTTACAGACGCAGGGCCACCCAGGTGCAGGCTGGCATCAACACCGGGCTGAGGGCCAGGCAGAGGAAGCTTCTGTGCCGAGAATGGGGAATATTCGTGGCTCCCAGGGCAGAAGTCTACTCACCTTCTTGATGGGAACTGACTGAAATTGTCAGTATGGTCCAGGCTGGGCAGAGAAGGAGGTAAGGCCACAGAGGCCTGAAGGATGTGAGGCTAGAGAAACTAGATGCACTTTCCAGGTGTGGGAAGGAGAAAGAGCAAATTTGCTGGCAGTGAGTACTGAAAGGGCAGATGCTGTGGTCCCAAGATCTGTGTTTAGCAGTAAAGCCCTGGCAGGTGCTGACAAGATCCAGGGTGTTTCCTGTGTGTGTAAACAAAGGAGACAACTGAAGTATAGTAATGCGAGCTGAGGAGGAACTTTGGCTGGGTCCAGCAGCCCTTGATAAGGACATCGCGGGTGAAGGTGGAAGTCTAGGAGTGCCGGGAAGGAGAGGGTCCGCAGGCTGATGGAGAGAAACCTTAAGGCAAGTGTGTGAAAAGTGGAATAGCATTAACATATTCAAGTAAAATTCAAATGGCATCTATTAAACAAATGAACACAAGAGAGAACATATCAGATATTGCAGAGAGAACATATAATATCTGTGAGAGAAGGTGGTCAAAACAGTACTCAGAGAAATGCATTAATTAGAAAATAAATGCTGAAAATAAAGGAACTCAGCCTTCAAATCAAGTAATCAGGACCCCAAAATACACCTAACGCAAGCAGAAAGAAGGGGTAAGGAAGATGAAGAGCATAAAGAGAAAATCGGGAAGAATGAAATTGAATTGAGTGATACAAGAGACCCCCACAGAATCGTACCTTTACAGGAAGCACTCAGAACCACAAGAGAAGGAGGTCATGTCACATTCTGGTGGTCAGGCTTCAAGCAAAGCGTGACACAGGAGTGGGTCCTGAAGGTGGGCTCAGGATCCATGGGTTCAAGCACAGAGGCACAAGTGGGCAGTGCAGAACTGTGAGGCTCCTGCATCCCTAGGCTGTTAAGAGGACCTAGGACATATCCTCAAACAACGCTTTTAGAACATTCAAAACTCGTGTGCATTTCTGTCTGCTTTGTGCAAGGTCAGGACCCAGGAGGAATGACCTGGAAACTCTTTTGCCTCTTGCAGGGGTGAGGTAATCAATGGGGGTTTTGGCCTCATGCTGGATGGGACCCAGGAGGCCGAGAAGAAGGCCAAGATGATGCTCAGTTGGGACGTCTCCAATGGAGTAAGTCACCCCAAGCCTCTCCTCTGCCTTCTCTCTCCATTGGTGGCTCTGCCCCCTCCGACTGCAGACCTGAGCCAGAATTCTGCCCCCTTTACCTCAGAAATGGTCAGGACCCTGTCCTGCCTTCCTGCTCATTTGTGTCTCTTCTCATCAGCTGCCCACATCTCTCTCGGGCTGTTTCCAGAGGCTCCTTTGCATCGCCTGGCCTCTGGCCTTACCCTCCAGTTCAGCCTTTGTCCACACAGAGTGCTCCTGGTGTCTGACCCTGCCCTCCCAGTGCAGCACCCCCATTGCTATTGCAGAGAGGCCTTCTTTTAAACCCTTGTCTTTCTACCATCTTTGAGGTAGGCCAGAGAGTGTAGGACCTAAGCTAGAACAGCCTCCAGCCGTGTGGCTAAGATCAGCTTTGCTGCGATCTAGAATGGGCATTCCGGGGGGTGTTTGTGTGGGAGGGGTGTCGGGGGGGGGGGCTCCATCCTCTCCGGAACCACATCATAGGCATCCAAGAAGGGGGAACAAAAAGAAAGTCAGATGGTAATGGGGAAGGGTATGTGCATCTGTGAGTGAAATGAAAACCCAGAGAGTTTGACGTTGAGTGGCCCAAGGGGTGAATGTGACAGTGAAGGTGGAGGGGTTTCCTGGAGGACCTGACTTCCCTGGAGCCCCCAGCAGAGGGGGAGTCTTCATCCAGAACGCAGTGAAGCAATGAGCAGATGGGCTGGGGGAGACATGGGGGGACATGTGGACAGGGATTGGCAAGAATGGCAGCACAGAGGCTGGGGAGGTGCCGTGATCTGGGGAGCCCTGATGACAGAGATGGAGAGAAAGAAGTGGACCAGAGAAAGATTTTAAGGCAGAGCCAAGGTGGATGTGCATTCTATGAGGCCAGAGAGGAGGGGTGCTGAGGATGAATCCTGGGTGCCTGGCCTGTGCCCTTGCATGGAGTGGGGAGACTGGGCAGAAGGATGACCAGTTTCAGACCAGAGAGGCAAGTAGAAGTCCAGCCAAGAGAGAAGGAGGTCTGAGCCAGGGGTAGGGCCAGGACAAATACAAAGGACTGCAGATCCCACTGATAGCACAGAGGGTCCTTGGTGTGGAGGAGGACAGGGGGTTTGGGCCCAGCCCTAGTCTGTTCAGAATGTCTTATTGGGAACCCGGTGATGTTGGCACCAACTGCTGTACCACCCTCTCCACACCCACCGGCAGGTGGCCCGTCGCTGTTGGTCTGGGAACCGGAAGGCCTATGAGATCATCTGTCAGACGATGCGGGAGAACAAGGGTTTGGTGGTGACACTCCCACACGAGGTGGCAGATGAGCACATGCTCCAGCAGGCCTTGTGGCCACAGGCGGGAGTGTAAGAGCCAGCTGTGGCCCCTTATGCTCCTTGGTCCCTGATCTTACCCTCACAGCCGCAGCCTTCCACTGCACACCTTCTCCTGGAGCAGGAGCTCTACACGCACACCCTCATTTGGCCTCACCACACCCTGGCGGGTGTGCCACTGCTGTCCCCATTTCACAAATGAGCCAGCTGAGGCACACAGAGGTGAAGCCATTTCTTCATGACCATGCTGCTCCCCTGGGAACCTGGGAGAGCAGGGAGAGCTTGTTTAGGGCTGCATCCTCAAGCTTGCCAGGGATTAGACTCCAGGAGATTTGGAGGTGGGTGTGCTGTGAATACTGGGTGGGCTGGTCATCAACCAAGTCCATTCTAAGCCTCTTGCCCTTCCTTCTCCTACCAAGGGTGTAGGCTTTCTCTTATGGCCAGGTTTTTATTAATCACTCTGCCTCCTGTTCACCTTCCAGCCATCCACAAAACTCTCTTTCCATCTGCACCCCTGTTCATTTGTCTGTGCAGGTACTTTCTGTACCTCTGTGTCCCCACCTCTGGGCACAAAGGAAAACTGACCAGACCCTGGGCTTGGAGGAATCCAGGGAGGAAGACAGGAAAATAAAGTGTGGACAGAAAGGGGGACACGTATTAAACCTGACATGCTCAGGAGCCTGAAAATACCCACATAAGATGGCGTGAGCATAAAAAAAAAATTCATAACTAAGAGGGCCATGGCGGGAAGTCATATCTTTAGACAAAAGCTTCCTTCATAAAGTTAATCTGTGCCTTTAAGTTGGCCTGTCTATTGTCTTTTTGCACCTAAAATGGCATCCTGGGAATGTCAGTAATCCCTTTTTCTGGACAGAACAGGAAAGTACAGAATCCCTCATTATTATTCTTGTCCCTTGATTAACATCTCTATGTGAACTATTAACTACCCTACACCCACCTATGTGAAAGAAGTACCTGTCTTTTCAATTTTCTTTTATCCAACCCCAGAGATTTCCCCGCTTTGCTTTCTCCCACCCCCTTAATCTATCACCAACGGATTTCATGTAACCCTCCTCCTTTGATTCTATGTATAAAATAAGCTGCAAACCCCCATTTCGCAGAGCATTTTCTCAATTCTTTGAGATTTTGCTTCCCAGCAATTGTCGTCAGTTTGGTTCAAATAAACTCTTACAAGCTTTCTCTTAGGCTGGATGTTTTTTGTCTACGTTACTTGCCATAGTCGGCAGGATTCCACAGAAGCCCCCCCAGAGACACTCCGCAGACCCGGATTTGGTGCTAGGTACCAGCAGGGGCTCATTGTGCTCCACCTGCTCTCTGCTCCCCATGAGGTGAACTTGAGTGAGTTTTTCTTAGAATTCTGGACCTCCCCGTTTTAAGGCAGAAGATCCTGACTTTATTTGAGCTGTTTTAAAAAACAAAACAAAACAACAACAAAAAACCCTTGAGGTGGCATTAAGGGTTAAGGGTTGAGATAAACCAGGTTAAGGACAAGAGTTAGGATAACTCAGCGACAGGAGAAAAAAATGGGTGGCTGGTTTTAATTTCGGCTTTTTAATTGGAATTGTTTACTGTGAGTCTGAAAAAAGTTTGCTGGATTAATGAGAGTTGGAAGTTGTTCAACTCTGAAGATAAGGGGTATTTGCTCCCTCCAGCTCAAATTTTGGGTATTCTTAGGTGACTAAAAATATATATGGAGGTGTTTGAGGGTACTCCTCAAAACGTGCAGTGGCCCCATAGGGATTTCCAACACAACTGTAATTAAATATTTGACTCGTCCAGGGACGCACACATAAAGGCTGGTTACCTAGCGCTCTGAGTCCTCACGGTTGTACTAGATAGCTGGGGACAGAAACTGAGGCACATAAGAGGGTTGGAGCGACTCGGGAGGTGACAGCCCCTTGGAGCTCAGCCCATAAGCAGCACACTTCAGCCCACTACACAATATCACTAGGTATTTGTTCAGACTCTGCAGATCTCAAAAGAAAACTAAAAATTAACATGGGCAATTGTGCCTCCAAGGCTGACAAGCTCTCGGCCCCCAGTTCCATTAATACTCCTGCAGATGTACAGCTCCTAGGGAGCCTTTACTTGCAAGTACTTACAGACATGGAAAGATTTAACTAGAAGTGATATCAGCTTAAGATGGCCAAAATGGAGCTCTTTTGACAAATAAATGTTTTGTGTGCACCATTAGAAAAAGTCGGCCTAAAAATCAAACTGAATGAAATGGGAGGCTTATCTCAACTGGCAAATAGAAGCCTCTGACATGGTGCAGAGAGACGTCCTTCTCTCCAGGAAGTTAGTGAGAAAATTTAGAGACTGTCTCTGAACTAAAGAAGGTTTCTGAAGCTGCTCAATGCCAATACCCCACTCTTCCCTCTTCTCCAACTGCAGATGTACAGCTCTACTGTACAGATGTACAGCTCTGTACGCTTTACTTTGTTACCTGGACTTACTCTCCTTTCCTCTGCCTCTCTCTCTTCTCCACCTCTATTGCAGCTTCCTTTAGAGAAAAGCTGGTTTCAGGCAGAGGGGAATCAACAAGTGTATACAAACGGGACTAAGAAATCCCCTAAAGATTCCCCAGACCCTCTCTAGGACCCTGATGAGTTTGCAAAGGAATTTGAATTAGCTATTAGAATATATAATCCTGGCCTTTCTGATTTATTTCAATTAATGCACTGGTTTCTGAGAGCAAAGCAACAGATTATTGAAGGTTTGCTAGGGAAAGTCTTGTAGAGGAACCTGTTTTTATTGTAAAAGACAAGTTACCTTAAGGATTGTAGAAATATAAAACAAGCTTTAGAAAAAGAAAGGAAATAGAAGCAAGCATAGGGCTGCTCCAAGGTCTCTGAGGGCATTTCCTCTTCTTACTAACACTGGGGCTACTTTATCTGTTAACACCATCCGGCTAAGTTTCCCTCTCCCTTCGAGTAAAGCTACTGTACAAATGGTAGGGACATCTAATCAACCAATGTCTGTTTAAATCACAACCCATTCCTCTCCAGCTAAGAAACGTTAAGAGGCAACATACTGTATTTCCCCGAAAATAAGACCCGGTCTTATACTAATTTTCTCTCCAAAAGACACGTTAGGACTAATTTTCAGGGGATGTCTTATTTTTTTCATGTAAAACAATCCACATTTATTCATGTACAAAAATCTACATTTATTCAAATACAGTCATGTCATCTTCTAGAACATCTTTATCTCTCTCCAAACCCTGAATTCGGGCTTGAATCTCTTGCAGCTCCATTCCCTGTAGAACCATTGGCCCCAATCTCTCATATCCAGCTATAGCGCTTTCCTTAACACGTTGCGTACGGATCACGAGAATCTTCACGAGGGATTTAAACCCCGCCGTACGCAACATGTTATTAAATGAGCACTTCTTGTCCATGTAGCTTGCTCTAGTGCATTGGCAACACAGATGTCAGTGATTTTATCCCATGAATTCTTCACCCAAGTCACAACCTCTTGCAGGCTGGGCTTCACAAAATTTCCACGCTTATTTCTCTCTATTCTATTTTCAATGTAGTCATTGATTTCCATGTGCAAATGGTCCTTGAATGGCTTGTTTATTGCAATATCAAGAGTGTGGAGATAGGCAGTCATTCCTGTGGGAATCATTATTTGATCTAGTCTTCTCTCTGCAAGGAAGTTCTTCATGTCTTTAGCACGGTGTGTGCTGGCTGAATCCCAGACTAGCAGATCTTTTTTACACCTCACAAAACAAGTGACAGCATTAAATCGACCCACTTCCTTATAACTGCTTGTGTGCACCAGGCTTTTTAAGTTTCAAGAACATAAATGCCTAAAACATGTTCAACCTTATCTTTCTTGCCCTTAGTGATGATTAGAGGGGGTGCTTTCTTTCCATCCAGACGAATTGCCAAAATACAGGTAACACGTGCACTTTTGCAACCAGTGGAGGGAATGTAGATTGACGAGGCACCCCTCTGATCAATTGTCGTTTGAGATCCTTGGCTCATAAACACCGCAGTTTCAGCCGCAGCAATCATGTTGGAGAGTTGGTATTTAGAAAAGTCGATGCCATAAACAAAGGACTTGAATGCAAGTGCACGTTTAATAACTTCAGTATCTTCCAGCTTGAACAGTGTTGTTGATCTTAGAGACAGTTCGTATCACTGAAGGAAGCCATCAGCCAGTGTTGTGATGCTTTGAATTCTTCTGGGGATATTTCTAATGGTGGTGCCATTGCGAGGGCAAATGCTTGAATATCAGCCCTGTGCACAGCCAAAGTCTTTGCTCTCCTGTCAGCAATCCTTTCACAGATAATGCCTTCCAGCTCAGGAAATAAGGGTTGCCAACCTGATCCACACTTGCGCTTCTGAGCATTTCTCTCGTCCACCTGTTGACTGAGGTTATCATACTCTGCTCGCCATTTTCAGACCGTTTGGAGATCCAACTTCTTTTCTTTGCAGAAAGCCGTAAGATTCTCACCCCGGGAGTCCTCCACAATTCTTTTCTTGTACTCGATAGGATAGCTCTTTCTTTTCGCACTCATCTTGTTTGGGGGTCAAAATATTATTCCCTTTAAATCTACCATTAAATCAAGTGTTAGTTGAAGACTTACAAGACAGGAGTGGCAACAAAAATGATGACAGTTAAGAATGATGATCCACACAAAAGCAATGAAAAATTGCAGGAAACAAAATTCAGAAAACGTGTCTTTATTTCACACGAGTGCATTAAGTACATTCGTTACAACACACAAAGTATTGAATTATGAAGATTCATGTTAGACACAACCCCGTCCATTCATTATTAAGTGTGCACATTATTCGTTCGTTGTGTCTGTACTCCGATTGGTCATTCGGCAATAAGTTTCGAGTTCATCTGTTTACATAGACGTTTATCTCTCCTCCGAAGGTGCCCCTTTGGTATTTGCAAATACTTAATTATAATTTATAATATCGTTTAAGTATTAATGTCAATAATAGTATTTATATATTTAATTATATATTATTATTATTTATAATTCAATACGTCTGTCATGTGTTACAACAGATGTACTAAATGCATCCATCTGGCTGACGATCTTAATTGGGGCTTATTTTCGGGGTAGGGCTTATTTTTTGGGAAATACAGTATATTTTTACTACTCAAATCTGCCCCAATTCACCTGATAGTGTGAGACTTTCTAATCAATGATACTCATATATCCTCCCAGAAGGGTGAAATGTGTTTAGGACTAAACAAATCAGATTGGGAAAATAATGACTTTAAAAGAAACTATATGAGAGGAAACCAGTCTTGATACTGACGGAATGTTTGTTACAGAATGTTCCAATACAATTTTAGGCTTTTTCCAGTACAGATATTGATTGGCAATATTAAGCCAGTCACTCTTCTTAAAATAACTATTGATAATACTTTGCCTCTACCTAATATTTGCCAATATCCTTTGAGGCCTGATACACTAGCTGGAATTAGCTCATTATACAAGATTACCTTTAAAAGGGGAGCTTATAATTCCATGTATGAGCACCTTTATTCTCCTATCCTTCCAGTAAAGAAACCCAATGGGAAAGAACGGAGATTTTCACAGGCTCTCAAAGCTATAAATAGATATCCTGTGGTTCCAAATTTACATACCGTATTATCAGCTATTCCTGTGTGTATTGCCAATATTTTTCAGTGATAGATTTATGGAGTGCCTTTTTCAGCATTCCTGTAAAAAAAGGAAAAAAGAAAAGGACAGGAAATACCCCTTTGCTTTTCCACCTGTGGAAATCTGAGTTTCCTGGACAGTAATGCCCCAAGAGGCATAAAGAGAGTCCCACCTATTTCTCTCAGTTACTGAAAGCTGATTTTAATAATGTTGAATTTCCCAGAAATTCTACTCCATTCCAATGTGTGGATGATATATTCTTATGCTATATGCAATAACTTTTGTGATAAACATAAATTACAGTTTCTCATTTACTTGAATAAGATCAGCCCAACAAACTGAATTAATTGCTCTAACAGGAGCTTGTAAATGAGCCAAAGATCAAATAACCAAAATTTACACTGATATTTGCTGTACTTTTGGTGTAGCTCACAACTTGTTGTGGAAGCAGTGAGGCTTCTTAATTTCCTCAGGGCACCCCATAAGGATGGAAAACAGGTTGTAGAATTTAAATTAGATATCATACAGCAACTGAAACAATTGGCAATTATCAAAATTCCAGGACATTCTAAGGCTGTCATCATAAAAGGAAAAGAAAGTAATTTAGCTGATACTGCAGCAATAACAGGCAAATTATCCAGACTTGAGAATGTCTCTTCTCCTTATTAAATCAATAAAAGACATTTACAGTTCCAATGCGCAGCTGCAGAAAAGAAAAAATGGCAACAAAAGAGGGAACTTTGACCCAAAAAGTTATAGCTTAGCATGTACATGAGCTAATGCATTGGGGTCTTGGAAAGATGGTTTCATGGAGTAAAGAATATTATTAGAAGACTCTTACTGTAGCTCATAAGGTGTATAGGAGATGTTCTATCTGTCTAAAATATAACCCTGGAAAATCACTCCATGGGTCCCAAGGACATTTCCCATTTCCTTTAAGTCCATCTGAGGCATGGTAATTGGATTTTATCCAAATGCCACCATCTGAAGGATAGTATATGTATTAGTCATGATTTGTACGTTGTCTCACTGGGTTGAAGACATTCCCTTGCAGGACAGAAACAGCATAAATGGTAGGGAAGAAATTTAAAATAGTAATAAATAATCCTCAATTACAGAATTCCGTGTGAGCTACATAGTCACTGTGGGACTCATTTCACTGAGCCAATGATATTGTAATATTTGGCTTATTTTACAGCATTTTCATTGTGCCTATCACCCCAGTCCTCTGGATTGGTAGAGTGTACAAATAGTAAATTAAAACTCAACTAGGTAAATTTTCAGAAGCTTTTCATCTCCATAGTCCAAAAGCTCTCCTTATAGTGCTTCTCAACCTGAGATAACCCCTTTGGTAAACACAGGCTTTCTCCTCATTAGTCATTGTTCACCCTATGCGAAGCGGCATATGAACCTACCTTACTGAAAGGAGACATTCTACATTATTATCAAGGCCTTATCAATTATCTAAAGAAATTAAGAAATTAGTAACTGATTCACTTCAGTGTGCTCCCCGGAGATGAAGACTTCAAAGACTATGACTCACAACCGAAAAATTTTGTCCATTGCACAACACATCATTTAAAGACTCTCCAACCTTGTTGGAAGAGACCTGTCAGTGTACATCAAAGACACCTCAAGGATGAGAAGCCACCGACATCAGGGTTAGGCAGTTATTCCAAGACATTAAGAAGGCATATACCTACAGCATTGATATTGAACTTAAAATAACCAATTTGTTTGTCTTTACCTGTTTGCTAATAATATTAGTAATAATGATAATTATACTTGCTCTTTATGCTTTTCTCAAATTCTGCATTTATATAGCCCAACTGTTAATAATTGTTAAAGGTATACAAGATAACTTCTTTATTATAAATAATGTTCTTTTTATGGTTTTGAAATGTAGCAGGAATATTATTATAGAAGGAAGAAAATGGGTGTGTGTATTTTTGAGAGAAGTTAAAAGGAAGTAGTTTGTTCTGGTAAGTTGATTATTTCTGAATGAGGAAAAGGAGACAAACTGAGAAGGATGAGTGAACTTGTAGAAAGTTAGTGGAAAAAAAATATTAAGAAAGGAATTTTATATGTATAAATATTAGAACCCAGTTATACTGACCCCCAACTCAACATAGACTACTAACTATATTAATTCAGATAGAAGCTGAAGTGGATGTATATATATATTTTTAAATGGCCCTCTATAATGTCTGCTGAGGCACAGAAAATTTATTTATGAAACCCTTACTGTCCTCCTGGCCTCTAGAAATTTTTAGGTAGTAGTTGTAATTTACACCATTATGTTCTTACAGCCTCGGCCCCCCTATTAAACCTTAAAGTTACAGTTCCCAGTGATACAACTAGCAGAAATCAGATTAATGAATGACACTTGGGTGCTTCCAATGCAATCTACATAGGCCATATTAAATAAAAAATGTGAATGGTTATGTCCCCAATCTATATGGAATTTTGAATTTACCCAATCCTGGCCTATTGTATCCACCCCAACAAACAACAATATATGGTATATGAGAAGGGGACTTTTTTATTGGGAAGGGTTAGAAAATTCTTCTGTCATACTGATTTCTATTGTAATGACACCAGGTTTACAGTAAATGCTATGGGAATATGGCGTAATACTGAAATCATAGGCAAATTAACTTTGCCTAAGTTTAATAAAACCCATGATAATATTGATACTGAAAATCCATTGTATTGGGAAATTGAACTTAATCCTCTCAATGAACTCATTTCTATGGAAACTGATTGGCCAAAAGAAAAATTAGAACTTCTAGATCCTGAAGTAATTGTCTTCATACATCTAGCCAAACTTATCATGCGGTACAAATAGCAGTAAATGAGGGAGGAAAACATATTAGCTTAATAAAAAATTATGATAATGCATGTAAAGGTTTCTTTGGTTGGCTAGGAGGTTTGCTCCCCTCAGACTCATACTTATCTAATATTGGATAGTTTCCGTTCCAATCGGTGTTACTGGTTTCATGCTATTGCTCTTGGCCCTAGTTTGTACATGTTATACTAGATACAAAATGCAACATAAGACAGACAGAGGAAAAAACTTGGATCATAATAGCTCAAAGATTAGAAATGATCCAGGACATATAGGATCTATCTGCCTCCCATTTGCTCACATTTTCTTTTAAATATAAATAAATAATTTGGCCTTGACTGCCACTTAAAGTTATGGTCTTGCCCCACACCCAATGGTCCAACATTCAGCACGACAAATGCTGACACTAAGACTTCCTAGTAATGAGGCCTCCTAGCACCATGGGACCACACTAGCCAACCAAAATGTTGGTCATTAATGCATCCTTTGGATTGATTTATGACCAAAAGGGGAAACTGGACAGAAAAGGGGCCACATATTAACCTTACAAGTTCGGGAGACTGAAAGTAACCACATAAGATGGCATGAGCATAAAAAAAATTTCATAACTAAGTGGGCCATGGTGGGAAGTCATATCTTTAGACAAAAAGTTAATCTGTGCCTTTAAGTTGGCCTGTCTATTGTCTTTTTGCACCTAAAAGGACATCCTTGGAATGTCAGTAATCTCTTTTTCTGGACCAGAGCAGGAAAGTACAGAATCCCTCATTATTATTCTTGTCCCTTGATTAACATCTCTATGTGAACTATTAACTATCCTGTACCCACCTATGTGAAAGAAGTACCTGTCTCTTCAATTTACTTTTATATAATCTCAGAGATTTCCCCACTTTGCTTTCTCCCATCTCCTTAATCTATCACCAGTCGATTTCATGTAACCCTCCTCCTTTGATTCTATGTATTAAAATAAACTGCAAATCTGTGTTTTGTGGAGCATTTTCTCAATCTGTTGAAGTTTTGCTTCCTGGCAATTGTCATCAGTTTGGCTCAAATAAACTTATAAGCATTCTCTTAGGCTGGATGTTTTTCGTCAACCAAAGGATTAACTAGAGAACTGTGGAAGATGGCTTGGGCAGGGTGGATGTAGGGTGGTAGGATGGCGGCAGGCAGGGCTCTGTCCTTAAAGGATAGTGATACTTTTTTGGGAAAAAAAGGAGAGAGGAGGGGTATTACCCATGGCTGATCGCTTATAACAGAAGTCTGCTCAGGAGCCCTGTTTGGGACCAGATATTCTCCAGGAGCTATGTGGGACCTGAGACTGGATTTTTGCACACACTCCACCCCCGCCAGATCCTAGAGCCCAGCCTCGACCGAAGATGACCCAGACAGAGGATTATGTGGCCATGCTTTTCCAGGCCTTCATTTTTAAACAGGTGATTCTTTTTTTAAGGCGTGACAGTGATGGAGAAACTGACCTAAAATGGTGGCCCAAGAAAAGAGAGAAGTCCCCAGCCTAAGCCCCAGCCTGCTTCCACATAACCCCCTCCAAGCCACACCCCGAGCCAATCACCAGACGACACCTACCCCTTCCCCGACTCAAGGAAGTCCCCAACCCGTAAAAACCTGCTCAAAACCTTGCTAGGGGCTCAGTCTTTGGGAAAGGTCCTGCTGAACCCGCCGGCATAATAAAGCTGACCTTCCTAACTCTCTGAGTGCCGCTTGGGTTCTTTCTGGTTCTGGTATCTGTAGCATTCTTGGTTCCCTGACCTGGAAACCCAACCATGCTGGCCCCTTGAGACACCGATTTGGGCAAGAGCTGGCCATAGGGTGGCCGGAGAGCCGAGACCGGACTAGGCGTGCCCTGCTGATTTCAGCAGGCCCAGGACCAGCGATCTCCCGCCGGCTCCGGCCCGTGACTCCCTGCTGGACCACCAGCAGAGAGAAAGGACGGAGAGTCAACCTGGACATCGGACACGGTAAGACCCCGGGGCCCGGACCCAGTTAGGCCTGCAGAAGGGCAGAAGGGGAGCCTGATCACCTTCTGCTGAGTCCCACTTCCGACTCTAGTTAGGGCCATTCCGGGGGAAGGCGTCTTTCCTCCCTGAATGAATGTGTGTGTGCTTGTTCCCACGGCTTGATTCTGTGTGGATCCACGGCTTGTTGGCTACGGAACCTGAGTGAGCCTCAACCTGCGTTCAGTGGTAGCATCGTGCGGCATAACGGTGATTCGCACTCTCAGAATGTGACCGGGCCTGGGGCTTATACGGACACACCTTAGCCAAGATGTACCCAAAGTTGCCACGAGGGACATGGCCAGGCGGGCGCCTGATTGAGACCCTTCCCTTGTTTACGCGACACCGAATATCATGGGACAGAGTCACAGGAAGCCCACGATTCTAGACTGCATGTTAAAGAATTTCAGGAAGGGTTTCGGAGGCGAATACGGGGTCAAAATGACCCCCGGACATCTCTGCACTTTATGTGAACTGGAGTGGCCAAGTTTTGATGTGGGATGGCCCTCAGAAGGCACTCTTGACTTCCCCACGATTCGCCGAGTTTACATAGTTGTCACCGGGACCCCAGGACATTCAGACCAGTTCCCTTACATTGACTCGTGGTTGGAAATAGCCCGAACCCTTCCTCCTTGGGTACGGTTCTGCTCCAATAGTAAGGGACAGTCCAGCGTCCTCGTTGCACGGAACCCACAAGGCTGCGCCCAGAATGACATGACTAAGACCATTTACCAGGGAGACCCCGACGAAGAGCCGCCACCACCTTCCTATGCACCACGGCCAATGGCTGGCGCAGCCCCACCGCTTCCAGACACTCCGCTTCCTCGGCCTCCCCGTAGTCCCAACCCAACCAGCCCGGAGCCCGACTTCATAGGATTAGCGGGTATCGAGTCGGACTGAAGAGGACCGGGCTAGTTCAAACTTGGCCCCCACGAGCCCACGGTTGACTTAGATGTAGGGGGCCAAACAGTGACTTTTATGGTAGATACCAGAGCAGAACACTTGGTAGTCACCATGCCGGTGGCACCGCTCGGGGACCGCAGAGTCACCATAATGGGAGCCACCGGGGATCAAGCTAAGAGCTGACCATTCTGCCAGGCTCAGACTTGTAAATTAGGAGGACACACCGTGTCACATGAGTTCCTCTACTTACCAGACTGCCCAATCCCACTCCTGGGATGCGACCTCCTTACCAAGTTAGGGGCACAAATCTCCTTTGAACCATCAGGCCAAACACCATGTCACTGCAGCCCCTGCCAGAGGGACTTATTCTGTCTATCACCACCCCGAGGGAAGAAGAATGGAGGCTCTTCAGGACTGGCAGTGTAGAACAGAATCCAGAAGCCTGCAGGGCCAATTTCCCAGAGGTTTGGGCTGAAGATAACCCGCCTGGGCTAGCAAAACATAAGGCCCCAGTTTTGGTGGAACTGAGACCCAGAGCTCAACCCCAATGGCTACGTCAATACCCCATCTCCAGGGAAGCTCAGGCAGGAATTCAAAAACAACTCGCCGCATCTCAGAACAGCAGGGATACTCGTAGAGTGCCAGTCGCCATGGAATATGCCCCTCCTGCCGGTAAGGAAGACTAATGGAGAATACTGGTCAGTACAAGATTTAAGAGCAATAAACCAAGCCACAGTCTCCCTACACCCCATAGTCCCAAATCCGTATACTCTCCTCAGTCAGCTGCCCCCGGAGGCCGGATGGTTCACTTGCCTGGACCTGAAAGATGCATTCTTCTGCATTCGGTTGGCGCCCCAGAACCAATCACTGTTTGCCTTCGGATGGACTGAACCTGATACCAGCCGGCAGCTCCAGCTGACATGGACTCGGCTCCCACAGGGCTTTAAAAACTCCCCAGCCCTCTTTGAGGAAGCGCTAGCCTCAGATTTAACCACCTTCCCTCGAGAAGAATACTGCTGCACTCTATTGCAATATGTGGATGATCTGCTCCTAGCCTGTGCCACCGAGACCGAGTGCCAAACTGCGACACAGGCACTCCTGTCCCACTCAGCCGAGACGGGGTAGAGAGTCTCCCAGAAGAAAGCCCAGCTCTGCAGAAACAAGTACAGTACTTGGGCTTTGTCATCTCCAAAGGACAGTGGGCCCTCAGCACCGAGCGGAAGAAAGTCATCACTTCCCTCCCCCGGCCCACCAACTGGAGAGCGCTCCGTGAGTTCCTCGGGGCCGCCAGCTGCTGCTGGATCTGGATTCCTGGCTTTTCGGCAATAACCTGGCCCTTATATGAGGCTCTAACTGGTCAAGAAAAGGCCCCCATGCTATGGACAGAAGATCAAGAACACGCCTTCCAGCAGCTCAAGAGCTCACTTGGACAGGTCCCAGGCCTCGGGTTACCTGGTGCTGAGAGGCCATTCCACTTATTCATCCATGAAAGAGACAAAATAGCCTTAAGACTGCTGGCACAAACAGTTGGACCATGGCTCCGTCCCCTCGTCTACCTCTCAAAGAATCTAGACCCGGTAGCAGCGTGTTGCCCACCATGCCTGCGGGCCCTAGCAACCACTGTGATTCTCATCAAAGAGGCAGATAAGCTCACCTTGGGCCAGAGACTCATAGTTAAAGTACCCCACTCAGTCAACACCTTAATGAACAGTCAAGGACCCCGATGGCTGTTGAATGCACGGCTGACTCAGTATCAAGGGCTACTCCTGGAAAACCCTTGGATCTCGTTAGAAACTGTGCGCACCCTGAACCCAGCCACTTTCCTGCCAACTGAGGAAGGGGATCCAGAACATGACTATATAGAAGTTATCAACGAGGTCTACGCCACCAGACCCGACCTCCGGGACAGCCCACATCCTAACTCGGACCTTACTCTGTATACTGACGGCAGCAGCTTCCTGAGGGACGGAAAACGTCACGCGGGGTATGCGGTAACTACCACAGAAGATGTACTCGAGGCAGGGGCACTTCCATCGGGATGGTCGGCCCAACGGGCAGAACTATGGGCACTAATAAGAGCCCTTACTCTATCCGAGGGCCGAAAAGTCAACATCTACACCAACTCTCGGTATGCTTTTGCAACTGTCCATATCCATGGGGCTATATACAAAGAAAGAGGTCTTCTGACCGCAGAGGGAAAAGTTATTAAAAATAAACAAGAAATCCTGAAGCTCCTGCGAGCCATTTGGCTTCCCCATCAGGTTGTGGTTATCCATTGTCAGGGCCATCAGAGAGGCAAGAGCCCTCAGCCATCGGGAACAGGCTTGCTGACACCACAGCCAAATCAGCAGCGATGGAAAGCCCTAGTGAACTACTGTTGGTCACTAACACTACCACCATGTCCCTCCTGCAGTACACAAAAGAAGAACTCAGATGGGCAAAGTCAGAAGGGGCCACCAGATTGCCACAAGGATGGTGGCAACTGCCCGACAGAAGACTCTTCATCCCAGCCCTGCTAGGTCCTCAAGTAACCACTGAATATCACAAGTTAACCCACTTAGGAAAAATTGCTCTCGAAGGCCTCCTAGCCCAAAACTTCTACATTAGCCGGCTGTCAGCTCTTTGCAAGTCCATCAGAGAATGCTGCCTCACTTGTGCAAAGAACAATCCAAAGTCCAGCCCTAGCCCCATCCCTGGGATTCAGAGAAGCGGTGCTGCACTTTTGAGGACCTCGTATGTAATTGACTTCACTGACATGACAAACTGCCTCGGTGCTAAGTACTTGCTGGTCCTGGTCTGTACCTACTCCGGTGGGTCGAAGCCTTCCCCACTCGGACTGAGAAGAGCCGTGAAGTAGCCAAGGTCCTCCTTAGGGAGATTATTCACCGCCACAGGATTCCACTTTCTATCCACAGTGACAACGGGCCAGCTTTCATAGCAGAACTCCTCCAGACGGTAACCAGAGCCATGGGCATCAACTGGAGACTCCATACAGCATACCGACCACAAAGCTCAGGGAAAGTTGAACGCATGAACCGTACCCTCAAGGAGACATTAGCTAAACTCCACCAGGAGACCTCCCTAGGTTTCAGTCATTGCTCCGTGGATCCATCACACTCGGGTTAAAAGAGCCCAGCCGGAGGACAATGCCTGGATCACCCAACCTGACCTGGCCCGTCCACTCCATCTGACCCTCAAGAAACAGCCTGGTTGAGCCTCACCATGGTCTGCCCGGCCTCCGTCTTCGCTGTCATTGGACTCCTTCTATTTCTAGCCTTTCGTTGGTCCTCTTGGCTCCTACCCCTGGCCGGCCCACTCCTCACGATCCTCCTCCTTGCTACCATCCGGCCATGCATAGTTAACGCTGTCATACATTTCACAGAGACCTCCGTCACCTGTGGGGCCACAGCCCGGATCCTTGCCTTGCGGGGTTATCGTCCTCTTAGCCAATATGATGATCTCTAAGTTGATACCATTTACGATCATCAACAGGGGGGACATGATGAAGAAACTGACCTAAAATGGTGGCCCGAGCAAAGAGAGAAGTCTCCAGCCTAAGCCCCAGCCCACTTCCGCATAACCCTCTCCAAGCCACACCCCGAGCCAATCACCAGACGACACCTACCCCTTCCCCGACTCAAGGAAGTCCCCAACCCATAAAAACCTGCTCAAAACCTTGCTAGGGGCTCAGTCTTTGGGAAAGATCCCACTGAGCCCACTGGTGTAATAAAGTTGTCCTTCCTAACTCTCTGAGGGCCGCTTGGGTTCTTTCTGGTCCTGGTATCCGTAATAACGGTGGTTCTGCTTTATTCTTCCCCCCGGTTATAAAAAGGAGACAAGTGGAGAGATGAGTTCCCTGCCCCTCTTCTTCTGCCCTTCATGCCCCATCAACAGCTATTGGGATATGCTCCTTTTCCATGTAAATGTACAGGACCATGTAAGAATCAGACAGATGCTATCCCTGGAGCAAGCCCCCTCAGCAGCCCCACCATATTTGCTAGCTTTCCATGCTAGGCGACCCCCTGCCCCCATGACCTCACCCTGCAAAGCAGAACAGTTTTGACCATGTACCTCATTCTCGTTAGCCTGGTCTTAGCGCAGCCCTCAGCTGGACCCCTGACAGACTTAGAGATGGCTCATCCTAAATGAAGAATTGAGAGAGATTTGGTGATGGGTCTCTAACGACTCACAGAAAACTTGACACCCCTCCCCCTCCATGTATCCAGAAAGGGGGCAGTCTAGCTGAATTCGGAGTCCTCAACCCTTCAACATTGTTCGTCTCGTACCCCATTGTCATCTCCCCTTTCCCATACTTATGAAGCCCCAATTTTGTCTGGGCAGCAATACCCAGTAAAAATAATTGATTTTCCAGCCTTCCTCACAGTTAGGAGTGGCTACTGGCCTAGTTCTGGCCCATGAGATGAGGTAGAAGTCTGCTGAGAAGAAGACTTCTGGGAAAGTTGTTGGTTTTCTAATAAAAATGGACAGATTTGGCTGGATTGTTATTTGCCTTCGCCCCTTCTTTCTGTTAGAATCTCAGGTGTGATGCTGGAAGCACAGCAAGCATGCTGCGACTCTGAGGACCACAGGGGCACACACACTGAGGTGTCGACGAAAATCACCCAGCCTAGGACAGAGCTTATAAGAGTTTATGTGAGCCAAACTGATGACAATTGCCGGAAATAGAATCTTAACGGATTCAGAAAATGCTCCATGAAATGGGGGTTTGCAGCTTATTTTATACATAGAATCAAAGGGGGAGGCTTACGTGAAATTCATTGGTGGTAGATTAAGGGGTGGGAAAAAGCAAAATGGGGAATTGTCTGGGATTGGATAAAAGTAAATTGGAGAGACAGGTACTTCTTTTACATAGGTGGGTGTAGGGTAGTTAATAGTTCACATAGAGATGTTAATCAAGGGACAAGCATAATAATGAGGGATTCTGTACTTTCCTGTTCTGGTCCAGAAAAACGGATTACTAACATTCCAAGGATGTTATCATAGGTGCAAAAAGACAATAGACAGGCTCATGTAAGGTGAAGATTGAGTTTATGAAGGAAGCTTCAGGCTAAAGACGTGACTTTCTGCCTTGGCCCATCTTAGTTATGAATTTTTTTTTATGTTCATGCATCTTATGTGGTTATTTTCAGTCTCCTGATCTTGTCAGTTTTAACCTGTGGCCCCTTTTCCATCCTCAGAGGGTATACATGGGAAGGCAGAGGTGCCTGGGCTCCTGGCAGCACATGGAGCTGCCATTCCAGCTCCAGCCTTCCCCTCTGCAGAGTCCTTGGTCCTCACCTGTTTAAAGCATCCCAGCAGGCTTCTATTCCACACAGCCAGAGTCTAAATCATATCATCTGTCAACAAGTGTCCATGGACAGCACCCTGGTGCATATAGTTGCGTGAACATTCCCTGTTCCAAGAGCGAAACCAAGAAGATATGTTCAATTTTAAGACTAGGCCCTCCCGTCATCATTTTCCCATCCAGCAACTTCCCTTATTAAGAATAGGCAGGGCTCCAGGGCCAGCTTTGGGACAGGGTCTCAAGTAGCTTCTATCCATATGCAATGGCCTCAGACCCCCACTCCCAGCTCTATACCAAACCATGCCAGTGAGCAGGCCACTTCACCAGGCCACAGCACACAAGCCTGTTGCCAGCTGCCAGCAGGGAGAAGGGATGGCTGACATCCAGAGTGGGGCTACCTCAGGGCTCAGTGGGGAGCTGGGAAAGCTGACCACAGACTCAGTAGCTGTGGGGTAGATGGAACAGCATAGCTGTTCAGTGTGTCCAATTCAGTCTTATTTTTTTAAAAAAAACAGTGACAAGAAAAATTCTGAGATGTCCTAAATTTATTATAGCTGATATAGAATGGTAGAAAAAAACAAGGGTAATTAACCAGTTAATAGCTGTGGGCCAACTAACAGAAGACGGCTCAAATCCAGGAATGTACGTTGGAGCTTTGAATCAGCTTCCAGGTGGCTATCTCAAAAGAGATAGCCCAGTAGGCTTCAGTCACCTTGAAAATTCAAGGTTGTGAATGTCTCAGGGCCTCTCCCTGGGCAGCTTCTGTTCTCTGTGAACCTGGATGCTTTCTTGGGAACCTGATGCTTTCCTTGCTGGCCAGCTCTGGCTGTTCAGGAGGGTTTGGCTGAGTGATGTTCTTTCTTGCCTTTGGCTTTCCAGAGTAGGTTCCTACACTGGGGACTGGAGGCTGGACTTGACCTGCAGTTGCATTTTCTTTGGCCTGCCCTCTTTAAACATTTTTTTGTTTTCTTTTGTCACCAATTTTTACAGATTGGGAGATTTCACCTAAAACTCCAGACTTTGAGTTTATTTAAAGAAATCAAGAAATCAGGTGATACTTCCTGAGTGACAGCAATCAGCTTGAGCGCTTTATAAAGGGGCTGGGCTCGTTTCTTCCAATTTGCCACAGTTCCTGCCAATCCATATTGTCTCCAATGTCAAGGCCAAGTATTTGTTCATTCTTGGGCATGAGCTGCTGATTTCTCACACATAGGTATCACCTGTAAAGTCTCTGTTGGGACTTGAATCTGTGTCTGTATTAGCGTTCTTCAGAGAAGTAGAACAAATAGGAGATATAGCTATAATAGCTATACATATGTAATATATATGTATCAATAGATAGATAGATAGATAGATAGATAGATAGATAGATAGATAGATAGATAGATATGATGTATGAATCATGGCAGTCCCTTGATCTGCCATCTGCAAGTTGGAGACCTAGGAAAGCTGTGTGATTCAGTCTGAGTCTGAAGGCCTGAGAACCAGGGAAACTAATGGTGTAAATCCCAGTTCCAGGGCAGGGAAAGATAAGATATTGTAGCTCAATCAATTAAGCAGGAAAAATGGGGTGAATTCCTCCCTCCTCTCTGCCTTTTGATCTATGCAGGTCCTCCAAGATTGCATGATGCCCACTTAGGAACTTCGCTAAGGACCATCTACTTTAAGAATCCACTCATTCAAGTGCTAATTTCATCTGGAAACGCCCTCACAGACACACCCAGAAATATGCTTAAAATGGCCCACTCAAATTGACAAATAAAATTAATCATCACTGGGATCCCTGATAGAGAAGTTTTCTTTTACTCTGTGATATTGTGACTTATAATAAGAAATATGTATTTGGTCTTCATCCTCATTTCTGGCACAGGGCTTCTAAATCCCTTGGAATTTCCTAGGCAATAAGAGTGATGAAGGTGTTTTGATATACATAACAAGCTTATTTCAAGCACAACTAAATTTATGTTAATGAGGTGACTTTTGTAAAGCACCTACTGAATTGGTTGCCGGGGAACCAACCTGATTCCAGGATTGGAACTTTTCATCCCACCCCTGACCATGGGAGAAGAGAGGGGCTGGAGTTTGGATCAGCGGCCAATGGCCAATGATTTAATCAATCGTGCAAGTGTAATGAAGTTTCAATAAAAAAACAAAAGGAGAGGTGGCCGGTTGGCTCAGTTGGTTAGAGCACAGTGCTCTTAACACATGGGCCAATGAGCTGCGCCCTCCACAACTAGATTGAAAACGACTTGACTTGTAGCTGAGGGGTGCTGGAAAACCACGCTATTCCCCAATAAAAAATTTTTTAAAATAAGAGAAAAAAAAAGGACTGGGTTTGGAGAACTTCTGGGTTGGTGAACACATGGAGATTCTGGAAGATTCAGGGAGAGCGGCAGGCTTGAAGAGAGCACTGAAACTCCGAGCCCTTTCCCTGTACCTTATCCTATGCACCTCTTTCATCTGGCTATTCCTGAGTTATGTCTCTTTATAATTGTAAGCCTAAAAATAAAAAGCCAAAGTGAGAAGAAGCAAGCATTTATTTGAAATAAAAAAGAATTGCAATCCGAGGGGATAGATTCAGGTAGAAACCCAAATTATGTCTCGATTATGGGGGAAAAGCAAGGGCTTTTTATGAGAAAAGGAAGGTGTGGGGACAGGGCCAGGCTCTCACCCTCACGTGGAAAGGTGCTCACTCGGGTAGTAAATGGCCATCAACTGTGATTGGATGGCCACCAGCTGTGGCTAGTTGGCTATCAGCTGTAACCAGTGAGCCATTGGCCACTAATATAACTGCTGTGGCTATGCTAGCAGCAAATGGGGGCTAGCAAGAAGATGGTGGCTGGCAAGGGCAGAGTGTGGATTGCAGTGAGGCGGATTGCAGTTAGCAAGTGAGGTTGGTTGGCAGAGAAGTGGACAGCGGGTTGTGGATCGTGCAGCTCCTGCTTCCTGTGTCTCCAACCCAGCTGCCAGTGAGACTATAGTGGTATGACTCCCCTATCTATGGCTCTGTGGGTGTTCCTTTTTGGCCTCACCATGTCCTGCGTTCTTATGTGGGGAGTGGGACCAGAGACCCTGCATGACACCCTGCATGACAGAAGGCAAATAATTACATGAATGGAAGGAAGGAATTCATATTGGTGTTAACAAACCGAGTTACCTTTTAGCTATACATGGCTGGTTGCTGATTCTAAGGAATGTCCATAATCACCAGTCTCTGTGGAAGGAGGTCTGCTTTCGCATTAGCTTTACAAACAGTTGTTTGTAAGATAATGTTGGTTTGGTCAAGTCCAATCATCCACACTCTCGTATTCCTAATTACTACGTATGTGCGGATGTGAACGGAGTCTTGGGCGGTGAAGAAGACTGATAGGAAGAAAACAGATTCATTTTCAATATGGTATTGGAGGAGAGCTGTAAGGATACCCTGCTCTGCCAGAAAGATGAACAAGTGGGTCCTAGAGCAAATTAAGCCTGAAACATTGTTGGAGGCAAAAATGACAAAACAGAACCTGTCCTACTTCCAGCACATCATGAGAATGCAGGATTCTTAGAAAAGACAGTAATGCTGGGGAAAATGGAAGGCAGTAGGAACAGAGGAAAACCAAATATGAGATGAACTGACTCCATAAAAGTATCCATAGGCACAAGTCTACAGGAGCTGAGCAGAGCTGCTGAGGTCGGGACATTGTGGATATCATTCATTCATAGAGTTGCTAGGAGCCAACTCAATGGTGCATAACATACAATCAAAAGTTATTTTGCCAAGTTCAAATATTCCACAGGTTTAAGGAGCAAAATATGCAAGGCAGTTCCTCTGGAATAGCTTTCTGACTCCATTTTAAAATGGATCCGCTTATGCCAACTTTTCACATAATAAACTAATAAGCAAAATCTAGTAAGCAAAATGTTCCTCTGAGTTCTGTGAGTTGCTCTAACAATTTAATAAAACCTGAGGAGGGAGTCATGGGAACCTCCAATCTATTGCCAGTCAGTCATATGCACAGGTAACAACATGGACTTGCAACTGGCATCTGAAGCGCGGGTTGGGTGGAGACCTGTAGTACTGAGTCCTTAGGGGTCTGATGTTATCTCCAGGTAGACAGTGTCAAAATTGAATTAATCGGTTGGTGGTGTTAGGAAAAAAATGTACATCGGAACTCCCAACCCCAGCCCATCCTCACTCGTGCCACAACTTGGGAAGTTCTGTACACTTAGTTGGTAATGCTTAAAATGAAAGTATCCTTTGCCCACCCTACTTCATAAGTAGTCACAGGTACTAGCAGTGTCTTGTGTATCTTTGTAGAAACTTTCCAAGGTTATACAAGCACATGAACATAGAATTTTCCCTCCTATACAAACAGATTCTCCTAATTAATGCTCTGCACTGATTTTTCCTAATGATATATGTCGTGCAGGGCGCCCTGCGGGGTCTCTGCTCCCGCTCCCCACTTAAGAATGCAGGATATGGCTAGGCCAAAAAGGAACACCCACGGATCCATAGATAGGGGAGTCATACCACTATAGTCTCACTGGCAGCACTATAGTCTCACTGGAGGCTGGATCCACACGACCTACAACCTGCTGTCCACTTCTCTGCCTGCCAACCCACCGACTCACCAACCAATGCAGCCGCGGCAGTTATATCAGTGGCTAATTGGCTCACTGGTTACAGCTGACAGCCAACTAGCCACAGTTGATGGTCATCTACTACCCGAGCCAGCACCTTTCCATGTGAAAGCAAGAGCCTGGAAACTGCTCTCTGGGACTCTGTCCCCACACTCCACCCCTACAGGGTCTCGCCTCAGAATTTATGTGACAAGCGTCTTCCACAAGGGTTCCTGTGCTATATTAGCCTACAGGCACCTACGGACGGAAAGAAACAGTAGCCTTGGGAACCAACAATGGCAAATCCCTTCCATCTGGGAAGATACATGCTAGCTTTTTGTCCTGGGAAAGGAGGGTCGCTGCCACTGGAACCTTTCCTGGTTTGTGGTACCAGAGCTTTATGGCAGTGATTGGGGGGTCCCTTGTGTAGTTTCAACATGTAATAGAACAGGGGACCCCATAATAGGCCATAGTGAGAGCACATAGGTTCCCCACAAAATCATCCCGATGTCGGGACCTCCATATACTACAGTCACTTGCGGTGGCCACTCAGCCACCACCCCTGGCATCACTTGCAAATTATGAGTCAAACCAGCCCCCCATGGGACTATCAGGCCCAACCATCAACAGTGGGGCGCTTTTGACCTGCCAGGGCCAAGTCCATTGCTGCCGTTCCCCTGCTTTCAAGAATGTGGATGCTGGCAGCAAAATGTTTCCATTTCTGACGTAGCCTGGCTTTAACAGAGTCTCACTGGTGGTAAACTGTAACTGAATGGGAGCGGCCATTCAATGTAGCAGAGCTTCTACAGGTGCGGGCCCTCCCTTCTGTGGTCTCTCATTCAGGATTCTCAAGGCGTCCCATAGATGCGAGGCCCAGTCATGCACTGTGGGAGGGTGGTTTGACACCCGGAGGCCTTGCTTCAAAAGGCCGTTGTAGCGTTCAATCATGCCAGCTGCTTGCGGGTTATACAGGGTATGAAACAATCATTGTATGTCCATCCTGGCAGCCCAGCGCTGCACTTCTTGCCCCGTAAAATGGGTACCCCTGTCACTTTCAAAGACTTGGGGATGCCCATAGAGGGCGCACAGCCGTGTAAGAGCGACCACTGTATGCCGCTGATCTGCAGCCGGCATGGCCAAGCAAACATCAACCCCGTAGGACTGTCCACTGCTGTGAACGCATACATAGCATTGCGGGCCTTAGGCAGGGGTCCAATGTAATCCACTTGCCAGCGAGTGAGGGGCACCCTCCCTCGCATAATCTGCTGTGTCTCCCAGGTGAGCCTCCGCCTTTGGGGGCTGTCCTGGGCACAGATGGACAATCATAGCAGGCATCTTCTATCTCCTGCCATTTCAAAGGCAGACCCCAGCATCTGCTCACCTGCCACATGGTTTGGCTTCCAGCATGCTGCAGTTTCCTATGCAGCTAATGGGCCACATCAGTGGCAGGAGCCCCTTCTAACCATCAGACCCATGCAAGGGCATCTGCTTCATCGTTACCTGGGGACACTAAGGGGGAGTGACCTGTGACATGCATTAGGGTCACCTCCTTTCTCTGCCCTAGGTCCCAGAGGTCCTGCCACATGGCTTGACCCCACAGTGGATGGTGTCCTACCAACCAGTTTTGGTGTTTCCACATAGGGAGCCACAATGTCAGGCCCCGCTGTCAGCACAAATAACCAAGGGCCCGGGCTCATGGCTGATTGTCATCCACACAGCCTGTAGCTCAGCCCACTGGCTACTCTGGCCTGTCCCAGTATCAAACCAAATGGTGTCTGTTTTGGGCTGCACACCAATAGCCGTCCAAACAGCTGCAGCTCCTCGGCTAGAACCATCAGTAAACCAGGCATCCTCAGGTACTGGGGCTGTCCTTCTCTGTAGGGCGAGGGCTCCAAGTCCTCCCCCCTAAGCAGAGCGCTTGGCTCAGCCTGGGCTACAAGCTCCACAGGCCCAGGACTTGTTGTAGTTCTGTGCTCAAAGGGCTTGAACTAAGGGTGCTATGTTGCTCCAAGTAGACACCCCACTTGGCGAGGGTGGTGGTCTGTGCTCCCCCCCCACCCCCCGTTTTGGGTCCCTGGGTCCACGTACGGACCCACCCCTGGATGGGATAGTTTGTTTGAACCAACACCTGTGCCGTTCCTGTGATGGCTTCTGTGGCCACTAGGGCTGCATACACAGCAGCCAGCTGTTTCTCTATTAGAGAGTAGCGGACTTCCACTCCTTTCCACAGTTGGGACCAAAATCCCACTGGCAACCGGAGACGCTCCTGCCATTGCCAGAGGCCCCAACCATACCCCTCTTGGGTTACGTGAACATCAAGTTCAAATGGGCGGCCGGGGTCCACTACTTGCAGAGCCTGTGCCTGCTGCACTGCCCGTTTTGTGGCAACAAAGACTCGCTCTCTACCTCTGTCCAATCCCATGAGGCCCCCTTTTTTTATCATGTTATACAAGGGCCTTGACATTTGTGCTAAATGGGGTAGAAATACCTGCCAATATCCTAGCAGACCCAAACACATCTGCAATTGGGAGACCTTAGTCGGCTGGGGAAAGGCTTGTATTTTGTCAATAATCACCTCAGGTGTAACCTTTGTCTTACCCGACCACACAACACCCAAAAACTTGACGGATAAGCCAGGGCCTTGGACCTTTTCCTCATTCACCACCCAGTCACGTGACTTCAGGTGGCGGAGAAGAGAGGGAGCTGCTTGCTCTAAATCTGAAAGAGAATCAGATGTTAATAAAATATCATCAACAGAATGAAACAAGGCCACAGAGGATGGGTGATCCCACTGTACCCAAATCCTGGGCTACGAGCCTGTGGCAGATAGTGGGGCTGTGCAAGTATCCTTGCGGAAGGACTTGAAAAGTCCACTGCTGCCCGTCCCAAATAAAAGCAAACTGCTCTTGACACTCGGGTGCAATGTCAATGGAGAAAAAAGCATTGGCCAAGTCCACTACATAGTGATAGGTTCCCAGGCGGACAGTCAGACGATCCATTAAATTGTGAATTGAAGGCACTGCAGCGTGCAAGGGGGGCGTCACCTTATTTAACTCCCTGTAGTCCACAGTCATTCGCCAGGTCCCATCTGGCTTCTTGACAGGCCATACTGGGGAGTTAAAGGGACTGTGCGTTGGCCTCACAATATGTGCCTTCTCCAATTCCAATATTGTACGACCAATCTCCTCCTGCCCTCCTGGCAGGTGGTACTGTCGCACTGTAACCACGTGCCAGGGCTGTGGCAACACTTGAGGAGGGTGGCGAGCATGCCCGCGTGTCACCGCTTTTACCACCTGGATCCGGAGACGGAACTCTCCTACCGACGTCTGTAAGCTGAGGCCATGTAGCACGTTCACCCCTAGAATATACTCCAGAACAGGGGAGACATAAACCTTGTAGGTACTAGGGGGAAGCCTTCCTATACCATGTGGTAAGGAAACAGCGTTTACAGTCACAGTCTTTCCCCCGTAGCCATCAATGCAGATTGCTGGTCCGGGGAACAGTTCTGGGTTCCCATAAAGAAGACTGCAGTCTGCGCCAGTGTCAACTAGGGCCACAACCCTCTGCACATTAGAAGGGGACCAATCTATGGACAGTTTCACATGGGGCCTCCGGTCCCCACTAGTCCCCTCTGATCGGGTACTTTGGCCCCACCCCTAATCAAGCTGAAAGCAGTTGGCCTCAGGTGGCTGCATGAAGTCCTGGAGGGACATGGGTCGCGCTTTCCCAGATTTCTCCTTTAGGCTTCTCCGGAATTGCTGTTCCGGATGCAACTGTGTCCAAAGTTCCAACAAGAGTGCATTGGGTTGTCAGTCTATTTTTTCCCGATGGACCCCTGCTGCCATGAGATCACGCCACATCTGTGCACGTGTTACTCTCTGAGGCCCGCAACCTCGCCCCTTTACTTTTGATTTGGGGTTCCAGGTCTCGACTGCTCGGACCTCCTGTCTTAATTTCCTTTGCTCTGGCTTTCAACATCCCCTAGGGTGGCCATGGCAATTGTAACTTCATGAATCCGCCGCCCCACATAGGGCGTAAGAATGGCAACCAAGGATCGAAAAGCACTCGCAGGTGCAGTATCCAAAACCAGATCTCTCACGCTGGCTGTAAAAAAGCTCGTCATCCGGCCCCCGCATATTAGGGTTGAAAACAGCATGTCTCATACCCATTTCTCAGATGATTTGAGTAAGTTCTGTATATGACTGCCATTTTCTCACAGTGTCTGGCAGCTCGCCAACATGTCCCCATACTGTGTGTACTGCAGCAGTGAGCCATTCCATTAGAGAGTGGTTGCCCTGGTCTTGGGCCAACCTATGGCAGTTCTGTAACCTTTGTCACAGGGATGGATGCACTGTCACGAAGGCTAGCTTTTCCATCTCTCCTGGGGAGCAGTGAATATTATCTGCTACTTCATCCCATAAACGTAGTAGCCAAGCCGAGACTGGCTCTCCAGGGTGCTGTCGGTACTGCCTCCCCATCTCCTGCAACTCAGTGGGAGTGCAAGGGGTGTAGGTTGTGAACTCAGTCACAGCTGGGTTGCCTGAAGCAACGCCCCCGGGGCCCAAAGGTTGCTCACGTTTTACCTTTTGCTTCAAGATTGGCTGGGCTTGGGGGTTGGGAGCTACATTGTCTCCACTCACTTCCTCCGCCTCTGCCTCAGAATCTCCACTGTGGGGCCCTTCTTCTAACAGGCGGACCCTAGCTTCCAGTGCCTCCAACCAGGACACATGGTCTGGCACCGGGGCTCTTTCAGTAGGCGCATTTTCTGTGTTGAGACTCAAGGCCATGAGGAACATCCTGCCCACGCGGCCTGCTGTAGCCTTCTCCTCCTCCGGCAACTGCTCAGCTAAAACCTGCAGGGCCCTCTCCATGCTGGCTGAAGAGCCATCCACATCCTCCCACCCCTCCTTGGGGGTCCAACTCCTGAGAACAGTGGCCACCGGACACCACACACTGTGTGGGGACCACACGTCCTCCTGCCCAGTCAGACTCCATTCCTACCTGGTCAGAATCCTGCTCGCTGTGCCAGGTGTCTGAGTGGGTGGAGGCCTCTGTGTAAGATGTCCACAACTCTAGGAGTCCAGGGCAGCAGCAGACTACTAAAAGGAAGATGACACTTGCTCTGGCCAACAGAGCGGCATGCCATCCCGAGGTTTGAGTCTCCCAGGCAGACCGTGCCTCCCGTTCCCGGTGTCGCTCCTCACGGGCCTCCCAAGACTGAGTTTTCACACGCACAAACTTCTTCACCATCCTTCAGTAAGTTTTGGCTGGCACCACACCCTGCTCGCTAGGCCATTTGTCGTGCGAGGCGGCCTGCGGGGCCTCTAGTCCCACTCCCCACATAAGAATGCAGGATATGGTGAGGCCAAAAAGGAACACCCACGGAGCCATAGGTAGGGGAGTCATACCACTATAGTCTCACTGGCAGCACTATAGTCTCACTGGAGGCTGGATCCACACGACCTACAACCTGCTGTCCACTTCTCTGTCTGCCATCCAACCAACTCTTCCAACCAACGCAGCCATGGTAGTTATATCAGTGACTAATTGACTAACTGGTTACAGCTGATGGCCAACTAGCCACAGCTGACGGCCATCTACTACCTGAGCCAGCACCTTTCCACGTGAGGCCGAGAGCCTGGAAACTGCTCTCTGGAAACTGCTCTCTGGAAACTGGGTCATATGGAAATTCTATACTTAACGTTTTTAGGAACTGCCAAGCTTTTTCCCACAGTGGCATCACCATTTTGCTTTCCCACCAGAAATGTATGAGGGTTCCAATTTACCCACATCCTCACCAACACTTGTTCTTTTAAAAAATATATATATAGGTGATAGATAGTAGGGGGTTTGGGGGCAGGGTGAAAAGGTGAAGGGATTAGATACGAATTGGTAGTTACAAAAGTCATGGAGATGTAAAGCATATGCAATCTAGTCAATAACATGATAATAGCTATGTATAGTGCCAGATGAGTACTAGTTAGGGGATCACTTCTTAAATTATACAAATGTCTAACCACTATGCTGTACACCTGAAATTAATATAAAATAATATTGAACGTTAACTGTAATTGAAAAATTTAAAAAGCTGGGGAAATGGTGAAGGGGAATAAAAGGTTCAAATTTCCACATATAAAACAAGTGAGTCATAGGGATGTAATGTACAGCATGGGAAATATAGTCAATAATATTGTGATAGTGTGGTACAGTCAGATGGTTTCTGGACTTATTATGGTGATCACTTCTTTAGGTATCTAGATGTTGAATAATTATCGTGTAACCTGAAACAGACATAATGTTGTATGTTAGCTATATTTTTTAATACAAAATCTTTAAAAAAATAAAATAATTATAGGTATCTTAGTGGGTGTGAAGTGGAATCTCCTTGTTGTTTTGATTTGCGTTTCCCTGATTGTTAATGATGTTGAGGATCTTTTCATGAGCTTCTTGATCATTTGTATTTTTTTATTTGGAGAAATGTCTATTTAAATTCTTTATCTATTTTAAATTTTTTGTTGTAGAATTGTAGGATAGATCCTATGATTTTTAAAACATATTCTGGGTAGTAGATTCTTAGCGGATATATGATTTGCAAATTTCTCTCCCATTCTGTGGATTGTCTTTTCACTTTCTTGTTGGTGTTCTTTGACCCAAGAGTTTTTAATTTTTATGAAGCCCAATTTGTTTCTTTCATTGCTTGTATCTTTGGTTTCATATTTAAGAAACCATTCCCTAATCCAAAATCACACAGATTTACACTTATGTTCTCTTTTAATAGTTTTAGAATTTTAGCTTTTACATTTACATCTCTGATCTATTTTAATTACTTTTTGTATATGGTTTGAGGTGGGGGGTGTAAATTTTTAATATGTGGATATACAGTTGTCCCAGTACCATCTGTTGAAAAGATTATTCTTTCCTCCGTTGAATGGTCTTTAAAACAATATATTTTTGGCATAAATACATACATATACAGGTATTTTCTATTCTTTTCAATATTATTGATGTACCTTATTTTTAAAGTTTGTTTCATAATAAAACATTCATCTATTCAATAAATATTTACTGAGAGTCTTTGCTGCTAGCCTCTGGGCATACAGATGTGGGTGGTACTGACACAGTGCCTGTCCTCACGGAGTCTACATTCTAGAGAAGGGCACAGACAATGGATTAACAGAGAAAGGGACAAATAAAAACAATTGCAAGTGAGAGTTATAAGAGGAAACAAAAGGGGGAGGTGGAGAATAAGGGTGTACTTTGGATCTGAAGGCCAACTAAGTCTTCCCAGAGGAATTAGAGACCAGCCGTGCAAAGATTCTGAAGCTGTAAATAGTTTCACCTTTTGGAAAAACTGGGAAAAAGATGGGGGCAGTGAGATTGTAGAGTGAGGGCTAAAGTGGTGAGAAATGAGGGCAAAGAGGGAAGGGAAGGGAAGATCAGGTGAGAAATGGGGAGCACAGAGTAGAGGAGCATAATTAGATTTGCATTTTTGGAAGACTATGAGAGACTGCCCTGTAGATTGGGTGGAGGCAGTGGTGGATGGAGGCTGAGGACCAGCCTATGGAGACATTTTCTTAAGAATTATGAGTGAAATAGGGGTTTGGATCTGGGTGACTGTGATATGAAAAGTGGAGGGACTCCAGATTGAATCTGGAGGAATGGGGTTAGGGGAGGGAGGCAGGGCAATGGCTGAATTGAGTCAACAATGAGTAACAGGGCTATGGTGTGAGATTGTGTGAAGTTTACCGGGAAGTGCAGTTGGAAGTGTACGCAGAAGTCCAGTCAAGGAGGCCCTGCGTGCCAGAAAAGGATGTGGGGACACTGCAGGAGGGGTCGGTGGCCAGAGGTCAGCAGTGGGATGGTTCGCAGTTTAGTCAGCTCTCTAAGGAAGTAGTCCAGCCCGGTTGTCATGAGCTAAATGTTCCAACCCTGGCTCTCCCAGTTCCTGGCTGTACGATCTAGGGCAAGGGACTCGAGCTCTCTGTGCCTCAGTTTCCTCACACTTGTGTGAACGGTGCCAACTGCAATCATTAAACCAGACGTAACACGATTGTTCTAAGTCAGGCTAGTCTCGTACCCTGGTAGGGAATCAGACCTCAGCTCTCCAGGACTGGGATTGGCCCACATTCCCCGGCCTCACGGAGCGGCCCTGACGTCACGCGGCCCAGTTGCCCTCGCGCCCCGCCCCGCGGATCACGCGCACGCGCCGCTCCGGGTCGCGCACCGCGCCGAGCTTTGGCGTCGATCCGTCGGGGCGGCCGCACGGCGTCGCGCACGCCTGGGCGGGGCACAGCGCGCTTCTTCCGAGCGGCGGCTGCGACGCCCCAGCTGGGCCCAAGATGGACCTGCCCGCGCTGCTCGCAGCTCGGACCCCGCGCGGAGCCCAACATGGCGGCGGCGGCGGCCCCGGCGGACTCTGCCGAGGCCCGGGGCCGCCGCCGAATCCGAGTCCCGCGCGCCGCCGCCTGCTGCTGCTGCGGGGTCCCGAAGATGGCGGGTCGGGGTTGCGACGAGGGGAGGCCCGGGCGGCGGCGGCGGGCCCCGGGCCGAGCCCACCGCCCCTCGAGGACGGCGGTGACTCCTTCGTGGTTCTGCTGGAAGTACCGCGCAGCGCCGCTGTCGAGGCCCCCGAGCGGCGGGAAGCGGAGTCTGGCACCGGCGCGAGCCCCGCCGGTCGCCCGCAACAGGGCCCCAGCGGCTCGGCCGCAGCCCCGGGACCCAGCGCGGCCCTCGCGGGCACAGTCACCATCAGCAGTCAAGACTTGCTGGTTCGTTTCGACCACGGCGTCTTCACGCTGGCCGCCGCGCCGCCGCCGCCTGGCCCACCCGCGCCGCCGGGCGAGGAGGCCGCCAGCCCGGCCGAGGGCCGCCGCGGGCCCCCGGCCCCCGGCCCCAGCGCACCCGGCTACCGCTGTCCCGAACCGCAGTGTGCGCTCTCCTTCGCCAAGAAGCACCAGCTCAAAGTGCACCTGCTGACGCATGGCAGCAGCCAGGGCCGGCGGCCCTTCAAATGTCCCCTGGACGGCTGCGGCTGGGCCTTCACCACCTCCTACAAGCTTAAGCGGCACCTGCAGTCACACGACAAGCTGCGGCCTTTCGACTGCCCGGTGGGCGGCTGCGGCAAGAAGTTCACCACCGTGTACAACCTCAAGGCGCACATGAAGGGACACGAGCAGGAGAACTTGTTCAAGTGTGAGGTGTGCGCCGAGCGCTTCCCCACGCATGCCAAGCTCAGCTCCCACCAGCGCAGCCACTTCGAGCCCGAGCGGCCCTACAAGTGTGACTTTCCCGGTAACCGCGGGCCTGCGGGCGGGCTGCGGGGGGCTCCCGAGACCCCAGGTCCAAATTCAGTCGCTCAGAGTGGGTGCGGCGGCGCCCTGCCTCCGGCTGTTAGGTTGGGCAGATTTAAACGCAGTGGGCCAAGTATGAGGGGCGGGAGCGGAAGCGCCCCGGTGTTTGTGTTGTAGTTCTTCCCAGAGCATCTGAACCCTGCATTGCTGCGGGGATTTCGACAGTGAGGTAGCACAAATAATCAGACGTACTTCCCCATGGTGGAGGCAACAGATGTGTCTGAAGGTGCTTCCGGTTAACGAAAGAAATAACTGCACCTTCCCAGAGATTTGTTATCAGGTTTTCATTTTCCTCCGTCTCATCACTTAAAAATACTCATCAGATATTTACAGGGCACACACTCGGTGCTAGAGGAAAACATGAATAGCCAGGTGCAAGACCTTAAAATGGTGTAGTACAGTTTTTGTGCCCATTATGCTTTCCTTTGGACTTCACAGTTTCCTGAAGTTCTAGAAAGCATCCTCATTTTACAGATGAAGTGTCTGAGGCCGAGCAATGTGGAAAAAAATCCAGTGGTGGCTCTTTCTCCAGTGATTCCCTTCCATGGTGGGGAGATAAGGCTTCAACACTGAACTCTTCACCAGAATGGGCAGGTTTAGGTGACCTAAGAAAGACAATGTCTCTAGGGAGGAAGAGAAGATTTCTACATGGGAAGATGGCTTGGGGGGAATAGGGTAGGAGGCAGTGCAGGTGGGTGAAACTGCAGAGCTGAGGCAGGGAATGTGGGTTGTGGTAAGGGTGGGGGAGGGCCAAGCAGAAGATGAAGGACCTTCCATGGCCTCTTCATGAAAACAAAAAGGCAAGCGTGCGCTTAGCATGAGCTCCTGTGTGTATTGACATGCTATATGCAATGAGGGCTCTCCTAATGTATACGTTATAAAATATACTCTAGTATAGGGAGTTTGAAAGAGTGAAATGAAAAATACTAACAGGTTCCAGTATTTTCTTCCCATGTGCTGTGAATTGTCTTGTGCATCCTTCTTTGTGGGGAACATAGCTTTACGCCACTAATTGGAAACCTTTTTCAGTCATGTACTCTGGGGATCTGACAGTGGCTTAAAAACTTCCCTAGTAAAATGCATAGAGAGGATGATTCTGAGAAGATCAGGAATCCAGCCTACTTTAGGGCATGAAGTCTTCCTGAGGATTTTGAGTAGGGTGATCAGTGTTCAAGATGGATAGAAGCAGGAGAGGGATCAGTGAAGCCCCATGAAATGTTCCAGATAAGAGTTTCCTGAGGACTGATCTAGGCAGTAGCAGTGGGAATGGTAAGGTGGCTCCATGTAGCAAAGATGCAGAGACAGAATCAAAGGGCTGGATTGTAGATGTGGGGAGGGTAGTTTTCCAGTATGCTCAGATTTACCTAACTACACCAAAGCCTAAAACGGGGAAACGGGGGGGGGGGGGGGGGGGGGGCAGATTTATGGCAAAGAGGATAATTTTAGGGCATTTAGGGAGATTAGCATTTCCCAGTTCAGTGTTGCTGGGAAGAACAGGGTTCCTTGGGCCAGTCAGTACTTTTATGTGGTGCTGTGCAGTGTGTATCTATCTGCTGGGTGGTTTACAGTCACTATGGTAGCATGTTAAATGCTCATGAGAAGAGCTGCAACAAAGACACCTGATAAGCATCTTGCAGCTTGATATTTTCCACCTTATTTGAACACTGAATGTTTTTGCCGAAGGAGAACCTACTGGTGTGGAAAGTACAGGAATTGCTCAGGTAGGCTCCTTCGGCTGGTGGCTCAACTGGGTGCTGAAGATGTTGGTGATATGAGTGAAGATGACCCTGGTAACTTCCTTTGACAGAGCAGGGAACCCTGAGGTAATGGGCAAAAGGAAAAAGAGAAGCCAGATGACAGAGATGGGGGCTGCCAGTTGCAGAGGATGTCAGGGAGGACATTTATAAGTATAGAGGTGGTGAAAAAGTCTCAAATATCACCATGTGGCCCTTTCAAGCTCAACTCTAACAAAAGTCTTGTTCCTTGGCATATAATTTCTTTCATTGTGTTTTCTTGGGTCTCACATGGGCAGCATTGACATTGAGTTCAAATGTGTGCAAGATCTGTGCTGCAGAGCTGGGAGCAGATGGCTGTGACTGGAGGACTTTTCCTTTGATCAGATCCTTCATCTCTAAGTCACATCAAAACAGGTGGCCCTTCTGTGCCTGTTGGCTGCCCTTAGCTACTCCTACTTTAGGTATTATAAAACCGGATGTCAGTGGTCGTAACTTTCCAGAGGTACTTCTGAATCATTTTCTTCCTTGTTTGCTTCAGTGTGAACAGTGTCCTGGGTGGTGACTTGTGTAGCTGTGTTCTGTGATTTTTGCCACACTAGTGAGCAGGTTTGTATTTTCTTTGTTCAGGCTGCGAGAAGACCTTTATCACGGTGAGTGCTCTGTTTTCCCATAACCGTGCCCACTTCAGGGAACAGGAACTCTTTTCCTGCTCCTTTCCTGGCTGCAGCAAACAATATGACAAAGCCTGTCGCCTGAAAATTCACCTGAGAAGTCATACAGGTAACGAGCTAGAGAACGCAATGTCATTTGGTCCCAAGATTTTTCTTTGTATTAGCTTGCATTTGTAATTATATGGTATAACTTTCTTTTCTAAGGTGAAAGACCTTTTATTTGTGACTCTGACAGTTGTGGCTGGACCTTTACCAGCATGTCTAAACTCCTGAGGCACAAAAGGTAATCTTTACATTTTGGTTGAATTATCACTTTTGAAAATGGTTTGTTAGCAGCAGAAGCCTATGGATGAAATATCTGTAGATTTTTAAAGGAAAAGCCTAGTGTAGATAATTTGGAAAATTCAGAAAGCTGTAAGAAAACCGCTGAGAATCTGATTCCCTAAAGTCAGTTTTTTTCTGTGTATACTTGTTTTTAAGCTTAATTGGCACCCTTTATATACAATTCGATATTTTTAGAAAATTAATATGTGGAATAAGCTTTCCTCATGTCGATACAGACTTTCCATGGTGATAATGACAACCTTGGAGCGTTCAGCGTGCATGCAGTTGATATTCAGCACTTTGCGTGTATATCTCGTTTAATCTTCATGACAGCTCTGACTCTGGTATTTTTATTCTCTCTGTGTTGCATTGGGACTTGAGGTTGAGTGGTTTGTCCATGCTTGCACAGCTGGGGTTTGAGGTATTTAATATAAAAATGTTACTCAGGAAAAGACAGTGTTTGTAAGTGGGCTTGAGAAGGTCCTTTTAGCATTGCAGTGGATTTTCTGTGCATACTCTCATTGCCCTCTGTGGGTTGGAAAGCTTGTTTATTATCGGGCTTCCTATACAGTGGATGTAGCTTTGTTAATACATTGGGCTCATACATTGGGACTGTTGCTAGATTGAAGCAGCAGTGATCATTCTGTGTCTGACTGTGGGCTCAGCTAGGTCATTAAAGTAGAATTCCTAATTAACAGGGTGGCTAAACTGCAAATCTGCTCATATCAGCTAGAGACACAATTAAGATTTTCTGAAATGTGCAGATCATTTTTTTTAAATGCAAAGAGTTTGTAGTATATATTGCAGAATTTTGAACAACGGGTTGTGTGAGTAATCACAGTGCCCTGTTTTTCTGTTCTGGCAGGAAACACGATGATGACCGGAGATTTACCTGCCCTGTTGAAGGCTGTGGGAAGTCATTCACAAGAGCAGAGCATCTGAAAGGCCACAGCATCACCCACCTTGGCACAAAGCCATTCGAATGTCCCGTGGAAGGTAGATTTTAACATTGCTTTGAGCTGTAAACTAGCACCACGTCCACATTGATGTTGTAATTTTTAGTTGTTTAAAGGTAAGTTTTAGTTGCTTAAAGACAAGGTGAGCGTAAGTTGTAGCGTTACATTTACTTGGCTGGCTTGTGTTAATTGCTCTGTCGGGAACTGTGTATTGGAAGGAAAAGATTTCAATATCAGCCTGGGTTTGACTCTTGGCCCTGCAATGCACTCACTAGATCTATGGCTCTAGTTAGTTACCTGTTTAATTTGGTGGTTGTGAGGATTAGATGAAATAGCATGTGAAAAATGCTGGTTTTGGCATCTGGCACATACCATAGACGAACTAAATGGATGCTATGTGTGCTGCGATTGGACAGCAGCAAAGCTGGGCTAGCTTTCTAAAAGGGGTATTAAGGAAATTTTGTCTTTAAAACACCAAATGCGTAGTTCATTCATCAAAAGTCTGCTGTGTGGCTTGGCTGTGCTGGCCCTATGCTAGTGCTGCAGAGGCACTGGAGGTTGGCGGAGGCAGGTCAGGCTACAGATATGAATTCAAATCCTGGCTCTACCTCTCCCTAACTTGGTGACCTCAGGCAAGCTTCTCTGGGCCTCAGTTTTCTTATCTGGAAAAGAGGTTAATAAAGCTGAGATCAGTTCCTAGAAGGTAATGAATGTAACACAGATGGTATAACCAAGACACAGTGCTCTCATCAACACTCAGTTGGGGTATGGCAGGTTGACAGCTAACATTCAGGGTGCTGTGGCGGCCCAAAAGAGGTCACCTGAACTTTTCCTAGGGCATGGGTCGTGGGAATGGCCTCCCAGTCAGCTGAAGAGTGAGGGATAGCTAGTCAGGGGTGGAGGTGGCAGAAAGATCAGTGTGGGGAAGTCTCCCAGAGCTGAAAGAGCAGCAGCCTTTTGATGTTTGGGGCATATTTTTATTTAGGCTCAAAAATATGTTTGGGATCATATTTTTGTTTAGGCTCATGCTGGTTTCCTGGGGAAATGGTCTGGTGTCTGGACTGGGGTTTGGCAGTGGAAGGGAGAGAAGGCATAGACGGAAGAGATAGGAGTTAGAATTAACAGTGCTTGGTGAGGGTTTTGGAAGGTGGGGCTTGTGGGAGAGGCAATCGTTGGGATCAGTATCTCAGTTTAGAGGGGGCCACAGGGCAGGTAGTGGGAGGCAGAGGAGTTGGGTTTGGACATACTATATTAGGTACCATGGGCTTTCCTAGTTCAGATACTCAGAGGGGCTATGCTGCTGGGGCTTGGTGAGTAGGTGGGCTGGAGTGAGGCAGGCAGCACACCAGTAATCATGTAAGCCATGGAAATGGATGCAGTTCTCAAGGAATAGTGTACAGTTGACCCTTAAACAATATGGGTTTGAACTGTGCGGGTTCACTTACATGCAGACTTTTTTCAGTTGACCGCAGCTCAATTGACCCATGCAATTCAAATCCATGTTGTTCAAGGGTCAACTCCGTGGTTGGGAATCTGCGTAGTCAGAGGGATGACTATAGTCATAGATGTGGATTTTCAACGTTAAGTCAGTGTACTTAACCCCTGCATTGTGCAGGGATCAACTATATATCGAAGAGAGGCAGTATCACGATTAAGAGTGTGAATGCTGGAGTCAGACTGCCTGGATTCAAATCCCAGACCTGCCACTTTAGTAGCTCTGTGAACTCGGACAAGCAGATTAAGCTCTCTGTGCCTCTTTTCCTCATCTGCAAAGTGGTAATAAATTCTCATAGGGTTGTTGTGAGGGTTCAATAAGTTGTTTAATTAAGGGATATAGAAACCATCAGAAAATGTCACCTACTGCTATTATTATGATCGCTATTAAATAGCAAAAGAAGGCCTAGGACAAAACCCACAAACTCAGGTAAAAAAGTAGAAAGGGACCCTGGGAGGGGCTTAAGAAGGAACAGGGAGAATGGTAACGTTGGTGGCACTGAGGCCAAGAGAAGAGGTTTGGGAAACGAGTGCTGAGGCTCGACAGAATGGTGAATGTGTGGGGCTCCTCTGGCAGACAGGGTCATCTGGTCTTTCTGCTTATAAAGCAAGGTTCAAGGTTCCGTGGAGTAGCTGGGGGAGAGCTCTGCTCTGGTACCTGAGGGGTGGGCTAAGGTGAGGCTGAAGATGCTTGTGCCATCCGCCTTCTAGAGGTGTTTCAAGGAAAACGTAGGAGGGGTGTTTTGTTTTTCTTTTGGTAACTATATCCTTGAGAACTTTGAGTAAGTTGAGTGTTGAGGCACCGGTAGAGAGAGATGCAGATAATGAGAGAGAGGGGTGATGGGGCAGTGGTTGGTTGAGAACTCTTTTCTTGGGGAGTGGCAGTGAAGGCAGGAGCTTGATGGAGGGTTCTCAGAGCCCTCTTTCGGACAGGGCGAGAGTTGATAATTCTTGAGTTCAGGTGATTATACCATTTTCTCTGCTTTAGTAGATGTTTGAAATGTTCCATAAGAAAAAGTTAAAAACAACCACCTCCCTCCTTTTCCATGGTAACAGGAGGAGGAGGAGGAGGAGAGGATAGGACCATTGGCAGCCAGCATGTATGAGGGAGGGCAGGTGGAGGACTGAGGACAGCGTATTCGAGATGGGAGCTCCTCCAGGGCACGTGTGATGGTGTCTCTGGTATGTCGCAGAGTGTCTCACATGGAGTGGAGGTTGGTATATGTTTGTGTGGTCACCATGTAAATGATGATGTGAGCTGAGCAGGTGCCTGTGGAGTTGGGGGTTTGGAAAGAAGGTTGTCCTTGATGGGCTGCTTCACCCCTCTCCAGGGTCGATTGACTTGGTATAAAGGTGGGTTGCTGTTTATTAATATCTTTGATTTGTAAAGAACTGGCACAAATCTCACTAGATAATGTTAAAGTTAGAAAAAGCTGTTAACACATGAGAAAATGGTCACACTCCTGGTCATCAAAGGAAATACAATTAAAATGAAATATATTTTGTTCCCTGTTGAATTAGCAAATATTTTAAAAAAATGGAAACTCAACTGCTGGCGAGAGTGTAGCGGGTATTCCCGTTGTGGGTGGCCCCGGCCCTTGGGAAAGCAGTTTGGTTGAAAAGTGTATTCAGCGCCTCTGCTCTGTGCGCTCCCTCTAGAAGTCTGTGCTGATGACTCCCAGCTGCAAAGGAGGGTTAGGGATATGGCAGATAGAGGTACTGCCATTCACTGCATGGAGAGAAGCAGGCATCGTAGACAGTGCACTTGGGGGTGAGACCTACAGTATCTGTTCTGTTGTGTTTTCCAAATGTTCTTTCATGAGCCTGACCAGGAAACAAGTTTGAAGCTTTATTTGAAAATGAAGTAAGTTCAAAACTACTCTTAGAGGCAGCCAAAGCCTTTACTTATCTGGAATTATCCTACCTTTATAGCCTCTTTTCCTAAAATAGCTCTCCTCTAGGCCCTGGACTCCAGCAACTCCACCTTGCCACCCCAAGAGGTACCATAGTGTAACGATGCTCTTTGCCACTTTGTTAGGTACTGCGTGAGTACTCTGTAGGATGATAATGGTTTATGTAGTCTTCATAACCTCTGTGACATCCCTACTTTACAGAAAAGAAAAAGGACACCTGAAAGGATAAATAAGGCCACACACTAGCGGGACTGAGCTGAAGTTGGGATCCAGTCATGCTGAGCTCCAGAGCAGGCTCTGTCCACTTGGCCCTGCTATCTTCATGGCTCCACACCTTGGCTTGGTCTCCTGCAGCTGGCGCCTCCCACTTATGGAGGCCCAGTCACCTCACATGCTACCCGCCTCTGGAGACCTTTTCTCTATCCTCTCAGGAGATGTACTATTTCTTCTGCTTCCATCACACTTCACAGCACCATAGCTGGTTTTATTCTGCCCTTTGTAATGACACTTGGTTGTTCACATGTCCCTACCAGGTCACAAGCTTATAGCTGCCAAGAACCCCACTTCCCCTTCTGTTCCCATGGTGCAGAGCTCCAACAATGGCAAATCGGGGCATGGATGAAGGTGGCTGTATTTTTGAATCTGTCTTGTGTACCCTCTGACCCATGTGCAGGTCTGTGGTCTTACTGACGGGCTAAGCAGTTGAGTAGTCAGCAAAACAGTGCCAACTCCAGGCTCTGCTCGTGTCCCTGACTTAGGGCCATTTGCTTGGTCCCTCTGGGCATCAGTTTTTCATTGGTAAAATGAAAAGAATTGGCCTTGGTGATTTATTGAGATGGCTTCTAACTACATGTCCTAGGATTATGATCGTTTTTATAGTAGTAACTTAATAGAGATGATTTGTATAAATTTTTGGCAATTGAATGTTTAAGGCATTGTTTAACAATTTAACGTAATCTATCCAGCAACCCTGTGTAATGGGTGAAGAAACAGGCTTAGAGTTAACTTGTCCAAGGTTACACGTCTTATACACAACTGGTGTGGGACTCCAAGTCTCCTTTTTAAAAGTTTGCTTTCAAATTTAATTTCTTGTGATGCTGCTCCAAGGGATATTAGGTGTATGTCCCTTGCCAGTGACCAAAGCATGGACATGCATTATCTCTTGATTCTGATGTGAGGAGGAAATGTCAACACTGGTTCGTTGGTAATCTGCAGGTTTAACACTCTTCATTCTTTTGGTTCCAGGGTGCTGTGCTAGATTCTCTGCTCGTAGCAGTCTCTATATTCACTCCAAGAAACACCTGCAGGATGTGGCTGCTCCAAAAAGCCGTTGCCCAGTCTCCAGCTGTAACAGACTCTTCACCTCCAAGCACAGCATGAAGGCGCATGTGGTCAGGCAGCACAGCCGGCACCCAGGTCTGCTTGATTCACGTGCCTCTTAGGGCTCTGTAACGATGTGTAAGCTCAACATGTGTCACAGAAGCAAAAGTGTGTTTCAGAAGTTGGCTGAGTCCTAGGTTAAGTTAATCTAGTGCAGTGAGGTCTTGGACCATGACTGCCAAGCCTGATGGCCTCTTTTGGACTCTTCTACCACTTCGTGCCTCTGCCTCACTGATCCTTCCTTGTCTGAAGTGCTTCCCTTGAAGAACATTCAGTCTTCTACTTTGTTGGCTTTTCCTAGCATGTGTCTCCTAAATCTGTATCCCCCTGTGACCTTTGTCCGAAGTTCTGAGCCTGCCCCTCCACCATTTCCATCTTCTTCAGCTTTTCTTTCTAAGTCCCGTGCTTCTTTCTGAACATTCCCTCCTGTTTCCTCTTCTCCACCCTGCTGCTAAGGAAAGTCCTTGAAGACAAGAACAGAGTTGTGTTTCAGGACCTGGATGGGAGTGGGGCGTGAGGGCAGAGAGGGAACCACGACAGTCGTCCAGAGGGGGAGTCTGGGCACATGAGGGTCTGCTCATCTGGCCACATGGTGGCATGGGACTTAGAAGCCTGCCTCTCGAGGCCACATGCATAGTCCTACAGGAAGGATGTTGAGGGCTCTGAGAAGGCATATGGCTGCCTGTCCCCTAGAGTACTCACACCACCCTGCTCTTTGGGGCGTGATGGGGTTGCTGCACCTGGCAGAAGAATTTCCCTGGCAGGTCCCGGGCAGTGAAACCCTAGTTAGCTGTCGAGTTACCTGAGTGTGTTGCTAACCAGGCCCTGCTCATTGCCACCTGTGTGACAGGCAGCACCAGCCTTGGGGCTCAGCCACTTTCCAGCTGTGTGATCCTGGGCTGGGTACTGGTCTGCTAGCCTCGGTTTCCCCATTTTTTAAACGTGGAAGATAATTTAAGTGGTTCTCGAATGAAATGTATTGTTAAAATGCCTGCAGCAGAGCTTGATAAGTTCAATGAATATTTATGTCCTTCCTTTGGCTTCTTCTGATCCTGTTTAGTGTGGTCACTTCTTCCCTCCTTTGGCTCTAACAGTGATTGCCATCCAGCTTTGTATTTAAAGAAGCTGCCCTTCCAAGCACTATGTGTCTTGAGGACTCATGAGAGGCTGTTACCTTGGCTCACAGAGGCCAGTGAAGCACCTTACGCTGGTGTTGAGAGGCTCTCAGTGATCGTTTGGGTGCCTGCCTCTATCTCTAAAATTAACCTGCTCCTGCCCAGCTCTGAGCTGCTGCTCTGTGATACCATGCGCCTGGCCTCTCTGCTCCTTCCCCTTGCCTCGCCTGGCTCATTCAGAAGTCAACAACAGCACCATTTATTCTCTGGATGTGAGAGCCTCTCAGGTGCTCCTATAGTGCCCGTGTTTCCCAGGCTCTGCATTTATGATGTGACATTGACTTCTGTGTCATTCTTCCATGCCGTATGTTAGGTGTAGATGACCAGGTTGACCCTGTGCTCACCTCTTGAGAAATAGGTACTTGGGAACGTCATTTATTGTGGACCAACTTTGCCAGGGGCTATGCCAGGCCTTGGATTGGCTGTTTGAGTTTCCCCTCATAGTGGTCCTGGACTGGGGGTGTGGGGGAGGTCCTCACCACTTTGTCACAGACAAAGAACTGAGGTGGAAAGGAGAAGGATTTGCCTGAGATCACATAGGGAAGGAAGGCTGGAGCAAGGTCCTGACTATAACTTTATGTTAGATGCTCTATTATTAATGTTTATTTAATGATTTTTGAATACCTGCTCTTTGCATTTAGCCCGTCTCCAGTAAATATCTGTGGAATTAATAAAGTGCTAAATAGGAAATTTGTGATCAAATTGGTTTCTGTTTGCACTGAGATAATTATTATTTATTTGTATAGGGAGCTGAGTCCTCAAGATTGTCAAGGGAATTTTTAGAAAGTTTTAAAAAAGAGGCAGTTTTTCATTTTTAATTATTCCAAAGAATCACTGCCATTTTCTTTCAAAATGTTTTATTAGTACTAAGAAATACTTAATGAAGAAGCCATAATATGTGGATCCTATATTTAAACTTCAAAGTAATATGACAACTAAAGAAGATATATTCTGAATTTGGTTATTTTTTCATTTATTTTTCTTGGGGTGGTGGTCTAAAGAGTTTCATTTTTTGCATGAGAAATATAGGCACTCTGACCTGGTGTCCACAACTAGAAAGTATGAGTTTGAGATTAGCTAACAGTTGGTGTGGGAGGAATAGAGCCAGGCAACTAAGAGCCTTTCCCTCTGTCTGGGGACTAGCACATTCTAGAAGCTGCAGGTAAGAATTTCTTGAGAAAGAATAACATCAGGTCCTTGTTTGGCTCCTTTGCCCAAATCCATTATGCTACTGTTGTCCTGTTTGCTTGGTGCTTGAAGAGTCCTCAGATTTGGGATGATTGGGTGCACTTGGGTATAACCCTAACTTGAATATTCATTGAAATTTTAAAAAATTATGTTAATGTTCATTCTCTTCAGGATGTTCTGATTTTAAGTTACATAATTGGATAATAAATAATCAAATGCTTGAAGAGTATTAGGACCAATAATTAAAACTGAATGAAGAGGGGGCGGCGGGATGGCTTATTTGATTAGAGCACAAGCTCTGAACAACAGGGTTACCAGTTCAATTCCCACGTGGGCCAGTGAGCTGCACCCTCCACAGCTAGATTGAAGACAACAAGCTGCTGCTGAGCTTCTGGAGGGGCATCTGGATGGCTCAGTTGATTAGAGCGCAAGCTCTCAACAACAAGGTTGCTGGTTCAATTCCCACATGGGATGGTGGGCTGCGGCCCCCCCCCCCCCCCCCCCAACTAAAGATTGAAAACGGCGACTGCACAACGATGTGGATCTGATGGGTCATGGAGAAACACACTCTTCCCCAATATTCCCCAATTGAAAAAAAAAAAAAAAAAAGGATGTTTAAAAAAATAAACTGAATGAAGAGGAATCTACTAAAATCGTTTCTATATAATCATTAAATCCTGCGCAAGAGCCGGGCACTGTGCCTTGTGCTGAGGGGCAAAGATGATCCAACAAACTCTGCACCCTCAAGATGATCAGTCTGGGGAGAGGGGGAAGTATTAGAGGTTGGGAATACAGTGGTCGTTGGTGGAGGGAGGCCCATGTCTAGAGCACCTGGGGGGACCTTGCCTCTTGAGTTCTCTGCAGCTCCCTAGAGCTGGGTCCACGGGCCAGTTTTTTCTCACTGATCACCCCCAGATGACTCAAATCTGTTTCAGAGTGGCAGCTTGTTGTGCAGTGGGACATAGAGTTTGATGAGACGTGAGTTGACATGAGCTGATTCCAAAAATATCCTAGAACCAAAATTTAGCTTGTGTCAGACTTCTGAAGATTTACGTTGTATGGAAAATTTTACCGTCTTCTCAGGCGTAGCTATTACATAGCAGAAAGAGTATAGTGTTTGTATCCAGAATCACATGGATTCAAGGCCTATTACCAATTAATATGACGTTGGAAATAATGTTATTTAGACTCTCGAGTCATTTTCCCCTGTCTGGAGAAATTCCTGACAGCTCGAGGATTTGAGACAACATATGTAAAATGCCTGATGTCATCACCCTGCCTTCGTTCAGTATGTGGCTACCTTTAGTGTGCAAGGCAGCAGGAGCAGAAAGAAGTTAGTTGAAGTTGCCTTAATGGGTCACTTGCTAACATCTGGAACACAAAACTTCTTTGTCTTCTAAAGGCATAAAATAACTGGAATGTTCCTTTCTTTTTCAGATATCTTCCCTCAGCTAGGAGCTCCAAGTTCTCTTCCACTCAGCAGTGAACTTGGCAGCCCAGGACAAAGCGAGCTCAACAACATAGACCTGGCGGCGCTCTTCTCTGACGCACCTGCCGATGGTAGTGGTGTGGCGGGGGCCTCGGATGACGCGCTGACTTCTGGAATCCTGACTATTGATGTGACTTCTGTAAGCTCCTCTCTTGGAGGGAACCTCCCTGCTAATAATAGTTCCTTAGGGCCAGTGGACCCACTGGTCTTGGTGGCCCACAGTGACATTCCTCCAAGTTTGGACAGCCCTGTTGTTCTCGGGACAGCAGCCACAGTTCTTCAGCAAAGCAACTTCAGTATGGATGATGTGCAGACTGTAAGTGCAGGAGCATTAGGCTGTCTCGTGGCTCTGCCTGTGAAGAACTTGAGTCAGGACCCACATGATTTGACCTCCAGCAGCAAGTTAGCAGTGAACACCACCACCACCACACTGACCTCTTCAAGCACCCCCCAGGGAAACACCTGTATCCCAGAACTGTTAGAACTGCCTGCTCCAATCAAAGTGGAACCAGACTCATCTGGACCTGACGCCATCAGGCAGCAAGAACGAAGCAGAGGGGTGCCCAGACCTGTGTTCTCCAGCCCTCCAGAAAAGCACAATCCTCAGAAAGACACAGGGCTCAGTGCAGGGACCGGCAACTTCTATTTGGTATGAAGTGCTATATTCAGTCATCACCAGATAGCTCACCTCTCTTATACTCAATTTTGAGGATGTTCTGGATTAATCATTTATGTGCAGACATTTCTTACTGGTTTGTGAAAGAATGGAGCCCTGGACTACAAGTCTGGAAATCTGAATTCTGATCATTGAGTCTGGAACTGACTAGTTTTTACAACCTTGAGCAAATCACTTAACCTGTCTGAGCCTTAAATTCTCATTTATTTCTAAAATGAGGGGGTTTGGCTAGATGATTTCTAAGGTCCTTTTGAGTTCTGTGATTGCATGATAATGTGTCTTCTTGAAGAAAATTGAGAGTATTTCATAATGTTGAGATGTTCTGCTTTTGTGCTTTTCACGTCATAATAGAATTACTGATAACCAGAGGAAGAGGAATTGCGTCATCAGCTGTCTTTAATGATTTAACGGACACTTGAAAACCAAGCAAAACAATTTTTTTAAAAAATTAAGATTAAGAGAAAAAGGAAATGGTTTGTGAACCTTTATTTCTGGAGGGTTATGAGCACTCTAGTTTTGAGGATTGACAGTTAATATACTTTAATTATATTTATGTCAGGTATACATTTAATATAATTTAATTTAAAAATAATTTAAAGATTGTTGGGAGAGAGTCTGACTTTTTCCTCAGGCTCAGATGGGAATAATCAAATAGGTTTTTTGCATTGTGGCACAGGTCAAGTTTGATGGTGGTATTATTCAAAATGCTAAATCTTATTTTACCACAATTTTTTTTTTAAAGTTCAATCCTTTGAATTAGGATCAATTGTGATGGACATGGTAACCCATCTACCATAGAGCCAGCTTTTATGTCTTTCAGTCTGAGAGAAGCTCAGTCTCTTGTCGAGCCTCTTCTGGTGTCTCGTTTGTTGAGGGGTCATAGCTACATGTGCTAACCTTATTCTGCTTGGGCGGCCGCAACGGTTGCCAGGTATGCAGGTGCTTGGGCCACGAGGGGAGATGGCTGAGGCTCAGAGATTAGTGGGGAAGCAGTGCCTGAGTGCAGGGCCTTGGTGCCTTGGGAAACAATAGTTGTTTGGTACCACTGCATTGTCAGAGGCCTAATTGGGTGAAGGCAGGAGGAGCCGCCATGACCTTGATCTTGACCCCTTGTTCATTGTCTCGCTAGCTGTGTGACGTTGGGCTGCCTCGATTCTCTGAGCATAGATGGTGTGTGGTGAATGGGTTACAGGTATGCCATGAGCTGTTGAGGGTTGTTTTTTTTTCTTCTTGTAGTGATAAGTATTAAACTATTTTTCATGTAAAACACAAATTTGCAATGGTTCATGTCTTGTTTAACTATTGTTTGGCTCTCTCAGTAAACTTCCTGGATTCAGTAACACAATTATTGTTTGGTTTGTAAGACTTGGAAACGAGCACTTACTGCCAGAGTGGCTCTGCAGTGGGTATGTATATGGAATAGAACATCCCCAGGTCTGCCATACAAGCATTATGTGGTATAGTCTGCACAGTGTTGGGAAGTGCTGCAGTAAATTAATCATGAATCACTGAGGGAAGACTGGTTATTTGTTTCAGACAGCAGAGAAGTATGTAATTTTTTTTATAACAGTTTCTGTATAAAATATTTTAATGTTTTAGACTTTGGAGGAATAAACTTTGCTTCTCTGGATAATAAAATTATGTATACTCTTCCAATTCTGATTTCTTTTAGCTATCACTATAATTCGATGTAGCATTTGATTCTCTGTGAGCCTTTGCTGGAGATTCTCAAAGAGTATTGGACTCCACTCTTTTCAGGAAGCAGACTTACTACATTTCAGTAGTTCCCTTGCTACTCTACCTTTGCTGTTTGGGTCAAGTGACTGACACACTTTTCTTTGATCTCAGGAAAGTGGGGGCTCAGCAAGAACTGATTCCCGAGCCATTCAACTAGCCAAGAAAAAAAAGCAGAAAGGAACTGGGAGCAACGCAGGTGAGGCTGTGTGTTCTGCAGTGCTGGGGGAGTAAGGTTTCTGAGAGTCACCCTGGACGTAATTAATGACAGAAGAAACACATAGGTGTTTCTATGTTCTTTGTGTTACTTTTATGTTCAGAATGCCCTTTCATCAACTCCTTAGTGTTATCTGAATTTAAGAAAAAAAAAGTTACTAGCAAAATCCCCAGTGTCAGTATGGATGTTTTATTTACCTAAAAAATCAGTGTCAAAATTAGTGGTTGCAAACTCCAGTGCCTGTTACAAGGTAAAGAGCAAAACAGAATGTGTCAGAAAAGTAGCTATGGAAACCTGATGCTAAATGGCCACTGGTCCTTGACCTTGGCATTGGGAACTCTGGGGATGGGGCTGCTGCTTTCCCCAGAGCCAGCCCCTGGATGGCATGTTGCCTTACAAATGCCCAGTTCAGAATTGTGTTGAAATCTTCTAACTTTAAAATGTCAGCAACTTTTTTGAATTTTTAAAAAACACTAAGTGGACCCAACAGGTCCTGCTAGTTTGTGGCCACATGCGTCTATACGTCTGTCCATCCTAAAAATGGAATAGTGGGGCCACAGTGCTTAAAGGAAACTACTGTAAATTTTTTTGTAAAGGTAACAGCGAATTCTTTAATGCTGTTTTGTATATTTCAATTACGTTTTCATTTATCTAACATTTATTTTCAAAATATCACGGGATATGTACGATTAGCAATATAATTTTATATCTTTCTCTTCTTAATAATATGGATTTTTCTTTAAAATAATAATAACCCCCTATTTTCTGTTGATATTAAAGCAAGTATTGCCCTATAAGGAATGTCGTCGTACATGTCAGTGTTCATTGTTACTGAGGAAGTGTTACCTCCACGGTTCACAAAGTGCCCAAATAGGACTTGCAGAGACAATAAAAGAAAGTGTGGTGGTGGTGATAATAGTGTGGAAAGAATGATAGAATTTAGCACATAAGCGTATTAGGCAAAGTTAATTAGGGAGCCAAATGCCTTTATTAAACTGGATAGGTAATCTCAACTTGAAGGAAAAAAAAATACTACGGACATTCAAGTGTATAATACGTTATACTCATTGCATTGCTTTAGAGTAACATCTGTAGAGGTGGTTTTACATTATTTTTATAGTTTTTGTAAATATTTCAGCATTATCTTTAAAAAAAATGAGGACACTAAAAAAACAGTCACATACTAATCATACTATTATTGGTTCATTAAAAATTTATCAGTATTTCCTTTATCAATATCTAGCAAGTGTTTAAATTTTAGTTGTCTCAAATCCCATAAATATTTTTTATAACTGAATCAATCCAAATAAGGCTCATATATTACTATTGGTTGACATGATAAGTCTATTTTACATCTACAGGTTTCTCCTTCCATCTGTCTCCCATATATTTGTTGAATATTCTGGCCAGGGTGGATTTTGCTGATTGCATCACTGTGGTGTAGTTTAACAGGTCCCTTTGTTTTTTGTGTTTCCTATAAGTTAGTAATTATGAGGTATGATCAAAACTATGGTGAATGTTTAAATAAAAAAAATTTATTACAATAGAAGACACATTGCCATAAATCCCCCTCAGAATACTCCCCCTTGCTTCAAACACACTTATCCCATCATTCTTGCCACTTTCTGAAGTAGTTCTGGAAGTCCTCTTTCGTGAGTGTCTTTAGTTGCGCTGTCATGGCTGCCTTGATGTCCTGAAATGATTCAAAATGTTTACCTTTCATGGTCATTTTGACTTTGGAGAAGAGCCAGAAGTCGCACGGTGCCAGATCTGGTGAGTAAGGTGGATGAGGACACAATTTTTTTTATTTGACAGAAATTACCACACAGCAGTGACATGTACCACATGTGATCACAAAATATGGTGAATGCTGCTGCTGAGTGCCATTCAGCGGAAAGGCAGGGATCTTCAGTATGGGAAGCGGCGCATTGAACTTTAGTGTGTGACAAGTTTCAACTTGTTCAGTGCAGTCAGTCAGGTGTGAGCTACAGTTGAGAGAAGGTATGTTTTAAAGTGTGCCGTAAATCTTCCATCATGACAACACTCTGTGTCACACATCGCTTCTGGTATACAGCAATTTCTGTCAAATAAAAACATTACTTTGTGTCCTCATCCACCTTATTCATTGGATCTGGCACTCTGACTTATGGCTCTTCCCCAAAGTCAAAATGATTTAGGACATCCAGGCAGCCGTGACATCGCAACTAAAGACACTCACGAAAGAGGACTTTCAACTGCTTCAGCAAGTGGCAAGAACGATGGGATAAGTGTGTTCGAAGTAAGGGGGAGTGTATTTTGAAGGGGATTAATGGCAATGTGTCTTGCTTTAATAAATTTTTAAAATTTAAATATTCACTGTATTGTTTGATCACACTTCATACATCTATAGGCTTGACCTACTTGAAGTTTGATTCTTGGGGGTGTGGGGTTAGCAAAACTCCTTTGCAGGAGGTGGGAGGCTCTTCTAGAGGGCCCTGATGTCTGGTGGTCTGTCCTGTGTTGTTAGCAGCCATCGATGACCAGTGACTGGATCTATTACTTCCTTAGGGGTTGCAGAAAGGATATTCTGTCATTTCTTTCTCATTACTAGCTAGAATACTTCTATAAAGAGCAATTTCTCATCAATCCTTTACCCTGAAGTACAGTTCATATAGGAAAGTCAGGATAAATGTCCAAATCTTTCTGTTTATCACTCTTCAAAATAATGAGCTGGTTTCTTAATATCTTCCAATAGTGGTCAAAATGTTTTTACACACGTGTTGATTTAAACATTCTGTAGACTTGTGGGAAATGGAAATCTGGAACCTGCCAAGTATTTAGCCTTCATATATGAAGGCAGTAGAAGAATTTTCGTGTAAGTGCGAAGGGTCACATTTTGCCACTTGTAACATCCTTGAAAAGCCTTCTTGAAGTAATGTAACCAGCAGAGAGATAGAGGAATATAAATAAAGGCCCACAATACCTTTTCTAAAATCTTTGGGGCTAACAGTGTTCCTCCTTCCCACCCCCTGACATTTTATTTTGCTAGAATTTTAGAGTTGCAGAAGAATGCTTCCCTTGTTGGCAGGATTCCATACGTATTGTCGCCTATTTGTGTCCTCTGTTGTGGTACCCTTCACCCAGCCTCCCTTCATCTTATTTTCCCCCAATTATGGCACATTTACCGAAGTTAACTCAATGATCATGGCCACCATCCTATTACGTGGACTGCAAGCTTTATTTAGATTTGACCAGTTTCCCACTGGTGTCTTTTCTGTTTCAGTGTCCCATCTGGGATCCCATGTTACATTTGATTGTTGCAACTCCTTCGCTTCCTCTAGTCTGTCTGTTTCTCAACCCTTCCTTGCCTTTCGAGATGCTTTTGAAGAGTGTAGGTCCCATAGTCTGGAATGTTACTGTTTGGGTGTCTCTGATACTTTTTCTTGATTATACTGAGGTTATGGATCTTTTGGAGCCAGAGTGAGGTACCCTACTTGTTGTATTGTATTGAGGCACATACAGTGAACATACTACTGGTGATGCTAACCTTGATCACTGGGTTAAGGTATTGTCTGCCAGGTTTCTCCATTGTGAAGTTACTATTTTTCCCTTTGTAATTAATATTTATTTTGAGATAGGTACTTTGAGATAGTGTGCAAATCTCAGGGGTCTGTGAGATCACCCTCACTTTTGATACCAAGCTGCAAGTTCGAGGTTCTCCAAGACCAGTCTTAAGTTTAATAATTTTCTAGAAGGACTCAGAACTCATGGTTATGGTTTATTGCAGTGAAAGGATACAGAATAAAGTCAGCCAAGGGAATAGAGGCATACGGCAGGGTTCAGGAGAGTTCCTAGTGTGAAGCTTCCAGTTGGCCTCTCCCTGGAGTTGAGACGGTGCTAACTTCTCCCACTGTGTGACAACACACAGTGTATTGGCAGACACAGGAGTTCACCCAAGTCTTGCTGTCCAGCTGTCAGGGCCATAAGCCTCCGCCATAAGTCACATTGTTATTTGGAGTGGCCCAGGGCCCCCAGGTAAACAGAAATACACCTATCAGGCAGGACATTCCAAGGACCTTAAGATTCTTTCCTAGGAGCCTGGGGTAAAGGCCAGACCTCACCTTGGGCAAGGTTAATCCATTCCTACAGTGTTTCCCCGGTCTTATTTTACTATAATGTAAGACCCGGTTTATATTAATTTTTGCTCCAAAAGACGCATTAGAGCTTATTGTCCGGCTAGGTCTCATTTTTGGGAAAATATGGTACACACTGCAGATACCTTGTTTTTCCTTCAACCTCTCACTAATTCAGCACTCAAGGGTGAATTTGCCTGTGGTATTATTACTGTGGTGTTTTAAAGGTGATTTTCTGTTTCTCTCATTTCTTTTACATTTATTGATTAGAATTCTTCTGTGAGGAAGAGCTGTCCTTTCTCCGAATTATTTATTCCTTCAGTTATATCAGTATGGACACAAAGATACTTATTTTATACTTCAGGTTATTATACTCCATATTATAATCAGTATTAATCAGTATTTATTTTGCTGGTCAAATTGTTCCATCTTTGACCACTGAGAGCTGTTGGGTTGGATTCTTGTGCCCTTTCGTCATGCCCCCGTCCTCGTGTTTTTGGGGGACACCTCCTTATTTACTTACTTACTGTTGGGGCACCAACAAGCTCTTGTATTATCCCTGGCTTAGTTCTGGAACCTGACACTTCTCCAGGAAGCCGTGTTCCTGTTGTTGAAGAAACTGAGGTCTGAGTGCTGCGCGTGCTTGTTGGTCACTGCTACCCATTGTGTCCAGGCTCTCTTGGCAGACGATGCTAGGATATGTATTTATGTTTTATTACATTGTATATCAATAGATATATTAACCCCTGCCAGCTGTGTTTTGAATTCAGCATATTTCACATTTTAGAATGGTAATAAGGTACATATGTTCTATATTTCTTAACATGCCTAGTTACTAGTTACTGCATTGGCACTTCAGTGAAATATATTCACTTAAATGGGATCAACTGAAACTATAAATAGCTTCATATGAGTCCAGGTCAGGTGTTACTACTAAAATTATTTTTGGCACCAAATTTGGAGAAAATGTGGGTAATGGAGCTTTCTGGGTTTAGGGATTGTGATTAAGGGATTATGGTATAATAAGTCCAAGAACAGTGACATTGCAGGGTAACAGGACTGTTAGTGAAATTAAATAATTTAAACATAGTCTGGACTTCATATTGTCAGTGTAGTTAACACGTTGCGTACGGATCACGAGAATCTTCATGAGGGATTTAAACCCCGCCGTACGAAACATGTTAAATGCAAAGTGCACTTGCCAATTCTTAGAAAATGTACAATCTGAATGAGTTGAAAAATATGATATGGGGTTCTAAAATCCAAGAACCTTCCCATTGAGTTACCTGTTGAATATAGAAAGTAAAATTGTGCCCCCCACCCCAATAAACCAGTAATATTTTCCCAATGTAAAAAGTAAAGAGAAACTTATTCTTGAAGCCGTAGCAAAATAAGCTTTAAAAATATGTATGTATTATAACCAATTTCAGAACTGTAAATGGATGTGTATTTTTCTGATCTCTGAGGGCAGGGAAAGGACAGAAAATAATAGTCCTTACTAGAAGAGACAGTAAACAGCAGAACATACATGTCTGCATGACAGTAAAAGTGTAAATGAATGTGATTCCCTGACTTTTTCTTTTTTTGAGTTCAAGAGTGAAATTTCAAGTACGTGTTGTCTAGAAGAGGCACATGCTTGAACTAAGTATTTAGGAAGGTTAAAATTAAGATTAAAAAAAAAGTAAAACAAGGAAAAGTCACAAAGCAGGGATTACTACTACTAGTATTAGATGCATGTAATTTTTTTTTTTTTTTTTTTTTAAGATTTTATTGGGGAAGGGGAACAGGACTTTATTGGGGAAGTGTGTTTTTCCCAAGACCCATCAGCTCCAAGTCAAGTTGTTGTCCTTTCAGTCTTAGTTGAGGAGGGCATTGCTCAGCTCCAAGTCCAGTTGCCGTTGTTCAATCTTAGTTTCAGGGGGCGCAGCCCACCATCCCTTGTGGGAGTCGAACCAACAACCTTGTGGTTGAGAGCACGCACTCCAACCAACTGAGCCATCTGGCCGCCCAGGAGCTCAGTGGCAGCTCGTTGTCTTCATTCTAGTTGTGGAGGGCACAGCCCGCTGGCCCATGTGGGAATCGAACTGGCAACCGTGTTGCCCAGAGCTCACGCTCTAACCAACTGAGCCCCAAGGCACATGTAATTTAAAGAACAGTTGGGGCAGAGAAGATTTTTCCCTGTTTTTGGTTGCTGTTTGCATATTCCCAACAGAAGAACTATAAAACTTGTGACCGTTTATATGAATATTTATATGAAGAGTCACAAAGCAAACAATAGAAAGTAAAAACTGATGGAAATCTAGAAGTAGATAAAAAACCTAGCAATATTGAAAGTGGTTAATTTAACTCAGTATTTGTAGATTGAGCAGAACAAGATGTGAACGATGTTTACAGTGGGATTAAATAAAGTTGTTTCAATAGATCGTACTCTATGACCATGGCATATTTATAGAAATTAAATTGAACAAATAAGGCCATCAGGAAAAGCATTACAAAGTCGTTAGGCAAAAAAACCCAGCCTGACGGTATATGTTTTTGACCATAATGTAAGATAGAAAGTAAAAATTACTTGGAAAACAAAAGAAAACCTGCCAAACTCTTGGGTAAAAGAAGAAATAAAAGCGAATGACAAATACAGAAAAAATGAATAGTCATGTGGTTATAAATTTGAACTCTTGAGCAAGCACCTTCTCTGTGCTTACGTTTTCTCCTTGTGAAAATGGTAATAAAAGCACCTACATCGGATTCTTGGGTACAGTGAAATAATACAGGTAAAGTGCTTACAAGCACTCTGAATCTAAGCTACTTTTATGGATGAAAGGTAGGGGATGTGGCTGAAGCCAGATGTGTTTATACTGTGCATACCTTCCTATTAAATCAGACAAAGGAAGCTAAGTGGAATAAGCTATTATTTCAAGATGGAAAAAGAACAAACCTAAGAAGACTCAGAAATCTGGATTTTGAATGCTTAAATATGACAAACCTATGCAGATTTAAAAATAACATTCTCTGTGGGCCAAACAAAACATCCTTAAGTGGATTTAGCCCCTAGCCTGTCCTTTTCTACCTCTATCTAAGCAATTTTACCAAGAAAAAAGAGAAAACATAAGTGAATTTCACAGATTCAATGGAAAAATAAATAAATATCATGTAAACTATATGTTAATAAATTGGAGTGCTTGCAAACAACAAAATGCACAATTTTCCAGGAAAATAAATCATTAAAAACTGATCAGCAGCTCTGGATGAAGTTAGTATTTCAGTCTCATGCTTGCCCGTTGATTATACAGATTCTACTTGTCCATGCAACATGTGTAGTAAGCCGCTGTTCTAGAGCTTTTGTGGAAAATAAGAAACTCCCATTATCTGGATACCAAAGCCTGATAGGGATACCCCCAAAAAGGAGATCTGCAGATTGACAATTATGAAAACTGATGGAAATGTTGTCAAAACACATATAGGATCTGGCAATAAATTTAATCTACGAGTAATAATCTGACCAAATGTGCTTTAGTCCCGTAGCTTGAGGATGATTTAATGTTTGGCAGTCTGTTACTTGGTTTATCACAATAGGTTGGTTAAGAACTTTTGTTATTTTCCCAACAGATTCTGTATTTATTTAAAAAATTTATATTTATTACTGATGGATATAAGAATGTAATAAAGATTCTGTAACCTAAACCAAGAGCCAACATCATACTTAATGGTGAGTTATCAAGGGTATTCTTCATGCACGCAAGAATTCCTTTTGTTACCATTATTACCCTTTAACATTGTTCTGGAGGTTTTTGCCATTGAAATAAAGCAAGAAAGAGACATAAGATAGAATTATAGGGAGGAGACCAACAATACTTAGATATAATTTGATTGTTGGAAAACCCAAAAAAATCAACTAAAAAATGGTTAGAACTTAAAAAAGATATTTAAGTGGCCACTTACAAAATAAATGTATAACCATCAGAAGTGTTCTGTGTGGTAGCAGTAGCTACTTAGGAAATACAATGGAGAAAATACCTCATTCACAATAGCAACAAAAATTACAAAATATCCAGGAGGAAATTTCACAAGTGATCAGGACCAGAATGGAGGAGACACAGAACTTGACTGAGAGAAGACAGAGCATCTCGTTCCTTCTGATAACACATCCCTGCTGTATGCTGGAAACAATATAGGCACCACTGCTTGCTTTCTGACTGGGGGGTGGGGTTGGAACATTTGATGAAGAAAAACAGCAAATCAAATGGTAAATGTGAACAAAACAAGGAAAGGGGTCTGTGATTTTTTCCATTTCTAAAAAGGTACACCGAGGCCTCATGGAGAACATAACACATAGAGGAGGTGAGGAAGGGAGCTACAAGGACAGATCTGGGCAGAGGACTCCTGGTGAGCACCTGAAGTTGGAGGGTGCTGTCAGTGGAAAGGTCTTTGTTGCCAGAGTCACAGCCCAGGGGAGAGTTTTTGGGAAACAGAGCTGGTGGGACGCCAGGCTGTTTATATCCTCAAGGTCATTGTCACAACTGGCTTTCACTCAGAGTCAGATCAGAAAACGTTAGAGGCATAACTAGAAAAGTGACATATTTTTAAAGGGATCATTGTGAAAAAAAGGGGGGGGCAAAGGACGGGTTTCTTGTGGCCCTCCAGCAAGAATGAGAGTAGCTGAGGTCAGACTGGTGGCTGAGCAGTGTGGAGAGGTAAATTCTGGGCCTGTCTTCAAGGTTGAGCCAACAAGATTTGCTGACAGCTGTGGGGGTATGAGAGAAGAAAGTCATGATATATATATATACTTTTTAAAGATTTTATTGGGGAAGGGGAACAGGACTTTATTGGGGAACAGTGTGTACTTCCAGGATTTTTTCCAAGTCAAGTTGTCCTTTCAATCGTAGTTGTGGAGGGCGCAGTTCAGCTCCAGGTCCAGTTGGTGTTGTTAGTTGCGGGGGGCACAGCCCCCCATCCCTTGCAGGAGTCGAACCGTGGTTGAGAGGCAGGCCCAGACACCAGTGATGCACACTAAGACACAGACCTAAGACCACACCCCTCTGTGTGTATAAAGGTGTGAAATGAGTGATGGCCTTTGGGAGATAAAAATCCGAAAGTTCCTTACAGGATAAAGAATGAAGATGAGAGGTTTAGGTTTCTTTAAAGCATGGAGAGGTGTAATAGCCAACACTTTGTTCTCTTGTCTGTTTTATATATGTTAGCTCATATTGAATCTTCACAATAATCTTCTAAGGTGAGACTTATTCTTGGGCCCTTCTGCAACGGAGCCATGGTATTGCACCAAGGTCACTCTCCCCAGCTTGCTCACTGCTTGGAGGGTATGAATGTCCATAGGGAAGCAGAAGTATGGGCCTGAAGATCACTTAACATGGAAAGGTTTCTAAATGAGCAGAAACAGCAATAATAAGAAAGATGGTCACTCCTGTTGGAAAACAGATACAGGATATAAGCCAGCGCTGTGCAACGGGGCTGACAAACGAAGTGTCTCCTTTATGGTCAGAGTGCTCTTGACCCTCACAGATGAGGAAACTCAGAGCCCACACAGGTGTGCAGGTAGAGCATTCTCTTTGTTGGTGACTGCCTCACTGGGAATGCAGTGACATTTCTGGAGGGTCACTTGATAATGTTTCAAGAACCAAAAAATATGCATATTGTTGGAATAACATTTTTGGAATTTACCTCAAGGAAATATCCAAGTAAAGGTACCATACATGCACCAGCTGCTGCTCTGTGCAGGATTGTGCATTATTACCGTGTTTAAATTAATATGAGACCCGGTCTTATATTAATTTTTATCCAAAAGACACATTAGAGTTGATGGTCCGGCTAGGTCTTCTTTTCAGGGAAACAGTAAATACAGTTCAAATGTCCACCAATAAAGCTGCACACTTCGTGTATTTTTTACTGAGTCTATGTAAGAAAAGCTGGGTGTGTTTATAGACACATTTGTGTATGCGTATAGAAACAAATTGTAGAACATACTGATGCATGGGTAGTGGTTTTTTTTTCTGACTGTTAAGTTCATGGATTTTTAAATCATTTTCATCATTTTTTTGCACTTGAAAATACAGTAGTTATGTAATTTTAAAATGAATATTAGTCCCCTCATTTAAATAGAACTAGAGTAGCTGTACCTCCTGGATGGAGCACACCAGTGGAGGTTTCTTGGGTTGTACTCGGTGCACTTAGGAGGGCTTCCCAGATGTTGTGCCTATAAACTGGGCCTAGAAATCAGTTTCCCTTCCCAGAAGGGGGCAGGGGTGAGGGGGATGAGAGTAGTAGGGACAGGCAAGGGCCTGGCAGCATGGGGCAGGGGCCCTTCTGTAGCTCCTTGACTTTAGCACAGCCAGCTTGTCCAACACTGGAGGGCATGCAAGCAGAGGGTGAAGTGAGACTGCTGTGGTTTGTGCCATTGGTCATTCCACACAGCTGGAATGTTGGAATGAATAATTGGATTGAATTGAGCCCTGAAATTAAGTTAGCGATCTAGTTTTTATTACACGCACGTGCGCGTGTGTGTGTGTGTGTGTGTGTGTGTGTGTGTGTGTGTGTGTCTGTGTGTGTATTCACATTAAAACAAAAATCTTTGGGCATCTAACTCACAAGGTTGATCCTATTTCTTCCCATTGCTGCCATGATGAGAGCAGAAGGGCCGCATTCAGTAGGAATGCCCAGGTGTGGCTGTCAGTTAACTAGGTAGTTACAACAAGTGGCTGTTTACTTTTTTCCTGGAAGGGAATTCTAGTAACCTTCATACAGACATTAGACGTGAAAGTGGTAGTTCGTGAACTTGAGTATCATGAAGCCCCCAGGTGGGTGTAGATGGGGAGTCTTGACTGCAGCTGGAGAAACACTGCCTTGGTGGTGTGGAGGAAAATGTGTTGTAATCACTCAGGGAACTTTTTGCACCGTGTGGGCCCCATACTGTACCAGGGCAGTGTGTGTGTCAGGGGGCGGTGCAGATGTGGCCAGTGATGGGGAAGGAAGGTGGACTGCAGACTGTCTGACGTAAGGGACCTCTTGTCCGGTCTTTGCTTTAGATGAGGGATGAGTTTGCTCTAGCTGTCCGTGCTAGTTCTCTGCTGACCTTCACCTGCCCAGGGTTAGAGGCCTTCGGGTTAGGTTAAGCACAGTGTCTACCATGGTACACTCATGGGCAAGACCATCTTCTTCTCTGGCCTCAGGCCCAAGGTTTGTTTCTATCCCTGGACTCAAGCTGTGGTTTTGAGGGCTAGCATAGCTGGAGATCTGAAGCAGGGTTTGGTGGCAGCGACGTTCTTTCCTCCTGTTAGGAAGAATTGTGACCCTTACTCTGTGAATGGGCTGTGTGTTGAAGTGTCCTTTATCTGGACTGTGAGCAGGTGACAAGGATTCTCTTGGTCCTGGTCAGACAGGCCTGTCCTGTGCTGTAAACTGTCACTTAATTTTTGTTTCTGTTAACTTTATGCCTTTCTTGTGGTTTCTTATGCTATTTTCTGCTTGAGTGCACGTCCAGGCTCCCTTTCTGTCTCCTTGGTAGACACCTGTATTCCCTTCTGGTTCTCCTACCTTGCTGTGAAGTGACAGCATGGAAGTCTGAACCTGGCAGCCCAGATGAAAACCCTCTATGGCAGGTTTCTAACCCTTGTGAGGAGGGGGCCTCTGTTTAACAAAAAGTATGTTTGGCTTTGCCACATGAAAGAGAGCTATGCTGTTCATGCTGGTCTAATGAGATGACTCGTGACAGTGTCAGGTGGCAGTGTCTGGGGATTCAGAGCACCAGTTCTGGAGTCAGGAATGGAGGCTGAGGTCTGCTTCTCTGGTTGCAGTGGCCTTAAGGGGGCAAGTATCCAGCTTCTGGCTGCAGCATACTTCTCTGAAAGAGGGACAGTATGGGGACCTGTCCTTCTAGGTGGTTGTGAGAGTCACATGCAGGGATTCTTGTGAAACACTCAGCCCAGGGCTGATGAAAATCCCAATGATAGGTTTAATTAAATATATGTTTTGCTTATCACCTGTTTTTCTATACATTTAACGTTTTTGTTAGAGCAAAACAAGGAAGACAGTGGCAGGGCTTTGTGTGTATGTGGTTTTAGGTCCCCAGCCCTGGGAGCTCAGCTCGCAAAATTAGGCCCACTCTGTGTAGGCCTGTCCTCACTGTGCCTTGGAGCCTGTCCTGCTGTCCCCTGCCAGACGTGTGCTGTGGTGGTCCTGAGCTGCAGAGGGTGCCCGGGGACGCACTCTGTCCTGCAGCCTGCCCCACTGTCTCTGTCACTCTTGGAGCTCCCGTTTAGCCTTTCTGAGTAGATCGTTAGATTTGCCCTTCCCGGCTGTGCCATTTGACTTTCCTGTCTTTGGAGGCACCTTCCCAGGCTCCCAGCCAATGGCTAGTGGGAGCATTGGCAGGAGATTAGGCAGAGAGACGAGGAGGGGAAACCAGGCCTTTGTTTGCGCTCTGCTTTGGTAGGAGTTTTACGACCATGGTCATCTCTCCTGTGGTCCAAGTTCTTGCTGGGTAGCCACCGAAGTAGTTGTCATTGCTGGGTGCTGTCCCTTTTTCTGGACTCAGAGGTCATGGCACCTTCCTGCTATTCCCACCCGGCTATTTGCTCCTTAGTGCACCATCACTGGTGTATCCTGTTGTCTGCACGATGTCCCTCTGGGTGCAGTACTTAGAGTGTTCCTGAGGTCCCGATGGGACCCTGACATTTTGTCAAGGGCAGTGACTGTTATGGTGCTACAGTATCCCCAACCCGTGCTCAGGCCTCTTGGCAGTGGCCCCCTCACGGTTCCCAGTATACCCTGTACTCCTTCGTCATTGCATTTTGATTATAGGTTTGTCTGTATGTCCCTGAAAAAAAAACCATACATATTTGCACTTAAAAAACACTAGCCATCATAAGCTCCATGGTAAGGCTCACCATTAGCACGGTACCCAATGCAGTGAACTTGCGGTTAGTATTTGTGGAAAGAACTATGAAGCGTTTCTAGATTGTTGATCACGGGACACATTCAAATAAAAGCTATTCAGTTAGCACACCCCAGTGCTAAACCTGACCACTAATTAAAGCTCATTGTATCCAGCATTGTTCTGAGCTCCTATCTGTTAGTGCCTATAGTCCTCACAGCAACCCTATGAGATGTAGGTACCAGTACCCCATTTTCTGGATGAGGAACCTGAGGCACAGAAATTAACTTGATGGGGACACATAGCTAGTGGCTGACCGGAACAGGAGTCGAACCCCAGGCAGACAGGCTCCAGAGTCCTCACTGAGCCTGTCAGCTACACAACACACAAGGAAACTCACCTTTAACAAGTGAAGTGGACGTTGAACTAAGTAAAAATACTGGCACTTGGATTCAGGTGATCAGGGCTTTTCCAGGGTTTTGGGTAGGTGGGGTTAGGCAGCTGTCAACATGATCTGCCACATCAGACGATCAGAGGAGAACCACATTCTCTTCCCCAATGCCAAAAAAAGCAGCCAATAAGTCTCAAATCACTGCTGATTTTTAAAAATTACAAACTTTAATCAGCTAGGAACCAAAATATTTCCCTATAATGGAGAGCAAGTTAGACTAACAGCCTCGTTTTCAGTGGGGAGATAAGTTCCCATTATAGTCAGAAGAAGAGGCAACCAAAGCAACAATGCAATAATATTGGACACTTTTATAGAAAGTTTAGAGAAAAATAGGTAATCAAATACAAAGGAAGAAGTGATTATCAGTGACAATGATCAGGCTTAGAAAACCCAAGGGAATCAACTCAAATAATTAGAAATAAGGATGCATAGGTAGCTAATTGTATAATGAATATTTGCATGTATCACATTAGTAGCTTTTCTATTAAAACAATAATGAAAAATAGGTCTCATAATGACAAAGTAATAAAGCATTCTGGGGTCACCAGTGGCAAATACCGGAGGTGCTGAAAAAAAAAAAAAATGTATACAAATGGACACTGGTCAACGTTGTTCAAGCAGTAGTTTGATGTAATCAGAAGTGTCTGGATGCTCATGGTAACCACTTTGAGCACCTCTTGTAATTGCAGAAGTCAAATGTGACTTGTATTCATCTTTTGTTATCTGTATATATTGAGTATTACAATTTTAATACAGTTTTCCTTTCTTAAAATGTGTATACATTTTTTTGGCACCCTCTGTATACTGGGCCTGGATGAGGTCCTGCTTAAAGCCTACCGTGTACTTTGGATGGAAACACTCAGTTCTTGTTAATTTACGTTTTTGTTCAGTTCTTTTAAAATCCCTGCAAAACACCTGTCAGTTTTAAGTTCATCTTGAAGAAAAACTTAGTGGTGAGAATCTCCATGCAGGCTTTGAAAAAGAAACAGTGTGGGGGAGACCGCCGTGCTATGACTAGGAGCAATGAGGAGTGTTGGTGATGAAAGCCTGGCCAGTGTCCTGCAGAAGGGCGGGTCAGCAGGACAAATGGGGATAGCTGGATTGTGGCACGCAAGTCGTTAAGCAAAGGACCAGTGTTCTGTAAATGGTCCTGATAACAGTTTACTCTTTGGAAAAAATAAAGGTGGATTTTTTTGTGCACTTTCCCCTGCAGCTCCACCACCCAGAGAAAACCACTTCCAATGTTTTAATGTTAAACATTTTCCTATGTGTATAAACTACACCTGTTACTTAATTTTGAAGAAATGATACACAAGTTTTTATCTGCTTTTTGCTATTAACATGAATATTTTTCATTGTGAATAAATATATTTGTATAGTACATCTGTTCAGTAGCTGTGTAGGACTAAACACATTAGGAATTGAGAGAAGTAACCCCTAGTGCCTTCCACCATCCATAATACGTAATGAGTCAAATCTCCCATCCTCAGGAGAATTGGGGAAATAGTTACTCAGATTTGTTTTGTTTTTGAGTTTTTTTATTTTTTATTACAGGTATACAAAACAAGGTAATAGACATTTATACCCCTCACAAAGTGATTACCCTCCTCCCCCAATCTACTACCCTCTTGACATCGTATATAACTGTTACAATTCCACTGACTATTCCGTATGCTGTACTCCACATTCTATGACTATGTATATTAAATTATAGTTGACATTATTATTCAGCTTCAGCTTCAGGTGTACAGTGCAGTGGTCAGGCATCTACACTGCCCATGAAGTGGTCTCCCTAACGAGACTAGTGTCCCTTGAATACTAAGCAGGTAGTCTGCTGTGTTCTGTGGTTCAATGAGGAACCCCAGTAGGAAAGCCTGCATAACCCCAAAGTTATCAGGACGCCCCCCTATATACAAGATGTGGGAAAGGGAGGCATTTGAGCCAGTGGTGTGGAGGATGGAGGGCTTACCGAGTACTCTTGAGGCCTGAACCATCTTCAGAGCACATCTCTCCCTGCGGGTGATGAGTACTTGAGTTGGCACTGAATTCTTACTGTCAGCATAGGGGCATCTTCAGGTGGTCTTCACAGTGGTAGAGGCGGTGTCTGCAGCACTTCATCTGAGCCAGGCTCTGTGCCGCTGGCCTCAGTTCTCATAGTGGTTCTATGAGGTAATGTCCTGTTGATGAGTCTGGGAGCTCAAGGTCATGTGGCTGCATAGTCCAGGTCACTTTGATATTTAATGCCCATAGGATTATCTTTATAGGTCTACTTACCAGAAACTTCCTCAGTGGTGGGATTTACACTTCTCTCCCCACTCTTTAAAGTTACCTCGCACAAATCAGCGTTGTGGGTAGATGTTAAGAATGTTAAAGCAAAATTCAGTTCAGTATGACAATTACCTTGCTCTTCAGGAGTTTGGGGATTTCCCACCGTGAGAAAGGAATTTTTGACTTTTCTTGTGATTGGCTTATTACCTGGGTCATGTTGCATTTAGTGCCATGACATCTTCTACTAGTGAGAACTCATCTGTAGTGTCATCGTGGAGTTCCATGTAGAAACCCTGCGTTTGCTTAACATGCCTTCAAGCATCCTTAGATAGATGGGCTTGCTTAACTAACTCATTGAGTGTATAATTAATTTTTAGCCATCTTAAATGTTGATGACACATTACCAGATAACAAGGTATATCATTTGGGATCATGTAATAATACCCTGCCCCAATGACTCCAATAGGTAAATGTGTTTTCATTTCTTGAGCAGGGAGACTAGAGGCTGCCTGTGGGGCAGGTGGACACTTGGCACCCCGTGGGGGTCAGGTTCCCCCTCTCATGGCCCTGCTTTATTCCCTGGGAGCCTCTCACAGGTGCTGACGGGCAGTGTTCACCCTGGGTTCCAGGACCTTGGATGTATCAGAAGACTTTCAAGGGGGAAGCAGGCATGGATAGTTTTAAAGGAATCAACTTTCAGATTGTCGTCTTCCATATGTAATCATAGCTAAAAGTGAATTGCCTGGGAAAGTACATTTGAGCCAAGGAGTTCTGCAGGTTCTCCTGTCCACCTTTCCTTTCACAACATAGGGTGTGTATAATAATAAACAATAATTTTCCAGAGCACCAAACCCAGGACACTTCAGAATGCTGGTTTTAGGGAAGCAGGTGTCTTGTATAGATTAATACAGGCATCAAAACTGCCATGAAGCCCTGTTGCCAGCTTGCCCTTTCTCATGCAGAGATTTTTTTTTAGAGGTGAATGCTGACATGTTCTGAACTGAAATATATTGTATACGAGGGGTCAGTCACTGGGGTTGGGGGGGTGGGGGGGCGTGGACCAGTTTTCATTGTTCCCAACCCTCTTCTGCTGTTGTCATGGAATGAACTGCTTTTTAAGGAGAGTCCCATGAAAGCAATAGCATTCATATATATAAGCATGAGCAGAAGAACTGAATTCAGTTATTCTCATTTCATCCCTAGGGTGAGTTAGTAACCGTAAATAAAAATAACCTGGTGGTAGAGCATTTCAAGTCAGTGGTAGTGATTCTTTTCAATGTAATTATGGTGTCTGCAGGATTACGAGATTTTCAGATACTAGGTTAAAGATACAGACTGAAAAGAGAATTTCCATGATTTCTTTCAGGTTAAGTGTGTGCTAATATAGTAGTTAAAACAGTTTAGTTTATGATATGTCATAAAATATTCTAGTTATAGTCAGTCTTATTTCCTGTTATAAAATTAATGCTTTTACATCCTCTTAACAAAAACAGTCATATTCTAGTTACTGACTAGTTTTTTTTAGCAGTGTTTGCTCTTTCGTTAAGTATAAAGGAAACAATCATGATGTCATAGCAAAATTAGTGGAATTTATTTGTGATTGTGTACACATGATTTTAACTTAATTTCCTCATAGTTAAAGAGCATACATGCTAGCACACATTTAGTGAAGGAATACAAGGCTTTGATCACATCTCTCAGACTATGACCCACACAGTTGGCATTGAGTCATTAAAAGAAGACATAAAATAATGTATTTTTTAAGTTACTTTTAAAAGTAGGCAAGATTTAAATGACGCATATCTAATAATTATTACCTAGTTTTATAACATAAAAATAAGAGAAATCTGAGCCACTTCTCATTATTTAATTTTAAAAATATTTAGAAGTAAGCCATTTCTCTTATTTTTATGTTATAAAACTAGGTAATAAATATTAGATATGCGTCATTTAAATCTTGCCTACTTTTAAAAGTAACTTAAAAAAATACATTATTTGATGTCTTCTTTTAATTCATTCCATAATGGTTTTTATAATGTTCCTTGAAACATGTTTCAATATGTTTATTTGAATTAAAAAATGAAGTCGGACCTTTTATCAGAAATAAGCATATGGTGGCCAACCATCCTGATGGTGAAGACTGACCAAGCTGCTTGGGCTTCGTGGCACACCCTAAACTGAATGAGATGAATCTGCAGCTGCAAAGTTGTAATGAAATTATATTTAAAGCACATGAGCATTTTATTTAAAAAAATATTTTTTTAATTGACAAAAATATATGCTCACCATGTCTGACTCTAGCAGTAAGTAATACACACAGACATATCAGCTGCCTGGAAAACAAGCAGCCAGTTGTACTCTTCTTGATGCAACAGTACATCAAGTACTGTTCTTGATCTTCAGTACAATTTTGCTTTTACTACTTCATGATTATCTATCAAAGTTTTAATGTGTTTTGTTATTTGGATTGGGTTTACATTACTAATAATTGCAATGGTAACTCAATTTTTAAGATGAATTTTAATTCCTAGAAAGTATATTTAAATAAATTTTTTAAATAAAATTTCAATTTAAGTACGTATTTTCATTACAGGGAAATGTGCTAGGGTGATAAAAGACTTCAAAGCATAACAGCACATTCAGGTAAAATTCTAGAGGTGAGTGGAATAGCATACACATTCCAGAAGAATAGGAAGTGACTAGAATTTCTGTTACAGAAGAAAGAGTGAAAATCACGCCCTAGCACCTCACCCTGCTTCCTCACCCTAGTTCCCTCCATGCTTTGTTGTCTGAAAGCCAATAGAGCAATTACTGTGTATCCCCGGAAATAAGACCTAGCTGGACCAAAAGCTCTAATGCGTCTTTTGGAACAAAAATTAATATAAGACCTGGTCTTTTTGTGAGTGATGTGGGAGTGAGATCCAACCACCAATGAGATGAGCGGGGTCAGGAAGCAGCAGACATGATGCTTCTAGAGGCAGGTGGTGCACCTCTGGAGCTGGAACTTTTGGTCTCAGGTGGCTTTGAAACCTTAAAGTAAAACCTGCTGTAACAAAAGACAACTTGCCCTGTGTAGTAGAATGAACGTTCCTGTTTAAAACAGAAACTAGAGTGTAAAAAACTTAAGCAAAGAATCTAGCTGCTCTTTTTTTTTAATTTTTTTTCTTCAAATCTTTAGATCAGTTAGAAATTTTCATGAAGAAATATTTTCTAGAAATTTAGCAAGTCCTTCAATTTCATTGGTTTCTTTTCATTCAGTTCAAACTTGAATACTTTCAGAGTAACTTGAATGATATTCATTATAAAATTATCTTTATGAAGCCATTCGTGTAAATGTATCCAGAGATGTCTGGACATAGCAATAACCAGCTAAAATTCTGTGGCGCTTACTGTGAAAAAAGCACTGTTCTAAACTCTGGTCACATATTTATTTATTTAGTACTCACAAAACTTTGAGGTAGGGACTGTTCGTTCCCATTTTATAGGTAGAGAACACTGAGGCTAAAGATTATGTTACTTGTCTAAGGTCAGGTAGCAGAGTCAGTGGTGGAGCCAGCCAGGATTTGAACCTCAGCCACTGGTTTCCGGGGTTTCCTACTATTCACAAACCATGTGAGTGTCAGAAAAACCTTTTCTGGATGTCAGGATTGTTATTTTCTTCTTTGTACTTAATTTTTTTAAAAAGCCTATTTTTATGAAACCAAAGAAATGATTTTTGGAAAGGAAGCTGGACAGAAACAGTCTGAAGCAGTTTGCAGCCATTTACCATGTGCCGAGGTGCCCAAGGGTAGGATTTGATGCCCTGCTTTCATTCTTCGTTCCGTTTCTGTGATTATGCTGCTCCAAGTGGTTGGTTGTGCTCAGTGGTCTCAGATCTCCTGAGTGCCTGGAGCTGTTGGAGTTGGAGGGTAAGAAAGAGTCTCTATACTCAAGAAACGGGCAACTGGGGTCTGATTCCTCTGTCCAAAAGTCACGTATGATAAGTTTGCTAAACTTTCTCCTGTTTTTTTCACCTCTTACGTCATGACTCTTCCCATTCAGTAATTTTAATTCTGCAGGGCTGTGCAGAGTGACATGTAATGGGAAGGCTGTCTCTCCCAGAGTGTGGCCTTTGTGAAGGCAGGGCCTGAGCAGTACACTGTATATTGCATTGTTGGTTTGTTTCATTTTAGGAGCCTTGGGGTCAATTCAGAGGAAAATGAAAGACAACAAAGTCAGTCCTATTCACTTGCACGCGAGCCAGAGTGGTTGGTTGTGTGGGAATCTTGTGCTCAGCGGAGGTCTGCCAGGACCAGCTTCAGCAGCCTGGTTGCAGTGTGTTCAGGTCCAGTTACTGAAGGTAACAGCCATTGAGCTGGGAGGAGACAGGCCATAGGGGTGGCTGGGTGAGAGCTGTGGGCAAGGCCTCAGTCCTTCTGTCTTCTAGTGTTCCTTCCTTTCATGAACGTCCTTTCCCCCACCCTCCTTCTAAGTCATCCCAAGTCCTGTTTTGTATCCTTAATGATCTCTCCATAACTCCAGTTTCTCCTTTCTTTCCACGTGTTGCACTACATTTGTCCAAGCTCCAAGCTTTTATCTTCATTAGGATTGACACATCAGTGTCAGAACTTTCTGTGTCTGATATCCCCCATATGGTCTGTCTTCCGTACCTTGCTGAGGTATAGACACAGGTTCACCCCTGCCTACGGCCTCCTTATAGTTGTCCTGTTGGGCTGCCCGAGGATCACCACCGACAGGCACTGCGCTCCTGCTTCTGGCCATGTGGACTCCTTGTGGTGCTTGGCTCTTAACGCTGCTTGCCCCTTCCCAGACTTTTTTTTTCCACAGCAGGAGTCAGGGGGCTTTGTCAGGCAGCATTGGTCACTCCCATCTCGGGACTGCTTGTGGCACACCAGACGACATACCCTTTATATGTTAAATGTGCTAGCTTTTTTTTTTCCTTCTCTATCAAACTGAGCCCCTCAATGGCAGGGCCAGCCACGTTTTAGACTGTGCCCAGGACCCAGCAGGTGTCTGCAGCCACTCTACGAACGCTTGTTGGACACATTCACCTCCATAGTTCTTGTGTATCGCTTTATTTCCAGTCTCATTTTTGAGGAGCCAGAATAGGGAAGTAAGGTAATTTGGGTTTTAGGAGTGAAGAGATTTGAAAGCTGAGGATATGTCCCTCTGACCTTGCCCAATTGTGTACCACCTCTTCACTGAGCATCGTCTATGTCCTCGGCACTCTGGGGCCAGAGAGCACCATGTGGCTGTGGAGGTCCAGTTAAAGACATCAGAGGACATTCGAGTCCTGAGCTGTTCTGATTGGGGAGGAGGGGAGTCCCGTCCGTGGGGTCTGTAGTACTGGGAGAGGCTCCTGAAGGAGATAGGACCATGCTGGCTGTGAAGAGTATGTAGGATTCTGATGGGTGAAAGAGGTGGGAATGGACTGGGTGGAGCTTGGGGAGGTCCTGAAAGATGGGTCTAGTGAAGCTGTTAGTAGCAAACCAGAGAAGCTGATGTCAGGGTTTCGTGGGGGCGGGACGTGTCTGCAGAGATAAGCAGGAAAACATGTCCCTTCCTTCCAGGTTTGGGGTCGGGTTTGGAGCAGGAAAGAGATGAAAGACTCTCCCAAGACAGAGGCAGTGGAGGTAGGGGAGACCTGGCCTAAGCTTCTGAACATGGTTAAGGCTGGCTGGTCAGAAGTGGAGAAGGCAGGATTGGAGGTTTTGAAATGGAAACTGTGGGGAAGCTGGTACCACTGGCAGAATAGGAACTACTTGAAAAAGGAGTAGTGGCTTTTTTCTAAGAGACATGCAGTTAAAGATGTCAGCTTTGAGGCAGAGAAACCTGGGTTTAATCCCTTATCTTTCCCTTACTAACTAGTATAGTCTTGGGGAAGTAACTTAAGCACTCTGGACCCCTGTTTTATTGTATATAAAATGGGAAGGATAGTGCTCAGTGCTTGATACACAATGTTCTTGAGACTGGAAGGAACGAGAGATGGTAATGGTGGCAATGGCACCAGGAGTTGAGTGGTGGGGGCTGTAGGCGGCCATGGCTGGATGTGCAGATAGAAGATGGTGAAGTGTTAAGCATTGTACCTTTTCCGAATTGGACCATTAGGGGCCTGGTAGCCTCCCGCTCTTGCTAAGACTTGTGATCTCTCTGGTCCCTTCCAGCTTGACTGAGGGCTGGGGCCAGGGCAGAGGTGAGTGTACTTGTGTGGTCTGAGAAGGCCGCTGGAGAGCAGTGAGGCCATGCAGGGAGGGACACTGGAAGGCTCGACCCGAGTTCAGAAATAATCCATGGGAGAGAAATTGGCACTTGGACTGAGGGGAGGTATATGAGTGTGGGAGAATGCCCGAGAGTTCCAGAAGGTGGGCCTACGAGTGAGGAGCAGCCAGATGGCAGGTGGTTCAGGCCTAGCTTAGCCCAATGGGCCTTGGACTGAGATCAAGGGGAGAGAATGAGGACCAGGAGGAGGGGCAAAGAAGCCCCTGATGCCAATTAGTTCTGAGTCCTCAGGCCTCAACTGGTTCCAGGTAAGGATACCTGGAATACAGTGGGTGGGACTGGTTTTACTGTGTATCATGATGACAGGACTCCTCAGGCTGAGGTAAAGAATGCTGCCATGCCCGGTTAATAAAACATGTGCTGTTGCCTCCCCAGGACGACCCTTCAGGTGAAGGAGTCTTGCCGTTGGTGCTCAGCCCACAGCCTTCCACCTCCCACCCCCTGTTCGCCATCGGTTTGCCCGTCTATGTACTCCAGGTCTGATGCTTTACAACTCTTTGGGTTTGTTAGTAAGACTGTCATGAAGCTTCTAGCTTCTGAGGCTGGTCACTAAAGTGGGCCTCAGCTGGAGACTCATTGGGCCAGGATGTTTGCTGTTTTCTAGGAAAGGTGGGTAAATGGCCAAGAAATAGAAGTCTAAGAATAAAGCTTAGATTTGCTCATCATTGTTCCTCCTACTTGTAAATAAGGTGAAATATACTCTCAAAATATTTTATATATAGAAATTCTAGTCACTTTCTCCTATGGGGAATAAGCTGGCCAGTTTCAACGTGTGAGAAAATAGACTCAGACAGATTAGTTTGCTTATGAGTATAGGTGGCTGTGGATAATTCAGATTTGGATATAAAATAATGAAAGTAGCTTATCAAATTTCTAACGATTAGGCTTAAATATATATATATTTTTTTTTTAATCTTTTTTTTTTTTTTTAGTTTCAGGTGCACAAGACAAAGTAATACTTAGACATTTATCATTTATATCCCTCAGACTGTGTGAATCCCCCCTCCTCCCATCCACTATCCATGTGACATTGCACAGAGCTATTACATTTCCTCTGAATCTATTTGTAATGCTGTACTCGGCTTCTTGTACATATATATATATATATATATATATACACACACACACACATATGTGTGTATATATATATATATTTACACACATATATATGTATATATATATATATATATATGTGTATATATATACATAAACTTGTAGTTGATATTCATTATTGTTCAGCTTCAGCTTCAGGTGTACAGTGCAGTGATCAGGCATCTACATCATCCCTGAGGTGGTGTCATTCAGGGTGTCTGGTCCCGCTCCCCACATAAGACCGCAGGATATGGTGAGGCCAAAAAGAAACACCCACGGAGCCATAGGTAGGGGAGTCATACTACTATAGTCTCACTGGAGGCTGGATTCACACGATGTGCGACCTGCTGTCCGCTTTTCTGCCAACTGACCGACGACTCTCCTCAACTCCAATCCCCAGCGCAGCTGCGGCAGTTATATTAGTGGCCAGTGGCTCAAGGGTTACAGCTGACGGCCAACTAGCCACAGCTGATGGCCATCTACTACCTGAGCCAGCACCTTTCCACAGGAGGCCGAGAGCCTGGAAACTGCTCTCTGGGGCTCTGTCCCCACATGTGGTCTCCCTAATGAGACAAGTGTCCGTCGGATACCCTACAAAATCTTTACAACATTATTGATTACATTTCCAAAACTAATTTTCAAAACCCCGTGGCCATCTTGTGGTTACTGACTGTTTTCTAATCCCCTCACCTTCCCCCTTATCCCCACCCCCCCTCCCATCTAACAACCCTCAGTTTTCCTCTATGTCTCCAAAACTGTTTCTGATTAGTTTCATTCACTTACTCTTTACTTTAGATTCCGCATATAAGTGAGATCATATGGTATTTGTCTCTCTCTGTCTGACTTATTTCACTTAACATAATGTTCTCTAGGTCCATCCATGTTGTTGCAAATGGTAAGATTTCTTTCTTCTTTATGGCTGCATAATACTCCATTGTATAAATGTACCACAGTTTCTTAATCCAGTCATCTACCGATGGGCATTTTAGTTGTTTCCATGTCTTAGCTATTGTGTATAGTGCTGCAATAAACATAGGAGTGCATAAAGTTTTTTGAATTAGAGTTTTGGATTTCTCTGGATAGATACCGAGGAGTGGAATTGCTGGATCATAAGGTAGTTCCATTTTCAGATTTTTGAGATACCTCCATACTGTTTTCCATAGTGGCTGCACCAATCTGCAATCCCACCAACAGTCCACAAGGGTTCCCTTTTCTCCACATCCGCGCCAGCACTTGTTGTTTGTTGATTTATTGATGATAGCCATTTTGACTGGGGTGAGGTGGTATCTCATTGTGGTTTTTATTTGCATTTCTCTGATGGTTAGTGAGGTTGAGCATTTTTTCATATGTCTGTTTGCCATCTGTATGTCCTTTTTAGAAAAATGTCTCCATGTCCTCTGCCCGTTTTTCAATTGGGTTGTTTGTTTTTTTGGAGTTGAGTTGAGTGAGTTTTTTTATAAATTTGTGATATTAATCCCTTATTAGATATATCATTGGCAAATATCTTTTCCCATTCAGTAGGATCCCTTTTTGTTTTATTGATGGTTTCCTTTGCTGTGAAAAAACTTTTTAGTTTGATGTAATCCCACATGTTTGTTTTTTCTCTTCCCTTGCTCCAGGGGATATATCAGTAAAAATCTTACTCCGAGTAATGTCTGTGAAATTTCTTCCTATATTTTCTTCTAGGAATTTTATGGTTTCAGATCTTACATTTAAGTCTTTAAGCCATTTTGAATTTATTTTTTTCTTTAAATTTAGTGATTTATTCTTTTTTTTTTAATTGGGGAAGGGGAACAGGACTTTATTGGGGAACAGCCTGTACTTCTAGCACTTTTCTTTTTCCCAAGTCAAGTTGTTGTATTTTCAGTCTTAGTTGTGCAGGGTGCCGCTCAGCTCCAGGTCCAGTTGCCGTTGCTAGTTGCAGGGGGCGCTGCCCACCATCCCTTGCGGGAGTCTAATTGGCAACCTTGTGGTTGAGAGCCCGCGCTCCAACCAACTGACTCATCTGGGAGCTCAGTGGCAGTTCAGCTCAGGTGCTGTGTTCAATCTTAGTTGCAGGGGGCGCTGCCCACCATCCCTTGCGGGACTTGAGGAGTTGAACCCGCAACCTTGTGGTTGAGAGCCCACTGGTCCATGTGGAAATCGAACTGGCAGCCTTCGGAGTTAGGAGCATGGAGCTCTAACCCCCAAAGCCACTGGGCCAGCCCCTTGAATTTATTTATTTATTTATTTTATTTTATTTTATTTATTTTTATTTATTTATTTATTTTTTTAATTTATTGGGGTGACAATTGTTAGTGGAATTACATAGATTTCAGGTGTACAATTCTGTATTACATCATCTATAAATCCCATTGTGTATTCACCACCCAGAGTCAGTTCTCCTTCCATCACCTTATATTTGATCCCCCTTACCCTCATCTCCTACCCCCTATCCCCCTTTTTTGTATATGGTGTAAGGAGGTGGTCCAGCTTCATTTTTTTTGCATGTGTCTGTCCAGGTTTCCCAGCACCATTTATTGAATAGACTGTCTTTACCCCACTGTACATTCTTGCTTCCATTGTCGTAGATTAAATGGCCATATAGGCATGGATTTATTTCTGGACTCTATTGTGTTCCATTGATCTATGTGTCTGTTTTGATGCCAGTACCATGCTGTTTTGATTACTGTAGCCTTGTAGTATAATTTGATGTCAGGTATCATTGTACGTCCCACTTTGTTCTTATTTCTCAAGGTTGTTGAGGCTATCCGGGGTCTTTTATGGTCCCATACAAATTTTAGGATTGTATGTTCTATTTCTGTGAAAAATGTTGTTGGTAGTTTGATAGGGATTGCCTTGAATATGTATATTGCCTTAGGCAGTATGGACATTTTAACTAGATTAATTCTTCCTATCCATGAACATGGTATGTGTTTCCATCTATTTGTATCTTTCATTTCTTTCTTCAGTGTCTTATAATTTTCTCAGTACAGATCTTTTACTTCTTTGGTTAAATTTATGCCCAGGTATTTTATAGTCTTTGGAGCAATTGTAAATGGGATTGTTTTTTTAATTTCTCCTTCTGATGTTTCATTATTGGTATATACAAATGCAACTGATTTCTGAATATTAATTTTGTATCCTGCTACTTTACTAAATTCATCTATCAGCCCTAATAGTTTCTTGGTGGAGTCTTTAGGGTTCTCTCTATATAGTATCATGTCATTTGCATATAATGACAATTTTACTTCCTCCTTACTAATTTGGGTGCCTTTTATTTCTTTTTCTTGTTTGATTGCTGTGGCTAGAACTTCCAGCACTATGTTGAATAGAAGTGGAGAAAGTGGGCAACCTTGCCTTGTTCCTGATGTTAAGGGGAATGGTTTTAGCTTTTCCCCACTGAGTATGATATTGGCTGTGGGTTTATCATATATGGCCTTGATTATGTTCAGATATGATCCCTCTATTCCCACTTTCTTAAGGGTTTTTATGATAAATGGCTGCTGAATTTTATCAAATGCTTTTTCTGCATCTATTGATATTATCATGTGATTTTTGTTTTTCATTTTGTTAATGTGGTGTATCACATTAATTGATTTGCGGATGTTGAACCACCCTTGCATACCAGGGATGAATCCCACTTAATCATGGTGTATGATCTTTTTAATGTATTGCTGAATTCCTTTCGCTAATATTTTGTTGAGGATTTTTGCATCTATGTTCATTAGAGATATCGGCCTGTATTTTCTTTTTTTGTGGTGTCTTTGATTTGGGGATCAGAGTGATAGTGGCTTCATAAAAAGTGTTTGGGAGCCTTCCCTCCTTCTGGATTTTTTGGAACAGTTTGAGGAGAATAGGTGATAATTCTTTTTTGAATGTTTTGTAAAATTCACCTGTAAAGCCATCTGGTCCAGGGCTTTTGTTTGTTGAGAGCTTGTTGATTACTGATTCAATTTCCCTGGTGGTAATCAGTCTATTCAGGTTTTCTGTTTCTTCTTGAGTTAGCCTTGGAAGGTTGTATGCCTCTAGAAAATTGTTCATTTCTTCCAGATTGTCAAATTTGTTGGCATATAGTTGCTCATAGTGATTTCTTAAAATTTTTTGTATTTCTGCAGTGTCTGTTGTCACTTCTCCTCTTTCATTTCTGATTTTATTAATTTGGATCCTCTCTTTTTTTTAATGAGTCTGGCTAAAGGTTTGTCAATTTTGTTTATCTTCTCTAAGAACCAACTCTTGGATTCATTGATCTTTTGTATGGTTTTTCTGGTTTCTATTTCATTTATTTCCACTCTGATCTTTATTATCTACTTCCTTGTACTCCCTTTGGGCTTATTTTGCCATTCTTTTTCCAGATCCGTTAAGTGTGAAGATAAATTGTTGATTAGTGATGTTTCTTGTTTCTTTAGGTAGGCCTGCAATGCTATGAATTTCCCTCATAGGACTGCTTTCACGGCATCCCATAGAGTTTGTGTTGTCGTGTTTTCATTTTCACTTGTCTCGAGATATCTTTTGATTTCTTCCTTGATCTCCTGGTTGACCCATTCATTATTTAGTAACATGTTATTCAGCCTCCATGAATTGGTGTGTGTTCCAGGTTTTTTCCTGTAGTTCATTTCTAATTTCATAGCACTGTGGTCAGAGAAGACAATTGGTATGATTTCAGTTTTCTTAAATTTATCAAGACTTGTTTTGTGGCCTAACATATGGTCTATCTTGGAAAATGTTCCATGTGTGCTTGAGAAGAACCTGTATTCTGCAGCTTTGGGGTGAAATGCTCTGAAATCCAAGTGGTCCAATGTGTCATTTAAGGCCGTTGTTTCCATATTGATTTTTTGTCTGGAAGACCTGTCCCTTGTTGTCAGAGGTGTGTTGAAGTCCCCTACTATGATAGTGTTACTGTTAATCTCTGTCTTTATGTCAGTCAATATCTGTTTTATATATTTAGGTGCTCCTATGTTGGGTGCATACATGTTTACTAGGGTTATGTCCTCTCGTCAGATTGATCCCTTTTTTATTATATAGTGCCCATCTTTGTCTTTTAATATGTTCTTCATTTTAAAGTCTATTTTGTCAGAAGTAAGTATTGCAACTCCAGCTTTTTTCTCATTTCCATTTGCATGAAATATCTTACTCCAACCCTTCACTTTCAACCTGTGTGTGTCTTTTGATCTGAGGTGAGTCTCTTGTATACAGCATATACAAGGGTCTTGCTTTCTTATCCACTCAGCCACCCTATGTCTCTTGATTGGAGCATTTAATCCGTTTACATTTTAAATGATTATTGATTGGTACATAGTTATTGCCATGTTTAAATTTGTAGTTCGATTGTTTTCATCTTTCTTCTATTTACAGAAGTCCTTTTAGTATTTCTTGCAATGCTGGCTTGGTGGTAATAAATTCCTTTAGCTTATTCTTTTCTGGGAAGCTCTTTATCTCTCCATCAACTTTAAATGATAGCCTTGCTGGATAAAGCAATCTAGGTTGTAGGCCTTTGTTTTTCATCACTTTGAGTACCTCCTGCCACTCCCTCCTGGCCTTCAATGTTTCTGCAGAAAAGTCATTTGATAGTCTTATGGGAGTTCCCTTATATGTAACCCTCTGTCTTTCTCTTGCTGCTTTTAGGATTCTCTCTTTGTTTTTAACCTTTGCCATTTTAACTGTAATGTTAAATGTCTTGGTGTGGACCTGTTTGGGTTTATCCTGGTTGGAACTCTCTGCACTTCCTGGGCTTGTATGTTGGTTTCCTTCATGAGGTTAGGGAAGTTTTCGGACATTATTACTTCAAATATGCTCTCAATCCCTTGCTTCTTCTCTTCACCTTCTGGTATTCCTATGATGCACATGTTGTTGTGCTTGATGTTATCCCACAGGTCTCTTAAACCATCTTCATTGTTTTTTATTCTTTTTTCTTTCTGTTGTTCTGTTTGGGTGATCTCTGCTAACTTGTCTTCTAAGTCACTAATTCGATCCTCTGCTTCATCTAACCTGCTGTTAATTCCTTCAAGTGAGTTCTTTATTTCGGTAATTGTGTTCTTTAGTTCTAACTGGTTGTTCATTATGATTTCTGTATCCTTTATGTCATCTCTAAGCTCCTTAAACTTTCTTACCATCAGTGTTCTGAGCTCTGTCTCTGATAGGTTGGTTACCTCTGTTTCATTTGATTCCATTTCTGGAGGTTTCTTCTGTTCTTTTATTTGGGACATGTTTCTTTGTTTCCCATTCTGGCTGACTCTCTGTGTTGGCTTCGATGTATTAGGTAGATCCCCTAGAGTTCTTAGTTCTTGCTGGGTTATCTTATGTAGTATGTGTCCTTTATATTTGACTTGCACTACTTCATTCTTCTCCTCTGCGTGTGCTCCAAAGGTCACTCTTGTGTTGTGTTTATTGTCCTGTTAAAGAAGATCTTTAATTGCTTTTCGCTTATGAGTAGGTGGGGTTAACTCCTAGGCTGACTAGTTGTAAGACTGGCTCTGCCCACCGATGGGTGTTCTGCTGCTAGAGGGTTGACTGCTGAAATGAGGCTTGGCCCCTATGGCCTCTTTTGCCTGTAGAGAATTCCCTCTGGGTGTGTCACTTGTAGGTCAAACCGGGTAGTACTCTGGTTTGATCTGGAGTTGGCTTCTGGGTGTGTTGAACCTTGCGCCTCTTAAGCTGGGCCCTGGTAGGGCAATTTCAGAACAAAGCAAATTACCAAGCACAACAACAACAAAGAAAAAATAAATACATTCACATGTAAAAACAACCGACAACCCACACTCAACACAGGCAAAGATATCAAAGATATAAAGACAAAGCAAAACAAAAAAAAAGCAGCGCCAGTCTTGCCTTAAGCCCACCAAGTAATCTCCAGGTTGTCCTCTGCTATACCAAAGAGTCCTCTGTGTATTGTGCAGGCAGAGTTGGTCACCTGGTGCCCAGAGTGACGTTGGGACTGCAGATTTAGATGAGTGGGGCTGAGGGGTCTGAATGGTAGTTTCTACAAAGTCAGTGCAGTTTCTGCTCTTGGCTGCACATGTGCACACTGAGAGTAGCACCACCAGCCCTTTGCCCAGGTCTCCTGAGTCTTAGGGCACTTCTCTGTGTGTGTGTGTGTGTATGTGTTTATGGCAGATTTCTGAGCTGCTGAAAGCCCAGAGCTGAGGCTGCTGCTTACTGCTGATCCCTGGGAGTGTCTCTGCATTTGTAATTGCCCTGCCCTAGGCAGGCCAGAAAAGGTGGTGGCTGGGGGTGGAGGAGTCTTTTGTCTCCCAGCCCAGGAAAAATCACACTCTCCCCAGCCTCTTCCCTGGGTCAGAGCTGCATGCTGGTCTTCCCAGAGCCTGAGCACTAAGGCTCCTCTGTAATTTGACACTGCTCTTCAGTTCAGGGGCCAGTTTAAGTCTCTGGAAGGGCGGGGATAGGACTGGGAGAGTGGGGGGCGGGGCCCAGGAATGGAGTTTGTGTCCTTTGTCTGACCTAGGGCCCAGCTGGAGGTCTCAGCTGAGGTTATTGCCTCAAATGCTGGATATGCTGCCTCCTTGGTGGGAGAGATCAGCTGTGGGACGCAGGGAAAGAGCCCACCTCCTGGCTTTTGTGTTCTCTGTTCCCTCCTGGGATCCCCTGCCTTAAATGTATGTTTTAAAAAATCCATACAAATAGTAATTTTAGTTTTCTTGTATTCAAGTTTGGCCGTTACACATTTTCCTTAATGTCAAAAATAAATATTGAATGACGTGCTGGTGTGATGAGGGGGTGGGGGGGGTCAGGGCTCCCAGACTGCTGAGATGGGGGTAAATTGGAAGGTGGTTTGGTACCACATATCCAGAAAGTCTCATCAGTGTCTACTGCATTCTATCTGGCATTCCACTCAGGAGATCACTCCTAAAGAAATCAGGTAGGATATAAATAGCCCAATGCTGGTCGTCGTGGCCCTGAATCTAATGATGTAGGAATGTTTCTCTAGTAGGAGGAGATGGAATAGATGGGTGATGGTGCAGCCGTGTGGCCAGAAGCCTGGTCATCCACTGGTGATGCAGATAGACACCTAGTAACTGGGAAAGGGGCTTCCCACATAAAAAAGTAGGGGGAAAAAGGGTTACAAGTTAAACAAGGACAGTCTCATTTTTGAGAAAACGTACAACACAGTATTGAGTTTATTTTTCCTTATTTTTGTTTATATTTAAACTTCATTTTTCAAGACACATATGTTTAAAATAATGGGGGGAAACAAGTTCTTTTTAATTGAGAAAGTTCAGAAGCACCCTACTGGCTGGCCCTTCAGTTGGTGAGTGGCTGCAAGGCTACCTTCTATGAAGTGGTCCTGCACTGCCTCAGCACTTCTCTCTGCCCCCCTCACTACTCTGCTTTGTTTTGCAGGAGGTTCTTCCTGCAGCTGAAGGGGCTGCTGGGCCTGAGGACATGCACTGCACAGGCAGCACTATCAACCTGCGGAACCTGCAGTGAAAGCAGGCCTCTGAGGGCGATGCTTCTAGTCTGTGTCCCCACAAGATTCTGTTACGTGATCTTACAAACCACTTGGTTTCTGCTCAGAAGGCCAGCCTCGTTCTTCAGAGACTTTTGGGTACATTTATTGACAATGTTTTTCTTACATTCTATCAGGAACCAGTTTGGGGCTGTATTATTTGAAACTGCCTTGTCCAAGTAAGTGCTTCGGTGAGGCAGGGAATGCCTTCCAAGCAAAGCACACACCTCTTCTGTAATTGCCTATGTCCATATATCCTTTGTCCTATTAGATCTAAGCCATGAAGCACTTGTTGCATTTAAAAGACAGACTTGGGCAGGAAATAGAGTACAGGTTCCCTAGTGAAATACAACTTTATCTGTAGTAACCAGCTTTGGTGTTTTCAGCATTTGCCCTGAGAGAGATCTAGAAATCCTATTTTCCTTTTTTGAGAGCTGTGTAACAGGTCATTTCCAAACCCTTGGGTGGTGGTCATGGTGGGGTTGATTTTGTCACATTGTGAAGCAGAAGTGGGCCTGTTGTCACAGAAAGCCAAATTCTAATCCATGTTCTGGCAGACCAGGCGGGTAACTGCTGTGAGAGGAAAATACTGGGGGTGAAGTGGGCATATCGGGGCCCTGTTAGCAAGCCCTCCGTGTAGACGAAATTTCAACCATATAGTTTGGGGATGGTTGATTTAAAACTTTCAGAATAATTTTTCTAATTTCTGTATTTGGGTGTTACATTTAATAGTAATTTGACAGTGATTTATAAAGTAACATTCTGAAACTAAATTATGCGCAGGATTACAATGATGGCATGTCTATGTCTTTGTGGAGGTTGAAGATGTGCATATCATATTACTGTGTATTTTTATAGAGTAATGTCTGTCTTGCAAAAGGAGACGAGTTGATAACCTTGCACTATTTATTTGTTAGTTAACGGACTGGACATGGTCACTCAGAAATGCTGTGTTTTCCTTGTGCCTTTTGAAGTGTGTGTTTATTCAGATGCTATTTTGGTTCTTAGACTTGGAATCATCTAAATTCTGCCTGTCTGTTTCTTTGTTTCTTGAATTTTTGGACTTGGGCTTTTGGGAGTGACCCCAGCATTGCATTGTGACTCCTCTCTCTGTCCTGTTTAAAGGTGCCATCTACTTCAGAGTGCTTCTCTACCCAAAGGAATTCAGGCCCCATTTATAAGTGTTCTTACAGAACTCTGTGCTGCGTCACAGACTACAGTTCTGGGCCTACCTGGCACCTCATCTTCCAGGTCCTCCAGAAGCCCCCTCCTTCCACAAGGAGCCAGGCCAGTCTGCCAGTGTGACCTTGGAAGCTGGGTGGCCTGGTAGCCACACTGCACTGGCTTCTGAATGAGGACGTGTCACTGGACCTTTCTCCCGCATGTCCCCCAGTGAATGTCCACCACCGAGTGATTGGTACTAGCTGTTAGTTTTCTGGGCACTGAGGTTCCTTGCTGGCAATGGCTCCAACTCCTAGTGCAAATAAAAGTTTTTGTATAGTCACGCACTGAAGATTTTGCTTGGCTTAATTTAAGGAACTGTGAGTAGTGTTGAAGTCATTTTTTCCTTCAGTTAGTAGTATTAACCATTCTATATGCTCAGCTTGCTGCTTACTTTTGTCTTTTCATTGGGGCTAAGCCCCACCCCACACCCCACAGTGGAATTGGCTTTTGTCGCTCCAAGCAGTCATTTAGATGGGAGCCAAGATGGGCTCCTCCCCTCAAGAATTTGCGTATAGTTAAATGATTCAGGACGGGTGCTAGCATTTGGTAACAGGGTCTGCCTCCTTAAACAGGCCTTAGACACCAAAGAGTCATGGGGTTTATTTCACATGAGTAAGGAAATGTACAGCATGAGACCATGAGGGGCACAGGGATACAGCCCTGACGCAGCCTTGCATGCGTCCTGCTGCCCTCTGTCCCGTGCCGTCAGCCAGACCAGCGGCTGCAGTTAGGTGAAGAAGAACAGCTGTTCCTGCTTGTCTTTGTCTAGGGACTTGTGCTCAGGCTCCTCCGAGGTTTTCAGGGCCGGGGGCTGGGAGCGGCATACCAGCCTTCTGCCTCTCTGCAAAGGAAGCGGACTCTCTGAGCCTCTGCCTGTGGCCTCAGTGCACCAAAGGTGCCACCTAGATGCCGAGGTTACGCCTCTGCCTCCAGCATGCTAGGAGGCTGTGGAGCTGGGGCTGTGGGGCCCTGTGGACTGTCTCAGCCTCTGGTCACTCCTGGTCAGCCACAGGCTGAGGGCTGGAGTTGCTGAGCTGACTGAGGATATGAGTCTGTCCAGCACTAAAGCCTGTGCCCTGGGGTGCCAGCTCCTACATGTGTGAGGGTCAGTGGCAGGGGGAACACCTGGAAACACAGATGGGAAATACTGGGCTAAACAGAGGGAACCTATTTCTTGCTGTGGGAGTTCTTGGGGGACCCTTCAGTGTCTGTCATTCCCCACAGGACAGTGGAAAGTGCTGGTCTGTTCCTGGGGGTCATGGCAATCAGCTTCGTTTGTTGGGGGCCATGTTCAGGCACGGTCCTGCTTTAGAGATCACACCGCCTGTTGCCAGGGCCAGAAGGCAAGTGGCTGCTCCTGCCCGTTTGCTGTGGGGTAGAAGTCTTGGGACACAGCAGTCAGGGGGGACACCTAGTGACGAAATGAACTTGGCCTGGGGTATAGGTTGTGTGGTGGGACCCTGGGGATACTGAGCTGTTCGTGCCAGCTCTCTGAGCTGAGGGCCTATACCTGGGAGGGCTGGGAAGGCATGGCCAGGCCAGTCACTGACTAGGAGTGTGTATAGAAGGGCTTCTGGAGGATGGGGATGGCAGCCCTTGGGCAGCAGGGGCAGTGGACCCAGGCACAGGAGACCCTGCTCCACACTGGTCTTGCTCTCATGGCCCTAGAACCCTTGTAATAGCATTTGCAAAGGCAGCCAGGCTTGGCTGGAAGCCCCGCAGTGCTTGGTCGTGGGTCCCTTCCCAGGCAGTGACTCCCCAGGGCCACCCTACCCACCTTCTTTTTGATCTCTGCCTGGGCCCGGGCTTGGGCCCGTTGCAGACGCTCCTCCTGCAGCTGCTTCTGCATCTTGGCCTTCTCTTCCCGGATTCTGGGTGGCAGTGGCAGCAAAAGATGGATTAAGGACTGGAGGGGCCAGGGGACGCTGCCAGCTCCTCTTCCCAGCTCTTTCCTGCACAGTCCTCAGGCCATGGCCTACCCTCTAATGAGAAAACTCCCCTCTCCTCTCCACCCTTCCCTGCTAGGGCAGGGCCTTGGTTCTGCTCCTGCTCCTTGGAAGTGGGGGGGTGTCCCAGTTCTGGGCTCCTCTGGGAGATCATTTAAGGGTCATCATCTCATACACTCAGGAGGTCCAGGTTCCTGGAACCCCATCCCTGGTCACTGATCCACGTGCCCATGGCTTTCCCATTGTCACCCTTGAAGGCCTAGCCCCAGCAAGGTTAGTAGTCTTGTTTCCTTCCTGTCTGTATTTCTGGTCCTCGAACCTTTGCCCAGTGTCTGCTCTGAGTACCAGCGACACAGGAAGAACCCCTGTACTTACGGTAGAGACACATGACTGCAGATGGCTGTGTCTCAGGGCTCTGCACAGAAGTAAATGAATGAGGCAGTCCACAGGCCAGAGGAATCACAGCCCCTGGAAGTCACCTGCACCCCGCTGGGCCTGTGGGGAGTTCCCGGGCCTCCTCTTGGAGGACGGGCCCACACCACCCGTGTGCAGTGCTCTGACACTGCCAGCTTTGCCTTTATGCCCCTGCCACTGAACCCTGGGCCCCCAGCTGCTTCCCAAGTCTCCGCACTTTCCCTACCCTGGGCTCTGGCAGTGCCAGCCTCTCTCCCTCCAATCCAGCCAGGAAAATGGCCATTGCTGTCCCTTGTCCTTGGGGGTGAGGCTGTGCTGGGCACACCTCCCTTTGGCTCCTGGGTTCCCTGACTCCCCAACATCCCTCTCTCCACAAGAGGGGCTTCTGTCACTGGGGTTGAGTTGGGTGTTCCCTCCAGATTCCCCCAGACCCCTGGCTTCTGGCTCTCCCAGCATGGGGCATGAGGGTCCTGTCTCTTGGTTCAGGAGCTCTTGGAGGGCAAGGCACCTGGGCCAGCCTGGAGTGGAAGAAGGGCTGTGGAGGGTGGCCTCGGCCTCAGGGCCCTCTCTGTGTGAGGCTGCTGGGCGGAGTCTGGGCCCTCACCTCTGGCGCCGCTCCTTCTCCTTGGCCTTCTCGGCCTGCTCAATTTTGACCTGGGGCACACGCTCCAGGTTCTCAAGCAGCTCATCCAGCTGTTGCTCAATGATGGTCAGCATCTGCACAGTGCCCAGGTTGGACTCCTGCTGGGTGCCGACACAGTTCCGGTACACATCCAGCACCTTGTGGTTCAGACTCTCCAGCACCTTGTCCTGCGAGATGGCAGGCCTCCATCGGGATTTTGCGGGCCTGTGCCCGCTCACACTCCATGGTCTACCAGGCCTCTTGCCCTAGGTGAGGTATGGTGGACCTCGCTGGGGCCCAGCCCGGCACAGGTGGGCACTCAGGAAGCATGGGGAAAACAGAACCTGGACACCTGGACTCTCCTTGGCGAGAGGTGTGACCCCCTCGCCCTCCTGTGGTCAGCCAAGTCCTGGGTTCCAGCCCTACAGGCTCAGGCCTGTGCCTCGGCCCCTTCCCCAGCTACCTCAGTGTGCCCACTGACTCCCAGTTCCCTCCTCCAGGGAGCCCTCCTGTTCTGCCCCTGCACTGACCTCATTTCCCCACAGGACCATATCGTGTGACCAACTTTCTGTGTGGCCCTGGGCAGATGAACTCCCCTCTCAGCCTGTTCTGACACTGAGAAAGCAGTTAATGACCCCTGCCGCACAGAGTAGGCCTGAGGCTTAAATGAGGGACAGCAGGCAAAAAGACTTAGGCGAGGCGTGCCCTGTGTTGTCTGGCAGCAGGCTGGATGCACTGGCCTGCTCATTGTGGCATCCCTTGTACCTGACCTAGTACCTGGCACACTCAACAGGAATTTGAATGAATAAGGAAGCTGGATCCACATGGCCCTTTGCATGCTGTTAGGAAGGGTGTGTGCCAAATCCTGGTCCCACTGCCTGGAACTTCCCCGGCCTTCTGTGTCCTCAGAATTCTCTAACCCACCCAGCCTGACCTGGGGATGTGCCTGTCTTCCTCCCAGCAAGGTCACCTTCTGGGTACATTGTATATGTTTAAGAAGCAGACATATTTGTTGAAGGAATGGAGGAGGGGCGTTGGGCAGGTGAACAGCCATGGGGCAGAAATACAAAGTGGCTTGGGTTTGGGGACCAAACGCCTTCTCCAGCCAGTGCCCTTAGGTCAGGTCCACAGAGCCTGGAAGGTGGCAAGGGGCCACAGCAGCCCCAGAGCACAGCCAAGCCTGGGGTTTTGCTTCCCTGCTATCAGAGCTCCATGCACTGGGTCACATCCCAGAAGGTGCCTGGAATGGATAGCACTTCCCCACCCCTCCGCCTGCCACCAGTATGTGGCACCTGCACTCTTTCCACTCCCACGGCCCGCTAGCTGCGATCTGGGGGGCTTACCTCCTGAGCACCCTTGTACTTGCCGAAATGGAAGACTCGGGCTTTGAGCTCCAGCTCAGCGGCAGTCTCCTCCTCCTTGGTGATGGACATCATCAGTGTGGTGATCCACTGCTTCAGCTGGTTGACCTCCCTGTCCCTGGATGGGGGACCAGTAGGGCCCTGCTCACTCAGCACGGCCCTGGGCACTTCACCACTCTGAACCTGACACCCGGCCCCCCACACACACACCCCTGCGGCCGCTGTCCTGAGGGCTAAAGGACCATGACTGCAAAGTGCATGTCCAGGGGTCAAAGGTGCTGTGAGATGCAGCGGTTAAATTTATGATCTTTAACAATTGACACTAAAAAAAAAAAAAAAAGTTTTTAGTATATGCACAAAGTTGTACATCATCACCATAACTTAATTTTAGAACATTTTTATCACCCAGAGAGAAACACAGTATCCATTAGCAGTCATTCCCCATTTTTGCCTCTCCTCTTACTTTGTCTCTTTCCTGGGCATTTTATAAACATGGAGCTATACACATGCCTTTTGTGTCTGACTATGATTCAACGCAATTTTTTAAGGTACATCTAAGTCACATATCAGAACTTAATTCCTTATGACCACATAGTAGTCCATTGTGTGGACAGACCACACTGCTGACCCACTCATCCATAGAAGGACATGGTGGTTTCTGCATTTTGGCTCTTGGGAATAATATTGCTATGAACGTTCACAGACAGGTTTTTGTGAAGACATGTTTTCAGTTCTCTTAGGTATATACTGGGGGTGCCAAAACAATGTATACACATTTTAAGCAATGTTATCTATGTATTACTTTTCGAAGTTGAATTACAGTAGCAATAGATAGTATGACATTTGCTCAAAAGATGGCATTAAATCAAATGAATGCTAGCGTCACCATGCAACAGACAGGACCGTCAAAGAAAATGGTGGAAGCACGGTTGTTTGAGAAGCACAAGACCATTTTGAAGTATTTGAAATTTTAAAACGTTCTCCTGACTTAACACTCCTTGACTTCTATCTATGAGGGACCTAAAGGATGTGGTGTACTGTAGAAAACTGGCTACACTGGCAGTTCTTTGGGAAGAAATTGAAATGGTATGCGCAGCATACAAGTGGACACTTGGGTCAACGTTGCTCAAGCAGTAGTTCGCCGTAATCAGAAGTGTGTGGACACTGATGGTAACCATTTTGAGCACCTCTTGTAATTGCAGAAGTCAAATGTGACTTGTATTCATCTTTTTTTCCCCACTTTTTTTTATTTTATTAGTTTCAGGTGCACAAGACAAAGTAATACTTAGACGTTTATCATTTATATCCCTCACACTGTGTGAACCTCCCTCCCCCATCCACTATCCCTCTGACATCGCACAGAGCCATTACATTTCCACTGTCTCTATTCCTAATGCTGTACTCCACTTCTTGTAAGTATATACATACATACATACATATACATATATATGTATGTATAAAATTATAGTTGGCATTCATTATTGTTCAGCTTCAGGTGTACAGTGCACTGATCAGGCATCTACATCATCCCTGAGGTGGTCTCCCAAATGTGACACGTGTCCATCGGATACCCTACAAAATCTTTACAACATTATTGATTACGTTCCCCAAATTAATTTTCAAAACCCTGTGGCCATCTTGTGGTTACCGACTGTTTTCTTTTGTTATTGGTATATATTGAGTATTGCAATTGTAATACAGTTTTTTCTTTTCTTAAAATGTGTGTACTTTTTCTGGCACCCTTTGTATTTAGGAATCGAATTGCAACAATCAATTTTTAAATGGTATAATAAATTTTATATTGGAGTTCCCCAAGCTGCAGTCCTGGCTCAAGCATGGGTTCATCCAGTGCAGGCAGCTGCATGCAAGTCCTCGTCATAGTGACCACATGGACTTCTGGCCACTTCGCCAGCCGTGCCTGGTAGGCCCATAGGTGTCCCCCTACCCTCACAATGATTTTGTGGCTATCCTTTTGTTGATAGAACCTACTGACATTTTCTCAACCTTAAGCAAAGTGTCATGGGCTGCTGGTGTTTTGCCCACTGGGGGTCCCATGGTCTGTCACATGCACTGCCACAGACATGCAGGCCACAGCCACACAGCAACCCCTTAGGCTGCACTCCTGCTATGGGGCCAAGGACAAACCAGAAGCCTGTGTGTGTGAGGGGTACTGAGCTGGTCTGGCTAGTTCTTCTAGGCCGAGGCTCAGAGGGGGTAGCCAGAGAGCCACATGCAACTCACACACACACCCCACCTGCCTGGGCACTGGTAGGGCACAAGCAGGTCTCCTAGGGTGACCACAGAGAGCACCACCTGGTGTCAGGCCCAACTTCCCTCCAACGCTGAGTGCCCACTGCAGGGACATGCATCCGGAGTCAGTGGTACATTTCATAAAGGATACATGCTTGCATTTGGCTTTAACCAAATTTTTAATCCTTAGCTTTCAATGGCTTAACTGGTCAGTGTGCTATGCTACAGCTGGCACTGTGCTGCTTCACTTCTACCCTTCTTTGTTATATGGACATGGTGTGGTGTTTTTTTGTTTTTCTATTTCTTTTCCAGGTGATTGGGATAATTTCCCCCTACTAGTTCTCTTTAAGTGTAAAATTATTGGGTCACAATCTTTTCTCCTCAACTAGATCCCACCTGCAATTTACAGGAAGTGCAGAGGCGAGGCACTTGGAACAAGCTGCTCAGTATTGATCCCCAGACTGGCGTGCATATCACTGGCATGTTTGTCAGAAATGCAGAGTCCAGGCCTTGCCCGGGACCTGCCCCATCAGAGACTTTATTTTACAAGATCCCTGGGGAAGTCCAGCACACAGAGTCTGAGGAGCACTTTCCTGCCAGAAAAATGACAGGGTTTTTCCAAGTGGACTGCAGGGGGACAACAAAATGGAGAGGGACCCTATAGATCAAAAGAGATTTAAAGACACAACCAAATGCAGAGTGTTATCTTGTTTGGATTCTAATTCAAACTTCTTAAAAACACCATCACTTATGGATTATGGATATTAAATATTAAAGATTACTGTGGTTTTTTTTAGATATGATGATAGTATTGAGATTATGTTAAAGAGCCCTATCTTTAGAGATATCTACTGAAATATTTACAGATGAAATGATACAGTGCCTGGAATTTGCTTCAAAATAATAAAGGGAGATGGGGAAGTGAGTAGGGTCCAGGTGAAAGGAGATTGGCTATGAGTTGAACACTGCTGAAGCTGGTGATGGGACTGAGGACTCATTATACTATTCTCTCTATTTTTGTATGTTTATATGTTTGAAATTTTCTTAAAGCTATTGGGATGAATTGGAGAAGTTATAAGAAGTTTTTGAAAAAGTAACAAGAAAGAAGATTCCTTCATAAATAGCTAGAAACATATAACCAGAAAGTTTACTGGAGTGGTATTAAAGAAAACAACCAACATGAAATGTGAGTAACAGTCATTCAGAAGACCAAACAAAATAGAGTTTCTTACAGGAATAGCAGCAAAAAGAACAAAAACAAAATATTTTTAATACAGGAAGATAGCAGAGTAGGAAGCAGCAGGAATCTGTCTCCCCAATCTAGACAGCAATCACACTGGCAGAATCTGATAAAACCATTTTGGAATGCTGGAGTCTATTGAACACTTGCAACTTCCAGGGGAAGCCTTGGACAGTAATTGCAGTTAATTTCAGTCAATTTCAGCTCTGAGCATAGTAGCAGCTACCCAGCTAACACTGGCAGCCATATAACAGGCCCCTGTGCAAACTTCCTGGAGCTGCTTGCACAGCCTGTGGGAGTTAGGGTGGGCAAAAAGGACCCTGTATTTCAAATACTGGGAATCTGTGCTCTGATAACAGTTTGGTGCTTCTGATTACAGAGGTGCAGAAAAACAGGTAGCCATTGTTGCACCCGTGCCCCACTGTTGCAACCTCCTCCTCCTTGGCTGCAGTGACTTCCGAGGAACTTAAGGGCTGGTGTTCTTCCCATCCCCTTCATTTGTGTTTTTTCTTTTTCCCCTTTTGAGAACCAGGTACTAAAGACCAAGGACATTAAAAAACAACAGTATATATGGGGGAAAATAGAAAATGACTGTGCATGCCCAGGGAAAGTTTCAGAAAAAAACTAAAAGGACCTTAAGTTTATACCTCAGGCTTAGCACAGAGAACTTTCAAATAAAAACAATAAAAAAAAAACCCTGGCGTAGGGAGAGAATCTGATTTCTAGAGTTATCACATTATTAGATTTGAGTGTTCGATGTTTAACAACAATAACAACAACAAAATCACAAGGCACACACAAACACAAGAACGTATGGCCTGCTCAGAGGGAAAGAAATCAACAGAAACTGTCCCTAAGAAAACCTGGTGTGAGATACACTAAATTCTGGAGCTGAAAGTACAATAACTGAAATGAAAAATTCACTGGAGGGATTCAAAGGCAGATTTGAGCAGGGAGAAGAAAGAATAAGTGATATTGAAAACATGACAATGGAAACTATCAAGGCTGAGGAACAGAAAGGAAAAAGACTTAAGAAAAGCAGATAGAGCCTAAAGAATCTATGGAACATCATCAAGAGGACCAATATATGCATCTTGGGTGTTCCAGAAGAAGAAGAGAAAGAAAGATGCAGAGAAAATATTTGAAGAAATAATGGCTGAAAACTTCCCAAGTAGGATGAAAGACATGATTGTAAACATCCAAAAACAAAAAAAAACAACAAAAAAACACCAAAAACAAACACACACACACACAAAACACACAAGGAACTCAAGAGGATATCAGACACGCACACTGAAATGCATTATAATCAACTATCACAGAAAAATCAAAAGCCAAAGCCAAAGAATCTTGAAAGCAGCAAGAGAGAAGATCATTACATACAAATGATCTTAAATAGGTTATCAACAGATCTCTCATTAGAAACTTTGGTGGCCAGAAGACAGCAGGTTGATAATGTTCAAAGTACAAAAACAAAAAACAAACAAAAATCAACACCTCAAACCAAAAAAACAAAAACAAAAACAAAAAAACCACTGTCAACCAAGAATCCTATGTCTGGTAAAACTGTGCTTTAAAAATGAGGAAGAAGTTAAGACATTCCCAGATAAACAAAAGCTGATGAAAATCAGAGATGAAAGAAACCTAAAGTGCAACATACCAAAGTTTATGGGACAATGCAGAAGTGGTGCTTAGAGAGAAATTTATCGCTATAAACACTTACCTTTAAAAAAGAAGGAAAGTTCTGAAAAATCAACAACCTAACTTGACAACATAAACAACTTCTAGAAAAAGAACAAATTAAACCTAAAGCTAAAAGAAGAAATGAAATAATAAATATTAGAAGAGAAAAACAAAATAGAGAATAGAAAAACAGTTGGTTCTTTGATAAGATCCACAAAATTGACAAATCTTTAGCTTAGATGGACTGAGGAAAACACCAAAATACTAAAATCATAAATGAAATTGGGGGCATTACTACTGATTCTACAGAAATAAAAAGGATTATAAAGGTACTATGAACAATTGTACCCCACCCAAATTGGACAACTTAGATGAAATTAAAAATTCCTGAAAACCCAAAATTTACCAAGACTAAATCATGTAGAAAATATGAATAGACCTACAACCACTAAGGAGATTGAATCAGTAACGAAAAAATCTAATACCAATCCTTAAAGATTTTCAAAAGTTGAAGAGAAGGGAACTACACTTCCTAACTCATTCTATGAGACCAGAATAACCATGATGCCAAAGCCGGTCAAAGACACCACGAGAAAAGAAAGTACAGACTAATATCCCTTATGAACACTCATGCAAAAACTTCAGCAAAATATTAGCAAACAGAATTTAGCAGCATATTAAGAGGGTTATACAACATGACCAAGTGGGACTTATTCCTGGAATGCAAGGATGGTTCTAAAGTACAACAATCAAGGTAATATACGACATGAACAGATGAAGGAAAAACATCACAAAAACATCTCAATTGATGCAGAAATAGGAACTAACGAAATCCAACAGCCTTTCATGATAAAACACTCAACAAAATAGGAATAAAAGGAAACTACCTTCACAAAATGTAAGCCATATATAAGAAACCCATAGCAAACATCATACTCAATGGTGAAAGACTGAAAGTCTTTCCTATAAGATCAGGAACATAGTAAAGATGCCCACTTTCACCACTGCTATTCAACATAGTACTGGAACTTCTAACCAGAGCAATTAGGTAAGAAAAATAAATAAAAGGCATTGAAATTGGAAAGGAAGAAGTAAAATTATCTGTTTGCAGATGATATGATCTTATATGTAGAAACCCCCAAAGATTCCACAACAAAGCTGTTAGAATTAATAAATGAACTCAACAGGGTCAACAAAATCAGTTGTATTGAAAAAAAATCATAAACAATCTGAAAAGGAAAACAAAAAAACATTCCTTTACAATAACATTAAAAAGAAGAAAATACTTAGGAATAAACTTAGTCAAGAAGGTGACTTATACAATGAAAACTACAAAACACTGTTGAAAGAAAGACATAAATAAATGGAAATACAGCCCATGTTTATGGATTAGAAGACAATATTCTTAAACTGCGAATACTACCCAAAGTGATCTACAGATTCAATGCAACCCCTATCAATTCCTTTTTTTTTTTTTTGCCAGAAAAAGAAAAACCCATCCTAAAATTCAAACTCAAGTGACCCCAAGCAGCCAAAAACAATCCTGAAAAAGAACAAAACTGAAGGACTCACACTTCCTGATGATTTCAAAGCTTAACACAAAGCTACTCTAATCAAAGAAGTGTGGTATTAGCATAAACAAGTAGACCAATGGAATAGAGAATCCAGAAATAAGCCCTCACATATATGGTCAAATAATTTTGTCAAGGGTGCCAAAACCATTCAATGGGGGAAAGATAGTCTTTTCAATAAATGGTGCTGGGGAAACTGGATATTCACATGCAAAAGAATAAAGTTAGACCCTTACCGAAACTTGTATACAAAAATTGACTAAAAATGGATCAAGGACCTAAATTTAAGATCTGAAACAATAAAACTATTAGAAGACAACATAGTGCAAAACCCTCATGGCATTGATTTGGGCAATGATTTCTTGGCTATGACACCAAAGGCATAGGCAGCAACAACAACAAAAATAGACAAATTTGACTTCATGAAAAAATTTTAAAATTTGCATAAAAAGACACTATTCACAGGTGTAAAAGCCCACAGAATAGGAGCAAATATTTGTAAATAATGTATTTGTTAAGGTATTATAATCCAGAATATATAGAGAACTATTAAAACTCAATAACTACAAAAAAACAACAACACACAAAACCCTGATTCAAAATAGGAAAAGAACTTGAATAGACATTTCTGAAGAGAAGATACAAGGTGTGATCAAACAATATGGCAAATGTTTAAATTAAAAAAAAAATTACTACAGTAAAAGACACATTGCCATTAATCCCCCCAAAACACTCCCCCTCACTTCAAACACATTTATCCCATCATTCTTGCCACTTTCTGAAGCTTTTCTGGAAGTCCTCTTTCATGAGTATCTCCAGTTGCACTGTCATGGCTGCCTCGATGTCCTGAAACGATTCAAAATGTTTACATTTCATGGTCATTTTGACTTTGGGGAAGAGCCAGAAGTCACATGATGCCAGATCCAGTGAATAAGGTGGATGAGGATACACTGTAATGTTTTTATTTGACAGAAATTCCAGAAGCGATCTGTGACACACGTGTGGTCACAAAATATGGTGAATGCTGTCGAGTGCCATCCAACGGAAAGGCGGGGATCTTCAATACAGGAAGTGGCATGTCAAACCTTAGTCTCAACTTGTTCAGTGCACTCATTTGAGAGAAGGTGTGTTTTAAAGTGTGCCGTAAATCATCCTCCATCATGACAACACTCTGTGCCACACATCACTTCTGGTATATGGCAATTTCTGTCAAATAAAAACATTACGGTGTGTCCTCCTTATTCACTGGATCTGGCACCATGGGACTTCTGGCTCTTCCCCAAAGTCACAATGACCATGAAAGGTAAACGTTTTTGAATCAAGGCAGCCATGAGAGCGCAACTAAAGACACTCACGAAAGAGGACTTCCAGGACTGCTTCAGAAAGTGGCAAGAACAATGGGATAAGTGTGCAAAACAAGGGGTAATATTTTGAGGGGTATTAATGGTCTTTCACTGTAATAAATTGTTTAAACATTCACCATATTGTTTAATCACACCTTGTATGTGAATGACCAATAAGCACTTGAAAATGAAGGAAATGTAAATCAAATGCAAATCAAAACTATAATGAGATACCACCTCATACCCATTAGGATGGCTACTATAAAAAACAATAGAAAGCAGTAAATGTTGGCAAGGATGTGGAGAAATTGGAACCCTTGTGCCCTGGAGGTGGTACAGCTGTTGTGGAAAAACAGTATGGCAGTCCCTTTAAAAGTTAAAAATAAAATTATCATATGATTCAGCAATTCCACTTCTGGGTATATATACCCAAAATAATTGAAAGTAGGTCTTGAAGAAGTATTTGTATACATGTTCATAGCAGCATTATTTACAATAGCTAAAATGTGGAAGCAACCCAGATGTCCATTGTAGGATGATTGGGTAACCAAAATGTGGTCTATACTTACAATGGAATATGATTAAGCCTTAAAAAGTAAGGCAATTCTGCAATATGCTACAGCATGGATGAACCTTGAGGACATAATGCTAAGTGAAATAAGTCAGTCACAATAAGACAAATACTGTATTATTCCACTTATATAAGGTAATTGTAATAGTCAGAAGCATAAAAACAAAGTAGAATGGTGGTTATCAGGGGCTGAGGGGTGGGAGAATGGATTATTGTTTAATACTAATACAGCTGGTATAGAGCTTCAGTTTTGCATTACGGATGGTGGTAATGGCTGCATAACAATGTGAATTACTGAATACCACTGAATTGCTCACTTAGAAATGCTTAAGATGGTAAATTTCATGTAATGTGGATTTTATCACAATAAAAGAAAAAGAAAAAATGAAATAGAGACCCTTCTCACCCCGACAAACTTGACAGTGATACTCCACTAAATCCTGGCATTTAAGATTCTAGAGAAAACGAGTGATGCACACTTAGTTCTGGTTCCTTTATAAGTACCTGTCTTTTGTTGGTTTCCCTTGTCTGCTTTGGCATCGTAGTATTTTCTTCTTGCTCTCTAACCCCATAGGAGGAGTTAAGTGTGAGCCCCTCTCCCTGTACTTTTGCCTGGCCTTTGTTTCAGTCCAGGCTAGTTTTCATTTGCCATTGTATTGGCTTTCTCTTCTTCCTTTTGTCTGTCCTCATCTCCTGGAATTCCTTGCACACGTCACCTACATGTATTCTCTCTGGAGTCCTGACTTTTCTCCTGTTGTTTCATCTTGTTCTTCTCAGAGTTCTGGGAGCTGTCCCAGTTATCGTTTTCACCTTTGCTGACCTGATTGCTGGTTGTGTCCAGTCCCCATTGTAATCTTAACCCACGTGGGCTTTCCTGTGCACGGATGGGTCTCTGGTGGCAGGGGAGCAGCCTCTTGAGACAGAAATTAAGATGTTTCTTCTAATTCTTGCAGTATCTACATTTACTTGGATTGCTCAAACATATCCCCTTAATGAATGTACTTTCTCATGTTTCTGGTGACATTTTTCTGTTTGATTTTCCTTAAAGCTGGAAGTCAGTGCGAGTCCAGCACTGCAGACTTAAGATGAGTTGTGTCATTTTAATTGAGTGTCAAGATGGAGCTTGGGCTGCTGGCAGATGTGCAGACTGGTTTTCCCCTGAGGGATGGGGTCTAATTTCCATGTCTGAGTGGCAGCCATGGGTTGCAGGTGCCTAGTGTGGCTGCTAAGACTGCCTACACAAGTTCTTGCCTCAGCCACAGGTTGGCCCTGGAAAGTACTTGCCATAGAATGTGGCACCTCAGTTGTAGTTGGCCTTGTTTTGGCAGGAGATGGCTTGCCTTATAACCCTTATGTGCCCAGTCAATATACAGAGGCTAGTGACAAAGTCAAACCTGAAAAGTCCTAAATTCACCAAATAATGTTTTATCAAGGTTTAATTTACATATCATAAAATGTACACATTTTATGTGTACTGTTTAATGAAGTTTGACAAATTTATACACCTGTGTCAGGATACACATATCAAGATGCAGAACCTTTTCATCACCCTTCAAGATTCTTCATGCCCCTTCATATTGATCCTCTCCCTTCCCCAGCTGCAGGCACTATGGGCCAATATCTCTCACTCTAGATTCCTTTTGCCCATGTGGTGCATGGACCTTTCAGAAGGCCCCCCAGTGACACTGGCCTCCTCAAAGGTATGCACACCCTTGAACGTGTGCTGAACCCCACAACTTGCTTCTAACCAATGGAATATGGGATGGGATGTCATTTAAGTGATTAGGTTACAAAAGATCAACTTCCATCTTGCTAGCAGACTCTCTCTGCTACCTTTTTGTCTTGCACACTTTGAAGAAGCAAGCTGCCATATCAGAGAGCCCACATGGCAAGGGTGGCCTCTAGCCAATGGGCAATAAGGATTAAAATCCTACCAACAGCCACATGAATGAGCTGGGAAGTGGCTCCTTTCCCATGTGCAGTCTTGGGATAACTGGAGGCTAGCCACCACCTGGATGGCAATTTATGAGATGCCCACAATAGAAGACATAGCCTAGCTGTACCCAGATTCCTGATCCACAGAAAGCAGGAGATAATACATGTGTGTTATATTAAGTCACCAAGTTTTTGGGTAATTTGTTACACAGCAATAGATAACTAATACAGCTGGTTCTAGCACTTGAATTAATGTAGTCAGTATTCTTTGGGTGTCTGGCTTGTTACCCTCAGCATAATGCTTGTTAGGTCCATCCATGTTGTTGCCTGTGTTAACAATTTGTTCCTTTTTATTGATAAGTAGATTTCCATGGTGTGTAATTGCCCCCTCATGTCCATGTCCTAATCCCAGAACCTATGAATATATTATGTTATTTGGCAAGGGGGAACCGAGGTTAAAGGTGGAATTAAGGTTGCTAGCCAGCTGACTTTGAGATGGGGAGATTATCCTGGATTATCCAGTTGTGCCCAATGTAATCACAAGGGTCCTTATAAATGGAAGAGGGAAGCAGGAAAGAGAGTCAAGTGATGCTATGTGAGAAAGACCCAACTGGCATTACTGGTTTGAAAACGGAAGGGAGCAAAGGAATGTGGGTGGCATCTAGAAGCTGGGACAGACAAGAAAAAACTTCTCTTTTACAACCTCTAGAAAGGAATGCAGCCCTGCCAACACCTTGATTTTAGTTTATTGAGACCCATTTCAGAGTTATGGCCTCCAGAACTATAGAAGAATAAATGTGTGTTCTTTTGAGCCACTTGGTTTGTGATAATTTGTTACAGCAGCAATAGAAATCTAATGCACATAGTATGGATATACCACATTTTGTTTATCCACTCACCTACTGATGGACATGTGGGTTGTTTCCAGGTCTTGGCTATTAGTATGAACAATTTTGTTGTGAACATTCCTGGGATTTTTTGGGTACACTGTCTCTGACACAGACACTCTTTCTTCCATTGTTGGAACAGGCTGATCATTTACTGCTGTATATATTATTTAAATAGAGACTTTACGTTTTAAAGCAGTTTTTAGTTCAGAGCAAAATTGAGCAGAAAGTACAGAGATTTCCCAAATATCCTCTGCACCCCACCATGTCTCCCACTATCAACATCCTGCACTAGAGTGGTGTTTTTTTTACAGTCGATGAACCTACACTGACATCGTTATCCCCCAAAGTCCATAATTTACATGAGGTTCACTCTTCATGTTGTACATTCTGTGGCTTTTGAAAAATGTGTAACACGTACCCACAATTACAGTATCATACAAAATAGTTTCACTGCCCTAAAAATCCTATCTTCCACCTATTCACCCTTCCTTCCCCCTAACCCTTGGCAACCACTGATCTTTTTACTGTCTCCATAGTTTTGCCTTTTCCAGGATGTCCAATAGTTGGAATCACACAGTATGTAACTTTTCAGATTGTAACTTAGTAACGTGCATTTAAGGTGCCCCCTGTCCCCCTGCCCCCTCTATGTCTTTTCATGGCTTGATAGCTCATTTCTTTTCAGTGCTGAATAATATTCCATCGTCTGGATGTACCACAGTCTATCCAGTCATCTATAAGTAGAAGGACATCTTGGTTGCCTCCAAATTTTGGCAAGTACAAATAAAGCTGCCATAAACATCTATGTACAGGTTTTTGAGTGGACATAAGTTTTCTATTCCTTTGGGTAAATACTAAGGAACATGATTGCTGGATCATATGGTAAAAGTATGTTTAATTTTGTAAGAAACCACCAAACTGTCTTCCAAAGTGGCTGTACTAGTTTGCATTCCCACCAGCAATGAATGAGAATCTCTGTTGCTCCACATACTTGCCAGCATTTGCTCATGTCAGTTTTGGACGTTGGCCATTGTAATAGGTGTGTAGTAGTATCTGCCTCATTTTTGTTTTAAGATGCAATTCCCTGATGACACCTGATGTTGAACATGCTTATTTGCCATCTGTATATCTTCTTTGATGAGGTGTCTGTTCAGGTCTGTGGCCCATTTTAAAATTGTGATGTTCCTTTTCTTGTTGTTGAATTTTAAGCATTCTTTGTATATTTTGGATAACAGTCCTTTATCAGATATGTATTTTGCAAATATTTTTTCCCAGCTAGTGGCTTGTCTTCTCAATCTCTTCACATTGCTTTACATAGAGCCGAAGTTTTAATTTTAGTGAAGTCTGCTTATCAATTCTTTTTTTAATGAAAATTATTGCTTTGGTGTTGTATCTAAAAAGTCATCAGCATACCCATGACCATCCAGATTTTCTCCTATGTTACCTTTTAGGAGTTTTACAGTTTTGCATTTTACATTTAGGTCTATGATCCATTTTAAGTTAGTTTTTGTGAAGGATTTATGGTCTGTGTCTAGATTTCTTTTTTTTGCATGTGTATGTCTAGTTGTTCCAGTACCATTTGTTGAAAAGGTTTCCATTATATAGGTTTTCCCTCGCTATCTGAAAGTGGAGCGTTCCTCTGAAGCCTTCCATAAGTTGAAATAGTATGCAGCAAAAAGTATCCCCTGCTTTCTGAAAGTTCGCATTATGCTACTTCACTTTTACAAAAGACCTACATTAGTATTGTAACAGCTCTTTTTGTAAAAGAGAAAATCCTCTTTGGATTTCTCTCAGTTAGAGAAAACCGGTAATAATGTAGGTCTTTCATAAAAGCAAAGTGGTGTAACGAGAACTTTTGGAGAGTCGGGGATACCTGTATTGTTTTTGCTCCTTTGTCAAAGATCAGTTGACTATATTTGTGTGGGTCTATTTCTGGGCTCTCTGTTCTGTTCCATTGATCTATTTGTGTATTCTTTGACTAATACCACATGTCTTCATTACTGTAGCTTAATAATAAAAGTCAGGTAGTGGAAGTCTTCCAACTCTGTTCTCCTTCAATATTGTGTTGGCTATTCTGGGTCTCTTATCTCTTCATATAAACTTTAAAATCAGTTCGTTGATATGTACAAAATAACTTGCTGGGATTTTGATTGGGATTACATTGAATCTATAGATCAATTTAGGAAGAACTGATATCTTGACAATATTGAGTCTTCCTATCCATGAACATGAAATATCTCTTTATTTAGTTCTTTGATTTCATTCATTAGAATCTGGTAATTTTCCTCATATAGACCGTGTTTCCCCACAAATAAGATCTAGCTGGACAATAAGCTCTAATGCGTTTTTGAGCAAAAATTAATATAAGACCCAGTCTTATTTTATTATAATATAAGACCAGGTCATATAATATAATATAATATAATATAATATAATATAATATAATATAATATAATATAATATAATATAATAATGCCAGGTCTTATATTAATTTTTGCTCCAAAAGATGCATTAAAGCTGATTGTCCAGCTAGGTCTTATTTTTGGAGAAACAGGGGATCTTGTACATGTTTTGTTAGATTTATACCTAAGCATTTCATTTTCTGGGGTGCTAATGTAAATGGTATTTTGTTTTCAATTTCCACTTGTTCATTGCTGGTATATAGGAAAGTGATTGACTTTTGTATATTAACTTCATATCCTATGAACTTGCTACAGTGGCTTATTCGTTACAGGAGGTTTTTTGGTTGATTTTTTCAGATTTTCTACATAGACAGTCATGTCATCTACAAACAACGACAGCTTTATTTCTTCCTTCCTAATCTATATAACTTTTATTTCATTTTCTTGTCTTACTGCATTAGGTAGGGCTTCAGGTATGATGTTGATAAGGAATAGAGAGAGAGGACAGGTTTGCCTCGTTCCTGATCTTAGCAGGAAAGCTTTAAGTATGATGTTAACTGTAGGGTTTTTATAGATATGCTTTATCAAGTTCAGGAAGTTCCCCTCTATTCCTAATTTATTGAGAGTTTTTATTATGAATCGTTGTTTGATTTTATCGAATGCTTTTTCTGCATCTATTGACATGCTCATGTGCTTTTTCTTCTTTAGCTTGTTGATTGATTTTCAAATGGAACCAGCCTTGCATACCTGGGGAAAAATCTCACTTGGTCATAATACATAATTCTTTTTATATATTGTTGAATACAATTTGCTAATATTTTGTTGAGGATTTTTACATCTATGGTCATGAGCGATACTGGTCTATAGTTTCCTTGTGATGCTTTTGTCTGGTTTTGGTGTTAGGGTAATAATGGTCACATAAACTGAGTTAGGAAGTATCTATTATCTAGAAGAGGTTACACAGAACTGGTATAATTTCTTCCTTAAATATTTGGTAGAATTCACCTGTGAACCCATCTGGGTCTGAAGCACTTTTGGAAGGTTATTAATTATTGATTCAATTTCCTAAATATATAGGCCTATTCAGATTGTTTATTTGTTGTTTTTTACAGTTTTTTTTTTTTTTCCCCCTGAGAAAGGGTGGTTCAGTTCATGGAAGTTAAATGCATATGGGATATGAATCCCCTGGAAATAAAGTGTTAGTGCTCTCAGGTTGGCTCAGCTGATGAAGTGACTCAGTGGCCTGAAGACCAGCTATTGGACAGCTCCTCCAGGATTCTGTGAGGTTTACATGTACATGCATGTGTCCTCTCAACAGGTGCCAGGAATCTGGGAAGCTGCCTGCCTCTCCCCAGCTCATCTCTCTGTGTGTCTCTGCTACCTTTCAGCTTTCTAGGAAATACAATCTTGCCTGAGAGCTGGTGATTTCACATCACTCTGGAGACTCCCAGCAGGAGACTCTCCATGGCAAGACATGGACCAGCAAGACACGGGTACTCAGGAACATAGTTTTCCCATAGTTTATTAAATCACTGGGCTGGCTTCCACCTCAGGGCCTTTGCACTTGCTTTTCCTCTGCCTGTCACCTTTTTTTCCCATATCACCCTGTGGCTTCCCATCACTCAGGAAGTGCCTGGCTCAAAGGACATCTTCTCCTGGAAGCCTCCTCTGCCCCACCCATATGCTACCACTCTCCACTTCAGTTTCCTTCTCATAGCATTCTCTTTATTTTCCTCCTAGAATGTGTCAATATCTACAAGTCAGATCTGAGAGCCTACCTGTCTGTCTGCCCATACGAAATGTTAGCTCCATGAGACAGGGCCTTGCTTTATCCTTGGAGGGCCTAGACCTAGGCCTGACCCAGAATAGGTGCTCAATCTGTGTTTGGGAGTAAATTCCTTGTTCCCAACAGGCCTCATGTAGTGCTCCAGCCTGACCCTACCTAGCCCAGCTCTCCTGGGCCTGATATCAGCAGAAGAACACACCCAGGTGGTCCTTGGAGATGTCCTTTCTGGCTACAGAATGCTTCAGGGTGGGGATGGACCTGTCTGGTGTGCCTCCACCCACATGACCTACTCCCAGGCTGCTCCTGGGTTCCCATGACTCTCAGCTCCTCAGTCCAATAGGACACACCCTCTCATCTGAGCCAGACCTATAAGACTTCAAATGGAGCTTTCCAGAAAACTGAAGCCAGGTAAGGGCTAGGGCCATGGACAGGGAGGGTGGGAGGCCACACAGCCCAGGTCCCAGTGGCTGTGTGGGTCCTAGGATGACAGCCAGTGACAAAGCCCACCCCCACTGGCCTGGGCAGCCCCACGTGAGACCTACATGATGAGCTGGGTATTTTTCAGGGTGAAGCTCAGCTCCTCCAAAGTCTCCTCGATCTCCTGCGTGTTCTGGATCAGTGAGAGGTTCTGCTCCTCCAGCTCTGTGAAGACGTCCAGGAGCTGCTGGGGCTCCGTGAAATATAGCTCCAGCTCCTGCAAAAAGAGCCATGTGTGCGAGGCACCAGCAGTGCATGGGTGTGTGTGTGTGTGTGTGTGTGTGTGTGTATATGTGTGTGTAGAGGGGGGTAGGGGGGATTCTGGTTCCCACAAGCCCCGCCCAGAGTAGGGCCACTGACCTCCCCATCACTGTCTGAGTCCTCCTGCACAGGGAGGGCAGAACTCGACCTGTGGAGAGATGTGGGGTCAAAGCACCAGGGCCTAACCTGTGCACGGAAGTCCGATGGCTGTTGTGCCCCATCCCAGTGGTGTAGATGCCTGGCGTTTCCACAGCATCTCTCCACCCTTACACCCCTCGTCCTCCTCATCCATCACACAAGTTGCTTTGGTGGTGGCACCAGCTTCCTCTTGGACCCCCAGCTGTTACACAGCCAGGGGGAGTTTCAAAATTCAATTAACTCATCTCACTCTAGCTATAATAAAACTTGGCCTCCTCCCAGGAGCTGTGGGGGCCCTGCCACCTTCCCAGCCCTCGGCTCCCCACCACCCAAGGTTACTCTGCTCCTGCCCTGCAAGCTCCCTTCCTGTCTCTCTATATGCTGACCCTCCTCAGGGCCTTGGCTCCCACTGCTAGGGTTGACCCTCTCCATTTACCATCCTTTTTCTAAAAGCCACTTTCAGGGCCTTTTATGCCCATCTCCCCTATCTAGATTTTGCCCGGGCTCTTGTCATTGATGGCCTGCATTGCTATCCTGTGACACTAACAGCCACTTTTGACTGACCCTGAGCACCCCACAGGGGCAGGGACCATTCTGAGCCAGTCCCCGGGGTGTGGGAAAGGTGGTGTGGGCTTGGAGCACTCAGCACAGGGCTCTGGAAGGCCCCACAGATGCGGAACCAATTCTGCCTGACATCCAGACCTGCTCTCATCACCCTTCTCGCCTGCCTCAGCCTGGGCCCCCATCCTGAATGTGCAGGTTCTGCTTGCCAAAAAGCAGTCAGGGCAGGCTCACAAGCAGAGGAAACTGGGTTGAGGTCGGAGAGACTCCAGGTCCTTATCTACCTACAGTGGAAAGGTGATAAGTGCAGGGCCCTATGGGAGAAGCCACAACTGTACTCAGAGGCTCTGGTCACCTGGCTAATAGGTGGAGGGGTCCAGATGCAAATCCAGACCAGTGTGCTCCCAGACCTCTATTCTCAGGGACTGTCCCAACATGGGGCCTTATAGTGGGAGCTCCAGGGCTGATGGGCGTCCTAGGCAGAGGAAGCATGAGTATCTAACCTCTTGGAGCCTCCATTCAACACTGAACTGGAAATATCCCCTATCGGCTGGGCATTGCAGAGATCAGAGTTAACCCATGGCATGTGCCTGGCCCACCAATGGTGGCTGCTCTCCACAAGGCATGACCATAATTCATAAAGATGAATGTGACCTTGCAAACTGATAGTCCTCAGTCTTTAGGCTGTTCTTCCAGCCTAAGAAGCATCAGTTTGGGACATGGGAGGTTGAGTGTGGAGAACATCTAAGGAGGGAGAGGATGTCCATATGAGCCTAGAGCTCAGGAAACAATGGGAGACAGAACCATGGGAGAAGTGACCAGCCTGTTGTAGAGAAGGAAGGACAGGACAGAGCATGTAAGGGGATGAGCAGAAGATACAGACCCCATGAAGGACAGTGAGAAGGAGGCTTCTGAGCTCCCAGGCCACCCATTGTCCCTATCCCCACTACCACCACCCTCATCCAAGCTGATAAACCATGAAGGTTCCAGAAGGAAGCATAAGAGACTATTTTAGTGCCTTTGGGGTTGGCAAAAATTTCTTAAGTAGGACACAAAAGGCATCAACCATAAAAGCAAAGATTGGTAAATTGGACTCAAAAAATAACATTAAGAGAGTAATAAGCAGAGGGTACGGGGGCAGGGGGTGGTAGATGAGGACAAAAGGGATCAAATATATGGTGATGGAAAGAGAACTGACTCTGGGTGGTGAACATACAATGTGATGTATAGATGATATATTACAGAATTGTACACCTGAAATCTATGCAACTTTGCTAACAATTGTCTCCCCAATAAACTTTAACAAAAGAAAAGAAATTCCTGGGAGCACCAGTTAGCTCAGTTGGTTAGAGCACGGTGCTCTTAACAACAATGTTGCCGGTTCGATCCCCACATGGGCCACTGTGAGCTGTGCCCTCCACAACGAGATTGAAACAACTACTTGACTTGGAGCTGATGGGTCCTGGAAAAACACACTTAAAATAAATAAAACGTTAGAAAAAAATTCCTGTTATCGATATTCATAAAAAAAAAAAAAGAGAGAGAGTAATAAGGCAAGAGAGACTGGGCAGTACTAATAGAAAACAAGAAGAAAAAGGCCAACAATCCAATAAAAATGTACAAAAATTGAAGAGACACTTTTCACAAAGGAAGATAGCTGAATGGTCACATTTTTCATCATGAAAATGTCATTAAAATCATAATGAAACACCACTCCATCCCTGTATTAATCCTACCTTTGATTTTCTGTATTCTGATGCTTTGACATCTGGGGCTCTGCTGACCCTAGATGGACCAACACACTTGAATGTGCTTTTCATATGCAGAACAACTAATCCAGAACCCACATCACAAGCTCTCACACTGGAGGCACTGTCTCTCTGCCTAATCTCCCAGGGTCAGGTCCCAGACGTCTTGGGGCAGCCACAGATCCCTGAAATTATTAAAACAAGCTAATCCTAAGCCTGTTTACCTTGCCTCATCTGTTCTTTTTTGCAGAAATCACAATATAGTCTCCTGTCCAAAGTTCCCCTATTCCCTCTGCTTCCTGACTACCCTGCTGCTTCCCCAGGTGGCCCCCCAGGGTGTGGCATGCCTCCTCCTCTGGGAACTTTGAGTAGCTAACCATCTTTTCAATGGCAGTCATCTCCTGATCTACTGACTTTACTGAACCTCAAATTTCCTATCAATACACTCTATTTTAAAACAACCCTACCACAATAGCTAGACTGGAAGGTACTGACAATACCATGATTTGGTGAGGTAGTAGTAGGGCAGCTGGAACTGTCACGCGTGCTAGCGGGAGTATAACAGGGCAGCCGCTGTGGAGGGCTGTGTGGTAGAAGCTACTAAAGCTAAACATATGCCCACCCTATGAACGAATACTTCCACTCCTATTTTTAACAGAAATAATGCTCATGCATGAAATAGTGCTCAGATAGAAAAGTACAAGAATGTATGCAGCAGCTTTAATCGAAATAGACAAGAATTGGAAATAACCCAAATGATCACCAGTAGGAGAGTGGACCAAGACAATGGGGCTTATTCCCACAGTGAGACACAAAACAGAAGCAAAGAACAGCCTGTGGCTGCACAAAGCCAGCTGGGTGCGGAATGAAAAGATCTACACCCATAGAGCAGCAGTGTTGTTCTAAGTGCATCAAATTCAAGAACAGGAAAAGTGTTCCAGGGTGATCAAGATCAAAACAGCAGTCACTTTCTGGTGTGAGGTCTGACTGGGAGAGGGCACAAGGGAGTTCTGGGCACTGGGAATGTTTTCTATCTGGATCTGGGTGTGATCTCATTGGTATACATGTGTGTAAAAAGTCAAGTGTTCACTAATAGTTTAGTGGTTACCAGAGGGTAAGGGGGATGGGGGGTGGGGGGTGGGAGATGAAGGTAAGGGGGATCAAATATATGGTGATGGAAGGAGAACTGACTCTGGGTGGTGAACACACAATGGGATTTATAGATGATGTAATACAGAATTGTACACCTGAAATCTATGTAATTTTAGTAACAATTGTCACCCCAATAAATTTAATAAAATAAAAAAAAAGATTTGTTTGGTTTGTGACATATCAATAACACCTCAACATAAGAGGGAAAAAAGGAAAAGACCTACATCTGATCATGTCACTGCTTTGCAGGAACTTCCTGGCCTCTGCAGGCCCTGGATCTGAGGGTGGATTATGGAGCCAGAGGCCAGGGTTCCAACTCTACCTGGCTGCTCTGTGCCTTAGTTTCTTCACCTGTCCCTCCATGAGGTGCTAAGGTTTGGGATGGCTGAGCTGTAGGACTAAGGGAACAGGATCATCTGGGGTGAGGCAGTGAGAGGATGGGGCAGACTGAGGATGGATTGGGGCTGGCTGGGGAGGGAGGCAGTGGAGGTGGGGCGGGAGGAGCTGTCCTGTGGTCATTGGTCACTGCTGCAGAACACAGGGGCTGTGTGTGGAGTGTCAGGGGAATTGCAGGAAGAAATCCAGGAGGTGTCCAAGAAGTGCTCGGTGGTCCCAGAGGTAGGAACTGGAGGAGCTATGGGGCAAGAGTCACTGGAGCTGGAACTTGCCCCCAGAAGGAGGCCTGCCCTTCAGCTGGAGCCTCCTGGATAATTGATGGAGCTGTCAGACACTGGAACAATTCTGCACAGCTGGCAGACCCATCTCTGAGCCCCTCTGTGACAGTGATTTTAATGTGTCAACTTGGCTAGGTCAAACATTATTCTAGATGTTCCTATAAAAGTGTTTTTTAGATGAGATTAATAATTACTCAGTAGCCTGAGTAATGCAGATGACCCACTATAATGTGGAACATTATAAATATAATGGCAAAACAGTGAGATGTGCGGTGTCAGTTCCCCCATGAAAGGAAGGATCAGCATAAGAAAACCACCTTTGCTTGTATTCGGGTCGAATCATAAGCACATGCCAGTACTTTTTTGACAGAGAAACGCAACAATTTAATAGGGTTCAACATCCTATTTGCATAAAAATTGCTGGAAGGACACGCAGGAAGTAATAAAACTCATTGCAGCGCTGCCCAAGGCTTCCTGGGCCCACAGCCTGGAAGGAGGTGCGTGAGGACTAGGGCTTAAGATTTCTCAGTTTACACCTTCTACATAGTTGTGATTTTTGTGACTGCTTCAGTGAAGGAGGAAAAGTAACTGCAGCTAAACATACCCTATGAACCAGGTAGGGTGGGTGGGGTGGGTGGGATGGGGACAGTTCTGGCCTTGCAGCCCTCCATGGAAGGACAGGTTTGCACTGGCCCCTGGATCTGTTTGGGGTTTCTGTCTCTCCTCGTGTTTTTTAGGTTTGAAAGTAAGCATCACACTTAAATCTGGGTAATTTCCTGAAGAAGTCTATATTTCTGGCTTTTCTTGAATGGTTCTGGAGCTCTGGCCCCTGGGCCGGGGTTCTCTGGCCACAGAAGGCTAGTAGAGGGTATGTGCCATCCTGTCCGTGTGCCCACCTGGCTGCCCTCATCTCTGCACATTTGACTAGTCCATTAGCACCCAAATGGACCACCCTAGGCTTAAGTTTACTGAATCAGGAAGAAATAAACCTTTGTTGTGGAAGCCTTTTGATTTTCCAGCTTAATTCAGACTATACACCCTCCTGGTTGGGAACAGCCCTCTGCACACTCTCCCCCTCGGGGAGTCTGGACCCATCCTGGAACCCCTGGACTGGAGCCACTGAGAAGCACTCCCCACCAGGCCCCACCCACTTCCACAGCTCCCCTCAAGCCGACTCACCCTTTGGGGTCCAGCCCACCACTCACTCTGGGCTGGCTGCCCTGCTGGAGGCTGATGGCGCTAGATAGGATCTGCCCCGCCTGTATCACCTTTAGCACTTTCCAGGACTTCCTTGGGCTCTGACCCTCTGGGGAAAGCAGAGGAGTGGTTTCCATGTGGCTCAGCCTGGAGCAGTGCCCCTCCGGCCCGGGGCAGCCACGTACCTCTGGAGACTTTCTTGCCTTTGATCCCTGGCCCTACAAGAAGCAAGGGAGGGGTCCCAGATGGTCTCAGCTAGAACCAGGCCTGCAGCGACACTGCTTAGGGGCACAGGGCTTCCCAGGACCCCTCAGTGGCAGGAGGGACATGCATAGGTGGAAAGCCCCTTGGGTTTCAGTTGAGAACCAGCCCCTCTTCCTTAAGTGGGTGCTTGGGCTGAGCCACGATTAGCTAAGCGGTGGCTGCTGCCTGTCTGGGGCTCTGCAGGGTTTGACAGGGACCAAGCCCACGGCCTGGACGCCTCCAAGGACCCTGCAAGCTGGGCACAGGGCCTGGGGGGGCCTGGGGACCTGTCTTCTCTTTTCTGCTACCTTTGTCCCCTTTTGTGGAGAACAAAGTATTCTCTTTGGGGGCTTCGGTGACTTCCTTGGCCTTTTTGAGAGCCAAGTGTTTCTTCTCTTGTTCTTCCAACCACTCCTTGGGTGACAACTTATACAGGAAATTCTTGTAGACTTTATAATGCTGCAGTATGTCTTCAAATTTGGAGATTTCACTAGAACCGGGTAGGGGACAGGTGAAGTCAGGCTCTGCCCACTGAGAGGCCCCTCCAGAGGGACCCCTTTTACACCCTGGCCAAACAGGACAGACACAGGAACACTGCCATGTCAAGGAAAGAATGCCCACCCTGCAGGGACCAATGTGGGTTAGACCTCCCAGAGTTACAGCTCTCAGGGACTCTGTCTGCCCTCTCCCAGGGTGGAGCCCAGGGGCCCCAGAGCCATGTGAGCCCTGTCTCCTGGTGATGTGGCCTTGGAAAAGTCACTGAATCTCTGGCCTTCTGGCCTCAGTCACTTCATCTGTAAGATGGGCAGCAGACTACAGTGCTTCGAAGCCCTGAGATACTTAGGGTTCAGTGGTAAAGTGATAAGGTTTGCATTGTGTGGGGCTCCCTTTGGCTAGGGGAGAGTGGAAGAGGAAAATGTGGTCAGGCCAGCCCAGGCCCAGCTTGCCTCTGACCTCACCTTTTTATGTTCCTGATCTGGATGGTCAGATCACGAATCTCAGTGATCTTTGCCACCTTTGCTTTGGTCTCCTTCTCCGCCCTGGAGAGTAGGTGGGGGCAGAGAGCCAAATTCAGATTGTTAAAGAAAAGTGTCCACACTGCCCTCAGGCCAGGGACCTGGGTTGGGGTCAAGGTAAAGGTGGGGTCAGAGGTTAGGGTCAAGGACCAGGTCCAGGCTGGGTTGGGTGGGTGTGCACTGGCCCAGTGGACAATGGGGGTGGCACATGGCCAGCCAGTCCCTGGTGCCACAGGCTTACGCTCTCAGGGCCTGCACAGAGCTGCGGTCATTCTCCCTGAGGAACTTATCGAACAGGGCCGAGTCCTTTTCCAGGGACCTCTCAGCTCGCTCCAGCTCCGCCTCCTCCTTAGTCACCAGCATCTCCAGCCGCTGGATCTCGCTTCGCTTCATACCCAGGGCATACTGGGGCCACCAGAGCAAGAGTCACACTCCTCACTGGGACAGCCCACCCAGGTCCCCGACATGGGAGCAGCAAGGCCTACCTGGATGAGGAACATTTGCCGCTTCTGGTTGATGTACTTGTTTATGTTATCAGATTCCCCTTTCTTTTCTGCAATGAGAGGAAGGAGGCATCCAGGGCATGGGGCGGGCAGTGGGAGAGAGACCCAGGCCCATGGCAGAGGATGGGGACACAGCCAGTTAGTGGGGAGCCAGTCAATTGCTCCCCATGCAGTGCTCTGCTGCAAGGCCCAGGTTATTACAGAGACCATGGGAGAGTGGGCCCTGTCTACAGCAAAAGGAGAGAAGGCTTTGCTGATATATTACATCTCCATGCCTGGAGACTGGTCCCGGTGGGAAGACTCTCTCTTGCTGTAGCACTCTTCTCACCTGGAATGAGACTCTGGACACCCTTGCCCTGAAAATTTCACCAAGCTGAACTTAATAACAAAAGGCCTATTGGCCAGGACCTGAATGAGGGTGGTGAGAGAAAAGTGGGGCAGCATGATCTCTACTTGGGGTACCCTAAGTCCCCAGGGCTCAATTTGAGCAGCAGGTAAGTCTACACCGCAGGAAGAAATTATGGTGGACATCTGGACAACCTCTCAGAGTGCAAGCAGAGAGGCAGCGCAGTGGGGCCAAGGGCCGTGGGGGCCTCTTTCCTTGGTCTTTCTGGAGAGGAAACTCTAGACATGTCTCAATTTTGGAGAGCCCAGGGACTGTGGAAAGGACTGTAGAACCATGTGGCTAGAATCTCTTGTCTCTCATATCCTCTTCTTTCCAGATGCACATGTTATGGTGCAGGAGTCCTGTTTTAAGTCTAGATGCCTGGCAACGAGCCCACTAGACCCTTGCCTCTCTGCTCTACCTTGGGGAAGGCCCATCTCCTCACTGGAAGCCAAAGCTGGGAAAGTGACGAGTCTTGTGCTTAAACCTGCCCGGTCCAGGCTTCCCTATTCAGGTGCCACCTGCCTCTGCTAGGTCTTAGGAATGGAACGTGGAGGCAGAAAGGAAACACGTGCTCTGTGCACCTCCATGCAGAGTTTGCAAACAATCGTCACAGCAAGCTCAGGGCTTTCTATCCCCCAAAACAAGCCATGTGTGTCAGGGCTATAGTCACATCCAGTACACTTGTAGTTGCACTGGGTTCCAGGACTCTCTGATCTCAACTGTTTCTTTCTAGCTTAGTGATGTTATACTTTATCATCTGTGTTGATAGATTATTAGTGTGTTCTCAATATTTAAGATTTCCTACTGGGTCAGAAAATAACAGCTCTCACACACATAGTTCTTTCTCACTACGTGCAGTGTCTAAAAGATGTTGAATCTCACAACCATGAGGTTGGTACTGTCATCAGTGAGGAGAGGGAACTATGGTGCAAAGGAGTTAGCTAACTTGCCCAGGGTGGTGCAGCCATTAAATCCTGAAGCTGAGATCTGAACCCAGGAAATCTAGTTCCACATTGATGCTTTTCACTTCCAAGTTAAATGCCTATTTTATACAGCCTGCATTCACTGGTCAACATTCAGAATGCTTGCAATACTGGGATTCAGAGACTTTTAGACTTGCTCTCCATCTGGAATTGATCATTGTGATGGTGGAGGCAGGAGTTAGGCAGAGAAGACCCCCCCTTTCCCCACTGCGCCATATCCCTTCCTCTCCAAGTACTTTTAAAGTACTGCTCTTTGCTGCGCAGACCCAATGTGGGGGAGGGAGGAATGCACCTTTGGTCATGGAGAGCTTCCAGGCAGTGTTGTCCTGGAAGGCCTGAAGCTGCTCAGCCTCTGCGCGTGCCTCCTGGTCCTCCATCTCGTCCTCCAGCTGCAGCTCTCGCCGCAGGCTGGTGTGCTTGGCGGACACTTTGGACGAGTAGGTCATCTTCTCGTGCACCCGCAGTGTCTTCTTCTGCTCCCGCTCCTGGGGGGTGGGGCAGGGGGGATTTGGCGGCACCAGCCTTCACCCTACCCCCATCACCCACCCAGCACCCCTCTTCCACCCCTCTGGGCCGGGTCTCCTCCCCTCTACGTTTTCCCACTTCAGGTTTACGTGGGCTTAAGGTGGTGGGTACTTGGCTTGGTCAGGATGCGGGATGCGAACGGGGCAGGATGGGGGGTGCGCACATGCTGCGCGCGGGGAAGGCTGTGGAGCTGCGCGCGGGGAAGGCTGTGGAGCTGCGCGCGGGGAAGGCTGTGGAGTTGCGCGCGGGGAAGGCTGTGGAGCTGCGCGCGGGGAAGGCTGTGGAGCTGCGCGCGGGGAAGGCTGTGGAGCTGCGCGCCGGGAAGGCTGTGGAGCGGTGTGCGTTTGGGGGCCTCCTGGGTTCCTGCACACGACTGCCATGGGTTGAGAGGAAGTGGGCAGGACAGGCCTCTGGACAGTGGGGATGCAGGTGGGCCGCCAGATTAAGTACAGGCTGCCTACCCCCTGTCAGATATGCATTCCAGATCAGTAGTGCAGGGACATATTAAAAGATGATTCCTTGTTTATTTGAAATCCACACTTAAATCCACTGAGTGTCCTGTATTGTGATTTGCTAAATCTGACACCTCAAGGTTCAGGGAAACTAGACCTTCTGAGTTTCCTAAAGAATCTTGAAAACCCGAATTTGATCTGCAACCTCCTTAGTGTTGGGGGCTGTGCTGTCATTTAGAGTCTGTACCTCCCCACCTATTTTCTGCTCTGCCCTGGCAGCTGGCCCCAGCCCTTCACTTGAGAAGATCCCAGGATGAGTGAAGGTTGGGGCCTCTTCTTCCCAGAGGCCTAGTGCAGGCTCTGGCTGTGGGGATGCCCAGCCCCTCCTGCTGTTCAGGCCCTGGGAGTCTCCACATCCTTCACCAGCAGGGCAGCTCAGCCCACCTGATCAGACAGGCCATCAGGTGGGCTCTTCATTTGGCATTTCCTGCGTTAGTTCTATTTCCTGCTGGGCCTGTCAGATACAACAACCAATTCAATCTCTAAAGAGTGCTGCTTAGGAAAAACCTAGCTGTGGCAGGATCCAGCGTGAGGCTACTAGTTTGCAGATTCCTGTATAAAACAGTCCAGAAAATGTCACCCTGTAGAATCCCAGTGGCAGAAGGTTTGCATTTAAAAGACATTGGGCAGGTACTTGGGGTCAGTGTGAGGTTGGGGTCTCTGCTGGAGTGGGGGGAGGAGTGTGAGGTTGTAGGGGCTTTTTCAGGAAGGCAGAGATAGCCCTGAAGCAGGGACAGGGTTGGAGAAGAAAATCCAATCCTGCACTGGTGAAGTAAGAGAAAGGTCTCTAAGTCAAGGTCAGAGAAAGTCTGTGTGTTTGCAGTGTCTTCCCATTCTGGAGACCACAGGAAAGTGTCAGCTGTTTAGTGTGGCTTTTTTGAGTGCCTCCTTCCAGGGCAGAAGTGGGTGCACAGCATGGCAGGATTGGAGGAAATACTGTTGGATGGTGGCCCAGAGTTACTAGGTGGGAGGTCCAGGGTAGGGCTGGAGCATGTGCATTTCCATAAGTGTCACTGGTCACTGGTTGGGGTTGCAGTGGGAGTTGCTGCCTAAGGAATCTTAGATGCTGAGCCCTGAGTTGGGGTGGACAGTCAGCCTAGCAGGGAGTCTGGGACACTGGCCATGAGAGTATGACCAGAAACATGGTGCTGGCCATTTCCCAGGAAAGATGCTCAGCCGGTGAGCCCTCCCCAAGCCTGGCTGCAGTGAGACTTGCTTGCTCCAGCTGTGCTGTGGTGTGGGGGAGTAGGCTGTCTGGGCACATGGGCTCTTGGGATGGGGAAGCAAGAGAGACTATGCTGGGGTGCACACGAAGGACAGGCTGGAGGACAGGGATGGCCCCGAGACTCCCAGGCACTGCTGACGGGCATGTATATGCATATGCGCACATGTGAGCATGTCTGTGTTTGTATCTGACCTCTAAGAATTCCAATGAGAGGACAGTGCAAGGCTGGAGCAGTCATGGGAAGGGGGATTCCTGGGGGAAGTGAGGGTCCCTGAGGTCTGCCTTGAGGGACAGTGAGACCCCCAGGAGGGGATGGCATCTCATGCAAGGGACAGCAAAAATGAAGGTGTGGTGGCTGAGGCTGTGGCCACACAGCTCCAAGGAGCCTACCCTGACAAAGGCCGAGGCACAGTGGCAATAAAACTGGGTAAGACAGGGGACAGGTCAGGGACCTGAGAGCCAGGCAGAGCTTCAGGTTGGTTTCATAGGAAATGGTGAGCCATTTATTATTCTAGAATGAGAGAGCGACCTGAGGAAAGTGCTCTTCAGAAATCTGGCTGCTGCTTGTGTGAGGGAGGAAAGAGCTGGGGGCAGGCCTTGGTCCTGATACTTACTGAGCGAGACTTATTCCGTTCCTGATCTCTGAGCAAGAAGAAATCCATATCCCCAGACATGTGGAAAGGATTAGCTGAACGGTCAGGAACAATCAGAGACACTGGGGAAGGAGATATCTCATTGGAGAGATGAGCCAGCTATTCCAAGCTGTGGCCTGTGCCTCTGGGGTCCCAAAGCCCTCCCAGGCCAGCGCAGGGAGCTTCTGTGAAAGCATGGGTGAGTGGCAAATGTTCTCTTATATCCAGCTGTGCCTGAAATCCACCTCTGGATCTTCCAGCTCCATACTCACCTGTCTGGTTTAACCTAGTTGTAGTTGGGCTTCTGTCCCTGGCATCTGAAAGAGACCTCGTGAATAGCTCTTCCAGTGTCTGAGTCATCTGTTGTGTCCCTGGCCCTATGTCCTCTCTCATTTGAAGTCTCAGGAACCCCCACTCCATAGAGGAGGGAAGCGAGAGCCTGCACTTGTAAGTGATGGTGCCAACTACTGGGGTCTGTTGACTCCAGAGCTGAGGCCGCTGCCTGCAGTGCGCACTGGGGAGAAGGCACTCAGGGTGAACATGCTTTGTCTCTGCAGGAATCTCCACGATCTTCCCAGGGCAAGGCTGGGCTTGGGGGTGGGTGAGGGCAATGCACCTGAGGCCTGGGGAAGCAGAGCAAGAGTTTGAAAAGTGGTTGCCACCAAGGACCCCAATTCTGATGCCCCCTCCCCCAGAGATTAGGGAGAGGTTCCCACAGCTCAATTCAGAGGCTGTCAGGGAGGACAGAAGCCAGAGGGGACCAAACTAAGGACTTAAAAATATGGTTGCTTTCTTCTACTACCTTTGATTGAAAAGAAACAGGGCTCATTGGAAAACAAAACAAAACAAAAAATTCTTGAAAGAGAATATGGTAAAAACAAATAAATAAACAACTCCTCTACTTTGAATGAGCTGCTGATAACATTTTGGGGGGTATTTTCTTCTAGCACTTTTCAATACACATTTTTAATAATTTCGTATCTTCCATTTTCTTTTAAAAAAAAATTAAAACTACTTTACCATCAACAGCTCCCTGTGAAATTACCAATTCTTTGTGGACCTTGTAAGCAAACATTAAGGGCTGCAGTGACACACCGTGTCATCAGGGTGCAATTGCCATGATGTGCGTAGCAACCATAAGTGCTGCCCTGGACATGCTGAGGATATCATCGACCACCACTGACTGGTTCTTAGGAACTGATTTTCCGAAGGGAGACTACAGACCAGGGGCTGTGAGCAGTTTCCCGGCTTCAGAGACTTATGCTCACCTGCCTTCCTGGAGCTCTGTCTCATTTTACACCCTCATTAAAAGAAAGAGGGCTGTTAAAGGAATTCAAAGTTGTGAGAGTCTCAAAATACTTCTGAACAAGACACTTATTAATTACCAAGAGAAAAGGAGCTTTACTGTGGACAAGCCTGGCAGACTCCACCTCACTCAAGAGATCAAAGTAAACACTGGCAAGAGAGAGAGAGGAGTTTGCACTCTCTCCAATGGGACCCCAGCATATCACTCAGACATTCCTGCCTAGGACACTTCATCTGTATTCTGTCCTGAGGAGGGGTCGGAAAAGCCCAAAGTCATGGGCATTCTATAACATCTTTGTACTATTCTTTTAACTTTTCTGTAAGAATTAAATCTTGTCAAAATAGAGAGCTTAATAACTTGAGTTATGTTCAGAATGAGAAGAATAAAGGTTATCTGTTCCTTGGCTCAGCTGACAGGAAGAAGTCAGAGGGGCCTCCAGTCAATTCTTAGCCTGGCTTTTGAGGGCGCAGAGCCTGTGCTGAGAGAGGAGACGACCCATGGGTGGTACTGGCCCCAGGTCCATCAGGGACGTCTGGACAGGAGGGACAGAGATGGGACAGAGGCTCCTGCACTATGAGGGACAGAAGACGGTTACTGGGGCTTGTGCAGGTTTGGATTTGAGAGTGGGCTCTTGTCCCATGCCTAATCACGTTTGTTTTTTGTTTGTTTGTTTGTGTTCTTTTTTTATACACTGACTAATTCTGACAGACTCCAGGAGAGACTGCCAAAGGGCCTGTGAGCCTTAGGAGGCCAGAGAGGTAGATGGAGATGGTGAACTAGGCACATGGCTTTTGCACCCCATCAAGGGCCCCCTCAATTCCCAGAAATGACATAACAAATTTAGAAATGGTGGACAGCTCTGGACAATAATAAGCGGGGAACAGAAGCTGATAGGGAGCTCATGGGGTGGGAAGGCAGACAAGGTGGGGTTAAGTGGGGAAGTATAGTCTGACACAGCTCCAGAAGGAGGGCCTGGGAGTGGGGACAGCTCTGGGTGGCAGGAAGGGGCAGGGGTGCCCTGGACAGAGTTGCCACAGCCAGTCCCCTCCTCAGTCCTTGCCACACTCTCTTGCTGCCTGTTCCTAGCCAGTAACCCAGGCAGAGAAATTTGCCCTAAATTCAGAATAGTGAAGACTGAGCTTGAGTCAGAATGGAGGGCAAGTAGGAACCTTTATGTCCCCAAACTGCTTGGTAGCACACATGGGCCTCATGTCCTAGTCTCCATCAGAGAGATTAATTATGATAGTTAGCAAGCACTGAGCATTACCCTGGACCAGAATGAGGAACTTACATTACTTAACTTTCATTAAAACCTATGAGGTGGGAATTATTGTTATTCGTATGAGGAAACAGGCACAGAGAGGTAAGAAACTCACCCAAGGCTATGTAGCTATACGTGGCTGTGTGGAGACTGACTCTGAACACAATTTGCATTTGCAGTCAAATGACTAGGGGATATTTGGTGTTAATGTGAAGATAACCAGTGTGTTAATGTGAAGATGAGCCCACAACCAAGAATGGCAATCATTTGAAGCAAACATCCCAGAAATGCAGTTAGTTTAACATTTATAAACCAATTAATGTAATATACCCATAACAGAATGAGAGAGAAAAAAATTATATGATCATTTCAATAGATGCAGCAAAAGTATTTGATAAAACTCAAAACTTATTTTGAACAAAAGTTTTAGCAACCTGGGAATAGAGGGGACTTCCCCAGTCTGATAAAGGGAATGGCCTGCAGAGATGGCTGTGCCATAATCTCCAAAACTGTGACTATGTTCCTTTATATGGTAAAGGGACTTTGCAGATGTTACTAAGGTAAGGACCTGGAGATGGGGAGATGATCCAGGGTTATCCAGATGGGGTGCTCCATATAATCACAAGCGTGCTTATAAGAGGGAGGTAGGAGGTTCAGAAGCAAGGAGAGGAGGTGTGACAGCAGAAACAGAGGTTGGAGTGATGTCATGGAGATTGGAAGATGCTACTTATGCTGCTAGGTTTGGAGATGGAAGGGGCTACAAGCCAAGGAATGTAGGTGGCCTCTAGAAGTTGGAAAAGGCAAGAAAAGGATTCTCCCTCAGAGCCTCCAGAAGGAACTCAGCCCTGGGATACCTTGACGCTTGTCCTGTAAAATTCATTTCAGACTTCTGACTTCCAAAGCTGTAAGATAATATATTGTATTGTTTTAAGCCACAGAGTTTGTGGTAATTTGTTACAGCAGCAATAGGAAATGAATACAGATATGTACAAGAAAGCTTTAGGTGAAATATTGAATGTCCCCCCCACCAAGATAAGGAATAAGACATGGATGTCTATCTTTGCACTTCAATTCAATGTTGTAGCAAGGTTAGTAAAATAAACAGAAGGTATAGGATTGGAAAGGAAGGGCAAATAATGGCAGTCAAGGTGACATGATTGCACAGCAGAAAATCCAAATAATCTACAAACAAAATGGTTACAATTAGATCAATTAGAATGGTTTATAGATCTTACTGTGAAATTAAAATAAAACTTATAGAACATACACTAAACAGAGATCTTTATGACCTTGGGGACCAGTAAAGAATTTTAAAACAGGACATGAAAAGTACTAACCAGAAGGAAATGACTGTTAAATTGAACTACATTAAAATTAGGAACTCTTGTTTATTAAAAGGCCACCAAGACAGTGAGAAGGCAGTCCAGAGTAGGGGAAGCTGTTTGCAATACTTAGAACTAGTGAATGACTTATATCCAAAATATGTAATGAGCTCCTAGAAATCATTAAAATAAGAAGACAGACACCGCCCTAAGAAAAGTGGGCAATAGACAGGAACAGGCACTTCATAACACAGAATCATCAATGGCCCATAAACAGGTAGTCACCCTAGTTAGTCACCAGTGAACATGAGATACATATCCACATTTCCAGGTAATATTAAAAAGATCGACAATGTGCCATGTGTTGGAGAGGATGTGGAGCAACTGAAACTCACATCTGCTTGTGGGACTGTGAATTGGAACAATTGCCCTGGAAAACTGTCCTGTTGTATCTACTAAAATTAAACATAAGGCCAGCAATTCCACTCCTTGTAGACACACAGGAGAAATGGTTGCTTATGTTCCCAAAATAGCATATGCAAGAATATTCATAGCAGTATTATTTGTAATGACTAAAAACCAGTAACAACCCAAATGTTCATCAACTCTAGAAAGAATAATACATTGTTGGCATATGTGCACAGTGGAACGCACAGAGCAATAGTAAAGAAGGAACTCCTGCTACTTGCATCTCACAGAGGTGATGCTGAATGAAGGAAGCCAGAAAGAACCAAAAGAGCACAGAGTGATTCCATTTAAGTGAGGTTTGAGAACAGATAAAATGATTCTGTGATAGCAGAACACCGGCTATCTTTGAAAGAAAGAGAATTTCTGGGCAGATGAAAATGTTCTAGATGGTGAATCGGTGGAAGATATGAAGTTGTATACATTTGTCAAAATTTATCAAACTGTATACTTGAGATTTCTGCATTTTGCTGTGTATGAATTATGTCTCAGTGAAGAAACAAAACAAATCCAAAGCCCAGAACCCTCACCCTTAGTGTAAGAATAAGTTCAGCACAAGCCCCCACCTGTAGAAGAAATTATTAGGTGAATGGCTGATGGGGATCTGTGACTGGGGGTCAGGTGGCCACCATCTGAACCTATGGATCGTAGCATGGCCAACAGCGAGGCAGCTAGATGTGCAGGCTTCTTAGGAAAGATGGTAGAAAGCACACAGCCCACCTAGGAAGGAGTCTGTGGACAAAGTGGAACACAGATCCTATCAAGCATCTAGTGTCCAATTAAAGGAAATATGGGGGAGAGAGAAACAGTTTCCATGACAGCATCAGGAAGCAGATACATCACAGAGGATATTGAACAGGATAATTAACACCATTTCTCAACTCAAGGCACAGAAAATGAAAGGACATGGGGGAGTGGTTGTGCTTGATTAAAAGAGACTGAAAATGTTCAGATCTCGTCTGAATTTCAGTGAGAACGAATCTTCTATAGGAAGACATTTCTGAGATAATTGGGTAAACGATGGTCTGCTTAACTTCATTGTGGGCTTGTAAGAAAAATGTCCTATTTTTTGAAAAAAACACACATTGAAGAATATCAAGATGAAATGACATGTTTGGATTTTACTTTAAAGTATTTTGGCAAAGACCAAAAAGAAAAAGAGAAAAGAATAGATGAAACAAATGTGGCAAAATCTTGTTCACTATCCAATATGGTGATAGGCATGTGAGTTCATGTGAGTTCACTGGACTTTAGTCTCTTCTTCTGGGCAGGTTTGGATTTTTATAATTAAAAGAAAGAGGAAACAAGGTGGGGTGGGCTGAGGGGTGGGAGCTTAAACTGTGAAGGACAGGCTCAGGGAACACGCTCACATCTGCACTCCTGTGCAGAAGGGTCAGACTTGCCTGTAAGCACAGGAATCCCAGGGGTGGGGGTGGGGCAGTGCAGGAACTAGGAGGGAGTCTGGGAGCCATAGAGTGGGGACTCGGAAGTTGAGGCACACACAGCTAGTTGCCTACTCTTCCTCCTCCTGACAGGTGGCAGCCATGTGTCTAGCTGAAAAGCTACCTTTCTCAGACTCCCTTGCAGATGCTGATGGCTCCATGACAAATAGAATGCAGTCAGATATTGTTGGGTGGGGCTTCTGGGAAGAATCTTTCCCCAGGGAGGGCTGAGTTGGCAGGTGGGCAGTTTTGCCCTTATTTTCTTTGGTCCTTCTCCCTGTCTGGAATGAGATATGATGGCTGGAGCTGCAGCGGCCATTTTGTGACCATGTGACAACTTTGCAGTTGAAAGACCTACGGATAAAGATGGTGGAGGAGAAAGACTTGGGATCTAGTCACCTGGATGATTTTGTTTGTAGAACTGCTATTGGTGGAGCCTCATGGAACCCTGGACTGCCTCCCACATTTACCATTACTATAAGAAAAAAAAATCACACTTTGTTTATGTTCCTGTTATTTCAGGTCTCAGTAACCTATTTTCTAATGGAAACAGAAGCATTTCTTTCTGCCCTTCACACTGGTGAAGGCATCTGGGCCTAAAGGAGAGAGTGAGCCTCCCACCATCTAGGATTTCAGCTTCCGGCTCCAGAGGTACCTTTGCCTTTTTTTCCATGTTTCTTTTTTTCTTCAGTGATAGAAGAAATGTTGTATGTGAATTCCTGGCTGTTCTCTGGGAAGACATAAAAGTGAGGGCCACAGCAAATAACTTATTTTGTGATAACTGTGAATACAGTGTGAGGTTGGAGAGAGACTCAGACACACTAGGGCTCCCACACCCTCACCTGCCTGCTGAGCAGGCTTGGTGAGCCAGCTTGGAAAGTTGCTCAGCTTCTCTGAGCCTCAGATTCCACATCTGAGATGATCATGCTGACGTTACTGGGAAATTGTGTGAACTGTTCAAGAAAATGGTCACAAGAGCTCCTAGCACATGTGCCTGGCACACATAAGGTTTATGTCTCCCCTTTCACACTCTTCAATTTGTTCCTGAAGAGTAGTGTAGCACCATTATACAGGGAGGTCATGGGCCTCTGCCTCCTGCCCTGCCAGCCGTTTGGCTTGAGCTGCCCAGGGCCTCCCTCAGGGTTAGACCGGAAGACACAGAGACTCACATTTCCTTGTTGTTCTCTCTTCAACTGATACCCTCAAGGAAGTAAGCATTTGACCCCATACTTCCTTCCATCCCAACTCAGGAATCTTTTGTAGCTTGGAGATTTCAGTCTATGCCAGCCTGGGAGAGCAGCCAGCCCAGAGGGCAGATGGGGTGGGGGTTGCAGTAGAGTATGGAGGGATGTTTTGGTGGGCAGCTCAGAGAGCTGGTCCATGAGGGAGAGTGACCTGGGGTGATGAAGGACAAAGGAGGGTCTGGGAGGTCGGGGGTATACCAAGGGCCAGGCCCTGAGTAGATGGGTGATGGGGTGTGAGAAGACTGAAGAAAACAGGAGTCCTGTGGGACTGGCAGGAAGGTCAGGGCTTGGGGCTGAAAACTCAAATGCCTTCAGGACCAAGCAGCATATATAATGGTAAAGGGAAAGGAAGTAGGGGGTGGTGAGGCCTGGACGCAGGTTGCTGAATCTTTATTATTTTCTCACTATCTTCCTTAGTGACTATATAGTTAAATTTCCAGGTAGTAAATTTTAATTAACCATATCACAAAAATGAGAAGATACCACTGTGATTTAAACAGACCAAAACGAAAAACAAATGAATAAAAACCTAATGAAATTTAAATTTTTTCTTAATTGAAAAAGCAATGCACATACATAGCAAATTTTTCTAACAATGCAGGTTTGATGTGTTGATATGTTGAATATTGACATGGATACAGCTCCTAACTAGTACTGCTGCTGTCAGGGCAGCGAAAGGTTTGAGTAGGGTAGACGGGTGTCTCTGTGAGACTGGGACAGGATAGAGGTCTCTGGAGCTAGGAGTGATAAATCCTTACCCAAAGCCGTCATTACCAGACAGAATTTTGTGTATCTACTCAGAGGTACTTTATGCATACACACATTTAGATGCCCCTTTCTTTTTCACTAAAAATGCATCTGCTTACATGCTAAAACATAAATAAACCTTGAGGGCATCATACTAAGTGAAAAAAGTCAGCCACAAAAGGCAAATACTGTATTATTCCACTTATATGAGGTCCCTAATTCACTTATATGAAGTAATCAAATTCATACAGACAGAAAGCAGGATGGTGGTTGTCGGGTACTGGTAGGGAAGAATGAGGAGTTAGTGTTTAATGAGTACAGGGTTTGAGTTTTGCAAGGTGAAGATAGTTCTGGAGATGGATGGTGGTGATGGTTACACAACAATGTGAGTGTACTTAAAGACATTGAACTGGACACATGAAAATGCTTTATATGCTTAAAGATAAAGACGACATCAAAATAGTGGCGTGAGGTGAACCTCTGGAAAGCTCCCCTGGAATTTAGAACAAACTGAACAACTATAACGCCACAAATGACTCCCTGCACAGCAGACAGGCAAGACGAAGAGGCTCACTATTAAATTCACCTAAAGGTGGGCAAATTTTGTGAGCAGGGGAGGAGGGAAGGGAGAAATGAGGAGATGGGGTCCTGTGGGCGCAGGACGCAGACCTAGCTCAGTGCTTCAACCTTGCTGCATCTTGGAACTACCGCAGCTGCAGGAGAGGGAAGAACTCGGACTGCTAGGGCTTTGTTTATGGCCCACAGGGCTGAGGGGACAGCATATAACACGGCTGAACCCAACGCTCACAGCAGAGACCTTGGAGCAAAGACTGAGGGAAGAGGCTGAAAATGGTGGTTTAAGCCCTCACTGTCGCAGAAAATGCCCCCTCCCTACCCTCCTAGAGCTCACCCCGCCCCCACCTGCCCAGTGCTAGAAGCAGAAGAGTAGCACTGTCAGATCAAAATAATATTTGCAATTCTGAGAACTGTGGACCGCAGACACAGATTAACAGCACAACTAGTTCTGGCAAAAAAGAGGGATCTAGGGAAGCAGGACGGGCTGTGGTGGTGGTCGCTGGCATTGCTCTGGGCCACCTCTCACAACCCACCCGTCCCTTTCCCCACCTATCTAGGCAGATTCCCTACAGGAGTAAACAGAACTGCTGAAACACAGGGCACTGAATCTGGTGCAGGAAGAGCTTTGGAACTTCAAAAGCTCTCCGCATCCCCACACGGATGCAGCATCCTATGACACAGTCGAAATGTTAACAGAGGAGAAGCCAGCCTTCCAGGGAATCGCCCCATTGTATGAGAAGCAGGAATAGTGCAGAGAAAACATAACACTACAGTGTGAGACAGAAAAAAAGGCTGCAGCTGGAGATAAAATAAAACATTCTACCAACACATACTGGAAAACAAAAGAAAGACCTCTTCCTATGAACCAATTGCAGAACCCACTCCTGTAGATGTCAAGAAAGAGAAATATAAATCATTAATTGCCATGAATAACCAAGGAAACAAGACAGCTCAGAAAGAAAGTGAAAAGTCTCCAGAAAAGGAACTTAAAGATATGGAAATATATGGCTAAAATGACAGAGAATTCAAGATTGTAGTTCTGAAAAAACTCAACGAGATGCAAGAAAACATAGAAGGGCAGTTTAATGAACTCAGAAACACAATCAAAGAACAGCATGAGCATTTTACGTAAGAGATTGAAATTTTAAAAAAAGAACCAAATAGAATTTCTGGAGATTAAGAACTCAATAGAAGAAATTAAGAATGAAATAACCAGCTTAGGTAGTAGAGTTGACCAGATGGAGGAAAGAATCAGTGACATCGAAGATAGAAACGTGGAAATTACACAGATGGAAGAAGAAAGAGACTTGAAACTTAAAAGAAATGAAAGAACTCTACAAGAACTTTCAGACTCCATCACAAAGCGCAATACAATAATAATGGGCATACCAGAAGGAGAACAAAGACTAAAGGGAACAGAGAGTACATTCAAACAAATAGTCAATGAGAACTTCCAAAACTTGTGGAAAGAACTGGATCCTCAAATCCAAGAAACAAATAGAACACCTAATTACTTCAACCCCAACAGGCCTTTTCCAAGATAATTGTATTGAAGCTGTCAAAAATCAAGGATAGAGAAAGAATCCTCAAGGCAGCCAGGGAAAAGAAGACGGTAATCTATAAAGGAAAGCCCATTTGATTATCATCAGATTTTTCAGCAGAAACTCTACAAGCCAGGAGGGAGTGGAACCAAACATTTAAACCATTGAAAGAGAGAAATTATGAGCCAAGAATAATATACCCAGCAAAGATATTCTTTAGATATGAAGGAAGAATAAAGACCTTTCCAGACATACAGAAGCTGAGGGAATTTTCTAATACACTACCTGCACTACAAGAAATACTAAAGGAGGCTATTCGACCACCATCAACAGGGACAATTTGTGGCAACCAAAACATAAAAGGCGGGAGAGTAAAGGCCTGAACTGGACTATGGGAATAGAGAAAGGACGCGTGCTGAAGAAAATGGAATATTCTAAATATCAAACTTTCTTTTACATAAACTTGATGGTAACCACTCAAAAAAACAAAACAAAACAAAACAAAAAAACCCAGAACTGAAATATATACTGTAATAAAAGAAGAAACAGAGGGAAAAATCATAGAATACTACTACACAGAAATAATAGACAACAACGAAAAGGCAAAGAAACCATGGAGACACAGTCTTACCAGAAAACTAAAGACAGAATGATAGGAAATCCTCATGTATCAACAATCACCCTAAATGTTAATGGACTGAACTTACCAATAAAAAGGCACAGAGTAGCAGATTGGATCAAAAAACTAAACCCAACCATATGCTGCCTCCAAGAAACACATCTCAGCTACAAGGACAAGCATAGACTCAAAGTGAAAGGGTGGAAATTGACACTCCAAGCAAGTGGTATCCAGAGAAAATCAGGTGTAGCATACTGATATCAGATGAAACAGATTTCAGGATAAAAAATGTAACAAGAGACAAAGACGGACATTTCATAATGGTAAAGGGGACTACACAACAAGAAACCATAACGGTCATGAATATTTATGACCCCATCAACGACCACCAAAATATACTAAGCAACTACTAACAGAACTAAAGGGCGAAATTGACCCACACACAATTATGCTAGGGGACTTAAACACATCATTGACAACTATGGATAGATCATCCAAATGGACATAATTAACATTTATAGAGCACTTCATCCTAAAACATCAGACTATACATTTTTTTCTAGTGTACAAAGAACATTCTCAAAGATAAACCATATATTGGTACATACAACTAGCCCAGCAAATTTAAGAAGATTGAAATCATACCAAGCATATTCTCTGATCACAAGGCTTTGAAATTGGATATTAACTGCAAAAAGAAAGCAGGAAAAACCACAAATACATGGAGATTAAACAACATACTTTTAAACAACGACCGGGTCAAAGAAGAAATTACAGGAGAGACCAAAAGATACATAGAAACAAATGAGAATGAAAATACATCCTACCAAAATTTTGGGGATGCAGTGAAAGCAGTTTTAAGAGGGAAATTTATATCATTACAGGCCTATCTCAAGAAACAAGAAAATCCCGCATAAATAACCTCATGTTACTCCTTAAAGAACTAGACAAAGAAGAACAAATGAAACCCAAGGTCAGCAAAAGAAAGGAAATAATAAAAATCAGAGCAGAACTAAATGAAATACAGAACAAAACGACAATAGAAAAAATTAATGTGACAAAGAGGTGGTTCTTTGAAAAGATTAACAAAATTGACAAACCCTTGGCTACACTCACTAAAATAAAGAGAGAAGACACTAATAAAATCAGAAATGAAAAAGGCGAACTTATAAAGGATACCACAGAAATACAAACAATCATCCAAGAATACTATGAAGGACTATATGCCACCAAATTCAATAACCTAGAAGAAATAGAAAAGGTCGTAGAAACATAGAGCCTCGCTATTCTGAACCATGAAGAATTGAAAAATCTAAACAGACTGATCACCAGTAACAAAATTGAATCAGTCATTCAAAACCTTCCCTAAAGCAGAAGTCCGGGAGCAGATAGCTTCACTAGTGAATTCTACCAAGCCTTACAGGAGGATCTAATACTAATCCTGCTCAAACTCTTCCAAAAAATTGAAGAAGAGACAGTACTCCCTAACTCATTTTATTAGGCCAACATTACCCTGATACCAAAACCTGGTAAAGACAACACAAAAAAAGAAAACTACAGACCAACATGTCTGATGAATACAGATGCAAAAATCCTAAACAAAATTCTAGCAAATCGAATGCAACAATGCATTAAAAAGATTATTCATCACGACCAAGTGGGGTTCATCCCCGGGGCACAAGGATGGTTCAACATACGCAAATCCATCAATGTGATACATCACATAAACCAAATAAAGGACAAAAATCATATGATTATATCAATTGATACAGAAAAAGCATTTGACAAGATACAACATCCATTTATGATTAAAACACTTAATAAAATAGGTATAGAAGGAAAATACCTTAACATAATAAAGGCCATATATGACAAACCCTCTGCTAATCTCATAATTAATGGAGAAAAACTGAAGCCCTTTGTTTTACGTTCAGGAACACGACAGGGATGTCCCCTATCACCTCTGCTTTTCAACATAGTGTTGGAAGTCCTCGCCAGAGCAATCAGGCAAGAGAAAGAAATAAAAGGCATCCAAATTGGGAATGAAGAAGTTAAATTGTCACTCTTTGCAGATGACATGATGCTATATAGAGAAAACCCTAAAGATTCTACTAAAAAGCTATTAGAAACAATCAACGAATACAGTAAAGTTGCCGGCTACAAAATCAATGTACAAAAGTCTATTGCATTCCTATATACTAACAATGAAATCTCAGAAAAAGAAATACAAAAAACAATTGCTTTTGCAATTGCAGCAAAAGGAGTAAAATACCTAGGAATAAACTTAACCAAGGATGTGAAAGACCTACATGCTGAAAACTATAAGACAGTTTTGAAAGAAATTGAAGACACAAAGAAATGGAAAGACATTCCATGCTCATGGATTGGAAGAATCAACATAGTTAAAATGGCCATATTACCCAAAGCAATATACAGTTTTAATACAATCCCCATCAAAATCCCAATGGCATTTTTTAAAGAAATAGAACAAAAAATCATCAGATTTGTTTGGAACCACAAAAGACCCCAAATAGCCAAAGCAATCTTAAGAAAAAAGAACAATAATGGAGGTATCACACTTCCTGACTTTAGCTTGTACTACAGGGCAACAATAATCAAAACAGCATAGTATTGGCAGAAAAACAGACACACAGACCAGTGGAATAGAATTGAGAACCCAGAAATAAAACCACATAAATATGGACAGATAATTTTTGACAAAGAAGCAAAAAACATACAAGGGAGAAAAGACAGCCTCTTCAATAAATGGTGCTGAGAGAATTGGAAAGCCACGTGCAAAAGAATGAAACTGGACTGCTATCTGTCACCATGTACCAAAGTTAATTCAAAATGAATCAAAGACTTGAGCATAAGACCTGAAACAATAAACTTCACAGAGGAAAACATAGGTACTAAACTTATGGACCTTGGGTTCAAAGAGCATTTTATGAATTTGACTCCAAAGGCAATGGAAGTAAAAGCTAAAATAAACGAATGGGACTATATGAAACTTAAAAGCTTCTGCACAGCAAAAGAAACCACCGACAAAATAAAGAGACAACCAACTGAATGGGAGAAGATTTTTGCAAACAGTGCCTCCGATAAGGGGCTAATATCCAAAATATACAAGGAACGTATGAAACTCAACGACAAAAAAACAAACAACCCAATTGAAAAATGGACAGAGGACCTAAAGAGATATTCCTCCAAAGAGGACATACAAATGGCAAATAGACATATGAAAAAATGCTCAACATCACTAATCACCAGAAAAACGCAAATAAAACCCACAATGAGGTATCACCTCACCCCAGTTAGAATGGCTATCATCAACAAGACAAATAGTAACAAATGTTGGAGAGGCTGTGGAGAAAAAGGAACCCTCATACACTGTTGGTGGGAATGCAGACTGGTGCAGCTGCTATGGAAGGCAGTGTGGAGGTTCCTCAAAAAATTATGAATAGAATTACTATATGACCCAGCAATCCCACTCTTGGGTATCTACCCAAAAAATCTGAAAACAGTTATACAGAAAGACACGTGTGCTCCAATGTTCATTGCAGCTTTATTTACGGTGGCCAAAACATGGAAATGACCAAAATACCCTTCGATTGATGAATGGATAAAGAAGTTGTGGTATATATGCACAATGGAATAGTATTCGGCGGTAAGAAAAGATGATATAGGACCAGTTGTGACAACATGGATTGATCTTGAGATTATAATGCTAAGCGAAATAAGTCAGACAGAAAAAGCAGAGAACCATATGATTTCACTGACATGTGGTATATAAGCCAAAAACAACAAAAGAACAAGACAAATAAATGAGAAACAAAAAATCATAGACACAGACAATAGTTTAGTGGTTACCAGAGGGTAAGGGGGAGGGGGTGGTAGATGAGGGTAAAGGGGATCAAATATATGGTGATGGAAGAAGAACTAACTCTGGGTGGTGAACATACAGTGGGATTTATAGACGATATAATACAGAATTGTACACCTGAAATCTATGTAACTTTACTAACAATTGTCACCCCAACAAACTTTAATTTTAAAAAAACCATCAAACCTATTTATAACTAAATCCACTAAAGAGTAAAAAACAAAAACAAAAAAAATGCTTAAAGATAAAAATGCAAAAATTTTATTATGTATATTTTACCACAATTTTTAAAAAGTTTAAAAAAATACGTCTGCTCACGCACAAGTCTCATCGTTACTTTGCCAGGACTCCTGGTGGACCCTGAGGGTACTTCCAAACTCCTGCAATGCTTTTTGTCCACCACCAAACTGATCTGGACTGTTTCCCACACACCTAGAACTTTGTCAATCTGATAAATGGCATCTCCGTTTTAATTTGCATTTCTCAATTATGAATGAGATTGTGTTATTTTTTCAGATGTTAATTATCCATTTGCTGCTCTCTATTAGTATCCTTTGCCCTTTTTTCTGTTGGGATGTTGTAGTTTTTAAGTGATTCTTGAGAACCTTTATCTATTAAAGGACACTGGCTCATTATCAGAGTGGCTGAAAATGTTCTTCCTTCAGATGATTAGTCAATTACCTTCAGAGAGTGTATTGTATCTTTTGTTACAGGACATTTTAATGTTTGCTTAGTGAAATGCTTTGGGGTTTTGTGTCTTGTTTAGAAAGGAATTCCAAATCTGAAGGTTAAATAAATTTTTAAAATTCCTGTGTTTTCTTCTAGTACCTTAACCAAGTTAAATGCTTGTAATTAAAATGTTTTAAAAACGTAAGCCTACTTTTGGAATAATTCTCCAGGAGAAACAGGGAAAAGTGAGCTGGGTGCAAAACATTCTCATAAAAAGTGATAAAATACACACAAACCCTAGGCAATGGGACATCTGGTGTGAGTTCCAGGCATTAGAATGTCCTCGCAACTCTGGAATCAACAGTACAGCACAGCATGGGTTCTGCTGCTTGGAGAAGAGCTGCTAGCTCTCTGAGCAAGCAGCCTTCAGGCCTCCTGCTGACCTGCTCCTCCCTCCATCAAGCCATCTCTCCCCTCTCTACTCCCCAGAGGCACCTTCTCTGCCCTCCTGGGGCTGCAGCATCCCGCTGCAAGAGGGGCAGGCCACTGCAGTGGGACCCCATTCTCAGCTATCCTTCTCTTTCATTCTGGGATTTAATGCCTCCCCATTGCCAGTGCCCTCCTGTCTCCCACTTCTCCAGCCCACCTGTCCTCTCCTCAGCTCTGGGCATTATCCTCCATCTGGTCTCCTGGACTCCCTGTCACTATCTCAGCAGAGAATGTGGGTTTCAACCTTTGCACCAGAGTACTTCATAATCTTTCTCCTCTGGGCCCTCAAGCTCTTCAGAGCTGCTCTGTCTTTCTCTCCAAGCTAGAAATGTGCCCAGGTAGGGCCTCCAGATCCAAAAAGGCTCTTCATGCAGCAGCAGCATCTCCAAGAATTGGTTAGAAATGCAGAGATCCAGGCCACTCCAGACCTACTGAGTCAAGTCTGCATTCCCACCAGCTTCTCAGGCAATTTGAATGCACAGTGAAGTTTGAGAACTAGTTATGTGCCCCATCCTAAGCCTGGTGCTAGAGTACACAGAAACAATATTAATTTACTGGGATTTAACTTTGTTCAGCGGACTCTAAGTAGTTGTAACTGGAGAGAGAGAGAGAGAGAGAGAGAGAGAGAGAGAGAGAGAGAGAGAGAGAGAGAGAGAGAGAGAACGAGAACGCGAATCTAATGTTTTTTGGAGACTTTCATTTAAATTTGCATTTGAGTCAAAGTCCTAATTTTGGTTACTGACTCTCATCCCTAACATGAAATTCTGCGATCTCTTTCCATAGATGTTTGCTCATTGTAATTGTCATGTAACCCAGCCCCCCTGCCCTGCCCTGCCCTGGGCTCACTGTAGGCAGTGGGCTGCTGGGGCCCTTCCTCTCTCTCTGCCAGGCAGCAGCGGGAGGGAGATGAGTGCAAAGGAGAAATGGGTCAGGGTATTTGAGCCCAGTTCCCTTCTGTCAGGTGCTGTGGTGGCTGCGTCCCTCCCCTGCAGAGTCATCTTCATTCAGCCTTGCCTTTTGGGTTCAGGAAAAGGTCTTGCTTTTGCCTGTTCAGAGCAGGGGTGGGCAAGGCTCCTGCAGTTACCAGCATCAGTGACCAGCATCGATTGGCTCCTCAGTGCTTCGGAAGCCCTAAATAGCCCCTTTCTTACCCTGACAGTTTTTTTCTTTCTTGTAATGCAAGTGACTGACTTAAGATTTGATTGCAGAGGCATCCATTTCAAAGAGGTGTCCCCTTCAAAGATGACTATATCTTGAATAAACACATTGCCAGCCACATTACTAGATAAAGAGCCAGGCCACTTCCCCCACTGAAGCTCTGTTTTAGAGGTCTTGGTTGATTTAATAACTGACCACTTGGGCTACTTGTTTTCTCTTTCTTTGCTTTAAATTCCCTCTTAAGAGTAAGCCCTCAAACCCTAGGCCCCCACCCTTGACCCCAATAAAAGTAGAACCCCAGGCCCTACTATGCATGTGCTTTCTTTCTCTGTGACCTCACTGTGTGGCCCCAGGTGTACTGCGTAATTTCCAGGTCCTATAATAAACCTTTTTCCCCCCCAAAGTTTCCTAATGGTTATTGTTGAAGGGCGTCTTGCAATCAGAAGAATCCAAGGGCTGATCCAGTCACAACATTGGTTAGTGTCAAAATAAACAAACAAACAAATAAACAGAGCCACTTTAAAATGGAGTTGGAGCTGCCAGGCCAGACGAACTGCCTTGCAGGTCTCTCATACCTCAGATCTTTGGAATGTTAAAAACGGGCAAAATAACATTTGGACTGGGCCTGAGCAACACTGTGCCCTAAAAACTGTTTGCAAAGATAACAAGAAAGCAGATATTATGACTATCAGACTGATGACTACTGAAAATTAAAAACATTATTTAGAATTCACATTACAATGTTATATTATCTGTGCCAATAGAAATGTCTTCCTTCTATTGGTGTACTGTGTTTCCCTGAAAATAAGACCTAACCGGAAAATAAGCCCTAGCATGATTTTTCAGGATGACGTCCCCTGAACATAAGCCCTAATGTGTCTTTTGGAGCAAAATTTAATAGAAGACCCGGTCTTATTTTCGGGGAAACACGGTAATTGTTCCCCTTCCCTTTCTCATAAATACCCATTGCCTTTGTCTCCTAATCAGAACCCTGGCATCTGCCTGAATCAGTGCCACCGGAATAGCTATTCCTACTGATCTCAATAAGTGCTTTGAAAGGCTCTTTTACTATCAGGTTAACATTTTCAATAGACAAGTCCCACACACAACACTTCCTCAAATTACTCCACTTTTGTGGACCTCCTGTGTCCTGCTGGGATTCTGGTGATGAACCTTCCCCAGCTACAAGGGCCCTTTCTGACCACTGTGTCCTTCCCTCTTATTCACAGCCACCTCCTGAGAATGGGTTGAACACCATCTCCACTTGCCTCCCTTCCTCCCTAATCCAGTTATGACAGACACCATTCTGGCTTCTGCCCAGTCTGTCACTCCATTCAGCTGCTCGCACTCACTTTGGTGGAGGTTACTGAGGAGTTGCCAAAGGGCACTTGTCCCTCAGACATGTTTCTTCTCCTCCCCTGGGCTCTGGCTTCCCTCTGGCCTGTCCAGCTGCTCCCTCCATCTCCTTTCCAAGCGCCTCCACATGCCCGGCATTCTCTCTCTCTCTCTTTCTCTCTCTCCCACAGCTTCAGTTTCCATCTATTTTCTGAACAACACTGACACTCCCATCTAGTCTCCTAACCTCCATCAACACTGGCCTCTCCCGAGTCTTCTCTTGGTGGTTCCCACAGGCACCTGAATTGAGCATATCTACTTGAGCTATCCACAGACCCACTCCTCCACCGCTGTCTGCCACCTGAGCATACAGCACATGATGCACAGGTGTTATTACCTAAGAGACAGAATCACCTTGATACTCCCTTCTCTCTCATGCCCATGTCCAATCAGGCACAGAGTTCCAGGACTCTTTCCTGAAAAGCACGCAATCCATCCACCTCCCTCCTATCTCACCTATCCCTCCCTCATCTAAGCCACTGTCTGCCTTCTGTTATTTCCTTTCCATAGGCCAATCCCACATCACATCTTGACCATTCCACAACCCCAGGAGGCTTGGCAGATCATTTTAAAATACAATTCACAAAACTGATCATGTGTTTACATTTGTTGTGGTAGCCAACAGCTAAAATGGCCCCCTACTAAGCAGTCCTATGCCCCAGAACCCCAAAATTAAAACCAGCCAACCTTAAGCCTACTCACCCTGCTTCATTCACTCCTTGCCAAGAGAAACACAATTAAGCCTCCTGTCATGAGGTCCCCTGTTCCCTCTGCCACCTGAGTGTGCTGGTGCTTCCTGGCGTGGCCCAGTGCGGTGTGCCCCACACTGTTTCTAGTGGTCTGTGGGTAAAACAACAGCAGTCATCTCCTGATCAGTTGGCCTCCCCACACCAAAATAATAATGAAATCTACATGTTAAAACAACAGAAAGCACATCCATCTTGTCTATTACCATCTCCCAGCACCTGACCGGTGATGACACCAAGAGGGCAGCCAGGCCCCTGTGTACCTGCCCGGGGTGTGGGGGTGGTAGTATCGAGGACCCTGGCTGTCTCTGATCGAGGGGACAGGTGTGATGATAGACTGCTCAGCTCCACCTGGTCAACGTTTATTGTTACTTTCTCAGTGTCCATGCTGCTGCAGGTGCTGGGATGCCTTCTGAGAGTCGACATTCTAGACAGATAATGAACAAGGATAAGATAGTGTTGGGTAGCGATTTGTGTGAAACAGAAAAATAAAGCAGAGTGAAAGGCAAGTGAGAGATGTTCCAGTAAATAGGCAGTCTGGGGCACCTCAGTGAGGTGGGCATTTGAGCAGAGACCTGGGGGAAGTTGGCATGGGGGTCACTGAGGCAAGAAAGAGCATGGGAGTGGTGTGTGGGGGGATGAGGCTGGAGAGGTGGCTGGGGCCCCGTGAGGCATGGAAGGACCTTGGATTTCATCGAAACAGCAATGGGAAGCCACATAAAAGGTTTAAGCAGGGGAATGACATGATTCAAGTGTGATTTCAGGGGAGTCTGTCATAACTGGATTAGGCTGGTGGAAGCTGGTGGGGTGGTGAATGTGCTGGGCGTTGGATGTCAGTGGCGACAGAGAGGAGGTAGGGTGACTTCTAGGTGATTGGCTTGGGCACCTGGATGAAAACTTGTGATGGGATGTCTGGTAAGGGGCAGGGAGGGGTTGAAGTCCGTGTTAAATTTGCACTGCCACTGGACACTGAAAGGGTTGCACAGCAGGCAGCCAAGTGCAAGTGTGGCGTTCAAGGGAGGGTTCAGGCTGGAGATCGGAACTGGGATGTGGACATTTTTCACATCACTGAGATTGGAAAGTGTCCTAAACTCACAGTGGGTCAGGTGAAGCTGGTATGTGCTCGGCTCCGCTGTGCACGTGCATCAAATGTGCACAGCAGGTGTCAGCGCTTAAACCCCTCCACCCAACGACCCTTGACAATACTCCATGGCCCAGAGGGCACGTAGACGTGAAACCTCACACCTGGGGTCACAGGTAACTCCCGAGGGTTTGAATTAAGCAGGCAAAGAGGCTTCAAGAATATTTTAACCAATTGATTTCACATTTTAAAAAATATATGCACACATGTGATACATGCTAAAGACCCATGTCTAAATAAGTCTAAAATTCTAAGGCAGTACTGAGTCATTGTTTGGCTATATTTTTCTTTCCTAGTGATGTATAAAATAATGCTGGTCTTACATTCAATGAAGTGCAGTGTTGAAGCTGTGGGACTGCATGAGGTCACTTAGAGTCTGAAGACCCAGCACCAGGGAATTTGTGGGTTAGGGTCATTTAGCTGAGCAGGAACCTCCAGGGGAGGCTGAGAAGGGGCAGAGAGCAGAGGCAGGCAGGAAGTTCAACAACTTGCAAGCCAAGGGGAAGCAGCACCTTGAATAGGTGGAGGAGGCATAGCGTCACTGGCTTGTCCTTTTGGTCTATATTTAGATGACTCCCAAATTGGTATTGCAGAATTCCCCTGAAACTCCAACAGTCCAACCAGGTATTTCCCTAGAGGTCCCGCAGGCACCTGAAGCTTTGCATAATGGTGCTGCAAGCTCCCCCCAGTCTTGCTCCACTATCCCCTGGGGAACTCCCTCCTGTCCCCCACTTTCAGTCCCTCACCCACCCTCCCTTGCAGCTGCTGCCTGGCTCAGGTCCTCATCTGCTTGCCCTCCTCTCACTGATCAGGGCAATTCCTCGCTCACAAGCATTCAGTGACTGCCCACCGTCCACCAAGGCCCAGCTATATGGGGCCTCAGTGATTGCCCTCAACTTACCTTCCTAGTTTACAGTGTGACTCTCCCCCACATGCCTATCCATTCCCACTTTGTCCCATTCATTGCCTGTATTTCTTCTCAAAGTGTCCGTTTCCCTCTCTACCTGCCCAAGTCCAATGGCCTGCCTGGCTCTGCACATACGCCAGCTCCCCAAGGTGACCCTCCTGCAGGACCACAGGAGCTCAGGACAGCATGTGCCTGGCCCTGGGCTGAGCTCTGTACATGGTGCCTCACCTTTCTTTCTCAGGAACAGAGAAAAATGAGGGGTTCAGCTTCACGTAAGTGGAGTTGGGATCCAGCACCCTGCCTGGCCCTAATCGCTGCACAGTGCTACCTTCTGGAAACCAGGTGGTCCAGGTCTCAGAAGAGAAAGGTTTGGGTTTAGCCCTCCCTGTCCTCAGGATGGGGCTCTACAGGGAGCAGACACCAGAGTGTGGTTCCCGAGAGCCATCTCCATTCTCTCCACTCTCATATCAAGAGCATAAAGACTGCATTCCTGGTGTCCTCCCACTCAGGTTGGCCATGTGACTAAGTCTGGGGACCTAGGCAGAGGCTGTTAAGGAGAGCACCATGAGGTCAGCAGCGCAGCAAGATGAGAGAGGCCAGCTCTGTGCAAAGCTCTGGGCGCTGTTCCGAGCAGCCGGCCTTGGTCATCATGCACAGTCTCACTAGATGGTAGCTGTACAAAGAAAAGAGTTCTAGGTTTTTTGATCCAGCGATCCCTCTTGTATTTTATCCCAAAGATGTGGAGTGTGTGGGTATACTTGTAGAGGGTGTCTGCTGCAGCGCTGTCGGGAAAACAAACACTGGAACCAGAATTAGCGCGTAGTAGAGAGAGATACAGTGAAAGCCGGTATGTCACACAATGGACATCTCTGCAATCATTAGAAAGTACAGAGCATTGATGTGTACAGACAGTGAAAGATCTCCAACACCTAGCGTTAAATGAAGAAACTTGGCACTGCAGCACGTGAGGGCGATCTTACAGATTAAGCCCCACTTCTCACTGGGGCCTGGAGCCCAGCAAGAGGTGCTCGCTGAGGCCTCTCTGCTCTCCTCCCCTACCCTCTCCCTATGCCTCCCTCTGCTCCAGCCACTCATCCTCCTTGGGTTCCTCAAACAGGCCCTACAGTTCCTGCCATAGGACCTTTGCACTGCCTGCTCCTTTGCCTGGAATGTGCCTTCTTTGGCCCTTTGCACAGAGAGCTCTGTCTCTCTATACTGCTGTCCACACAGAAGGGTCTTCCCTGACTCCCCAATCAAAGACACCTCTCCATCAGTGCAACACCACTTGAATTTACTTCTTTCTCAGCTCACATCTCCCTATCTAAAGACATGTTTCATTTGAGCATTGCTCATTTTCTGTGACTGGTACACAGTCGAAATACTTGATTAATTGGTGTAAACAAAAATGTACATAGAGGGGTATGAACGTTCCTTCACAGCCCTCGGGTGCAGGAAAGGTCACAAGCCTTTACTTCTTTGCTTGGATGCCTATCTTATACGTGCAGGCAACTCAACCCCAGTCACTTAGCCCTCTCATCCCCCACCATCCTGGAGTGTAGCAGGAGGGCAAGAGTGGGCTCTGAATCATGCTGTTTGTCCCCGGATTTACGGCAATGCTAACTTGCACAAGTGGAAGGAAGCAGGGCTGGATATCCCCTGCTGTCTCCCCCTCCTGCTCAGGGAACCTGGTCTCCTCAATGCCAAGCACTGACCTCTCTCCCCCTATTCTGAGCCCCTCTGTGAATCCCCCTCAGACCTTCAGAAGCACAATGCTATCTTCTTTCTTGAATAAGTATGGGGAGAGGAGATACCACCCCACACATACCATAAGCCATACCATAACATACTAAGGTCTGACAATTAAGTTCGTGAACTTGTTGCAACAATGTGGCTAACCCTTTTTTGCTATCAGAGGGATTATCCATTATGAATTTGTACCAACCGGACAAACAATTAACCAAATTTACTACTTGGAAGTGCTGAAAAGGCTGCGTGAAAAAGTTAGATGACCTGAACTTTTCACCAACAATTCATGGCTCTTGCATCACAACAATGCACCAGCTCACACAGCACTGTCTGTGAGGGAGTTTTTAGCCAGTAAACTAATAACCGCATTGGAACACCCTCTCCTACCTTGTACACATCACACAGACATCTGTATACATACATATGAAGGTAAGGCAATTAAGTTCGCGAACTTATCCTAGAAAAAGTGCTACATACCTCATTGCTGAATATCATCACTACGGTCATCTTGAAGTACTCCCCTTGGGAAGCTATGCACCAACGTCAGAGCCTAGTCCACCCTTCAAAGCAATTTTGGAACTCTTTTTCTGGAATGGCCATCAGAACTGTCGTCGTATTACCTTGATGTCCTGAATGTCATCCAAATGTCTTTCTTTCAATATTTCCTTTATCTTCAGTAAATAAAGAAGTCATTGGGGGCCAAATCAAGTGAGTAGAGAGGGTGTTCCAATACAGTTATTTGTTTACTGGCTAAAAACTCCCTCACAGACAGTGCTGTGTGAGCTGGTGCATTGTCGTGATGCAAGAGCCATGAATCGTTAGCGAAAAGTTCAGGTCATCTAACTTTTTCACGCAGCCATTTTCAGCACTTCCAAGTAGTAAACTTGGTTAACTGTTTGTCCAGTTGGTACAAATTCATAATGAATAATCCCTCTGATATAAAAAAAGAAGGTTAGCAACATTGTTGCAACAAGTTCACAAACTTAATTGTCAGACCTTTGTATAAACACATGGGTTCCCCCACCCACCCCACCCACACCTTCTTGTGTTTGTGTGACCTCAGCTAAACACCGCTGGTTACATAAGCTTACCTGCCTGCCAGATACTCTGTAGCTTGTGATGGACGAGGGCACCCACCCCACACCTCTCAGAGCCCTGTGCAGGGGGACGGCCCACAGAGCCTGGCTTCCAATCCAGGTCTGTGCAGCGATGTTTGTACCGACCCTGCATAAACATGGGTGCGAACTGAGGAGGGGCGTCCTAATAGGGCTAGAGGTGGGAGTGGGGCCTGAAGGAAATGGGGAAGTCCTTGCATTTTTCAGTTTTTAACTCTTCTAAATAAAAAAATAAAACTAAGGGCACATCTTATATATATGTGGATAAAATCAACAAACTGCTTTGTAAAGCAGCAGGACCTGGAGCTCAGCGGGTGCCTATCCCTACCTTGTACCAGCATCTATATGTCCTTGGTGGCCCCTGCTGCCCACTCCCTTCAGCTTTTTTGGTGGCCCACTGCCCCATGGACAGCTCTGTCTCATCTATATGCAAGACTCACCTGGCCCTCTCCTGGACAGTCCTGCTGAGAGCTGCAGACTGAAATCAGGGCCCACCTCCCCCATTCCATTTGCTCCTCTGGATACATATAGGCTGTCCTGTCACTGCAGGCTACTCTCCTCCCATCATCTAGAACATTCTGAATGAAATCTGTTATGTTACCGTGTTTCCCCAAAAATAAGACCTAGCTGGACCATCAATTCTAATGCATCGTTTGGGGCAAAAATTAATATAAGACCTGGTATTATTATATATCTCATCTCATCTCATCTCATCTCATCTCATCTCATCCAAGACCCGGTCTTATAGTAAAATAAGACCGGGTCTTATACTAATTTTTGCTCCAAAAGACGCATTAGAGCTGATGGTCTGGCTATGTTTTATTTTCGGGGAAACACAGTATGTCCCCACTCACATGCCAATGGCCTTCACTGCAGATTTGCTCTACCTATACCTCCCTTCTTCTCCCCTCACTACCCCCTTTCCACTCTTCAATCTTGCCAAGCAGCTCCTTGTTACTCTCTCTCCCTGGGATATGCTGTCTTCAGATAGCCTCATCCCCATCATTCCTTCATCTCGGCTCAAATTTCCCCTCCTCCAGGAAAGCTTCCTGGCTATGCCCCTTTTTAAATGTGCTCCAATCCCCCAAAATTTGTGTCGGCTTTCTACTTCATTTTCTATGTGTCCTCAGCATTACTGAACACCATCCTGTCTATTTAGGTGTTTACTTCACTATTCAATACATTGTTAAAACATTTTTTGATTGTGGTAACATGTGTAACATGAAATTGGCCATTTTAACTTAAAATTTTTTATTGTGGTAAAATATACATATTGTGGTAATATATATGTATATAGCATAAAATTTGCTGCTTTAACCATTTTTTACGTGTATAACTCAGTGGCATTAATTACATTCACAATGCTGCGTAACCAACATCAATATCTATTTCTAAAATTTTACATCTTCCCTAACTGAACTCTGTGCCCATTAAACACTAACTCCCATTCCCCTCATCCTAGCCCTAGGTCTCTACTTTCTGTCTATGAATCTGACTACCTTAGGTATCTCATAGAAGTGGAACCATACAGTATTTGTCCTTTTGTGACTAGCTCATTTCACTCTTCATGTCCTTAAGGTCCATCCATGTTGTAGCATGTGTCAGAATTTCCTTCTATTTTAAAGGCTGAATAATATTCCATTGTATGTATATGCCACATTTGTCTATCTGTTCATCTGTCAATGGACATCTAAGTTGTTTCCACCTTTCGTCCATTGTGATATAATGCTATTGTAAGCATGGATGTGCAAATATCTGTTTGAGTTTCTGCTTTTAGTACAGAGGTGGAATTGCTGGATCAGATGGTAAGTCTATGTATAATTTTTGAAAAACTGCCATACTGGTTTTCCATAGCAGCTGTACCGATTTAAATCTCACCAGCAAAACAGCAGAGTTCCAATTTCTCTACATCCTCACTAATACTTGTTTCTCTCTTTTTTCTTTTTTATTATAGCCACTCTAGTAGGTATGAAGTGATATTTCATTATGGTTTTGATTTACATATCTGTAATGATTTGTTCTTATTGGCTGTTTGTATATCTTGTTTTTGGAAAAAATGTCTATTTAAATCCTTTGGTCATTTTTGAATTGAGTTGTTTGATTTTGGTTGTTGTTGTTGAGTTTTAGGAGTTCTCTATATATTCTGGATATTAGTGTCTTGTCAAAGATGTCCTTAAATGTCTGGCTCCCAAAAGGGCAGGAAGGGAAGGTCCTATCTCTTTAAATCCCCGTTGACAGACAGGCTGGAAGTCACTCCAGCTTGTGGGAGTTGAAATAATGACGAGCCTTGGTGCAGTCCCTCAGCAATCAAAACACACAGACCCAATTTGGGGAGAACACGGTCCTTATTGTCCATCCTGGCACCAGTAAGCCATGCCAGGAACATGGCTGCTCTCCCTACTGGCCAGACTGGATGGAGGCTGGTAGCCTCTCACAAAATATCAAAATTTCCCAGTCTCTCCATCAGTTCTTCTCTGAAAACTGCATGTTCAATTAGACTCCAGAGTTCCTATTTTGGATTCTGACAGTTCCTGTCAGCTCAATAGTTGTTTTGGTAGAAAGACTGAGTCCTGAATCTTCCTACTTCGCCATCTCCCATGATGTCACCCCAGTCCTCCATATTGTATTCTTTTAGATGCCATTGTAAATGGAATTGCTTTGTTAATTTCCATTTTGGACTGTTCATTGCTGGCGTACACAAAGACAACTAATCTTTGTGTGTTGATCTTGTACTTTGCAATTTTGCTGAATTCATTTATTAGCACTAGTAGCTTTCTTGTGGATTCTTTGGGATTATCTATATATAGGATCATGTCATCTGTGAATAGAGATAGTTTCACTTCTTCAGTTTCAATTTGGATACCTTTTATTTCTTTTCCTCATCTAAATTCTCTGGCTACAACTCCTAACACAGTGTTGAATAGCAATGGCAAAAGCAGACATCTGTCTCTTATTCCTGATCTTGGAGGAAGGCTTTCAGGCAAACAGAATTCTATTAAGGCTCATTATGTGCCAAACTCTGGGGAGACAGCTGCACATAAGACAGACAAATACCCCTGCCACAGGGAGCTTACATTCTACCAGGTTGAGAGAGAAACAAGATAAGTAAGGAAAGGTGAGGTAGGTGGACAGTGGAAAGTGCTAACCAGAAAAATAAAGCAGGGAGAGCAATGAGGGAAGTACAGAAAGGGTGGGGGGTACTCCAGATTTTAAATTGGATGTTCAGGGGAGACCTCGCTGAGAAGGTGACGTTTGAATAAACTGAAGGAAGTGAAGGAGGGAGGCAACCACAGGGAAATCTAAGGGGAGAGCATTCCTGGCAGAGGGGACAGCAGTGCCAAGATGCCAAGGGGAATGTGCTTGGCCTGTCCAAGGAACACAAGTAGCCAGACTGGCAGAGGCGGAGCAAGCACAGATGGGAGAGCTGTTTATTCCTCATCTCTGCAGACTCTGTGAGAGCAGGCACTGCCTCTGTCTGATTGACCTCTGCATGCCCAGTGTAAGAGTGCCTGACACATAGTAGGCACTCAATAAACATCAATCAAATGACTGAGTAACAATGACAGCACAGTGCCTGACACGTAGTCCATGTGGTCAGCAGGGTGGGCTTTGGATGGCCCAATTTTGCAGCTCCCCAGATGAAGTTTGGGTCACCTAAAACCATAATTCTTAAAGTCACCAAATTCAACTTCATCCAGCCCTCCTTCATCCCCAGAGTCACACAGAGTAAAGGTCTGGCCATCTGTATGGCTAAGAAGTCTCTCAGGATCCCGTACCCTTTTTTTAAGCACACATGCTTGCTCGGCATTTATTTGCACCTGGTGAGTGAAGTTTTTCAGCACAGAACAGACTCCTCCCAACCCCAGCCCTGTACCCATAGTCTGGCCTTGTGGGAAATATATTCAGCCACTCATTGAACATACCCCACCCCCATGAGGCTCAGGCTGGGTTCAGGCCTGGACGTTAGGAGCCCCAGAGATGGAGGGACCAGCTTTAGGCCAGGTATCCCTGAACTGGCTCTGAATTGGTGTGGGGTGCAGAGAGTATGGGCACCAGAGTTGGGGAGGTCCTGCAGCCCCCACCCCCACCAATCCTGACTGGGAAGCCTGGGGTGTACTCTGGGCTTTCTCTGGCTCTTCTGCCCGGCCAAGGTCTCTATCAAGTGTCCTCTGTCCTCTGTATCAGGAGCAAGATTTACCCAGGTGCCTTGAGGGCTGTAGACAAACCAGCCCCTCTGCCCATGTCATAGGGAACAGCACCCCTAGTCATAAAAGTCATAAAAACCAGAAATTGCACATTCTCCCTGCTCAAACCCTTCCAATCATCTCAACAGAGATGCTTTTCTCCCTCTTTCATCCTTTAGGATTATTAGTGACAGATATCAAATGTCATTTCCGTCAAGAGGCCTTCCCTGACTACCTCTCCCATTTAAATTACTCCTCTGCTACTTGCTCAAACCTTCCAGTTGTTTTACTTTCTACCACTTCTTGGCTGTTGTAAATATAAACTGGTTGTTTTCCAATGCCTGCCTCCCTCACTGCAATCCAAGTCACATGAGGGGGGACTCCATCAGTTTTACTCACCTCTGAATCCCCAGTGCCTAGAATGCATGCTCGCATATGCCTGGTACTTAATAAGTGTTTGTGAATAAAGAATAAACCCAGAGCTTACTTCTCTGAGTCAAATTTCAGCTAAATCTTTGCCCAGATCCACCCCTCTGTCCTCAGCTCTCTGGCTGGGGCTGGGGTCTGTTTGCCCTGTCTGTACCTGGAAGTCTGTGTGTGACTCTGGGGAGGCAGGGACGTGGATGTTCCACAAAAGAGCCTGGGGCCAGCTGGCACCTCCTCTGGTCTCAGTCAGGTAGCCATGGCTATAGGAAAGCTGAGAGAAGCCCACCTCCACTATGGCACCTTTTTCAAGGCCTGTTATAGGGTGAATAGTGTCCCTGAAAATCAACGTTTTTGAATATTTGAAATCTTAACCCCTAGCACCTCAGAATGTGACCTTTTTTGGAAATAGGGTCATTGTAGCTGTAACTAAGATAAAGTGATGCTGGAGTAGTGTGGGTGCCTAATTCAACATGACTCCTGTCTGTAATAAAAAGGGGAAATTTGGAACACACACACATGCAGGCAGAACACCATATGAAGATGAAGGCAGAGACTAAGTTGGTAAGTCTATAAGCCAAGGAACACCAAAGATTGCCAACAAACCACCAGAAGCTAGGAGAGAAGCATGGAACAGATTCTGTTTTCCGGCCCTCAGAAGGAACCAACCCTTGATCTTGAACCCAATACCTTGACCTTGGACTTCCAGCCCCCAAACTGTGAGACAATAAATCTTTATTGTTTAAGCCTCCAGTCTGTGGTGGCACTTTGTTCTAGCAGCCCTAGGACACAAATACATTGGGTTTCTGGGGAACACGGCAAACTGTGATTTCTGCCTCACTGCCTGATTTAGAATCACCTGAACCTTCGAGTAAGTCTAGATCTCTGTCCCAGGCGTCCAAGGCTGTCTTTAACCTCTGAGAGAGCCCACACCAACCTGGTACTTACTGTTGTAAGTCATGTCCTTGGAGACAGTAGGCATCCCAGCAGAGGAACAAAGAACAAGGAAGGGCTTGTTGCAAAACTTGACCTCGGCTAAAGGAGGTTCCAACCTGGGGAGTGACACAGTGTTTGAGCCAGATGGTCTCCAGACCCACAGCCCCCAGGTACCTGGGTGACTGAGAATAGCTGGCATTTACTGAGGGCTCACCAAGTGGCCAACACTTGTAACACCTCCACCCTCCTCCCATCCTCTCATGCCCCCTGACACAGTACTAGCTGCCCTGCCTAATCTTTCAGTTGCTAGAACACACCAACCATGTTCTGAACAGAGAGAACTGGCCTCAGGGCCATGTTCTGCCTCAGGGCCTTTGCATTTGCTGCCTCCTGGGCCAAAACCAGTTCTCCCATACCCAGCTGTGGGTGGGAGGGTTCTCTCCCTTCAGATCTGAGTTCAAAGGACATCCCTTCAGAGACGCCTTCCCTCACCACCCCATTTCAAGGGGTTCTTTCCTCCTACCCCATAGGACCTCACTTTGTTTTCTTCTCTGCAATTACCCACTATCTGATTTATCGCTTTAAAAACCGAATTTATGGCCTATTTCCCCTTAGAATGTAAGCTCCTTAAGAGCTTACAGGGAGGGGTCTTATCTAATATGCAGAACATGCACTCATCAAAGCGCCTAGAAGTCCTTAACATTGAATGATTTTTAATTTTGCAGAAGAGGAAGCAAAGTAGATTCAGCGAGGTGTCCAAAGTCAGATAGCCAGGAAGGGCCGTAACTGGGATTTCAGCCTAAGATTCCTTGACTCCAAAGCTTGAGCTCTTCCAGCCACATTCTTGCTGCACTCTGCATGGACAGGAATCTGAGTATCACGGAGGCACGGGTTAGCAGGTACCGGCCTCCTCACCCCCAGCCCAGCGGGGATGCGTGGTCGGGCCATAAAGCAAGGGTGCACAAGGCATGGAGGGACAGAGGGATGGCTAGGTGGGTGATAAAGCAAGTATAGGGACAGGAAGGAAGGGCGGGGAGCTTTGCAAGGGGCCTACTTCTGGTCCTGCGCTCATTCCGACCCCGCGTACCCCAGACCAGGGCACCGCGCGCACCCACCTGCCGGGCACTCCCGGGCTCGCTCGGAAGCTTCGGGGTGGCGGTTCCCGGCTCAACGCTCTAGGGCCTTCGTTTATGTCACCATGGCAACTATTCTCCTGAAGGCTGGGGCCCTGACGTCACAAAGGCCGCGGAGGCCGGGCCGCGTGGGGGTGGGGCCTGTAGACGGCAGGGTGGATAGAGGGGAGCCCCAGATTCCAGCTGCTTCAGCTCCCTGGGCGCCGCCAGGACAGCGCCTGCCCCAGGATGGGCTCTGGTGAGCAGGAGTTTCCTCAGTATTTCATTATTCCGCTCTCCTGCTCTTTTTCTTTCATTCCCTGATTCACTGATTTAACGTGCTCCTCCAGATGCATGTGATTTTTTTCTAAGGAGTGGACTTCACTTTTTCTAGGGGAGGTTCTTAAAGTGCACTCCCGGGACCTGCAGCTTCAGAAATGCTGGGAACTCGTTAGAAAAACCAGTGTTCGGTCGGCCCGGTGGCTCAGGTGGTTGGAGCTCCGTGCTCCTAACTCTGAAGGCTGAAGGTTCGATTCCCACATGGGGCAGTGGGCTCTCAACCACAAGGTTGCTGGTTCAACTCCTCCTCGACTCCCGCAAGGGATGGTGGGCATCACCCCCTGCAACTAAGATTGAACACAGCACCTTTAGCTGAGCTGCCGCTGAGTTCTGGGGGGTGCCAGCATGCAATCCGCCTTGAAGCAAGCCCTCTTCGTGATTCCCAAGGTGGCTAAGTTTGGACAACCACTGCTCCAGAGTGTGCAAGAGACAAAGAATCAAGACACAGTGACAAGTTCTATCAATAAACAGAGGGTAGGGGGCTGAAGAGTTGGGCTCCAGTTTAGATTGCCTGGATTCCCCAGATGTTGTGGCTACAGGACGACGGTCTGCCCTCTTCCTCAAAACTCAGGGTCCATGTTCCCACAAAGCTGCAGGAGACCTCTCTGAGTTGGGACCATAGTCACCAGATTTTCCCATTGCGGAGTCCAGAGAGCAGTTTCCAGGCTCTCGGCCTCAGGTGGAAAGGTGCCAGCTCAGTTATTAGATGGCCATCAGCTGTAACCGGTTAGCCATTAGCCACTAATATAATTGCCATGGCTACATTGGCAAGTTGGTTGGTTGGCAGAGAAGCGGACGGTGGGTTGCAGATCATGTGAATCCTGCTTCCTGTGTCTCCAACCCAACCTCCAGGTGAGAATATAGTGGTATGAATCCCCTATCCATGGCTCCGTTGGTGTTCCTTTTTGGCCTCACCATACTCTGTGTCCACCCGCCGAGAGTGGGAGCAGGATCAGAGATCCTGCATGACACCCATGCATCTAGAAGATCTATAGACTGACAAAGGCTGTTTGGAGCTGGGGACACAGTCAGGGCTCTGTCTTTTCAAGGACATTTAGGAGTCTCTGGAGCAGTCTGCGGTCCAATAATGTGCCAGTGAGAATGCCAGCAACTCCTAGCTCTGCCTGTGGACAGAAAAGGGGCCACATGTTAAACCTGACAAGCTCAGGAGACTGAAAATAACCACATACATAAAAATTCCTAACTAAGGTGAGCCATGGCGGGAAGTCACATCTTTGGCCTGTAGCTCCCTTGATCAAGGTCAATCTTTACCTTAAGTGAGCCTCTCTGTTGTCTCTTTGCATCTAAGATAACATACCCTTGGAATGTCAGAGTAATCCCTTTTTCCGGACCCCTGCTAGGGGGCACAACCTACTATACCAGAACAGGAAACCACAAAATCCCTCATTGTTATCTTGTTCCCCAAATACCATCACTACGTGCTGTAAAATGCTATGAACTGTCCTGTACCCACCAACGTAAAAGAAGTGTGTGTCTCTCCAGTTTGGTTTTTATCCAATCCCGGAGATTTCCCTGCTTTGCTTTCTCCCACCCCCTTAATCTACAACCAATGGATTTCATGTAACCTTCCTCCTTTGATTCTAATGTATAAAATAAGTTGCAAAAGGACCATTTTCTCAATCCGTTGAGACTTTGCTTCCTGGCAATTGTCGTTAGTTTGGCTCAAATAAACTCTTATAAGCTTTCTCTTAGGCTGGATGTTTTTTCGTTGACATGCCCAAGGCAGGTATAATGAGTGGGGTAACCAGTCCCAAGGCAGGAACTCTGGTAGAGCCAGGGTTGGGAGTGTGGAGAGGCTCCTGAAGGTGGAAGGAGCAGGGAAGCCTGAGTCACCACTGGAGGCCAGAGTCCCACCAGCAATATGCACAGAAGGCTTTGTACAGGGAGGAAGGAAGTTTTATTGTATTAAGCCATATACGTGATTTGTATGCGTGTGAGCACGTGTGTGTGGGAGTCATCCAGCATTAAATGCCCTGAACAGACAAGTGGCTCCTCTAACCCCCCAGGGTAGAGGCTCCTTATATTGTCATTCAAAGTCTTAAGTGATTTAGCCCCTGCCTGTCTCAGCCTTGCTTCCCTACTAACTGTCACAGACTAGAAAAACAGAAAGCTGTGCACTGGAGTTATGTTTCAGCAAACACTGTTAACTAGTGACTGAGATAGGAAAACAAACAATTTTTAAATGGCTCATCTCAAGCACCAGGAGTTCTAATGAGACTTTTAGGAATCTAGAAAAGAGGTGACCCAAAGAGAGAAAAACTCGTGAGCGTATTTCCAATTCATTGTTATCAACAGGAAGTTTATGGACCATTGTGAATTTTCCATGAACCTATACAGAGTGTTTCTACATGCCAGATACCGCATGAGGAAGTCACCGTGAAGTTAAGAAATATGCACAGCAGAGCCAGTGGTGCCAGAGACAGGATTCACAGGCAAGGGAATTTGTCTTTGCTCTTAACCAGACACAACTATAGGAATTGTTCTATAGTTTTATGCAATTATCCAGAATAATTATGCATATACTTTGAAAAAAGCCCAAGAAGTCCAAAGGCATACTTCATAATAAGACAAGTTCTCTGGTCATTGTATGTCTTTGTTTTGGCTCTCAGTTATTTAGAAAGTTACCAAGAAAACCATCTAGAAAATGTGGCCTGCTTTGGAACTTTTAATCTCTTAGCCTAACAACGCTAACTAGCAATACAATTTCCACATTAAAAAGCTCACTTTTAAACACAAGATGGCTTGATGGAGGCATGGATAGATGAGTAGCTTTGTGATGTGCTAATTGTGGAATCCAGGTGGTGAGGATGTACGAGTACAAAATTCTTTCAATATTTCAGTACAAAAATTCTTTCTGTATGTTTAAAGTTTGAAGATTTTCATAATAAAATGTTTTGGGGAAAAGCTTAGGATCTTCTTAAAGAGGAAATTTATATTTATGATTTCGTATTTTCCTCTTTGAAGAAAGTGCATCAGTCAGGGTTCCTGGGAACAGATAACAAAAACCAGCTACAGCCAGGTAAAGGAGAAATGGATATGGGGGCTTCTGGAATCTGCAGGGGGATGAGAAGCCAGGCTGGGGGATGGTGTGGCCAGGAGTGGAGCCCAAAGTCAGCTGCACGTGGGTCCTGGTGGTGACACTGAGGCTGTGATTCCAGGTCTGGCTGTGTGATTCTGATTGGTAGAACCTGGGTCACCTCCCTGCACCTTATGTCTTGGGCAGGAGTCTACCAGTCCCTGCCTCCACCCTGGCTGCAAGGGAGGTGGGAAACAGAGCTACTGCTGTGGCGGTGAGGAGTCCTCTAAACCCAAGAAAGGTGTTCAGAGGTATAGGTGGTCACCCAGCAGGACAAGCAGCTTGTGTCTGTCCTCCAAGGCACTGGCACCAGGTGTCAGGTCGCTCCTGCAGCACTGACTCTATGCCTTTGTTTTTACTCCCCATCTATTTTTGAAATGTCCTTTATTCTGAAGCAATTTTTTTCTCAAAATTCAGTTCAAGGTCACCTCCCTGGGAAGCATCCTGGAACACACCCATGCAGTCACAGCCTACCTCCTCCAGGTCTGTCACCCAAATCTCCCAGGCCCCCTATCTCTGGTGCCTGGGCAGGTGCAGAGGGTGGAAGATTAGAGGGTGGGAGAGATCTGCAAGCCAGGGCATCTGTGCCCTCCCTCTGCTTCCCTGGCTATGGCTCCTCCGGCTGTGGCTGCAATGGGTAGGCCTGTCGTGGTTCTAGCCCCAGTCAGAAGCCCTGGCTTCTGGGCTCCGAAACACCACCTCCTCCCTCAGCCTGCAGCCCTCATGCTAATTTCTGATGGCCTCACCATTCTCATTTCAGCATTTAGTTACTTTTATCAAGTGTGTAACCAATTCTCTGTATTAAATTCCGTCTCTTTGAAAATCCTCCAGGGCTTCTGTTTTTCAAACTGAAGACTGACTGATACCCATATGAAAAGCAGGAGAGATGGTGGCCAAGAGGACGAGTGGTGGTATTAGTCCAGGCTGGGTCCAAATCCTGGCTCTGTCCCTCACTGGCTATGTGACTCTGAGTAAGTTACTTAAGTGCTCTGGGTCTCAGTTTCCTCATTTATAAAGTGGGAATACTAATAATGACCTGGGAGGAATGTTGTGTGTTTAACACAGAGCCTGGCACCTAGTTAGGCTTCAATGCTTGTCTGCTAATATTGTATTATGGTCTGAGGAGTGTGTCTGACTGAGGAGGTCCATCTGCAGGACTGGTGTCGTGCAGACCTACCCACAGGGCATCTGGACTAGCTGCAGTGATCTCTGTGAGGAAGCTGATGGTCAGACACCTTAAGCCGTTTGCCCAAGGCCACTTAGCCCATAAACTGCAGAACTGGGATTCAAATCCACACAGTCTGACTCAACAGCCCAGACTGTTAACCAGCCCAGACTGTTAACCACCCCATACCCCCTCCTGCTCCCCCACGTACTCTCTGCCCATCCCACTAGCCTGGGAAAAGACAGTGCTCTATTGGTCTGTGAAGTCTGGGACTGGAGATGGACTCTGTCGATTGTTCAGGCAGGTAGTGTCCCTCCCAAACTCATCTGTGCCTTTTGGTCTTGGGTGGTCTGACATCTGGACCCACATAACTCAAGCTTACTTTAGAAGCTCTCTCCCAGTTGTGATCTTGGAGCCCAGAGTAAGATTCAGTTGGCTTGAATCATCAGGGAAGATATGCTGGGGAGGCATTGTCTGGGTTAATGGCTACATAGGATTTAAATAGGCAGATAGGACCATGGGTAAGGGAATTGGAGGAGCACAGAAGACTGTGAACCTGAGTCCAGGAAGTGAGAGTAACCCTCGAGGTTGGGGCATAGGGTGTGTAGTGACAAAAGCAGTGGTGGGAGATGATGTCATAGAAATGGCCACGTGAGGTGAGTCTCTTAAAATCTCCCCTGGAATTTGCAACAGATTGAACAACTATAATTCCACAAAGGACTCCCTGAGCAGCAGGCAGGCAAGACTAAGAGACATGCAACTGAAATCATCTAAAGGTGGGCAAATAGGGCGAGCGGAAGAGGAGGGAAGAGGGAAGTGCAGGGACGTGGGCACTGCCAGCACAGGATGCAGACCGGAGCTCAGAGTTTCGAGCTCCCTGCATTCCAGAGCTATCACAGCCGCGGGAAAGGGAAGAACTCAGACTGCTAGTGCTCCCCTTATGGCCCACAGTTCCGCCTGAGGGATCAGTATATAATACAGCTAAACCCAACGCTCAAGGCAGAGATCTCAGTCAAAGACTGAGAGAAGAACGGTGAAAAGGACAGTTTAAGCCTCACTACCAAGCAGAGAATGTAAGGCTTAGGCACTGAGCCTACCCTTCCCCCTCCTCACCCTGCCGGAGCTTGCCCCACCCTGACCCTCCTAGAGCTAGAAGCAGAACAGTAGCAGTGTCAAATCAAAAGAACAGAATATTTGCAGTTCTGAGGACTGCTGCAGCAGCCACGACTCACAGCCCAACTAGTTCTGTCCAAGGGCAGGGAGCCCTGGGTTCACGATGGGCTGTGCTGGCGGTCACCACCATTGCTCACAGTTACCTCTCACAGCCCCTCCCACCCCCACCCCCCCAGGGGGGTGGATCCCTGCAGGGGTAAACAGAGCTGCTGAAACACACAGGCACTGAGTCTGGTGTGGGAAGAACTTCAGAGGCAGTGCCCTGAGACTCAGGTAACCTGCTAACAGAAGAGAAGCCCACCTTCCAGGGAATCCCCCCTATTGTGTGAGATGCTGGAACAGTGCAGAGAAACTATAACACTACAGCATGCGAGAGAATTAAAGGCTGCAGTTGGAGAGAAAATAATACCAACACCTACTGGAAAGCAAAAGAAAGATATTTTCCTACCAACCTGTTGCAGAACCCACTCCTGTGGATGCCTAGGAAGAGAAATAATAATTCACTATTTGCCATGCAAAACCAAGGTAACAAGGCAGCTCAGAGAGAAAATGAAAAGTCTCCAAAAATGCACTTAAAGACCCGGAAATATGTGACTTAAATGACAGAGAATTCAAGATTGCAGTTCTGAAAAAAACTCTATGAGATGCAAGAAAACACAGAAAGGCAGTTTAATGAACTCAGAAACACAGTCAAAGAACAAAATGAATGTTTTACCAAAGAGACTGAAATTTTGAAAAAGAACCAAATAGAATGTCTGGAGATTAAGAACTCAATAAAAGAAATGAAGAATGAAATAGCCAGCTAGGTAGTAGAGTTGACCAGATGGAGGAAAATATCAGTGACATCAAAGATAGAAAACTGGAAATGACACAGATGGAAGAAGAAAGAGACTTGAGACTTAAAAGAAATGAAAGAACTCTACAAGAACTTTCTGACTCCATCAGAAAGAGCAATATAGGAATAATGGGCATACAGAAGGAGAAGAAAGGGAGAAGAGAGCAGAGAGTATATTCTTATTAGTAGTCGATGAAAACTTCCCAAACTTGTGGAAAGAACTGGATCCTCGAATCCAAGAAGCAAATAGAACACCTAATTACCTCAACCCCAACGGGCCTTCTCCAAGGCACATTGTATTGAAGCTGTCAAAAATTAATGATAAAGATAGAATCCTCAAGGCAGCCAGGGAAAAGAAGATGGTAACCTACAAAGGAAAGCTCATTAAGTTATCATCAAATTTTTCAGCAGAAACTCTATAAGCCATATTCAAACTATTGAAAGAGAGAAATTATGAGCCAAGAATAATATATCCAGTAAAGACATCCTTCAGATATGAAGGAGGAATAAAGACCTTTTCAGACATACAGAAGCTGAGGGAATTTTCTAACACATGACCTGCACTACAAGAAACAGTGAAGGAGGCTATTCAACTGGCATAAATAGGGACAGTTTGTGACAACAAAAACATAAAAGGGGGGAGAGTAAAGTCTGATCTGGCATATGGGAATGGAGAAAGTAAACATGCTGAAGAAAATGGAGTACTCTAAATATGAAACTTTCTTTAAATAAACTTAATGGTAATCACTCAAAAAAAAACAACACCCAGAACTGAAATATATAACATAATAAACGACGAAACAGAGGAAAAATTCATAGAATACCACCACACTGAAATAATAGATAACAACAAAAAGGCAAAGAAACAATGGAGACACAACCCTACCAGAAAACCAAAGATAGAATAAGACATCCTCATATATCAATAGTCACCCTAAATATAGATGGACTGAACTCACCAATAAAAAAGCACAGAGTAGAAGATTGGATCAAAAAACGAAACCCAACCATGGCTGCCTCCAAGAGACTCTTCTCAGCTATAAGGACAAATATAGACTCAAAGTGAAAGGGTGGAAATTGATGCTCCAAGCAAATGGTATCCAGAGAAAATCAGGTGTAGCCATACTGATATCAGATGAAACAGATTTCAGGATAAAAAAAGGTAACAAGAGACAAAGATGGACATTTTGTAATGATAAAGGGGACAATACAACAAGAAGACACAGAAGTCATGAATATTTATGCCCGCAATCAGGGAGCACCAAAATATACCATGTAACTACTACAGAACGAAAGTGAGAAATTGACCAAAAAACAATTACAGTAGGGGACCTAAATACATCATTGACAGCTATGGACAGATCATCCAAACAGAAAATAAAGAAAGAAATAGCAGCCCTAAATGACACGTTAGGGCTGAAATGGACATAATTGACATTTATAGAGCACTTCATACTAGAACATCAGACTATACATTTTTTTCTAGTGTACATGGAACATTCTCAAGTATAGACCATGTATTGGGACATAAAACTACCCTTAGCAAATTTAAGAAGATTGAAATCATACCAAGCATATTATCTATTCACAAGGCTTTGAAATTGGATATCAACTGCAAAAAGAAATCAGGAAAACCATAAATATGTGGAGATTAAACAATATACTTTTAAAGAATGACTGGATCAAAGAATAAATAAGAGGAGAGATCAAAAGATACATAGAAACACATGAGAATGAAAATACATCCTACCAAAATTTTTGGGAGGCAGCAAAATCAGTTTTAATTGGGAAATGTGTATCTTTACATGCCTATCTCAAGAAAGAAGAAAGTTACCAGATAAACAACATCACATTACACCTTAAAGAACGAGAAAAAGAAGAAAAAATGAAACCCAAAGTCAGCAGAAGGAAGGAAATAATAAAAATCAAAGCAGAACTAAATGAAACAGAGAACAAAAAGACAATAGAAAAAAGTAATGCAACAAAGAGCTGGTTCTTTGAAAAGATTAATAAAATTGGCAAACCCTTGGCTAGACTCACTAAGATAAAAAGAGAGAAGATACAAGCAAACAATATCAGAAATGAAAGAGGGCAAGTTATCACGGAAGCCACAGAAATACAAAGGATCATCCAAGAATACTATGAAGGACTATATGTCACCAAATTCAATAACCTAGAAGAAATGGACAAGTTCTTAGAAACAAATGGACTTCCTAGACTGAATCACGAAGAATTGGAAATTTAGTAGACTGATCACCAGTAAGAAATTGAATCAGCCATCTGAAACCTTCCCCAAAGCAAAAGTCCAGGACCAGATGGCTTCACCTGTGAATTCTACCAAACATTCAAAGAGGATCTAATACCTGTCCTACTCAAACTCTTTCAAAAAATTGAAAAAGAGACAATAGTCACTAACTCATTTTATGAGGCTAACATTACACTGATACCAAAACCTGGTAAGGATAACACAGAAAAAAAGAAAACTACAGACCTACATCTCTGATGAATACAGATGCAAAAATCCTAAACAAAATTCTAGCAAATCAAATGCAACAATGCATTGAAAAGATTATTAATCATGACCTAGTGGGGTTTATCCCAGGGGCACAAGGATGGTTCAACATATGTAATTCGATCATTGTGATACAGCACATAAACAAAATAAAGGACAAAAATTTTATGATTATATCAATAGACACAGAAAAAGCATTTGACAAGATACAGCATCCATTTATGATGAAAACACTTAATAAAATAGGTATAAAAGGAAAGTACCTTGACATAATAAAGGTGATATATGACAAACCCTCAGCTAATATCATAATTAATGATGAAAAACTGGAGCCCTTTGCTCTATGTTCAGGAACACGACAGGGTTGTCCCCTGTCACTTCTGCTTTTCAACATAGTATTGGAAGACCTTGCCAGAGCAATCAGGCAAGAGAAAGAAATAAAAGCCTTCCAAATTGGGAATGAAGAAGTTAAATTGTCACTTTTTGCAGATGACATGATGCTATACATAAAAAACACTAAAGACTCCACCTAAAAGCTATTAGAAACAATCAACGAATACAGTAAAGTTGCCGGCTACAAAATCAACGTACAAAAGTCCATTGCATTCCTATATACTAACAATGAAATCTCAGAAAAAGAAATTTAATAACCCCCAATAATTCCTTTTGATATTGCAGCAAAAGAATAAAATACCTAGGAATAAACTTAACCAAGGATGTGAAAGACCTACATGCTGAAAACTATAAGACATTTTTGAAAGAAATTGAAGAAGACACAAAGAAATGGAAAGACATTCCGTGCTCATGGATTGAAGGAATCAACATAATTAAAATGGCTGTATTACCCAAAGCAATATATAGATTTAATGCAGTGTCCACCAAAATCCCAATGGCATTTTTTAAAGAACTAGAACAAAAAATCATCAGATTTGTTTGGAACCAAAAAAGACCCCGAATAGCCAAAGTAATCCTAAGAAAAAGGAACAATGTTGGAAGTATCACACTCCCTGACTTTAGCTTGTACTACAGGGCTACAATAATCAAAACAGCGTGGTATTGGCAGAAAAACAGACACACAGACCAATGGAATAGAATTGAGAACCCAGAAATAAACCCACATAAATATTGACAGATAATATTTGACAAAGAAGCAAAAAACATACAATGGAGAAAAGACAGCCTCTTCAATAAATGGTGCTGGGAGAATTGCTAAGCCACGTGCAAAAGAATGAAACTGGACTGCTATCTGTCACCATGTCCCAAAATTAACTCAGAATGGATCAAAGACCTAAACATAAGACCTGAAACAATAAACTGCATAGATGAAAAGATAGGTACTAAACTTATGGACCTTGGGTTCAAGAGGATTTTATGAATTTGACCCCAAAGGCAAGGGAAGGAAAAGGTAAAATAAAGGAATGGGACTATATCAAATTAAAAAGCTTCTGCCCAGCAAAAGAAACCATTGAACAAAATAAGGAGGCAATTAACCGAATGGGAGAAGATTTTTGAAAACAACGGCTAATGTCCAAAATATATAAGGAACTCATATAACTCAACAACAACAAAAAAAATCAGTCCAATTAAAAAATGGGCAGAGGACCTGAAGAGACATTTCTCCAAAGAAGACATACAAATGACCAATGGACATATGAAAAAATGCTCAACATCACTAATCATCAGAGAAATGCAAATAAAAACCACAATGAGATGTCACCTCACCCCAGTCAGAATGGCTATCATCAACAAGACAAATAGTAACAAGTGTTGGAGAGGCTGTGGAGAAAAAGGAACCCTCATACACTGTTGGTGGGAATGCAGACTGGTGCAGGCATTATGGAAGGCAGTGTGGAGGTTCCTCAATTGCTCTAGTGCATTTGCAACACAGATGTCAGTGATTTTATCCCATGAATTCTTCACCCAAGTCACAACCTCTTGCAGGCTGGGCTTCACAAAATTTCCACGCTTATTTCTCTCTATTCTATTTTCAATGTAGTCATTGATTTCCATGTGCAAATGGTCCTTGAATGGCTTGTTTATTGCAATATCAAAAGTCTGGAGATAGACAGTCATTCCTGCGGGAATCATTATTTGATCTATTCTTCTCTGTGAAAGGAAGTTCTTCATGTCTTTAGCGTGGTGAGTGCTGTCTGAATCTCAGACTAGCAGACCTCTTTGGCCACCTTGCAGAACAAGTGGCAGCATTAAATCGATCCACTTCCTTATAACTGCTTATGTGCACCAGGCTTTTTCGGTTTCAAGAACATAAATGCCTGAAACACATTCAACCTTATCTTTCTTGCCCTTAGTGATGATTAGAGATGGGGCGTTCTTTCCACCCAGACGAATTGCCAAAATACAGGTAACACGTGCACTTTTGCAACCAGTGGAGGGAATGTAGATTGACAAGGCACCCCTCTGATCAACTGTTGTTTGAGATCCTTGGCTCATAAACACTGCAGTTTCAGCCACAGCAATCATGTTGGAGAGTTGGTGTTTAGAAAAGTCAATGCCATAAACAAAGGACTTGAATGCAAGTGCACGTTTAATAACTTCAGTATCTTCCAGCTTGAACAGTGTTGTTGATCTTAGAGACGGTTCATATCGCTGAAGGAAGCCATCCAGCCCGTGTTGTGATGCTTTGAATTTTTCTGGGGATATTTCTAATGGTGGTGCCATTGCGAGGGCAAATGCTTGGATATCGGCCCTGTGCACAGCCAAAGTCTTTGCTCTCCTGTCAGCAATCCATTCACCATGATTTCTTCCAGCTCAGGAAATAAGGGTTGCCGACCTGATCCACACTTGTGCTTCTGGGCATTTCCCTCGTCCACCTGTTGACTGAGGTTATCATACTCTGCTTGCTATTTTCAGACCATTTGGAGATCCAGCTTCTTCTCTTTGCAGAAAATCGTAAGATTCTTGCCCCGGGAGTCCTCCACGATTCCTTTCTTGTGCTCGATGGAACAGCTCTTCCTTTTTGCACTCATCTTGTCTGGAGGTCAAAATATTATTCCCTTTAAGTCTACCATTAAATCAAGTGTTAATTGAAGACTTATGAGACAGGAGTGGCAACAAAATGATGACAGTTAAGAATGATGGTCCACACAAAAGTGACGAAAAATTGCAGGCACCAAAATTCAGAAAACGTTTCTTTATTTCACACGAATGCATTAAGTACGTCCGTTACAACACACGATGTATTGAATTTTGAAGATTCATATTAGACACAACCCCGTCCGTTTGTTATCAGGTGCTCACGTTATTTGTGCCTTGTGTCTGTACTCTGATTGGTCATTTGGCAATAAGTCTTGAGTTTATCTGTTTACATAGGCGTTTATCTCTTGTCCGAAGGTGCCCGCGTGAGTATTTACAAATACTTAATTATAATTTATAATATCATTTAAAGTATTAATGTCAATAATATTATTTACTTATTTTAATTATATATTAATATTATTATTTTATAATTCAATACATCCGTCGTGTGTTACAACGGATGTACTAAATGCGTCCATCTGGCTGATGATCTTAACTGGGGCTTATTTTTGGGGTAGGGCTTATATTACGAGCATCCTGAAAAATCATGCTAGGGATTATTTTCCAGTTAGGTCTTATTTTTTAGGGAAATACGGTAGAAGGTGTTCCATAGATATTTTGTCAAATGGGTAAATGGATAGTGGATGGTGAATGGATACTGAATGGAAAGATAAATATTCACATGAAAGGATGAAAATCCCGGTGAAGGGATGAGTGGGTGGGTGGAGAGAAAGTGTACGGGGTGTGATAAAAAAATACAGCAAATATTGCTGCCAAGTGCCATGCAACTGGAAAGTCAGGGATCTTCAATACAGGAAGCAGCACATCGAAACTTAGTAACAGTGAGTGACAAGTTTCAACTTGTTTGGTGCAGTCAGATGTGAGCTACAGCTGCGAGAAGGTGTGTTTTAAAGTGTGCTGTAAATCATGGATCATGAACAGCACATTAACATGGAATGGGCAAACGGTTTCATCCTCCATGGTGACAACGCTCCATGTCACACATCACTTCTGGTATGGCAATTTCTGTCAAATAAAAACATTATGGTGTGTCCTCCTTATTCACTGGATCTGGCACCATGGGACTTCTGGCTTTTTCCCAAAGTCAAAATGACCATGAAAGATAAACGTTTTTGAATCAAAGCAGCCACGACAGCGCAACTAAAGACACTCAGGAAAGAGGATTTCCAGGACTGCTTCAGAAAGTGGCAAGAATGATATGATAAGTGTGTTTGAAGCCAAGGGGAGTATTTTGAGGGGGATTAATGGCAATGTGTCTTTTATTGTAATAATTTTTAAAAATTTAAACATTCACCGTATTTTTTTATCACAGCCTGTATGTATGGCTGAATTATATGTGGTGGATGGATGTGTGGGCGTGTAATGGTGGGTGGACAGATATTATGAAAAGATGATGAATGTGTGGTGGGTAGATTGTAGGTGTGGGTAGAGTATAGATGGATGAATGGGTGGGTGAGCGCTGTCTGAATCCACCACAGGATGTCGCCCTGTACCAGTTTGAGTACTGGTCCTCACTGAATGCCCTTTTTGCCCAAAGGGGACTTACAAAAGAGGAACCTTTTGTCCCAGGCAGAGGTGAAAGGTTCCCCGGTGACGAAGGCTTGTAAACAAGCTGAAAAGACGCTGCGCAGCGAGCCCACGTCAAAGTGAGACCACACAAAAGGCGTCGCCACGACCTTGGCTCCTATTCACCTGGAGCGGGTGTCCAGCTGTTCCCAGCTCACCGGTCCGGGGTTGGACGCGCTGAGCGCGGGCTCAGGAGTCCGACTCACTGCTCTTGTAGGGCTACAGATAGGAACGCAGCCACCCTTCCCCGTCTACAGCGTCCTGGCTGAGGACTCCGAAGGCGCCTTCCTTGGGGACGACTCCAAAGGCCCCTGCCTTGGATTGCAGCAGAAAGCCGCAGGGAGATGGTGGGGGCAGGGGAGGGTCATGGTGCTGTCTCAAAGCCTATGCAGTCCCTTTGCCCAAAGGCGAACACCGTCACATTCTAACGTGACTGATTTCAAACTTAATTGGGGAATATACATACATCCTGTCTCAAACCCCAACACCACCCCAGCCTGTGAGTGCCTCTCAGACCTCAATTATTGCCCCCCCCCCCCCAGCAGGCTCACCCCTAATGCTGTGGAAGCCAGGGTACCTCCTCTCTCCCCACCCTGGCTCTATCTAGAGCTTCAGGATGTCGTTCATACATGAATGACACCCAGGGCTGTACTGTGTCCAAGCTCTGTCCACACCCACATTAGCTTTTTTAGTTTTGTCACCACATATGCATTTTTAGACAGCAACTTGTATAATCTTGCTTGGTACATAGTGGGTGACCTTCAAGCAAATGGAAGCATTTGCTTTCGTTCTTTGGGGACTTGCTATTTTGCTCAGCATTGGGAAGATTCATCCCCATCAGTGCAAGTGCTTGTGACATTTTCATCGCTCCATTTCATCGTATGAATACCATGAAATTGATTAATCAGTTTCACTGCTGATGACATTTGGGTTGTGTCCAGTTTTCCTCTTTTACAAACAATCCTTCTAAAACCAATTTTGTATGTGTTTCTTGATGCACAGGCACGAGAGTTTATCTTGGGTGCACATTGGCAAGTGGAATTGCTCAGTCAGAAGACATGCATTTGCTGTTTTACTGGGTAATACCAAACCATTTTTCAAAGTGGTTGTACAAATTTCCACTCCCCTAGCAGGGATTCTAAGTTGCCTTGTCAACACTCTGTATATCAGGCTTTTTAATTATTTTATTTTATTTTATTAGTTTCAGGTGCACAAGACAAAGCAATACTTAGACGTTTATCATTTATATTCAGCACACTGTGTGATCCCCCCTCCCCCCATCCACTATCCCTCTGACATCGCACAGAGCCATTACATTTCCACTGTCTCTATTCCTAATGCTGTACTCCGCTTCCTGTAACCATATACATACATATATATATATACATACATATATATATAAAATTATAGTTGGCATTCATTATTGTTCAGCTTCAGGTGTACAGTGCAGAGATCAGGCATCTACATCACCCCTGAGGTGGTCTCCCAAATGGGACACGTGTCCATCGGATACCCTACAAAATCTTTACGTTATTGATTACGTTCCCCGAATTCATTTTCAAAACCCTGTGGCCATCTTGTGGTTACGACTATTTTCTAAACCCCTCACCTTCCCCCTTATCCCCACCCCCCTTCCCATCTAACAACCCTCAGTTTTTCCTCTATGTCTCCAAAACTGTTTCTGATTAGTTTCATTCACTTACTCTTTTCTTTAGATTCCGCATATAAGTGAGATCATATGGTATTTGTCTTTCTCTGTCTGACTTATTTCACTTAACATAATGTTCTCTAGGTCCATCCATGTTGTTGCAAATGGTAAGATTTCTTTCTTCTTTATGGCTGCATAATACTCCATTGTATAAATGTACCACAGTTTCTTAATCCAGTCATCTACCGATGGGCATTTTGGTTGTTTCCATGTCTTGGCTATTGTGCTGCAATAAACATAGGAGTGCATAAAGTTTTTTGAATTGGAGTTTTGGATTTCTCCGGATAGATACCTAGGAGTGGAATTGCTGGATTATAAGGTAGTTCCAATTTCAGATTTTTGAGATACCTCCATACTGTTTTCCATAGTGGCTGCACCAATCTGCATTCCTACCAACAGTGCCCAAGGGTTCCCTTTTCTCTACATCCGCGCCAGCACTTGTTGTTTGTTGATTTATTGATGATAGCCATTTTGACTGGGGTGAGGTGGTATCTCATTGTGGTTTTTATTTGCATTTCTCTGATGGTTAGTGAGGTTGAGCATTTCTTCATATGTCTGTTTGCCATCTGTATGTCCTTTTTAGAAAAATGTCTCTTCATGTCCTCTGCCCATTTTTTAATTGGGTTGTTGTTTTTTTTGTTTTTTTTTTGGAGTTGAGTTGAGTGAGTTTTTTATAATTTTGTGATATTAACCCCTTATCCGATATATCATTGGCAAATATCTTTTCCCATTCAGTAGGATCCCTTTTTGTTTTATTGATGGTTTCCTTTGCTGTGAAAAAAATTCTTAGTTTGATGTAATCCCACATATTTATTTTTTCTCTTACTTCCCTTGCGCCAGGGGATATATCAGTAAAAATCTTACTCCAGGTAATGTCTGTGAAGCTTTTTAATTTTTGATAGTTTGATGGGAGAGTCCTAGCTCATTGTGGTTTTAGTTTACGTGTCCTTGTAGGATGAGTGAAGCATATCTTGAAGTGTTTTGCTCATTTCCCTATGGAGTTGTGAGTCTTTTGCCTATTAATTTGCAGGAGTTCGTTATGTACTGTGAACAATCATCCTTTGTCAGGTATATATGAGTATGTGAGGTAGAGGTTCAATTTCACTTTTTCCTCATTTGGCTAACCAGTTGCCACAGTACCATATATGGTATTAAAAAGTCTATGCTTGCCCCTCTGATCTACACTGCTATTGCAGCCATATATTAAGTATCTATCTTTACATAAGCCTGTGTCCAGGCCCTATTTTATTCAATTGATCTCTTATCTGTTTCATTCCACATGTCATGATCACTAGTTCTTACAAACACTCAATATCATTTCCTAATGGACAAAGGCACAGGATAGTCCATGAGTGCCATGGAAATGTATTTGTTCTTCCAGTTGTCCTTCCTAGAACTGCCCACTCTTTTGCTCTTATCTTGAGAGACTGATTTCTTGGGCTCCTGTACTGGTGTCATGTTAGGACTTCCCTGCCCTTCCTTCTTCCACCTAAGAAACTGTCTTCTGCTTCCTGGATCCACTTTCTTCTTTTGGTGGAGTATTCTTCTACTGACTTTCTGAGATAGAGTCACAGGATGTAAACTTTTGAGAACTTGTATTTCAAGATGGTCAACTAACTGCTGATAGTTTGGCTGGATACAGAATTCTAGGTAGGAATGATTTTTTTCCTGGGATGTTGAGGGCACTTTTTAGCCTCTTGTGACAGATAATATTTTCCAAAACTAACCAGAGCAATACGTCCAGTCCCACATGCTCTACCAGAACTTCTCTATCTGGACACAGACTATTTCTCATCCTCTTGAACCTCAGCGGCTCTTTGTGACTGTTTTGACGAACAGAATGTGGCAGCAAGGCGGTTGCATGATTTTCTAAGCTAGGTCATAAAGGATGACAGGGCTTCTTCCTGACTGTTGGAACTCTCAGTCTTAGTAACCAATCTCCATAAATGCATGGAAGCCTTAGCCACATGGAGAGGCCATGTGGGGGTATCCTGGCTGGCAACATCAGCTAAGGCTGCAGCTGAGAATTAGCATCAATTCCCAGACATGTGAGCAATTTTTCAGGTCATTTCAAGTCCCAGACTTAGAATCACTCCAGCTAATGCCAAGTGGAGCAGAAGTGTACTATCCTTGAGCTCCACTCAGATTAAAGATCTATGAGCAAAATAAAGGTTATCATTGTTTTAAGCCACTAAGTTGTGGAGGCATATGTAGCCAGTGCACATGGAATCACTCTTCATGCCAGCTACTGACTCAGTAGAACCCTGAGGATATGATAGTGAGCAGGCCATTTCCTATACTTAAGGAGTTCATAATCTATTCAATCCAATTTAAATAAATTTAAAAATAACAAGAAAGAGAGTGCGTTTGTTCTCCAGTACGCTGACGTTTGTTCTTGTTATACCAGTACACTTGGACTTGGCAGTGCACTGCCCTCCCAAAGGGTGGAGAACACAGTGATAGGTTTGCTTCTCTTGGAGTGTTTGGCCAGTGATGTTGAGGTGATGAAAAGTTGGCTGCCCTATTGGGAAGAGTCAGAGGGGCAAGACAGAAGAGGGAACCCAGTCGGGATGCTATAGCAATGGTTCAAGAGAAAGAGGACTCTGATGGTGAAGCAGGGAGATAGCAGTCTACACGGTGAAAAGTGGTCGAGGCTTATATATTCGTATATTGTGAGTGACTTGGCTTGGTGCAGATCATGAGGCAGAGGAGCCAATGAGGGCCTTGGAGATGATTTTGGCCTGTGCACCTAGAATGGACCAGATCACATGGTGAGAGAACTCTCGTTTCCAGGCCACCAGGTCCTGCTTGCCATTCAGCAGCACTCCAGCTCGTCCATGCATTCCTACACTGAGGACTCAGATTTAGATCATTTGTTCAGTCATTTATTCACTCAGCAAGTGTTTTTTTCACTCCTACTATGTGCCAAGCATGTGGTAGAATCTGGGGGTGAGATTGTCTCTGTCCCCATGGAGCTACAGCCTGACGGGTAAGAGAGGTTAATCCGACACAGTGAGTGAAAAAGGACAGGACAGGAGGCCCTTCCTGGGCTGTTGCCCTTGCCCTGACTGTGGAGGAAATGGAAGACACCAGTGGGAAGTCCCTCTACCTGAAGTCTAGTGTGGGCCTGAAATGGGCAAGGATGAGAAGAGGAAGGTAGAGGTGTGTGCAGTGGCAGGGAAGATGGGGCTACAAAGAAACTGAAGGGGTAAGGAGAGGGACAACAGAGAGCTTACACAGAGGGTGATCAGAGAGGCATTTTTACACAGTTGTTTAAAGGGAAGTGTAAATGCTCAGACAGAGCTGGGCTGGCATGACCAGGGTGAAACAGAGCCTGTATGAAAGCTCAGAAATTGGGAAGGTCTTAGCTAGTTTGAGGAACTACACCAAGGTATCAGCCAGCTTTTGCTCTGTAGTAGACCACCCCAAAATAGAATGCTTAAGACAATGACCACTGGTTTTGCTCCAATTCTTTGGATCAGCAATTTGGGCTTTGCTCTGCCAAGTAGTTCTCTGGCTGGGCCTGGCTGGGTGTGTTATTGGTGTTAGGGTTCTTGGGTTCCCTAAGATAGAAGTTCAGAGGAAATCCCAGAAAAGTTTCCAGACAAATTTTATTAAGCTTATGCTCAAGCACAAAGGAGACAGGACAGAGGAAAGGAAGGTCCTCTGAACTGGCTTGGGGGATGGCTCTGTCTGGATGCATTTATAAGTTGGGAACAAAACAGACTTGTGTGAAAAGGCAGGCTTTTTGAAAAAGATGCGCTTCCTTTACTGGCTACGTCACCTGGTAACCATGTTCCCACCTGCAGTGTGGGGCAAGATGGCGGACTGCTCATCGCCATCCCAGAAAGGTTGTATAGCCATCAAACCTTGATCACTTGCGCATGCAGAACAGTGGTTTCCACATCTGTACGGAAGTGATTAGGAGGGAGATAATAATCAGCTGCTTTTGCATTTTTGTGTAGGGAGTGATGGGGTGGTGGCATTCTTGTGGTCAGCTTATCCAGTGTTCCTCCTGGCCATCCGGCATTCCTTCAGCTAGAGGCCCAAGTCCCTATGCTGTCTCAGGTGCACTCATGTGTCTGAAGTCAACTGACAGGTGGGCTGGAGCCAGGGGGTCCCAGGGGCCTTGGGTGAGAGGACTTGTCTCTGCTACCTCAGGACTAGCCTAGGCCTGTCCCATGGTAGCTGAGCAGGGGTGTGAGAGGAAGCTGCAAGGCCTGGTGAAGCCCAAGCTCACAGCAGCACAATGTCACTGCTGTCACTTTCTGTGGACCGAGTTGAGTCACGGGTCGACCCAGACTCAAGAGAGGAAGGACCAACTTCCAGATCTGGAAAGAAAGAGCTGCGAGGATGATGGATGTGCTGCACCCACTGTGGCCAGTGGGCTGGAGCTGAGAGCTAGGAGGGGTGTGGTGTGGCCGCAGGGGTTGGACTCTTCATGTGGTTCCAAGCGCAATGGAAAGAGTGCTTAGTTGGAAAGATATAATCTAATTAAAAACTTCCAAAAACCGGGATTGACTACAGCGGACAGTAGTTGGTGTAGGAGTAGCAGCTGCTCTGTCCTAGGGTAAGAGGGCAGTGACTTGGACCAAGCCCCAGAGACTGGGAAGGGCAGAGGCAGAGTATGCAGGACTAGGTGACAAGCTGCTATGCCACCATCAGAGCCAAGAAGAACGAGTATTAGGGGTGACTTCTCAAGTTTCTGGACCTCAGAGTTCCCTGCCCAGACAACTTGGAGCCTGCCCACAGGCCTGACACGTCCAGGGGGCCTGTGCCAGTGGTATGCATCCTCTTAGGCATGGAGAAGAAGAGTGCTGTTTGCAGGGGCAGGTGTGGGTGTGGACAGAGCTGGGTTTCAGTCCAGCCCTGGGTGTCATGCACTCGTGAACTATGTCCTGAAGCTCCAGATGGAGCCAGGGTGGGAAGAGAGGACATACCCTGGCTTCCACGGTATTAGGGGTGAGCCTGCTGGGGTGGGGGGGACCAATAATTGAGGACTGAGAGGCACTCATGTGGAGACAGCAGACAGGTGGCTGAATGCAAAAGATTGAGATTCAGGGCCAGGTCCCAGTAGGAGATAGAAATTTGGAAGTCAGTGGCAAAACAATGAAATAAAAGCCACAAACAGTGATGAAGTCACTTGGAAAAGGCCTGTCCCCGGACATAACATAGTGCCAGAACACAAATGTTTGCTGAATAAATGATTCAGTGGCAGCAAGGAAAATAAATTCTCCCCTCAGAATATATATGCTACTTGAAACAGAAGTAAATATCTGAAAATGGGTGATTTCATTACCTAATGAGATAAAAGAAGGCCTCAAATCCATTATACATAGGCAGGGAAGATCAAAGGTGAGCCATAATATTAGAATAATGGGACCTGTGAAAGTGGGAAATTGGAACTTGACAAGCATTCAGAACACAGGAGAGAATGGACCACAGAGTGAAAGCTGGGTGATCCAGTCATGTCTAACATAGATTCCTCTTCAGGGCAAAACAAATGGTTGCAATTTACAAGCCAAGGTCCCAGAGAGGAGAAAAGAAATTAGGAACCAAAAAGCTGGCATGGATTAGAATACACCCGCCAATGACTTAAGTACAATGAACATGGAAACACTCCAGATGTACGGCCGGGGCATTTTTCTATACTTCAAAATAAGTCACCGACCCCCAAAAGCTTCCTGGCAGAAACAGAAATTACTTTCAAAGACTCGAGCTTCAGATTTATCCTCAATAAATATCCTCAGAGTGACAGAAACTCTTGGGGGTCGGGAAAAAATAAGACAAAAGGATTTCACAACCAGCTGAACAAACTGCTCAGATTTGTAACTGTTGGCTGCATGCCAGCCAAGAGGGTTTCTAGTGGAGCTGGCATTTTTCTTCTGTTTTTCAGATGAGGAAACTGAGGCCCAGAGGGGTCAAACATACCAAGGTCACACTGCTGGTGAGCCTCTGAGCCAGGTCTGTGTGTCTTAGGCATTATCCCCTGCATCTCTCTGACATCCCAAAAGTCAATACCCCTTAGAGACCCTTAAAGCAGGCCCACTTCCTTCATCAAGCATCCTCCTCATGACCAGTACTCTGGGCTCCTGCCTGCCAAAGGCTGCTCTCAGGCCCTGTGGCCCAAGCTACCTTTGTGTGTAGTTGCATCTCCAGCCCCACCTGTCTGCTCGGGTTGGCAACCTTTGCCATCTCTGGATGTCAGTGCAACGCCTCTTAATGCCTAGAGGGCTTGAACCCCTGTAGCACCCTGGCGGGTAACTACTGTCCGGCCTCCATTTCCCACAACATGAAATGGAGATTTGGGGAGCTTGAGGGGCTTGCCTGAGCTCCTACCTCCAGACGAGGTGCAGACGGGACTGACTGGTGGTCAAACCCGAGCCTGACCTTTTGCCCCTCTGCTGGCCCACCACTCTATTTTCTTTACAAACATCTTACCTCAGGGTGGGGGTTGTGACTATTCTGTCTAAAAGTGTGCTCTTAAAAAGCTTGGGCTCTGGCTTCAGATGACCAGGGTTCAAATCTGGTCTCTGTCACCTTTGAGTTGTGTGGCCTGGAGTGAGTTCCTTCACCTCTCTGTGCCTCAGTACCCTTCTCTAGAAAACAGAACCATAGAGTACCTGCTTTATAGGGCTGAGTGAGCATTAAGTGAGTTAATACTGGCTAAGTACTTGGAAAAGAGCCTGGCCTGGGATAAGCTCTTGGTCGTGCTGTGGATCCTGTGAAGCATTCACCTGGCAGCTGCTATTCTTCCTCAGCCACCCTCACCCAGATTACTCTCAGTTTTCAACTGGTCTCCTGGCTTCTACCTTAGCCATCCCTAACCCTGTCCTTAGACTCTCCCTATGCAGCTGCAGCCACCCTGGCCTCCTTGATTTCTCAAATCCACCAGGCTAGCTGCCTCAGGACCCTTGCATTGCCCTTTTCCTCTTCCCTTCACCTTCGAAAGGCTGTCACCTTCTTGATGAGGCCTGCGCCATGTCTCTAGCCTGGCACTCCTGAGCACCATCACCTTGCTCCATTTCCTATTTCTCCACAGCGTACATCCCTTCTGACCTTCCCTATCATTTACTGTCTGATGTTTTCCATCTTCCCTTGATAGAATACAAGCCCTTGAGGGCATATATCTTTGCCTGTATATTCTCTGTGGGGACCCACATGCCTAAATGCTATCTAACATGTAGCAGTGACTCTGAATAATGTTGACTGACTGTGGACTTCATAATCAGCTAGGTGCGTCCTGAAAATGCAGATTCCTGGGCCTCCAAATCAGCCTCTCTGGAGGTGGGGTTCTAGACTGTGCTGGTCACCTCCCCTGCCCCCCAGGTTGGATCTGATGTAGGCACATATTGGAGAGTCACTGCATGGAAGTGGGGGGCCTGCACCCCAGACCCTGTGCTGGCTGACTGCTACATGCCCCAGTGCTCAGACTACAGACCGCATCTCACTCCTGGGGCCCTAGCAGCTTAAGCCCCTGAATTGTCCTGACCTCTCAGAAGTGGCAACAGGCCCAATGCTATATGAGAAACATTTGCTTTTGCAAGAAGTGGCCAGAGGCATGGAAAAAATTCCCAGCTAAGACCCGACCAGATAAAGGCACATTTCCAGGCCATTGAAGAGGTCTTGGCCTTGAGGAAGGAGGATGGCCTGAGGCTGAGTGGGGGAAACCTGGAGAAGAAGATGCAGGAAGATTCACAGAATTGAGCAGTCCCACAGAATGGATGGGGGGAGTCTGGCCCCTGGGGAGGCCGCCAGTTACCCCAAGCAGAGAGGGGGGCCTGCAGGGGTAAAACAGTAACCCCCTCCCCACCCTCTGCAAGAAGAAAGTGGGGGAGGGCGGTGATGGGGCAGGGCTGTGGGTGTGTGTCCAGCACTGGGGGGCAAAGAGGCTAGGAGTTGGTTACCCAACTTTGCCTCTGTGATTGTCACATCCAATCCAACTTTAAAAATGTAAATACCCTTGACTTAAGTCCCCCTGCCCACTGCCCCCCGCCCAAGCCTGGCCCCTTATTCTAGAGACATGCTACCCCTGTGAGCAAAGGCAGTCACGGGGGTCCTCGGCACAGTGTGGCAGCAGAAGGAACACTCTTCCGGAGGGCTGGCATGTGATTAGTATTCCGCACAATGGAACTACCAGGGTCAGGAAATGTCTCCAGTACCCATATGGCTTTCTCAGAAAGATTGTTAAGTGTGTGTATGCGTTAGAATCCATTTTGTGTTGTAAGAACAACATGGTTTGTTTTGCTTAGCATATCCATGGAAATGGCCACAGCGAAGTAGCACTGCTGGAGGCAGAGGCCAGTGGGAGGGACACTGGCTCTTCATTGAACGCCCTTTTGTACTGTTTGGCTTATTTGCTATGTGCACAAATTATACAGAAAAATCTGCTACACTGAAAACAAACCCATGTGACCATTACGGGCCTCTGCACGTGCCCAACTCTTGGCCAGGAATGCTCTCCTATGACTCTTGGCCTGGCTAGACCCTCTCATCCTTCGGGCCTCCTCTTGAATGCTCTCCTGAAAGATGCCTGTCTTGACATTCCAATCTAACTATCCCTCCTGCTTCTCCGTCTTATTCTCTGACTGATTTTCTTTATCTCCATTACAGGTGAGCTTCTTCCCTGACAGGCATTTATATAAATAAATGTTGGAAGCAGGCACTGTGTTGGTCTTGCTCATTGTCCTCTCCTCAGCATCCAGAACAGAGCCTGCCCTTGGTAGCACTTGGTGTCTCCTTGATGCCCTTCCTCGCCCTTTCACCCTGTTTCTCACAGTTCCAGAGCCCAAGGGGTTGGATAGGTCCTCTCAAGGCTCTGGTCCACTGTCACTTCCTCAAGAGTACACCTCCCAAAAAAAATAAAAAAAAATAAAAAAGAGTACATCTTTCCTGGAAGCCCTCCCTCCCCAGTGCTTCCCCCTTCTTCCAACTCTGTCCCAGTGAGGCATCCCTGGGGATGGTGCTTGTGTGCATAGGTAGTGAAGAGGGCTTTGGGGCCCTGCTAGGTGGCCCTGGACAGACCATTCTCCATGCCTGGACTTCAGTGTCCTTATCAGTAAAATGGGGACAAAAACAGGCAAGGATGGTGCGTTGAGCCAGGGGAGGGGAAAAGCCAGTGAGAGAGGGAGAGTTTGTACAGGTCCCCAGGGAGCTGGACATCTGGGGTGTGATGTGCCAGTAGAGAAGAGATGTGAGGACCCTTGCGTGCAAATGCAGTGACTTCCCAATTCTCTTGTCTATAACCCAAGTTAAGGAATCCATTGTCTAGTGCAAGCCTAAAAGGAAGGTTTCACAGAACAGTACTTACCTTATCATCTGTGATGAACTCTGATAGTTTCTTTCCCTTCCTTTTTGATTTTGTCTTTTCTTTTGATTTTTGTTCTTAACAATGCTGATTGGGGTGGCCGGATGGCTCAGTTGGTTAGAGTGTGAGCTCTCAACAACTAAAGATTGAAAACGGTGACTGGACTTGGAGTTGAGCTGCGTCCTCCACAACTAGATTGAAGGATAACGACTTGGAGCTGATGGGCCTTGGAGAAACATACTGTCCCCCAATATAAATTAATTAAAAAAACCCACAAACAAAACAACGCTGGTTGCCCTTTACTAAATGGATTCCAGGACCCACTACTGGATTATAACTTGCAGTTGGCAATATCGATCAAGAGACTTGGCAAGTGACTGGCAGGAAAGCTCATTGTCCAGGCCTGGCCATGCCCCTGCCCCACACCCCTTCCCTGAGCATGTTGGGGTGGTAGAGGTAACAAATGTCACATCTTCCTCCATCCTACTGGGTTGGGGTGGGGAACCCTAATCTGAGCTCTGCCTCTGTTTTTGCTTCTGTTTCCAGAATATTTCAGCATAATCCCCCTTAACCCAAATGACACACCTGGGTGGTGACACACCCAAGATGCCCTGACAAGGATGGAGGAGCTAGGAAAATATTCCACTCTGGGTAAAGAGCGCTACCCTAGCCCCCCAAAATTTCCCTAGTCCCAGCCACTGCACTCTCCTAGGCCAGCTCTGAAACCCAGTAACAGAAGGGGGCACCTTACACTGCCAGCTTTGTTCCATTGTTCTGATGAGTGGGGGCCTGCATCCTTCCAGCCAGTAGGTATTTTGAATGTCATTCCTGCCCACATGTCTATGCTGGAGCAGGGCTTGGCTCCAGGCCTGGTTGCCTTGGAACCTCATATTTCCACTCCTCCCTACCCTGTCTCTTTCTTTGCCAGTTTTGCGTCTTGTTTTTTTCAAAGAGCCACCACACAGGAAACAAAATATTTAACTTACCCATGTCCAAACCACTGGTTAGTTCTGAGGTTCTGCTGTCCATATTCTCAAGGCCACTTACATCTCCACTCGCCACCTCCTCCTCTGCTCTCTGCTGTGCCCAGGAGGCTGACCTTCAGGGCTGTACCCTTTGTGCCTCACTGTGGGTGTCTTGTGGTTTGACCAATAGGAGGTCCTAAGAGGTAGGCAATGGGGGGCAGGTGTGGAGAGAGTTCAGGCACTTCCCCACTCCCTCGGGTGGGAGTAACTGGGAGCTACACTGACCCTCACCTGCCCCATCTCTGTCTTTAATTCATCATTCAGCCCCCTTGATGCATTGTCTTGTCCTTCTGGGAAGCTGGCTTACTGATATGCCCTCTCACAGCCCTTTTTGCATGCAACAGCAGAACAGTCATCTTAAAACCCTTAATCAGTTTCTCTGTTGCCAGAAAACTTCAGTGGACTCCCATTGCTCTGAGAATACAAACAAAAATCTTTATTACCATCTACAATAGTATTCTTTAAATTACCAGTTGCATTCCCTTAGTGGATCAGGAGGTAAATTGAATGGATTGCATTTCTTTCCTTCGCTTTTTCTCCCTTCTTCCAAGGACATTAGAGCAGAGCAGAAGGGGATGGAATAGAGAACATCAGCGCTCTCTGCCAAAGCCCAAGTTAGGGGCTATGTGGTTCAGGCAGAAGTGATGTCCTACTGTGGGCTATGGTGCCAAACGCTGGGAATCCATGGCTTCCCCTTGGTCATCTCCACAGCTCCTACCTCACCCCCCACGGCCACCTGGCTCACAGCCTTAGCCTCCTGTCAGTGCCTCAAACACGCTGGCTCTTTCCTGCCCCAGGGCTTTTGCATCTTCTGCTCCCTTGGCCTGGATGGCCTTTCCTTCTGCTCTTCCCAAGACTTCTTCTCACTCCAACATCACCTCCTTAGACAGGCCCTCACTGGTTAGCCAACCTGATGCAGCTTCCCTCCATCTTTCTGTTCTCTCTCATGGGACATTGTTGTATTAGAATCTCCAGGAACATACAAAGAATGGCTAGATGAGGAGTATTAACTATTCCTAGCACTTATTATCAGTGGTTATCATGTCTACTCATTTCCTTGCTTATGCCCACAGGAGTAAAAACTCCCAGAAGGTAGGCCCTCACTTTTCTTGTTAGTGGCTATATCCCTAGACCAGTATCTGTCACACAGTGAATGCTCAATAAACACCTGACAAGCGAATAAGTGGGTGAACTCTGTCTGTTTCTGGGAAAGGATTGAGTTCAGGGAAGAACAGTCCCAGGATACTTTGCATACTTGGTGACTTTGGGTAGGAGCTGGGACTGAGGAGTGGGTGCAGATGGGGACGGTTGAGGGCCCTTGCCTGCCCTGGGCCCTGTGTGTGCCCTCCCCACCTTCCCTGCCCTGTCAGCCCTGACAGCTTGCAGGGTCCAACTCCACCTGACCTGACAGCTGGAGCTCCCTGCTCCAGGCGACAGGTCTGTTCACTAGCAGAAAGCTCGCAGATGTGCACCAGGAGAGCCTCCTCCAACCTCTGCCAGCTGTGGGTTGTGTCATCAGATGCATCCCTCTTTGCAGCTCAGCCCCTCAGCTGAGAAAGCAAGATTGTAATACCTATTGTGAGGACAGAATGAGGCCATGTGCCGTGCAGTTGACCTGTTGAAAGATTGACATGCAGTTGACAATGATAATCAACCATTCCAAATCATGGGCAGAGCGGGTGCACATTGGTTGGCCAGTTGGAGAAGAAGCTCCTGGTCCCATGATGGCTTGTCCATTATGTGGGATGGTGGCAGTGCCCAAAATGCCATCGTCTGGACTCCTTTACATGGTAGCCTCTCCTGAATCATCTTCTGAATAGCAAATATTTCAGGGAAAGGCTGTGCAATAGGGCTCAGCCTTCAGAACAGGAGAGTTTTTCTCTTCTTGCAGGTTGGGAGCATGTAAAGGGTCGATATAGTATAGAGAAAGTGATGAGGGAGGAAGGGCATGAAGGGAAAAACAGACAGCCAGGGCACGCCGGGCCTTGAATTTAGACATAGATGAGGTCCTCATCTCAGCACATACCCATCAGAATAAATTCCAACTGGAGTAAAGAAGCTAATGATAACACTGAACCATGCATGACAGTACAGAGGGTGAGTTGTGACTATGCAACAGGGTGAAAATCTGACTAATCCATAGATAACCCCGAAAGAGGGGAATTTTCTAAACATGACATCACAGGTATAACCCATAACTGCGTTTGGCTATATAAATATAGATGAATCTTGCAACTCAAAAAACATGGTTGGCCACATATATGATGCCCAGAGTTCAATTCTTCCTCTGCAGGAGTTCATACACCTCAGTAAGGAGAAGATCAGCACCCTGATGCCAGGCAGATGACATAAACAGGCGGTCTGCAAAAGAAATACCTGCCAGTAAAATATAAACAAGCATATGAAAAAACACTCAACTTCACTAATAATCCAAAAAATACAAATTAAAATGATGGCACTTTTTTTTTTTTTACCTGTCACACTGGCAAAAACTGACCAGAAAAGGATCACTTTTATAAAGTCACAGTCCTCAGTGCTGATAAGGACATGTGAAATGGGGATAGGGATCTATCGATGGCAGGGATCTAGGTTAATATAATTTCTGAAGGATGAGTTGGTTACAAACAACAAATCTAAAAAAACGCTTGAATAGAAATCTCACTTTTCAAATTTATCTTTCAGATAGAGTAGGATAGGTATATAAAGATGTATGCACAGGGGAGGTGTATTGTAGTTTTTATATGATAGTGAAAAATTGGGAAAACATAAATGTCCTTCAAGAATGGATTTGCTAAAGTGATGCACCTCCCTCTGTGGAATACTAGGCAACTTTTAAAAACTATTCCTATCAACCTGTCACCATTGGCACAGGAAGAAATCCACAATATATTGTTCTGTTTAAAAAAGACTCCAGAAGCACCCCATGTCTATCAATGGATGAATGGATAAACAAAATATGGTCTATCAATGCAATGGAATACAATTCAGCCTTTAAAGGGAAGGAAATTCTGACTCCTGTTACAACATGGATGAATCTTGAGGCCATGATGTAAGTGAAATAAGCCAGTCACAAGAGGACATGTATTGTATGGTTTCACTTATAAGAGGTCGCTAGAGGAATCAAAGTCATAGAGACAATAGAATGGTCATTTCCAGAGAATGGGGAATTAGTGTTGAAGGGGTACTGAGTTTCCCCTATACCTCTTGAAAATTTTTGGAAATAAATAGTGGTGATGGTTGCGCAACAATGTGAATGTCCTTTACACTACAAAACTTAAAATGGTTAAGATGGTAAATTTTATGTTTTTAACCACATTTTTGTTTAAAAAAGGCATCAAAACAATATGTATAATGTGTTTCTATTTTTGTGATATAGCAAGAAAATGTTAACTACAATGTAATTTTGAATGAGTTTTTTAAATTGTTTTTTTATACTTGTCTGTATTTTCTGATTTTTGTGCAGTGAGAACATTTACTTTTATACTAATAAAGACTATTTCAAAGTAACATACTAAGTTGCACAATCGAAACAGACATACAACAAAACCATATTAAGTGTACCAATTTAACCACCTTCCAACAGTGTCAATTGGATGAAAAGTGTATCTTGTTTAAATTTGTGTTTCTTTGATCAGTGGTGAGGTTAGGAATTTCTCTGTGCATGCATTGGCCATTTGTACGTTCTGTTCATGTTTTTTCCACTTGGGTCGGTGTTTCCCTTACTGTGTTTTGAAGTGACGAGAAATTCCTTCCTGAATCTGGCAAGTGGCTAGTGTCAAGCTGGGGTGGTGGTGCCAGTTTAGTGATCTTGGTGATTTCATGTAAGTCCAAGACTCCTGCACAGACCCCTGCTTATGTGTGAAGCCTGCCCTGCGTGTGCAATCAGCAGTGACTTCCCGCCACCCTGGTTTCTTGTGGTTTGCTCAGAGCCTAGGCATAGCCAGCAACCCCTAACTCACAGGACAGGCACCCTGGGGAAAGGGAATGGGAAATTCAGGCTCGAGGTGGGCCTGAGAAACATGTGTTAAACTTTGAGGACTTTAACCAGGCAGGAGTGACTCATTAACTCACCCATCAACACCTGTCCACCTGAGCTAAGGAGGGGCCAGATTTCATTGGGAGGTGACTTTGATAAGTCTTCATTTCTGAATGTGAATTCAATTCCTTCCAACATACATTGTTGAGTTTTTCGCATCTGTTCTTTTGATTTGGTCCTTTTGATTTGGTTCTCAGGCGTGTTCACCCTACTATTCAATCTTGGTTGAATTTTCATGAGTACCATTAAGTATGGATTTTTCAAGAATTCTTTTTCTCTGAGTGCTCCTTTTCATAGTGGTTAGTTCTTGTTTTATGGATTCACTATCCCCGTGGTGATCACAATTGTGCCTATATCACAGAGAAGGTGAAAGTTATAAAGCACCTAGAACAGTGCCTTGCAATAGTAAACCTTTAGTAAGCTCCATGCTTGGTATATAATAAGCACTTAATATAGTTACCTACTGTATTAGCCAGCAGTTCACAGAAGCTTTTCTGGGGCTGTGTCAATGGCCTGGGGTGCATTGCTTGCCCTAGCCCCATGGCATAGTTGAGGGAGCCACACATAGCCTGATTTCACCTTCCCTTCCCTAAGGCTGTGCCTCAATTGCCTCAGAAGACCCGTGGTTCAGAATCCTCTACTCAGGTCCCCTTGGAGGCTGTTTTAGCCAAACTTTTGGTGCAGAGGAGAAAACAGACTCATGGAGCGTGGGGACTTGCTCTGATCTCTGCAGCCAATTAGAGATGGGACTGGACTCCAGATGTCTGGCATGCCCAGATCTACTGTCAGAGAGTCACAAACCCAGCCACGCACCTCATGCCCTAACTCTTGTTTTCTCACGGTAACAGTGGCTCCTGCATGGTGGCCTTGAAGGGTGAGGGCACATCCTCCCCTCCCTCTTTCCCACTGCCATGGGCTGGAGCTCAGATGTGGCTGTGAGTCACCAAGTGGGAGAGGGCAATGGCCAGTAGTGGAGGAGCCTGGGTCCCTGAAATTGGGACACACCATCCTAGTCTGACAGCAGCTTGGACTGGTGGGTGGGCACTCGACAGACTCCTCTCTTATTTACGACACTGCTATTCTGGGTCTCTGAGCCAGCATAGGCATCTTTGTCCTGACTCCCCACAGTGGGCTGCCTTGCTTGGCTCAACCCCAGGCCTGTGCCCACTAGGCTGTTGGTCACTGCTTGGACCTCTAGAACCATGACAGTTGTTCCTTGACCCCCGGGCTTGGGTGAAGCAGCCTTTTCCAGAGGTGCAGGTATAAGGACAATAAAGACCAAGTGACAGAAGATTCTGGACAAGTGAATGCCAGGAGTCACTGCCTGAGCTGTTGTGGGGACAGAGCCAGGAGAGCAGTTTCCAGGCTCTTGGCTTCACAAGAAAAGGTAGTGGCTCGGTTATTGGATGGCCATCAGCTGTAATCAGATGGCCATCTGCTGTGGCTGGGTGGCCATCAGCTGTTACCGGTTAGCCATTAGCCACTAATGTAACTGCTGTGGCTACACCAGCAGGGTGGTTGGTTGACAGAGAAGTGGATAGTGGATTGCAGCTAACAAGTGGTTTGGTTGGCAGAGAAGCGGACAATGGATTGCGGCCAGCAAGTGTGGTCAGCAAGCAGATTACATTGCGGATCGTGTTGATCCTACGTCCTGTGTCTCGCCCGGCCGCCAGCGAGACTGGGGTGCAGGAGGACCCCTCGTTGGGGTCCTGGCGGATGTTTGCTTCCTGTGTCTCCAACCCAGCTACCATCGAGAATAAAGTGGTGTGACTCCCCTTATCTATGGCTCCGTTGGTGTTCCTTGTTGGCCTCGTCATGTCCTGCGTTCTTGGGCGGGGAGTGGGAGCTGAGACCCTGCATGACAGCTGTGCTTCAGCCATTTCTTGCCTGGGAATTGCTTTGTGTCCCTCTGCCCCAACCCTTTCTTACAAGCTCCCATCTCTACCTTGTTGGGGGCCTCTTCTAGATCCTTCCTCTAACCTCTTCCAGGTTCCCACAGGCTTCTCCAGGAAGCAGCAGACACCACCGAAATTTTCACTACCTTGTTATTTTCTGCGTTGGAACCAGGGCACCACCTTCTGCCAGCTGCGTGATCCTTCCTGTGTAAATGACCTTTCTATGCCTCTGTTCCCTCATCTATAAAATGGACCCAGTAGGAGTGGTGTTATGAAGATTAAATAGAATCATCTGTTTAAAGAGCTTAACAGAGCTCTGGGCACTCTTTCCTGCCCTTCTCTTGTCCACTTAACGTTTGCCCAGGGGGCTCCTGCTGTTTCCAACCATTAAGTTCTTTCGGACATAAAGTTGCAGACTGTTCCCATCTTCTTCTACCAACTTGTGGGGCTAGCAGCTGGTTTTGACAAGGATACCCCCTCCCCCAAACTTTCTGTGACAACAGTTGTGGAAATACTGCACTGATCACCTTGTTGGTCTGATCAGAACTGCAGGTGGAATGAGCTCCGCCTTTGTTTCATCCAGCTGTCCTGGCTCCATCCTGACTCTAGGGGGAGGTCATTTGTGGGTAACAGGGGGGCAGGTTGATTGGGAAGAGCCGTGGGGTGGAGCAGGAATGTGTGCTGTGTCTGGAGCTGAGCTCCGCAGCCTGGTGATAAGAAGAAAAGAATGACCTCTGGAGTGAGGAGATCTGAGTTCTGGTTCTCCCTTTGCTACTGCATTTGCTGTGTGACCTCAGGTGAGTTGTTTCACTTCTCTGGCCTCAGTTTTCTTTTCTGTAAAATGGGAAGAGTTGAGGAGTACGTGGCTATCTTGTGTGTCATTGTGCTGGGCCCGACACACAATGGGTCCTGCCCTCTCCTTCTGTCTCACGTGGCTGTGAGATGCCCAGCATTGGCCTGGAACATGGTGACTCTAACCTTTCTCTGCCCATCTCTTCAATAACTGGGGACTGGGCAAGCTGCTTGAGACCCCTCCAATGAGGCAGATAGGGTCTTCCTCCCTCACTTGTGGTGGTGGGCATCAGCAGGAAGTGATGTTTAGGAAGAGCTGGCCAATGTGATTAGCACTGCTGCACTGTGACATCATTCCCCAATGTGACCCTCACTGAGGGGGCTTGAAGCCCTCTTCTATGTGGTGGACTGGCTTACATGTCAGGGCTGGGGCAAACGTCCACCTGATCTCAGCAGACCACCAATTCCTCCATTAGAGGACAGGGTTGCATTGCACTACATTCTCCTTAGACTTCCTACTAGCTCTGACGTGCACTATCCAATATGGGGGCCACCAGCCTCCTGTGTTACCTTATTGGACAACAGAGATATGGAACATTTCTTTCATCACAGGACATTCTACTGGACAGTTCTTTAGAAGAACTGGGGATTAGCCAATCCCTCACTGCAAAGGCTGAGTGCTACAGGAATTACTGAGATGACTAAGAAATGACCCAGCCCTCGAAGAACTCAATCATTCATTCATCATACATTAATCAAAGACCTCCTAGGTGCCAGTAGGATATTGTGATAACCAAGATGGACATTTTCCCTGGCTTCAAAGAACTTCCTGTCCTTCAGGTGGACAGTTGTCTGCTGTAACAGAGACTCGGTAATATTGGCTTAAACATGCTAGACTTTTGTTTTTCTGTCCTGGAAAGCCCACACTGGTGAGACAGTTCTGCTCTGGGAGGCTGTGTGGGCCTGTATTCCTTCTACCTTGTTGTGTCCACCTCTTCCCCACCATCCCAATAGCATTGTTCAGTCCAACCAGTAGAAGAAGGAATCTGAGAGGAGACATGCCTCTTACCTTCACTGGGAACTCAGCACAGCCAGCCAGCATTTCTGCACACATTCTACTAGCCAGCTGTAAAGGAAACATAAGCTTCTTTGGAGCAACTCTGTGCTCTGCTAAAACTGGGAATTCTGGGGAGGGGAGAAAAGATATCTGAGGACTGGCAATCTTTGACACAGAGAGACAAGTATGAAGGAAATGAACACACAACACACACACATGAATGGGTAACCTTGAAAAATGCTTTGAAGCAGAGGTACATGGTGTTGGGAGAGCATAAAAAGGAGGCTGGGAAGGCTTCCCTGAGGAAGTGACATTGCAATGTGATGTAGAGAACAAGTAGGAGCTGATGGGGAAGAATGGGTGAGGGTGTTCTTTTTTCCTTTTTCCCCTTTCTTCCGCCTCCCCCACCCCCACTCTGGTTCAAGCCATTGTTTCTCAGTCTAGTTGTGTAGGACACAGCTGCCTGGCACATGCTGGTATTATGAGCCTTGCGCTCCCCTTGGGCTGAGGCAGTTGGTCACCAGTCGTGAGTCGACCACTCACGGCAGCTCTCGGCAGCTCTCGCTGGCTGCCGGCCGGTCAAGTTGGCCACCAGCCACTCATGGCAGCCCAGCTCCAGGGAGAGCTGTTGTTCACAATCTTAGCTGTAGAGGGCAGAGCTCACTGGGCCATGTGGGAATCGAACTGGTGACCTCGGCATTAGGAACACGGCGCTCCAACCACCTGAGCCATTGGGCCCGCCCGGGTGTTCTCAACAAAGACAGCAGGGGTGCAGTGCTCTGTGGTCAGGCCAAGCATCGAACACTCAGGAAACCTCCTGGTCTCTGAGAGGACACACAGAAGTCTCCCTGAGACCAATGACTGATGTCCCTGACGATGGCACCAAAGAAGGGGAGCTCCATGGGGCTTAGAGTCAGAGATGTCAGCTCTTTTCCAGTAACTTGTCCAAAGTTCTGTGTGTATTAATTCGTTTAATCCTCGAACAACCTGTGAGGTAGCTGCCTGTGCCAGTTATTGTCTTCAGAGAAGTAGATGGAATGAGATGTGCAAAAAGCTAATGGGGAAAACACCCATGGAGGATGAGAGGAGGAAGTGTGATCAGGAACAGGGCTGACACCTGGGAAAGAAGAAGGTGGAAGGAGGGGGGACTAAGAAGAGCCTCAGACTGCAGTGCAGCCTGGAGACATCTTGTCCATGCTTGAGGGGAGCCCCAGAGCCCAGACTGCACATGGGGGCCCTGGGTCAGCCAGGAGTGGTGGCTCCAGCACCTGCTGTACCATCCTTGGCTTGGATCTAGAGGTGAGGTTGCAGGAAGCTGTCAGCCAGCACTGCTCCCCATAGCAGAACCTTAAGAGGGATTGAGTGGAACACCTCTGTGGCTGAGGCATTACAGCTGTTGTCCCATTTTATAGATGGGAAATAGTGGTAAAGAAGGGAAGACATTTCACCTAGTGTTGATCGGCCTTGATGGGAGGACCAGGCCACCATACACACAGCCCCATGAAGTTGAGAACCAGGATGCTTCCCAGTCTGGAAATTTTGGCAGGTCCCAGAGAGACCACTATTCATGACAGAGATGAAGAAAAGGGAAGCCAAGGGGGCCTCTGTCCCCCAGAGCTGCACCTGTGTGCATAGCCCTGAAACAGGGAATGCGGGAGCTCTTGCCCCAAATTGAGCCCCACTTCTGTCCCTGGGCCTTTGCCACTAGTCAGGGCTCAGGGGACAGGCTCCTGGAATTCAGGCCCTGTTCTGGTTTCTCCTTGACAATTATGTTCCTGGGGCCCTGGGCTAATGTCCCTCAGAGCTATGTGTACCCAGGGCCAGAGGCCTGGGGCCTGGGCATTAGCTATTCTCCCTGGAGTAGAGACAAAACTGGCCTCTTGCCTACACATGAACTCCAGGGACTGGCTTGATGGGGAAAGTGTCCAGGACCCCACCTGTGGACACCGCTGCAGTGTATTTTTTACCCAGCCTCTAACCACCTCCATGACCTTCTCCTTGTGCCTGTCCATTCCTAGCTCCTCAAGACCATTTCCTGAGCCTATAACAGATGGGATCTCCTTAGCACCCTAGCCCTTTACTGATCAGAAGAGATGGACATTGGCCAGAGACCCCTGAGGCTTAGCTGGGGGACATAGGAGCTCAGAGTGGGAGGATTTGTTGCTTCCCATCTGAGAAAGGGAAGGAGGAGGTCACAGGGCTTGATGGCCTTAGGTGGTCCCTTTGTGCCCAGACCACTGGGCCACTGAATGGGGTCCTATAACTGCTCCCTGGCTGAGGACAGGCTGATCTCATATCCTGGGGCAGGTGTGAGTTGAAGGAAAGGCTGGAGATCCTGATGGGGGCAGCAGGGGAGGTGTAGGCATGGGTATATGAGACACGATGAGGCCCAGATCACTGACTACAGTGCTGTGGGACAATGCCAGTCCTCCAGGAACTTTTCAAACACTCACTATCAATATATTAGAAGCTTTAGAAGGAGAGAGCAGAAATGATCTCTTTGTTCAGTTGACAGATTATTTACGGAGTGTCCTAGGTTCTGGGGATATAGCAGTGAAGAAAAAATGCAAGTCCATGTTCTTAAGGAGCTTGACTGCTAGTGGGAGGCATAGGCAATAAACAAATAAGTGAAGAATAATAAACAAGGACCACAAAATAAAATAAACCAAGGCCAGAGAACAGAGCAGTGGAAGTGCTTTTGTAGATGGGGTGATCCAGGACAGCATTTGTGATAAGCTGGCATTTGAGCAGAGGCCATAATAAGTGAGTGAGCAATCTATGCAGATACCTAGGAGCAAAGAAGAAATGATAGATGAAAATTCGCCTGAACTGAAGAAAGACTTGAGTTTTCACACTAAAAGGATACATCAAGCATAAAGCAGGAATAAGAAAGAGACAAGAGTCCAGAGTTAGAAGCATCTTGGTAAAATGTGGGAAATCTAAGAACAGAGAAAAGATCAACACCCTTCAAAAAACGCCAGACCCAAATGGTCTTATAGGCAAGGGCATAAAATATTTAAACAACATAGCTTATATCCTTTTAAGGCCCCTTTCTATGCATGATGATGTGGAAGTAGGGAAGGAATTATTAGGTTGGTGCAAAAGTAATTGAGGTTTTTGCAATTATTTTTAACCTTTTAAACTGCAATTACTTTTGCACCAACCTAATAATTTGGAGGGAAAGTATGTTAGAGGTTTTCACCATTGAAGAGAAATTATTTTTTTCTTTGCCATCTCTGTTTTGAAGAGCACCACCTGGCTTGTTTCTCTTCTTCTTGGCAAGGAATTTCAGTAACAGATTCTCCCCACTATATTGGAGAGTTTTTTTCTCCCTAAATATGGCCTGAGTAAATGCTTTTTCTAGCTGCTCAGGTGGACCTTCAGCTACTTAGGCTGCCAGTGTCCCTATTCACTTATTCATTTATTCATTTATTTACTCAACACAAGTTTATGGAGTCACTACTATATTCCAGGCACTGTGCATGAAGGACAGGCCTGATGTGAGACCTGACCTGTCTAGCCTGGAGGTGGGAGATACGGTTGGTATGGGACTATGCCCCCAAGAAAATTAAATGTGAGATGTTTTCTGAAGGATGTATGGAGTTAACCAGGCCAAGGTGGGTGCTGGAGGGAAGGGGAGAATGAATCAGGTAGGAGGCACCCTGTACAAAGGCAAGCCCTGGAAACTAGCTTGGGGGTATTCTGAGCTCTTTTGGGAAAATTGCTCTTCTAATTTCTCCAGTGACCAACTCCTTTACCTGTTTGGGGTAGGTTCCTCAGCCCTATTTAATTTTTCTCAAGCAGATCCTGTTTGCTTTAAGTCTTTCAGAAATTAATTAATTCAACAATTGAGCACTTACTGTAGGCTTGGTGCTGGAGACAGAGGGACAAATGGACAGAAATCACTGCTTTGGTGGAATTTACATTCTATTGGAGGAGAAAAAAGGAAATAAAATAAAGTGTAAAATATATAATACACTAGCACGGAATAAGCACCAAGAAGGAAAGTTAAACAGGATATGGGAATAGGAAATATTAGAGAGGGTGTTAACATTTTAGATTGGGTGGCTAAGGCAGCAGTCCCTAGAAGGTAATGTCCTCTGTGAAACAAAAGTCAACTAGGTATTTTGTCACTAAATGGATTTATTCGGGAAAAAGAAGGGATTGCAATTAAGTACATGCAGACATGTTGAGCCACAGGTACAAAGATGGACGATGTAATTCATAGAGGGGAAGAAGAAGTTAAGGGGAGGGGCTTACAACCATAGAGCTGTTGTAAACATAGACTTCTTCCTGGAGAGCTCTCACAATGACATAGGTGTGATAGCTCCTCCCACAGGCTCTCCTGATTCCTGTCCAGGTTAAGGTCTCTGTCATAATTTTATCATTTTCCCCTTTTTGATCAAGATCTTTTTCTGGAAGCATCACTGATCAACAGTCAGGTTTTCTGATTTCAGCAGCCTTTTGTCCCTCGATGTCCAGAGGACCTCTTCTGGGTGTCATGTCTCACATCAGAGGGGAGGTACATGAATAAAAAACAGCTCATATCCAGGGTTAAAGAGCATTAGGTACAGAACTTAATAACAAGAAGAATACAACACAAAATTTAAAACAACACAATAAACAGTCTAAAGGGTGATTCTAAATCAAGAGCTCAAATTTGTAGGTAGTGAAATAAAGGTCATTATTGCTTTGGACAGATCAAAGTTCTTGATGTCAGATCCAATAACTGGAAAAGTCTCCCCTTTCATATTAGATTGAGAACTGTAAACAATGATATTTTCCTTCTAGAAGAGAGAGAAATAAAATAAGAAGCAATACCATGTTTCCCCAAAAACAAGACCTCGCCGGACAATCAGCTCTAATGTGTCTTTTGCAGCAAAAATTAATATAAGACCGGGTATTATATTATAATAAAATAAGACTGGGTCTCATATTAATTTTTGCTCCAAAAGACACATTAGAGCTGATTGTCCAGCTAGGTCTTGTTTACGGGGAAACACGGTTGTAAGGAAAAGAGTTGTATAGGCCTGATCTTGTCTTTGGGGGAAAGCTGTCTCCTTCAGAGGCCACCTGCTTCAATTTTTTTTTTAAATTAAAGTTTGTGGGGGTGAAGTTGTTAGTAAAGTTACATAGCCTTCAGGTGTACAATTCTGTGATACATCATCTATATGTCACATTGTGTGTTCACCACCCAGAGTCAGTTCTCCTTCCATCACCATATATTTGATCCCTTTTACCCTCATCTACCACTGCCTCCCCCCGACCCTCTGGTAACAACTAAACTATTGTCTGTGTCTATGAGTTTTTGTTTCTTCATTTGTTTGTCTTGTTCTTTTGCTGTTTTCAGTTTTAATACCACACATCAGTGAAATCATACAGTTCTCTACTTTTTCTATCTGACTTATTTGGCTTAGCATTATAATCTCAAGATCCATCCATGTTATCACAAATGGTACTATTTCATCTTTTCTTACTGCTGAATAGTATTCCATTGTGTTTCGAAGGACATTTTGGTTGTTTCCATGTCTTGGCCACTATAAATAAAGCTGTAATGAACACTGAAGCACACATGTCTTTATGGATAAATGTTTTCAGATTTTTTGGGTAGATACCCAGGAAAAGGATTGCTGGGTCATATGGCAATTCTATTCGTAATTCTTTGAGGAACCTCCACACTGCCTTCCATAGTGGCTGCACCAATCTGCATTCCCACCAACAGTGTATGAGGGTTCCTTTTTCTTCACAGCCTCTCCAACACTTGTTACTATTTGTCTTGTTGATGATAGCCATTCTAACTGGGGTGACGTGATATCTCATTGTGGCTTTTATTTGCATTTCTCTGATGATTAGTGATGTTGAGCATTTTTTCATATGTCTATTTGCCATTTCTTTGTCCTCTTTGGAGAAATGTCTCTTCAGGTCCTCTGCCCATTTTTAAATTGGGTTGTTTGTTTTTTTGTTGTTGAGTTCCTTGTATATTTTGGATATTAGACCTTTATCAGAGGCACTGTTCCAAAAAATCTTCTCAACAAATGACAATGAAAATACATCCTACCAAAATTTTTGGGATGCAGCGAAAGCAGTTTTAAGAGGGAAATTTATCTCATTACAGGCCTATCTCAAGAAACAAGAAAACTCCCAAATAAATAACCTCATGTTACACCTTAAAGAACTAGAAAAAGAAGAACAAGTAAAACCCAAGGTCAGCAGAAGAAAGGAAATAATAAAAATTAGAGCAGAACTAAATGAAACAGAGAACAAAAAGACAATAGAAAAAATTAATGTGACAAAGAGCTGGTTCTTTGAGAAGATTAACAAAATTGACAAACCCTTGGCTAGACTTACTAAGATAAAAAGAGAGAAGACACTGATTAACAAAATCAGAAACGTAAAAGGGGAAGTTATCACGGACACCACAGAAATACAAAGGATCATCCAAGAATACTATGAAGGACTATATGCCACCAAATTCAACAACCTAGAAGAAATGGACAAGTTCTTAGAAACATATAGCCTTCCAAGGCTGAACCATGAAGAACTGGAAAATCTAAACAGACCGATCACCAGTAACGAAATTGAATCAGTCATCCAAAACCTTCCCAAAAGCAAAAGTCCGGGACCAGATGGCTTCACTAGTGAATTCTACCAAACCTTCAAAGAGGATCTAATACCAATTCTGCACAAACTCTTCCAAAAAATTGAACAAGAGACAGTACTCCCTAACTCATTTTATGAGGCCAACATTACCCTGATACCAAAACCTGGTAAGGACAGCACAAAAAAAGAAAACTACAGACCAATATCTCTGATGAATACCAATGCAAAAATCCTAAATAAAATTCTAGCAAATCGAGTACAACAATGCATTAAAAAGATTATTCATCACGACCAAGTGGGGTTCATCCCGGGGACACAAGGATGGTTCAACATACGAAAATCCATCAATGTGATACATCACATAAACAAAATAAAGGACAAAAATCATATGATTATATCAATTGATGCAGAAAAAGCATTTGACAAGATACAACATCCATTTATGATTAAAACACTTAATAAAATGGGTATAGAAGGAAAATACCTTAACATAATAAAGGCCATATATGACAAGCCCTCTGCTAATCTCATAATTAATGGAGAAAAACTGAAGCCCTTTGCTCTACGTTCAGGAACACGACAGGGATGTCCCCTATCACCTCTGCTTTTCAACATAGTGTTGGAAGTCCTTGCCAGAGCAATCAGGAAAGAGAAAGAAATAAAAGGCATCCAAATTGGGAATGAAGAAGTTAAATTATCACTCTTTGCAGATGACATGATGCTATATATAGAAAACCCTAAAGACTCCACCAAAAAGCTATTAGAAACAATCAACGAATACAGTAAAGTTGCTGGCTACAAAATCAATGTACAAAAGTCCATTGCCTTCCTATATACTAACAATGAAATCTCAGAAAAAGAAATACAAAAAACAATTCCTTTTGCAATTGCAGCAAAAAGAATAAAATACCTAGGAATAAACTTAACCAAGGATGTGAAAGACCTATATGCTGAAAACTATAAGACATTTTTGAAAGAAATTGAAGAAGACACAAAGAAATGGAAAGACATTCCGTGCTCATGGATTGGAAGAATCAACATAGTTAAAATGGCCATATTACCCAAAGCAATATACAGATTCAATGCAATCCCCATCAAAATCCCAATGGCATATTTTAAAGAAATAGAACAAAAAATCATCAGATTTGTTTGGAACCACAAAAGACCCCGAATAGCCAAAGCAATCTTAAGAAAAAAGAACAATAATGGAGGTATCACACTTCCTGACTTTGGCTTGTACTACAGGGCTACAATAATCAAAACAGCATGGTATTGGCAGAAAAACAGACACATAGACCAATGGAATAGAATTGAGAACCCAGAAATAAAACCACATAAATATGGACAGATAATTTTTGACAAAGAAGTAAAACATACAATGGAGCAAAGACAGCCTCTTCAATAAATGGTGCTGGGAGAATTGGATAGCCACATGCAAAAGAATGAAACTGGACTGCTATTTGTCACCATGTACCAAAGTTAATTCAAAATGGATCAAAGACTTAAGCATAAGACCTGACACAATAAACTGCATAGAAGAAAACATAGGTACTAAACTTATGGACCTTGGGTTCAAAGAGCACTTTATGAACTTGACTCCAAAGGCAATGGAAGTAAAAGCTAAAATAAACGAATGGGACTATATGAAACTTAAAAGCTTCTGCACAGCAAAAGAAACCATCGACAAAATAAAGAGGCCACCAACTGAATAGGAGAAGATTTTTGCAAACAGTGCCTCCGATAAGGGACTAGTATCCAGAATATACAAGGAACTCATGCAACTCAACAACAAAAAAACAAACAACCCAATTGAAAAATGGGCAGAGGACTTGAAGAGACATTTCTCCAAAGAGGACATACAAATCGCAAATAGACTTATGAAAAAATGCTCTACATCACTAATCATCAGAGAAATGCAAATCAAGACCACAATGAGATATCACCTCACCCCAGTCAGAATGGCTATCACCAAAATGACAAATAGTAACAAATGTTGGAGAGGCTGTGGAGAAAAAGGAACCCTCATACACTGTTGGTGGGAATGCAGACTGGTGCAGCCGTTATGGAAGGCAGTGTGGAGGTTCCTCAAAGAATTACGAATAGAATTGCCATATGACCCAGCAATCCCTCTCCTGGGTATCTACCCGAAAAATCTGAAAACATTTAGAGATAAAGACACGTGTGCTCCAATGTTCATTGCAGCTTTGTTTACAGTGGCCAAGACATGGAAACAATCAAAATGTCCTTCGATAGATGAATGGATAAAGAAGTTGTGGTATATATACACAATGGAATACTATTCGGCGGTAAGAAAAGATGATATAGGAACATTTGTGACAACATGGATGGATCTTGAGAGAGTAATGCTGAGCGAAACAAGTCAGACAGAAAAAGCAGAGAACCATGTGATTTCACTGATATGTGGTATATAAACCAAAAACAACAAAAGAACAAGACAAACAAATGAGAAACAGAAACTCATAGACACAGACAATAGTTTAGTGGTTGCCAGAGGGTAAGGGGGGCGGGGGGTGGGGGGTGGGAGATGAGGGTAAGGGGTTCGAATATATGGTGATGGAAGGAGAACTGACTCTGGGTGGTGAACACACAATGGGATTTATAGATGATGTAATACAGAATTGTACACCTGAAATCTATGTAATTTTACTAACAATTGTCACCCCAATAAAAAAAAAATTTTTTCCTATTCAGTTGATTGTCTCTTTATTTTGTCGCTGCTTTCTTTTGCTGTGCAGAAGCTTTTAAGTTTGATATAGTCCCATTTGTTTACTTTAGCTTTTACTTCCCTTGGCTTTGGAGACAAATTCATAAAATGCTCTTTGAACCCAAGGTCCAGAAGTTTAGTACCTATGTTTTCTTCTATGCAGTTTATTGTGTCAGGCCTTATGCTTAAGTCTTTGATCCATTTTGAGTTAATTTTGGTACATGGTGACAGATAGCAGTCCAGTTTCATTCTTTTGCACGTGGCTATCCAATTGTCTCAGCACCATTTATTGAAGAGGCTGTCATTTCTCCCTTGTATGTTTTTTGCTTCTTTGTCAAAAATTATCTGTCCATATTTATGTGGTTTTATTTCTGGGTTTTCGATTCTATTCCATTGGTCTATGTGTCTGTTTTTCTGCCAATACCATGCTGTTTTGATTATTGTAGTAGCCCTGTAGTACAAGCCAAAGTCAGGAAGTGTGATACCTCCATTATTGTTCTTTTTTCTTAAGATTGCTTTGGCTATTCGGGGTCTTTTGTGGTTCCAAACAAATCTGATGATTTTTTGTTCTATTTCTTTAAAATATGCCATTGGGATTTTGATGGGGATTGCATTGAATCTGTATATTGCTTTGGGTAATATGGCCATTTTAACTATGTTGATTCTTCCAATCCATGAGCACGGAATGTCTTTCCATTTCTTTGTGTCTTCTTCAATTTCTTTCAAAAATGTCTTATAGTTTTCAGCATATAGGTCTTTCACATCCTTGGTTAAGTTTATTCCTAGGTATTTTATTCTTTTTGCTGCAATTGCAAAAGGAATTGTTTTTTGTATTTCTTTTTCTGAGATTTCATTGTTAGTATATAGGAAGGCAATGGACTTTTGTACATTGATTTTGTAGCCAGCAACTTTACTGTATTCGTTGATTGTTTCTAATAGCTTTTTGGTGGAGTCTTTAGGGTTTTCTATATATAGCATCATGTCATCTGCAAAGAGTGATAATTTAACTTCTTCATTCCCAATTTGGATGCCTTTTATTTCTTTCTCTTTCCTGATTGCTCTGGCAAGGACTTCCAACACTATGTTGAAAAGCAGAGGTGATAGGGGACATCCCTGTCGTGTTCCTGAACGTAGAGCAAAGGGCTTCAGTTTTTCTCCATTAATTATGAGATTAGCAGAGGGCTTGTCATATATGGCCTTTATTATGTTAAGGTATTTTCCTTCTATACCCATTTTATTAAGTGTTTTAATCATAAATGGATGTTGTATCTTGTCAAATGCTTTTTCTGCATCAATTGATATAATCATATGATTTTTGTCCTTTATTTTGTTTATGTGATGTATCACATTGATGGATTTTCGTATGTTGAACCATCCTTGTGCCCCGGGGATGAACCCCACTTGGTCGTGATGAATAACCTTTTTAATGCATTGTTGTATTCCATTTGCTAGAATTTTATTTAGGATTTTTGCATCGGTATTCATTAGAGATATTGGTCTGTAGTTTTCTTTTTTTGTGTTGTCCTTACCAGGTTTTGGTATCAGGGTAATGTTGGCCTCATAAAATGAGTTAGGGAGTACTGCCTCTTGTTCAATTTTTTGGAAGAGTTTGTGCAGAATTGGTATTAGATCCTCTTTGAAGGTTTGGTAGAATTCACTAGTGAAGCCATCTGGTCCCGGACTTTTGCTTTTGGGAAGGTTTTGGATGACTGATTCAATTTCGTTACTGGTGATCGGTCTGTTTAGATTTTCCAGATCTTCATGGTTCAGCCTTGGAAGGCTATATGTTTCTAAGAACTTGTCCATTTCTTCTAGGTTGTTGAATTTGGTGGCATATAGTCCTTCATAGTATTCTTGGATGATCCTTTGTATTTCTGTGGTGTCCGTGATAACTTCCCCTTTTACGTTTCTGATTTTGTTAATCAGTGTCTTCTCTCTTTTTATCTTAGTAAGTCTAGCCAAGGGTTTGTCAATTTTGTTAATCTTCTCAAAGAACCAGCTCTTTGTCACATTAATTTTTTCTATTGTCTTTTTGTTCTCTATATCATTTCTGCTCTAATTTTTGTTATTTCCTTTCTTCTGCTGACCTTGGGTTTTCCTTGTTCTTCTTTTTCTAGTTCTTTAAGGTGTAACATGAGGTTATTTATTTGGGAGTTTTCTTGTTTCTTGAGATAAGCCTGTAATGAGATAAATTTCCCTCTTAAAACTGCTTTCGCTGCATCCCAAAAATTTTGGTAGGATGTATTTTCATTGTCATTTGTTTCTATGTATCTTTTGATCTCTCCTCTAATTTCTTCTTTGACCCAGTCTTTCTTTAAAAGTATGTTGTTTAATCTCCATGTATTTGTGTTTTTTCCAGCTTTGTTTTTACAGTTGATATCCAATTTCAAAGCCTTGTGATCAGAGAATATGCATGGTATGATTTCAATCTTCTTAAATTTGTTGAGACTGATTTTATGTCCCAATATATGGTCTATCCTTGAGAATGTTCCGTGTACACTAGAAAAGAATGTATAGTCTGATGTTTTAGGATGAAGTGCTCTGTAAATGTCAATTATGTCCATTTCATCTAATGTGTCATTTAGGGCTACTATTTCGTTATTTATTTTCTGTTCGGATGATCTATCCATAGCTGTCAATGATGTATTTAAGTCCCCTAGTATAATTGTGTTTTGGTCAATTTCTCCCTTTAGTTCTGTTAGTAGTTGCTTGGTGTATTTCGGTGCTCCCTGATTGGGGGCATAAATATTGATGACTGTTATGTCTTCTTGTTGTACAGTCCCCTTCACCATTATGAAATGTCCATCTTTATCTCTTGTTATCTTTTTCACCTTGAAGTCTGTTTCATCTGATATCATTATGGCTATACCTGATTTTCTCTGGGTACCATTTGCTTGGAGTGTCAATTTCCACCCTTTCACTTTGAGTCTATGCTTGTCCTTGTAGCTGAGATGTGTCTCCTGGAGACAGCATATGGTTGGGTTTAGTTTTTTGATCCAATCTGCTACTCTGTGCCTTTTTATTGGTGAGTTCAGTCCATTTACATTTAGGGTGATTATTGATATGTGAGGATGTCCTGTCATTCTATCTTTAGTTTTCTGGTAAGGCTGTGTCTCCATGGTTTCTTTGCCTTTTTGTTGTTGTCTATTATTTCTGTGTGGTGGTATTCTATGATGTTTCCCTCTGTTTCTTCTTTTATTTCAGTATATATTTCAATTCTGGATTTATTTTCAGTGGTTACCCTTAAGTTTATGTAAAAGAAAGTTTGATATTTAGAGTATTCCATTTTCTTCAGCACGCTTACTTTCTCCATTCCCATATTCCGGTTCAGGCCTTTACTCTCCCCCTTTTTGAATTGTGGTTGCCACAAATTGTCCCTGTTGATGGTGGTCGAATAGCCTCCTTTAGTATTTCTTGTAGTGCAGGTCGTGTATTAGAAAATTCCCTCAGCTTCTGTATGTCTGGAAAGGTCTTTATTCCTCCTTCATATCTAAAGGATATCTTTGCTGGATATATTATTCTTGGCTCATGATTTCTCTCTTTCAATAGTTTGAATATTTGGTTCCACTCCCTCCTGGCTTGTAGAGTTTCTGCTGAAAAATCGGATGATAATCTCATGGGCTTTCCTTTGTAAGTTACCGTCTTCTTTTCCCTGGCTGCCTTGAGGATTCTTTCTTTGTCGTTGATTTTAGACAGCTTCAATACAATGTGCCTTGGAGAAGGCCTGTTGGGATTGAGGTAACTAGGTGTTCTATTTGCTTCTTGGATTCGAGGGTACAGTTCTGTCCACAAATTTGGGAAGTTCTCATCGACAATTTGTTTGAATATATTCTCTGTTCCCTTCTCTCTTTTTTCTCCTTCTGGTATGCCCATTATTCTTATATTGCTCTTTCTGATGGAGTCTGAAAGTTCTTGTAGAGTTCTTTCATTTCTTTTAAGTCTCAAGTCTCTTTCTTCTTCTATCTGTGTCATTTCCAGGTTTCTATCTTCGATGTCACTGATTCTTTCCTCCATCTGGTCAACTCTACTACCTAAATTGGCTATTTCATTCTTAATTTCTTGTATTGAGTTCTTAATCTCCAGAAATTCTCTTTGGTTCTTTTTTAAAATTTCAATATCTTTCGTAAAATGCTCATGCTGTTCTTTGATTGAGTTTCTGAGTTCATTTAACTGCCTATCTGTGTTTTCTTGTATCTCGTTGAGTTTTTTCAGAACTGCAATCTTGAATTCTCTGTCACTTAAGTCACATATTTCTGTATTTTTAAGTGCCTTCTCTGGAGACTTTTCACTTTCTTTCTGAGCTATCTTGTTGCCTTGGTTATTCATGGCGATTACTGGTTTACTATTTCTCTTCCTAGACATCTACAGGAGTGACTTCTGCAACAGGTTGATAGGAAGAGGTCTTTCTTTTGTTTTCCAGTACTTGTTGGTAGAATGTCTTATTATTTCTCCAACTGCAATTTATTTTTCTTCTCCCACACGGTAGTGCTGTTTTCTCTGCACTATTCCTGCTTCTCACACAATGGGGGGATTCCCTGGGAGACGGGCTTGTCCTCTGTTAATAGTTCGTCTAGGTCACAGGGCGCAGTGTCCCGGTGGGTATGCGGAGAGCTTTTGATGTTCCAAAGCTCTTCCAGCTCCTGATTCAGAGCCCGTTTGTTTCAGCAGTTCTGTTTACTCCTGCAGGGATCCACCCAGATAGGTGGGGTCAGGGGCGGGGTAAGTTGTGAGAGGTGGCCCAGAGCAATGGCGGCCACCACCACCACAGCCGGTCCTGCTTCCACGGCTCCCTCCCCTTTGCCGGAACTAGTTGGGCTGTGAATTTGTGTCTGCGGCCCACAGTTCTCAAAACAGCATATATTCTGTTGTTTTGATCTGACACTCCTACTGTTTCGCTTCTAGCACCGGGCAGGTGGGGGCGGGGCGAGCTCTGGGAGGGGTGGGAGGGGGCGGCTAGTCTCAGTGCCTAAGGCTCCGTTCTCTGCTCGGCAGTGAGGCCTTAAACCACCGTTTTCAGCCTTTTTCCCTCAGTCTTTTCTCCGAGGTCTCTGCCGTGAGCGTAGGGTTCAGCCGTGGTATATGCTGTCCCCTCAGCCCTGTGGGCCACAAGCGGAGCCCTAGCAGTCCGAGTTCTTCCCTCACTCGCAGCTGTGGTAGTTTCGGGAAGCAGTGAGCTCGGAGCACTGAGCTAGGTCTGCGTCCTGCGCTCGCACGGCTCTGTCTCCGCGCACTTCTCCGTTTCCTCCTCCCCCCACTCGCGCGAATCTCCCACCTGTAGGTGATTTCAGTCAGTAGTGGGCCTCTTCGTCTTGCCTGTCTGCTGTGCAGGGAGTCCTTTGTGGAGTTTTTGTTTTTTGATTCATTGTAAATTCCAGGGGAGTTTTACAGAGGCTCACCTCACGCCGCCATTTCCCCATTATTCTTATATTGTTCTTTCTGATGGAGTCAGAAAGTTCTTGTAGAGTTCTTTCATTTCTTTTAAGTCTCAAGTCTCCCACGTCTTCCATCTGTGTCATTGCCAGATTTCTATCTTTGATGTCACTGATTCTTTCCTCCATCTGGTCAACTCTACTACTTAAGCTGGCTATTCATTCTTAATTTCTTTTACTGAGTTTTTAATCTCCAGAAATTCTATTTGGTTATTTTTTAAAATTTCATTCTCTTTGGTAAAATGCTCATGTTGTTCTTTGATTATGTTTCTGAGTTCATTAAATTGCCTTTCTGTGTTTTCTTGCATCTCGTTGAGTTTTTTCAGAACTGCAATCTTGAATTCTCTGTCATTTAAGTCACATATTTCTGTGTCTTTAAGTTCATTTTCTGGAGTCTTTTCACTTTCTTTCTGAGCTGTCTTGTTGCCTTGGTTATTCATGGCAATTAATGATTTATTATTTCTCTTTGTAGACATCTACAGGAGTGGGTTCTGCAACAGTTTGATAGAGGTTTTTTTGTGTTTTCCAGTAGGTATTTGTAGAATGTTTTATTTTCTTTCCAACTGCAGCCTTTTATTCTCTCTCACACTGTAGTGATATATTTTCTCTGTACTATTCAGGCTTCTCACACAATGGGGGTATTCCCTGGAAGGCAGGCTTCTCCTCTGTGAACAGTTTGCCTGGGTCATAGGGCGCCGCCACCGTTTGGGTTGTGGAGAGCTTCTGAAGTTCCAAAGCTCTTTCTGCACTAGATTCAGTGCCCCTGTGTTTCAGCAGCTCTGTTTACTCCTGCAGGGATCTGCCTAGATAGTCGGGGGTGGGGTGAGTTGTGAGAGGTGGCTCAGAGCAATGGCGGCAACCACCACCACAGCCAACCCTGCTTCCACGGCTCCCTCCTCTTTGCCAGGACTAGTTGGGCTTCAAGTCCATGTCTGCAGACCACAGTTCTCAGAACTGCAAATATTCTGTTCTTTTGATCTGACATTGCTACTGTTCTTCTTCTAGCACTGGGCAGGTGGGGGCAGGGCGAGCTCTGGGAGGGTAGGAAAGGGGCGGCTGGTCTCAGTGCCTAAGGCTTCCATTCTCTGCATGGCAGTGAGAGCTGAAACCACTCTTTTCAACCCTTTCCCTCAGTCTTTGCTCTGAGGTCTCTGTCGTGAGCGTTGGGTTTAGCTGTGTTATATGCTGTCCCCTCAGCCGTGTGGGCCATAAGTGGAGCCCTAGCAGTCTGAGTTCTTCCCTCTTCCACAGGTGCGGTAGTTCTGGAGTGCAGCGAGCTCGGAGCACTAGCTAGGTCTGCACCCTACACCCGCAGGGCCCCTTTTACACGCCTCTCATTTCCCTCTCCCTCACCCCCACTCGCACAATTTGCCCACCTTTAGTTGATTTCCATAGTGCGCCTCTTAGTCTTGCCTGTCTGCTGTGCAGGGAGTCCTTCCTGGCGTTACAGTTGTTCAATTTATTGTAAATTCCAGAGGAGATTTCAAGAGGCTCACCTCAAGCCGCCATTTTTGTAACATCCTCCCCTGCTTCAATTTTTGCCAGGTTTGATTTCATGTCACTAGACTGTGTTCAGTTCCAATGACGGTTTGGTGCCTTCTTTAAATGTGATGCATGTATCCAAGAGTCTACTCCTGGAGTTTAGCAGCACAGGAATTAGTCAACAGTACCTGATAGGGGCTATTCCAGAAAGGCTTTGTTTGTTTGTTTTTTGGTGTTTCTTTCACCCAAAAGGGGTGGATCTGAGATTTAAATGGATCAACAGCTATGCTTTTGGCAAAGTATTTGGAGGGTCTCTACAAATTTTGCTAACTGAATCTTAATAATGCAATTAGTACATTCAACTATACCTGAAAATTGAGGGTCATAAGTGCAATGAAAATGTAAAACTGGCCAAACAACACAGACTTGTTAAAGCACCTGACCAGTAAAATGGGTTCTTCCATCACTATGGAGTTTGAGAGGGGTTCCCCAGGGAGGGATGATCTTCTCTAACAGGACTCTAGCCACAGAGAAGGCAGTACCCTGTCTACAAGGGAAAGCTTCAGTCTAGTGAGAAAACATACGGATCACGATTAAAACATATTTATATCCATGAGATGGGGGAAACTATGTGAACTCTATTTGTCAAACCTCAAATGGTGCATTAGACAATTTAAAATATCCATGAACAGTGTGAACAGGCTTCCCTGGGTTGTACTTTGGACAAGTGGGACAAGTGAGATAGGCACTTTTCATGGCCTTATTAATATTCCCCCAGCAATTTTGATTCATGAATGTGATCATTTTGTTAGTGGGCCAATGGTTTAATGCATGTACAGTAGATAGAGCAGACACTTTAGAATCTCAGGTAGGACTAGGTTGTTATTGGATCTGAACCAGAGCTTTCTCTTTTTATCAAACCAACAATTGTTGGATTTCTAGTCTTGTTTTTCTTTTCCTGAAGACAAAACACTGGGTTCTCTGGGCAGTTTTTCTAAGTTATCTGTTAAGGAACTATCCCTTTGGACCATGACAGAGGTTTGACCTGCTGCTGGTTCTTTTAAGGGCAGCATTCCTTGCAGAAGTGTTAGCAAAGTGATTTCCCTTAGCTTCCAGAGAGTCAAGTTTAGAATACCCTGGGGTCTAAATAATAGCTAAAGCAGCAGGTAAAAGTATGGCATCCAATAATTCCTGTACATATTGGCCATTTTAAATTTTATTTCCACTGGAAGTAAGGAAGCCATGTTGTTTCCATAACATTTGAAAGTCATGAACCACTTCAAACGCATATCTACTGTCATTATAAGTGTTGGCAGTTTTGCCCTTGGCTAAAATACAAGCCTGGGTGAGAGCATAATTCAGCCTGCTGGGCTAAATTAGCCAAAGGTAAAGATGCTGCCTCTATGACTTCAAAAGGGGTTACAACAGCATAACCAGCACAGTGCTTTCCATTTTTATTTTGAAAATATGAACCACTTGTCATCAACTTAACCCAAAGGAGTCTCCTCTAGTTCACTATAAGGGGTCAGGAGGTGATCTGTCAGTGTCAATCAGTCATGAGAGTCTTTGTTGGTATCAGAGAGAAGAGTAGCTAGATTAAGGTTATCACAACATGAAAGAGTGATGTGCAGAGCAGTTAACAAAAGGACTTCATAGAAAATCAGGCAACTAACTGAAATCCTGGGTGTAATGAGACGGGAGAATTTCTACTGCATGGGGTACAAAGATGGTTAAAGGGGATCCCACAAAAATTTTCTCTGTGGCCTTAACCAAAGGACAATGGCAGTAATGGCTCTAAGACAAGGAAGGTATCTCTGTGCCACATGCTCCAGTTGCTGACTGTAATATTCCAAGGGCCTATGGTGGTCCCCAAGTTTTTGAGTGAGTACTCCGTGGCATTCCCTTACTTTTCATATATATATACATACATATATAAATATATATACATATATATGTGTGTATGTATATATATATATATAAATATATATACATATATGTGTGTATAGATAGAGAGAGAGAGAGAGAGAGAGAGAGAGAGAGAGAGAGAGAGAATGAATCTGATAATTGAGATACCCCCAAACAGGTGGATTTTTAAACTATCCTTTAAGACTTTAAAAGCTGTATCATCCTGTTCTTCCCATAATATTGGGTCAGCACTGTCATTCTTTAGTAAAACATACATATATAACATATACATTATGTATTTTATATATATATATATATATATATATATATATATATATATATATATATATATTATATAAGACCTGTCTTTTTTTCTTTTAATTTATTGGAGTGACAATTGTTAGTAAAATTACATAGACTTCAGGTGTCCAATTCTGTATTACATCATCTATAAATCCCATTGTGTGTTCACCACCCAGAGTCAGTTCTCCTTCCATCACCATATATTTGATTCCCCTTACCCTCATCTCCCCCCCCCCCCTTACCCTCTGGTAACCACTAAACTATTGTCTGTGTCTATGAGGTTTTGTTTCTCATTTGTTTGTCTTGTTCTTTTGTTGTTTTTGGTTTATATACCACATATCAGTGAAATCATATGGTTCTCTGCTTTTTCTGTCTTATTTCACTTAGCATTATACTCTCAAGATCCATCCATGTTGTCACAAATGTTCCTATATCATCTTTTCTTACCGCCAAATAGTATTCCATTGTGTATATATACCACAACTTCTTTATCCATTCATCTATCGAAGGACATTTTGGTTGTTTCCATGTCTTGGCCACCGTAAACAAAGCTGCAATGAACATTGCAGCACACTGTCTTTATGTATAAATGTTTTCAGATTTTTTGGGTAGATACCCAGGAGAGGGATTGCTGGGTCATATGGCAATTCTATTCGTAATTTTTTGAGGAACCTCCACACTGCCTTCCATAACGGCTGCACCAGTCTGCATTCCCACCAACAGTGTATGAGGGTTCCTTTTTCTCCACAGCCTTTCCAACACTTGCTACTATTTGTCTTGTTGATGATAGCCATCCTGACTGGGGTGAGGTGATATCTCATTGTGGTTTTTATTTGCATTTCTCTAATGATTAGTGATGTAGAGCGTTTTTTCATATGTCTATTTGCCATTTGTATGTCCTCTTTGGAGAAATGTCTCTTCAAGTCCTCTGCCCATTTTTCAATTGGGTTGTTTGTTTTTTTGTTGTTGAGTTGCATGAGTTATTTGTATATTTTGGATATTAGCCCCTTATCGGAGGTACTGTTTGCAAAAATCTTCTCCCATTCAGTTGGTGGCCTCCTTATTTTGTCAATGGTTTCTTTTGCTGTGCAGAAGCTTTTAAGTTTCATATAGTCTCATTCATTTATTTTAGCTTTTTCTTCCATTGCCTTTGGAGTCGTATTCATAAAATGCTCTTTGAACCCAAGGTCCATAAGTTTAGTACCTATGTTTTCTTCTATGCAGTTTATTGTGTCAGGAAAGACCTGTCTTATAATATAATGTTTGTCAGACTTTTGTGAGCAAGTGTGAATTCTCCAATCAACAGGCTTTGGTAAAGCTACTGTAGTTGCTTGGTGAAGTTCTCGAGAGAGTCCTCTAGCTTCTTTCCAAAAATTAGAGGTTTGTTTTTCTAAATCCTTCCTGTGATGTTCCCATTGGGCAATTCCTGCTGTACATCAGAAAGCCCAGACTGATGGGTCTGAATAACTATAACAAACTCCTCAGCAAATGTGTGAGGATTCTCAGTTACCTTAGGGAATTCTTTATGGCTTGTAATTCAACTTTTGTTGAGGGAACATATGAAAGCTGAAGTCTACTGGGATCCTCAGAGGGCTTAACTTTAAAGGACAGGTACTGATATATTCAGAGGAGAAGGGAATAAGAGTAAGTTCAGAGGAAGATGGCGCCAGAGGTAAGGCAAGGAAGCCAGATAGTGAAAAGCCAGATGGCTTTGGAGGTAGAGCTTGAAACAAAGGAGTTGAGGGGGAAAGGCAAGACAGCACTGGAGGTGGAGATCATGAGGCTTCAGAGGCCATCTTTTCTCTCTTTAAAAGTTCAGTAGCCTCAGTCAATTCTAAAACTTTATTTTGAAAAGAGGCAACTTCAGATTCTTGGTACCATTTGGAAGCCTCAAAATACCACTTGATACAGGCATTCCTTCCACCTTTGGCAGTTTTAGTGCTAATATTGTCCAATTAGATTTTAAGAAAAGTAAGTTTAGGAATCTCAAAGATTCCCCATGGTAGCCATCGATACTCTGAATTACTTTTGCTCAGATCTGTCAATTTAGTTCAACATGCCCATGAAGAGTAGCCATGCCTTTTAAACATAATTTCAACTGCAGTCCCTGGAGGATGGACAGTCTTGAAATATTTAGATAACTGAGATCCCATTTTTTAGAAACTTTTCTCTAGAGTAAGTGCTCAAAACAGCCTAAATATCTCAAGCAACCTGCAGTTTAGATACCAGCCAGTCTCACTCTAGAACAGCCTGGTCACAGAGGGATCAGGCCAAAGTTAAAAAGCCAGTTCTAGTAGAACAGCCTGATCTCAAGAGAGACAAGTCAAAAGCTGATGAGACACAGCCTCCAATGGAGCAGTCTGGTTCCAGACAGAATCACACCAAAACCTAGCCTCAGTTTCTGTGGAAAAAAACCCAGTTCCAAATGGAATCTATCAGAAAGCTAGTGCAGCTCAGTGAAGCAGCCTGGTGTCTCCGGGTAGTCAGGTCAAAGTGTCAACCGAGCTCACAAATGAACAAACAAACAAGCGAGGCCCTTTATCAACAACAACAACAACAACAACAAAAAACAACAACGAATCCTCTAAACAGTTCCTGAATAAAGCCTGGGAAGCTTCCGAATGCAAAATCAGAATCTGGGTTCCAGAAGACGCAGCCTAAGCCCCCAAGCTAGGGAGCAGTGAGCCCAAGTGACTCTGTGGGGTACAAGCTCCTGGTTGCTCACCTGCCTTAAAGCTGTTGGGGTTACTTCTTTGGAATCCCAAATGGGACCTCAAAATGTCAACCATGAAACAAAAGTCGACTAGATATTCTGTCACCAAAGGATTTATTTAGGAAAAGGAAAGGATTGCAATCAGGTACATGCAGACGTCATGAGCCAAATTAACAAACTGCTTTTAAAAAGATGGAGGTAGTACTTTATAGAGGGGAAGAGGAAGTTAAGGGGAGGGATTTACAATCATAGAGCTGTTATAAACATAAGAGTTCTTCCCATGGGGCTCTGAGGATGACATACGTGTGATAGCTTCTCCCACAGCCCCTCCTGATTTCTGTCCAGGTTAAGGTCTCTGTCATAAATTTTAACAGTAACATTTAAATAAAACTCTGAAGGAGGTCATAGAGCCATGTAATTTGTGGGGGGAAGAGATTATACAAGGAGCAGGGATGAGTCCAATGGCCTTGAGGTGGGATTTTGCCTGGTGTGTTTGAGGAACTACAACGTGGCCAGTGTGGCTGGAATGATGTGAGCAAGGGGGAGAGGAGTAGAGGGTAAGGTCAGAGAAGTAATGGGGTGTCAGATCCTGTAGGGTATTGCAGGCTGTGGTCAGGTGGGAGCCACTGGAATATACTGAGTCAAGAAGAGACATGATCTGACTTAGGCTGTAACAGAAGCGTCTTGGCTGTTCTTCAGGTTTTGCACCGTTTTATTGAGATATAACTGACATACATCATTGTATAACGTTAAGGTATACAATATAATGGTTTACTTATGTATATTGTGAAATGATTACTGCAGTAAGTTTAGTTAGCATCCATCATCTCATGTAGATACAACAAAAAGCAAAAAAAGCAAACAAATTTTCCTTGTGATAAAAACCCTTAGGATTTAACAACTTTTCCATCTACCATACAGCAGTGTTAGCTGTAGTCATCTGTTGTATGTTACTTCCCTGATACTTACATATCTTATAACTGCAAGTTTGTACCTTTTGACCATCTTCTTCCAATCCCCCCTCCCCTCCCCTCTAGCTTCTGGTAGTCACAAATCTGATCTCTTTTTCTATGAGTTTGTTTGTTGGTTCTTTTTTTTTTTTTTTAATTCTACATTTAAGTGAAATCATTCAGTATTTACCTTTCTCTGTTCCTCAGTTTCTGACCAGCCATATGCCGAAGATTCCTTGTGTGCCAAAGCTGCTATGAATGTATCTTTGTTTCCAAGCTTCTTCTGACATTTTGGTGTGGTTTTCACTCGGGATGGGTAACATTGGGCTGGAGTGTGTGAGGAGTGAAGGACTGATGGTAGGCAGGGCAGATGGAGAAGTACTATGGATGTGCTGGGCTCCCATCTGCACGGAGACAAGACAGTGAGTCACTGAACCCTTCAGACCTCTGTCTCTTCTATAAAAATGGGTGAATTCCACCTGTTCTGCCAGTGCTGCCATAAGGGTTCAGACAGTGTAGAGTGCCTCATCACCACCCTCATCCTCGACATGAATCTCTTCTAAACCCTTCCGCCAAGCCTGGGCTTGGCTCCTGGTGCTACCAGGAGCTGTATCCCTGCAACTGACTGGGTGCACAAGCAGGGCCCCAGGATCCAGGGGGCAAGAGCTGGCATGGACTTAAGAGCCCAGATCCCCAGCATTCCAGAGAGTTCTAGCTATGAGTTTCCACTCTCTAGCAGTCTCCTCAGAGAAGAGCAGGAGAAAGGCCTCCACTTTCCAGGCCGGGGGGGAAAGGATGTAAGTTCCATAGAAGGAGCTCTCTGCCCTCATGTCTCGGTTGTCAGGAAGTTGTCCACGCTTCCTTACCCTTTCTTTTCTCCTTACCAGTTGTGTGACCTGGGGAGGACACTGTGGCCCCTCAGAATCTGTTTCTTCATCTATAAAATGCCTGGCTGCGGATCCAGCAGCAGTATGGGTTACAGGGCATGAGCAGGGTGACTGGCACCGCAGGCTCATATGTTTCTCTTGGGCAAGTCACTCTGAGCCTCGCTCTTCCTATCTCTGAGTGGAATGCGAAGGCGACCCGAGGTTGCTGCAGACTACAGCAGTCTGTGACGGCCTTTGTGGACTGTAAAGTACTGCTTAATCTTCAGAGAAATGCCCCAGGGTCGGGGTGTCATTGATTTGAGGCAGGGTTCAGCAAACCTCCTCAAACCTCCTTGACAGCCCAGGTGGCAAAGCCCTGAGAGCCCACTTTCCCATGGGTAACTGATTGCTCAGTGGAAAGACTGTACCGTATTTCTCCAGCAATACATTCCCCAAGGCAAATCTCCTACTTTATCTGGCGCTCAACCGGGAGACACAGCGGCCAGTACGGACTGCAGGTGGAGAAGGGTTGGTGGGCAGACCTGGCCAGGGCTGCCCCACGCCCCCGTGTGTGTACCGCACTTCGGGGCGATCTCAGGGCTTTACTCATATCTCGAGGCCTGTCTCACCTTTTCACGTGGGGACCGAGCTTTAGACACGGACCCCTGCAGATGCCGCGAGTCCACGGCTATGGGTGGGGAGTTGGGAGGTGGCTGTGGGCCCGGATCCGGAAGACGACTGGCGAGCTCACGGAGCGGGTGGCTGAGGAACCTGGAGCGCCCGGGCAGCGCAGCTCCCCTTGCAGCTGGGGGCGGGGCGGGGCGCGTGACGCGCGGCGCGGACCAATGGGGCGCGCGCCCGAGGCCGAGCCTCCTGCGAGCCTTCGCAGCGCTCGTGGCGTCACGTGAGCCGCCCGGAGAGAGCGCAGAGTGAGCCGCGGCCGGCTATAGCTCCGCCGCAGTGACCAGCCGGCCAGCGGGCGAGTGAGCGAGCGCAGGACCCGCGGCTCGGCCCGCGGCCACCGCCGGACCGGGAGCCAGGCCGCTGCCCCCCGCCCAGACCGCTGGGCCTCAGGATCACCGGTGCCTGGCCGCGGGCCGGGCGTGCGCCAAGTTCAGGTGGGAGAGGCGCGGCGAGGCCGCACGACCGCGTGGACGCGGCCCCGGGCGCCCAGTGGGCTGGCCGGGACTCGGGGTGGGGGGCACTGGCCGCCTTCTGGGCATGTGGCCGGGCGCCCGCGCCGCTGTTCTTGGCTCCGCGCGCGTGTCCAGGGAAATGTCGGAAGAGCGGGGCAGGGGTTCAGCCAAGCACTTGGGAGAGTAACCCCCAGTTGCCCACCCGCACTTTCTCGGCGCAGGTCCGGGCCGCCTCCTCGGCTCCTGGCCCCGCGTGTCCCTGTGCACTTTGCAGGCCTGCCCTTCCATATGGCGGGCACTCGGCGGGGCCTGGCCAGACGAACGGGTAGGCGGACGCACCCGCCTGCCCAGGCCGGGGAGGCGGGGGACAGAGGGACCTGTGGCGAAGGGGTTACTGTCGGTCAGCAGCCTCGGCCTCCGGGGGAGGGGGCACAGGCCGAGGACATGGTGAACAGCGGGCAGCAATCCAGTGCTCTGCCGAAGGGTCTGATCGGGCTCCCCACGCCTTCCTTTCCTAGTCACGTTCCCACATGAGCGCGGGCACCCACGCTGGCTCCACGCGCGAGTACGTCGCGGACACACTCCCGCACAGCCACTCTGGCTGCCGCGCACCACGCCCCGCACACGCACAGTCACAGGACATGAACTCACACCCGTTTGCGCACACCCGTACCGTTCACACGTCTCGTACTCCGACTCCTCACTCAGAGTCTCCTGGCCCGTTCGACTGAACATTGGCAGAATGATGACGGAGGGGTGGCAGCGGCGGCAACAGTGGAGAGGCCACCCTACCCTCCCTGGCTGTCGGATACCTTCATTCCTCCCCACTGTGGTGTTCTCTATGGAGCCCTTCCCCACTCTGGGGGCGGGGGGGAAGGGGGCACAGAGGAGCTGTTTACTCGCTCCCAATCCCTGGAGCGTGACAAAATCATCAAACGCCTGAACCCCTCAAATCACCACCCCCCAAGGACCGGGTGGTTCCTGAGGCTCCTCAGCCTCCCTATAGGTGCGAGGACGCCGGGCTCGGCGACTTTGGGGCTTGCTGGCGGCAGGGGTAGCAGAGACTCTTATTTTGAAGGGCGGCCCCCACCCGCCACCCCCGTGATTTGCACGCTGACCCAATGGCAAGCCCTTGGCCGGCGCTGGGCTTGTTATCAATTACATGTTGTTCCTGCAGCCGCTGTGTCCCCGGGAGAATAAACAGCAGGCTGGGCCGGGCCGGGGGAGGGGGCGGAGTCCAGTCGCCTGCCGGGGCCGGTGCCCAGAACAGTGTGTCCCCTCCCCCTGCACGCAGCCTGGGCCCCTGGCCGTGCCACGTGCTGCTGTGTTTTAGGGGCTGGAGCCGGCTCCCGCCCTGGTGTGCCCTCTCTCTAACGCCAGCGTCCCTTCTAGGCTTTCAGTGCTGTGTCCAGCCCCAGCCGCTCAGCCCTGCATTAAGACCCTGCTGCCTGATACTGGCAGTTCTACTCCAGGTCTCATTTTGCCCTCTCCTCCTCCTGACTCCACACAGCAGTACCTTTCACTCATTCAATCGGCAAATTCTGCCAGGTCTTGTTTTAGACTCTGGTATATAGCAGTGGACTGCACAGTCAGAACAGCTTATATTGTGGTGGGGAGGTAAACAGAAAATAAAGTACAGAAACACATAACTAAGATAGTCATCGCGCCCCTCCTCCCCCCAGCTGCCCAGAAGAATGCAATGTGGGATGATGTAATAGAGGGTGGTCAGGGAGGCCACCACAGGGAGTGACTTCTGAGCTAAGATCTAAATAAGGTACTCCCAGGTGGAGTGCTGGGGGAAGAGGGATCCACAGAGAGGGAACATCCAGGGTAGTGGCCTGAGGCCCATGAAGCTGGGAGCTTGGTGCACAGTTAGTATGGAGTGGAGCAGATGGAGGTGATGTCCGGGAGAGATGAGCAGGGCACAGGTGCTGGATGCTGGGAGAAGGCTGGGTTACCTTTCCTTGGGAAAGTATTGGAGGTTTCCTTCCACCCCGTCCTATTGTACTTATTTTCCCTACTCTTTATATTGTTACTTCTGTGTGTATTTCAGTTTATATCTCAAAAAGTCCTTTAAAAAGAATGTACCACCACAATACCATCATCACACTTAAAAATATTAACAGTAATTCCTTGATATCATGGAATAGTCAGTTGGTGATCACATTTCAGGGGAGTTTTAACTGGGCCGGAACGTGGCCTGATTTGCCCCCTTACCACCAGTCATGGCCTCTTCCCAGGTTCCTTAGCATTGCAGAAGAGGGGCAGAAAGACGATGTGTTCCTCCATTTGCAGGCTAATCCTAATGACTAGTATTGACCAGTGCCTGTGTGCTCAGCATGTGTTAGCTCACTGGACTCAAAACAACCTGGGAATTGGGCACTGTTGGCAGCACCCCCACCCAACAGACCAAGACAGACACAGAGACATTGTGTCACCTGCTCAAGGTCACTCAGCTGATAAGTTGTAGAGGCAGGAGCAGAGCCTCCTGCTCAGAGGGTGGGCAACAAGGGTGGGGGAGCTGTAGGACTTGGCCCAGCTTCATTGCCCTTTACATTATCCGGCACTTTCATTCCTTCTCAGCACCTGATTTGAATAGTGTGTATTTTTAAACTCCCAGTTTTAAGTCCTTAGCTGATTATTTAAACTAAAAGCCAAATGTCCTGGCAAAACTGCCCCTGGGGATGCAGACTTGCCAAGGGCATTCACCTTGCCTTGTTTCCTGGAGCTCTGTGAAGCTTCCCAGATGAGTGGAGAACTGAGATCAAAGGTCCTGGGCCATTGGGGGCATAGAACAGTTGAGAAAACAGATTTGGGGAGATCCAGGACTTGCCCAAGGTCACAGCTGATGATGACCCTGGCCCTGGGAGTTCTCTGCCTGTCGCTGAGCCTCTTGACCATTGGGCAGTGCTGGGTGCCAGGCCCAGGGAGTGGTCCTGAGGACAGAGCATAGGGATGGGTGCAGGGGTGATGCCAGGCAGCAGAGAATCTCAGCCTTCAGGTGCAGAACGTTCCCCTCCCCAACCTTAGTAAACACTCAGCCGTGGTCACTGAGCCGGGACAAAGGTCTTCAGAAGTGGCCCCGTCACAGCCTGATACTGTTGACTCTCCTTGGACACCGGACCTAGAATGGCCTTCAGAGGACGCAGATTTCCCCTTTCTGTTGAGATTCTCTAAGGCCCTCCTGGGCAACAGCTGCCACACTGGGAACTGGGGACACAGCAGATACCCTACAGCCCAGTCTGTCCTCATGGAGAGCATGGTCTAGTGGGGAGACAGGAGTTAGCTGGGCCTTCCCAAGGTGGTGAGTGCTCCATCGGTGCAGGCCAAGGGTGTATTCTCTACTGCCCCAGTAGGCTAGGCAGTTGTGAAGTCACGTGAGGTAAGAGCTGTGCCAGCTCTCCAGGTTCTGGGTCTACCTCTGCTCCCATGAATTCTCCCCATGGGCAGGGTCTTGTCCGCCCAGTGGTAGAGCCTCAGTAAAGTGTCCATTTATTTAGGCCTGTCCTGCCTCTTCCCTTTCACAGAGGAAGCAGCTGAGCCCTGTGGGGTCTGAGAGCTGGAGGGTGGGTGAGCTGCCCCCTTCAGATGGGGAAATAAGGCCCTTGAGGGCAGGTGCGATGGGTCTTTAATTTTCTGCTACAAACTAGACTTACCTGATTAAAATACAGGTTATCCAGTTAAATTTGAATCTCAGATAAAATAATTTTTAATATAGGCATGTCCCATCCAGTATTTAGGACATATTTACATTAAAAGTTGTTCATTTTTTAAAATATGAAATTCAAATTTAACTGGGCAGCCTGTATTATTATTTGCTCAGTCTGGCAACCCTGCCCAAAGCCCAATACCACAGGGGTCAGAAGGCCAACGGCCATTCACCTTCCCCCCTCCAGTGACTCAACAGGAATGAAGCTGAGGTCAGGTGTCCTCAGAAATCTAGCAACACCAATAAATTGCATGGGTTCCCCGACCTTGGCTGTTCTGAGGTGCAGAGAATTTACGTACAACTTTCTCATACACATTCACACTCAATCATTCACAGACACATGTGTGTTCTTTACAAGAATTGTTCTGGAAAATGATTGAAAGCAAAAGTGCCCTGGGTTGTGCAATGGGCTTGGAGAGCACTCTTGCAAACAGGTGGTGCAATTTTGGAAAACACTCTTGCAGACAGAGTTCTCCCAAGGGACAGATGGAGGCAGGATCCAGGCATTTGGCAATGGGGTGCTATTGGCAGGTGGTGGAGGGGGGTGCCACAGACCCATGATGTGGCAATGGCAGGTGAGTGCGCTGTCCTCTTGACTGGCCCTCCCTTGTTTCTCTCTGCAGCTGCCACTGGCACGGCCAGGCCAGCATGGTGGATCACTTGCTTCCAGTGGACGAGAACTTCTCGTCACCTAAGTGCCCAGTTGGTTATCTGGGCAATAGGCTGGTAGGGCGGGCATACCACATGCTGCCCTCGCCCCTCTCGGAAGACGACAGTGACGCCTCCAGCCTCTGCTCCTGTGCCAGTCCTGACTCGCAAGCTCTCTGCTCCTGCTACAGCGGTGGCCTGGGTACTGAGGGCCAGGACAACATCTTGGACTTCCTGCTGTCCCAGGCTACACTGGGCAGTAGTGGCAGTGGCAGCATCGGGGCCAGTAGTGGCCCTGTGACCTGGGAGGCCTGGCGAAGGGCACCGGTCCCTGTGAAAGGAGAGCATTTCTGCTTCCCTGAGTTTGCTGTGAGTGACCCGGATGATGTACCAAGGCCCTTCCAGCCCACCCTGGAGGAGATCGAAGAGTTTCTGGAGGAGAACATGGAACTGGGGGTCAAGGAGGCCCCAGAGAACAACAGCAAGGACTTGGAGGCCTGTGGCCAGCTCTCAGCCGCACCACATAGGAGCCATGTCCATCCTGGGTCTGGTGGGAGAGAGCGCTGTGCTCCCCCACCTGATGGTGCCAGTGCAGGTGGCACCCAGGGCCCAAGTGGGGGGCCTGCACCTGACGGCCCTGTCCCCTTGCTGCTGCAGATCCAGCCTGTGCAGGTGAAGCAGGAATCAGGCGCAGAGCCCGCCTCCCCTGGGCAGGCCCCAGAGAGCGTCAAGGTAGCCCAGCTCCTGGTCAACATCCAGGGGCAGACCTTCGCACTCTTGCCCCAGGTGGTGCCCTCCTCGAACTTGAACCTGCCCTCCAAGTTCGTGCGCATTGCCCCTGTGCCTATTGCCGCCAAGCCCATTGGGTCAGGACCCCTGGGGCCCGGCCCTGCTGGCCTCCTTATGGGCCAGAAGTTTCCCAAGAACCCAGCAGCTGAACTCATCAAAATGCACAAATGTACTTTCCCTGGCTGCAGCAAGATGTACACCAAAAGCAGCCATCTCAAGGCCCACCTGCGACGGCACACAGGCGAGAAGCCCTTTGCCTGCACCTGGCCAGGCTGTGGCTGGAGGTCAGTATGGCGGGTAACAGGCTGGGTGGTGAGTGTGGCCCTCTCATCTCTGCTCCCCTAGGTATGCAGCCAAGGCTGAGGTCTCCACCATTAGATAAGGCTGATAGGGAAGGGGAGAGGGTGGCCAGATTTCCTGGTCTCTCCTGATCACTAAAGCCAAACCAACTGGTCTCCAGATAAGGCTTGCTTGGTCCTGTGCTGAGGGGGAGGGGCTAAAGCAGGGAAGAAGGGCTCTCAAAGTCATAACAAGGCCAGTGAGAACCACTGGGCTTGGGCTATATGTGCCAGATTGGGCTGTGACAGTGTGCATTGCTCCTTCTGTGCCTTGTAGCACCCTAAATGGTAAATACTACCCTTACTCCTATCTTAATGTTGAGCAAGCTGAAGCTCTGACTGGCTAAGTAACTTGCCCAAGGTCACAGCACTTTGTAAATTAGATTTGAACCCAGGGGGTCATATCAGAACAGAAAACGCTGTTCCCCAGCCAGAGGGCCCAGTTTTGCTTATAGACTTCCCTGGGCCTATGGGCTGGGCCTGGCCCTTGCTTCCCCCGGGGACTTGGAGGTGTGTTGGAGAAGCTGCAAAGGCTTTAACCACAAGGGAGGACTTGGCTGGGGGTGGTGACCCAAAGGTAGAAGACTCCTTCTAGGCTCTACTCTGAGTGGCACAATGGGAGAAACCGACTCTCAAAGGGCAGGGCTCTTGCCATGGTTACCCAGCCTGAGCGTGGCACAGCTGGATGGGACCCTTGTGGATTGCTCTCCACTAGAGGCCCACCTTCTTTGGTCAGGGTGTGCCCACCTTTTCCTGGAAAGCAGACAGCCGGCCAAGAGCGCTAATACTCAGGGATGCCACAGCTGGGCTCTTCCTGGTTTAGGACGCCTACCCCACTGGGATCTCTGACTGCCTGGGAGGGTGACTTGTACTTCAAGCACATTGCCTGGCTTTGCTGCTGCGGCTGCTGGTACATGTGTGAGAGATCAACATGGCACGCTCGTCTGTGTGTAGAACCGGATCTTGCAAGTAGCTGTGTGTGTGCAATGTGTATGCATGTTGCTTTCGTCATGTGTGTCTCCGTGTGCTGCATGACCATAAGTGTTTGTGCACCTTATCCATGTGTGTGCTTCCATGTCGCTGTGGCACATGGGGCAGTTTCCAGTTTTTGTTTTTTTGACCAGACTCTCATCTGAAAGCTCATGAGAGCTGGTCCCAAGGTGGAAGGTGCCACTCCTGGAGTACTGGCTGGCCCAGGATTGGAGCTGTGACTAGAACTGTTTGATGCGATGCTGCCAGCCCCTTTCCATGGTGTGCAGAGCTGGCCATAGAAGGGACTTGTTCCAAATAGTGTCTTGGATTATGGAGGCCCTTCCTGAGTTATTATGGAGGCATCCCCCACCCCTAATACCCAGAAGGTGGCCATCAGCAGACCCGTAGGGCTTCTGTGAAAGCCCACACTCCAGCCCCACTGCTCTGAGTGTCAGTACTATTGTTGCGTGCCTCTCTGAGCCTGGTGCTGCAGTCTGCCAAGTGGGCCCTGAGATAACAGGTACACTTGCGGGACAGCTTGTGAGGCCCGATGTGGTGGCAGGTGTGCAGTGTTGAGTGGTCAGAGCTTGGGGCAGGGTGGAGCCCAGAGACGTGGGGCCTTAGAGATAGGTGCTCAACTGTAGAAAGGATGGGCATTGAGACGCCTTGGTTGGGGGACAGCTGGCAGCAGTATTTGGAAAGCCCAGTCTTGGCCAGCCTCCAGCTTGTTGGTGCCCTAGGGGTGTTTCTCCTGCCCAAGCTTCAGTTTCCTCATCTTTAGAGTGGAGGGCAGCTCACTACCTCTCTCTACTAGGGGTGTCCCCTTCTCATTGGTAGTATTGTCACTTTCATACCAGATCATCGTCTGAGAATGGAAGGTGTTCTGCCCAGCTTTCACACTGGTGGTACCCCTTCTCAGAGGTACCCCCAGACTCACAGGGACTCCTCTTGGATGCATTCTCCTCTTCGTGGGGGGCAGGGCTGGGGAGAAGTTGGGCAGCTGGCTTGGCAGAGCGCTGGTCCGACTCTCATGATAAGCTCATCTTCCTGGACACTGTCTCCTGGATGCTGCTGACTGTTGGCAAATGTCCCCTCCAGTTGGGATAGGGCTGGGTGGGGCCACAGAGAGGAAGGATGTGGTCCTTGGTGAAGGCCACCTACTTGGCTCACTCCACCAGTAGGAGGCACCTGCCTTCTTCCAGGCTGTACCAGAGAGCAGACGGGACCCTCAGCCCAGAGTACATCTTAGATAGGCAGATCTCAACCCCAACATGGTAGCCTCAGGAGATAGTGAGTTTCACTGCTGCCTCTACTCAATACGGCATGTATGTAAAGAAGAGTGTGATTTGTGGAAGGGATTAAGCTCTATCATTGTCTAAGCTCTGGCCCTGGTCGTCTTACTTAGGACCCACTCGGCCGGGAAAAGCATGGTGAGTGCCTGGCATGGCATGGTCCTTGTGGTGTCAACCCTAGAGCCATCCCTGCCTCTAGGCACTCTCAGGGCTTCAAAGGCACCCCCAGCTTCTCCCAAGGTCCCTCCAGAGTGGGGTCTGGCCTTAGTGGGGTCACACGTGGCAGAGGCACTGGGTGCCGAAGGTGCCTAACTCTCAGGAGGGCTGTTTCTCTGAGGATTTGAGAGTCCTCAGTTGGCCTTCAGGGATCCTGAACATGAACACAAGATGTGCATGTCCCTTAAATGTGGCCATAGCCTTCAAGTGAGGGTCAAGGGTTGAGGGAGCCCTGGCAGCAGCCGGGCAGGAGAAGTAATGATGATGATGTTTATTGACTACTTGCTGTATGCTAGGCACTATTCTAAGTTCTCAGAGCTGGAATTCCCTTCATAAATCCCCATACTTGCTTGTTGTATACTTCCTGCCATGGGGAGCTCATACTTCCTGAGGCTACTCTGGCCTTTATGTGTACTTTGGTACACTTAAATTCCTATTCAGACCTCTCATTCTGTCCCACGGGCCTGCACAATCTGTGCTTGCTGACATCCCCTCCACAGGACAGGCTCCCACTCAGGCCTTGGCCCTCTCTGTACTCTCTGTGTCCAATGCTTTCCCCTCAGTGGAAGCTGTAGTTGGTCTTATGATGGTCCCTGCTTTGTTCTGCATACATCACAAGCATTAGCTCACTGAGTCCTCACAATAGTCTTGGAACATGTAGGCCCCAATCTGCATTTCACAGAGGGGGAAACTGAGGCCCAGAAAGCCTGCATGAACAGAGCTAGTGACTGTGGCTCTGGGTGCATCCCCAGGCAGTGCCTCAGCCCCACCCTGACCTGCCTGGAGATGCCAGCAGCCACAGGCTGGCTTTCCCCTCATCTTCTCTCCATGTGCCTGGTATTATAATGGCCAGGTGTCCTCTCTCCCCCACAAGGCCATCAGCTCTTTCAGGTGTTATGCCATGGGCTAGGGGAAAAGAGCTAACAGCAGCATAACAGTAGCTCCTGATGTGTGGTAGGCCAAATACAGTAACTCATGTAAAACTCTGAACAAATCCATGAGGTAGGCATCAGTTCCAATTTTACAGAAGAGGAAATGAGGCACAGAGCATTTAAGCATGTTCTCCATGGTCACACAACTAGTACGTGGCAGAGACAGGAGTTCACCTTGGGCTATGTGCCTACCCTTCTCCCCAGACTCAGGACCTCTCTCCAGCCCCCTCTGCAAGCCTCTCGTGCGGGGTGTCCTGCTAAAGTATTTAGAGGACCTGCACCTGCATCTCGTCTTCACGGTGGCATCCCTGCACAGTTGCTTGCTTCCCCATGTTGGGAACTCTTCACTCCAAGGCCGTCTCTCTTCTTCCTGCTGTCGCTGGTGAGCAGTTTCCTCTTCCTCCTACCAGGCCAGCTCTGGCACTGTGTCCTGTGCCCTCCCCCCCCCCCCCATGAATCTTTGTGTGATGAATGCTGTCCCTCCCCACATCTCCCCCACCCCCGTTGTCACTTGTACAGATAACCAGCCCCTATTTCCTTCTGCTCTTGATTCTGAACCCAGTGTTCCCTCTTGCGACGTGGTTCTGGCACCCTTGATGGGGCTGAAACCAGACTTGGTCCCTATTCCGAGCTAATTGTCTGGGAAGTGGCTATTTGCCTTCCTTCCTAGAAGTTTCCTTGCTTCACTCTCAGATATAGGCCTCCTTTGTTCCCTGCAGCAGAACATCCTGTTCCAGAATAGTCAATCCATTCTGTCTAGAAAGAATCCCCTCCTGCTACAATTAATATCAATGTTAACTTTCAGCAGCCCTCTGTGGCAGGTACTCTTGTCATCCCCAGTGGACAAAGGAAGCCTAGAAAAGGGGAGTTGCAGGCCTGAGGCCACAGAGCCAGGAGGTGGCAGGGACAGGATTCAAGTCCAGTGGTCCCGCAGCTGGCCTGCTCTCTTGGCCCTTGTCACTGCTGCCTCTACTCAATACAGCATTCTCTGACCCCATCTCCATAGTCAGCAGTCCCCAAGTGTGGCTGGGCAATCTGTGCACTGTACAACTCTAGGGGGTGCCATTCCCATTGCAGTCCTTGAGACTTGACTATTTACAATTATGGCTTTTTGGCTGATGGAAGGGAGGCCTTCGCACAAAGGTACTGTGTGTGCCAGTGGTGGTGCTGATTTTACAGGCTGCTCAGGAGAGTCACCTGGATCCCTGTGCTTTCCTGTCCTGCACTTCAGCAGCATGAATCAGAGTAACAACCCCCATACTGCAGGACCTCACCAGGGGCCAGGCCCTATGCTAAGCTCCTTGCAGGTAATAAGAGCTCACAATTGTTGGATGAGTGCCATGTACCAAGCACTGCTGTAAACATTTGCTGCCTTGGGTGGCGGGTTGACTCAGTTGGTTAGAGCGCTGTGCTCATAAGGTCACCAGTTCGATTCCCACATGGGCCAGTGAGCTGCGCCCTCCACAACTAGATAGAAAACAACGACTTGACTTGGAGCTGGTGGGTCCTGGAAAAACACACTGTTCCCCCAAATTCCCCAAAAACATTTAAAAAAAAAAAGAAAAAAGTTAACAGTATATTTAAAAAAAAACTTAAAAAAACAAAAAAATCATTTGTTGCCTTTACAGTCCTCTGAGGCAAATCTGTCAATTCCCTGTCTCCAGGTGGGGAAACAGCCTCAGAGAACATGGAGACTTGCCCAAGTCGCTAGTCAGTACATGGCAGAGCTCACTACCTACAGAGGCTGCATCTCAGCCACTTGCCCCTCTCCCCGCCCCCCCATGGTCCCCAGGCCTCTCCAGTGGCTGCTCTTTGAAACAATGTGGATGAGGGTGTGAGGCAAGAATCTACTGAGGGTTCAGTTCCCTGGGATGGACCCCTTGGGCCATAGGGCCCTGAGGCAGCAGGAAGGGGTCTTGCAGGTGGGGACAGTATCTTCTCAGGCCTGGCTCTCCTTTGGTGTCCCCACGATGGGAGGGCTGCTGTGGCCCTTGTGTTACTGCCTTTGGTCTCTGAAAAAAGTTCTGGAAAGTAGACAGAAATCCCAAGGTTTTCATTGGATGAGTGAGAAAACTGAGGCCTAGGATGGTTTTCTTTTTTTTTTTTTTTTTAAATTTTATTTTATTAAATTTATTGGGGTGACAATTGTTAGTAAAATTACATAGATTTCAGGTGTACAATTCTGTATTACATCATCTATAAATCCCATTGTGTGTTCATCACCCAGAGTCAGTTAAGGGAGATCGAATATATGGTCATGCTAGGATGGTTTCCAAGTTTGCTCAGGACCACACGGGGCTCCTAGTGGGGTAGGGAGCTGAGTAGATCCCACTGTCCCTTGGCTGTGTGACCCTGGCAAGCCCCTTGTCCTTTTTGAGCCCTTGCTGTGGTATTGTCAGTCTGACAGGGCTGATCCTTGTTCCCCAGAAGGTGCAGGTGCCCCCAGTGCCTGGTGTCTGGAAGGCTCTGGCACTGCTGGTGGCATTTTCTGTAGTTTTTTACTGGCCCCTGCTTTGGGCAGGCCCAAATGCTTAGAAGCTATGTGTCCAATTCCAGCTGGGGGCAGGCGGCCCTGGCCAGGAAACACAGATCCAGGCTCTGACTGCCAGGGCATGTGTGTGTTCACGTAGGGACATGTGCATCCCTGTGTGTGATGTGTGCGTGTGCATGCATGTGTGCATGAGTGGAGTGGGTACACATGTACATGTGCAACTGTGTACATGTATGTGCAGTACACCCATGTTCATGACCTGTACATATAAGTGGCATGTGTATACGTGTGTGTGTGCATGTGTGTCTATGTGTGTGAGTGTGTGGATACATGTGGGTGCATGCATGCACTGGGACTTGAGAGGATTGTTTCTGTGATGGCTCTCTATCCTCTTGTCGGTGCTGACTATGTCTATTCTTTCATGTGAAGGCACTTACTGGGCACCTACCATGCACCAGGCAGACATGTCTTTCCTCATGGAGTTGATGGTCTAGTGGCACAGACTGACACTCATCAAAAAGTTGAAAACGAATTTAAAATTGCAACAACAATAGAGGGGCCAGGAAGGAGAGGTGCATTGGGCTGTGGGAGCCTACAATGGGATAATCCTGGAGGGCTTTCCTGAGGAAGTGACATTTGAGCTGGGCTCTAAGGGTTGGGTGGGAGGAAGCAAGGAGAGGAGGGGAGGGAAGAACATTCTGAATAGTGGGAACAGTATATGCAAATGTCCTGTGGCAAGAGGGACCAAGGACAGGTCAGTGTAGGTGGAGCACAGAGAGGAGAGTACGTGTATGGAGGCAGTGGGGTCTCATTGCCAGGACCATGGTCATGGGGTGGAGAGAGCCTTAAATCCCTGAAATCAGTGAGAGCTGTCTGAGCCCTGTGGTCCAGCTGAGTCCTTACCTCTCTTATTAGCATCTGCTCCTTTCCAGTGGCCTCTGGGCTGTGGGAGCCCTTTCTCTTGGGCAGGCTCAGGCCAAGAGAGGGAGGTGGCAGGGGAACCATTTAAACTCTCAGAAGTACCTCCCAGGGGTGTGGTTTTATTTTGGGAAATCTTAGGGGGCCTAGCTTTCAGGAATGTAGAGTCCAGGAGTGGGATGGGGCTCAAGTCTGAGACACCTCTCCTGGGCCTCAGTTTTCCCCTCTTGTTGGGCTTCCATAGAAGCCCATGCAGATTTCCATAGAAGCCCCTAGTTCTGATCTAAGGGGGGGAAGCATGAGGCACAACTTCAGTCAGGGCCAGGGAGATCCCACTGCACCTGGGGGTGGGTAGGAGGTGGGGGGGGGGCAGTAAGTCAGGACTCTAGTAGACTTGAGAACCTGTCCCAATACTTACCAGCTGCTCTCAGCTCTCAGGCTCAGATGCATGAGATTGGCCCCCGCTGTGCTAGCAAAGCCTTTTATTTGCAATTCTTGCCATCCCAGAGGGGCGTCAGGGACACGGGGGAGGGGCTTTTGGGCAGTGGATTCAGAAGTACTTTGATAGTTGAAGCACCGCAGGCCGCCCTGTCAGGCCAGTGGAGTCCGGGGGATCTGCGGCAGGCCTGGGGGTGGGGGTGCGGGGTGGGTGGGTGGGGTAGGGCCGGTCTCACTGATCGCGGTGTCCTGTAGGTTCTCGCGCTCCGACGAGCTGTCTCGGCACCGGCGCTCACACTCGGGCGTGAAGCCCTACCAGTGCCCTGTGTGCGAGAAGAAGTTCGCACGGAGCGACCACCTGTCCAAGCACATCAAGGTGCACCGTTTCCCCCGCAGCAGCCGCTCAGTACGCGCCGCCAACTGAGCCCCGCCCCCTCCCGCCCCCTGGCCGGATCACCCTGATATTTTGTAGCAATAATTTATTTGCCTCCTTCAGAGGGACGTGACAATGTTATCAACCAACCTTCTGAAGCCCAGGACATGTGGGAAGAGGGGATCTGGCCTGGGAGGCAGGAACCCAGAGCCCCCCACCTGCTGCCTTTCCTGGGGAGACCCAACCCCCGACCTGGAGGCGGGCTGTCGTGCCTTAACGCCTTGGTGCCTTCCAGCGTGCCCATCTCTGCTGCAGCGGCGGGGGGCGGGGGGGTGGGGGGCCTGGCCCTTCTCCCACTGGGCTCCCCGCCTGGGCCAGGGCCAGGGCCAGCGCCAGCGCCAGCACTAGTTCTTCATTGCCCAGGAAGATGAAATGTGCAGTTTTGAAATGCCAGTTCCCAGAGGAAGCCACACAGGAAAGAAGGAAGTAGGCCGAAAGTCCTGGGCTGCACTGTGGCATGAGGGTAGCTTTGTCCATGATGCCTCGTCAAGCCTGACTACCAGAAGGTATGGGCCCGGGGTGCTTAGGGGTACAGGACCTGGCCTCCATGTAGCTGTGGTATTGGGGTGAAAAGACCCCTTTCTGGGGGGCTGACAGTGCATGTGCTTGAGTTAAATGTACAGGACAGGCAGACAGATGCAGGCTAGCTCTGGATCATCTGTGCCCAGGGTCGCTCATCCTTTCATCCTGTTTCCAGACAAATCCAGACACTAGCCTCCAGGATCACCTTTGGGAGGAGAGGGGAGCAGGCTGCAATGCATGTAGAAGAACCAGATAGAGCCCCCAGTCCTGATTTAGAAATGCATTCCTTATTTTGTCTAGAAATTAATATCAAATGAACTAGCTTGTTTTGACAGGTTTATTTCACATCCTATGAATGTATGTAAATAAACTGTACATAAGTACATCTACATAAAATATCTTTTAATAACATATCAGCATTTGTGTAAATTTGAAATTTTAAAAATCTATAAAGTGGTGTATATATGTTACAATTATGTATATTTTCTTTGGTTCTTCATAAGAATATATTTACTTTGCCAATAAAAAGAAAAAATAACTCTAACTCTATGACATTCATGTGCTGCTTTCCTCTGCTCTGCCAGGAAATAGGGGCTATTTTGGGGGCCGAGTCTCAGGGGACCTTGATTTGTACCTGGAAGTATACAAAGGTGCTTTTGGGATCAAACCTCTGGCCAAGCGGTGCAGGGTTCCCAAACAGCCTCACTTCTAGGCCACCTGCTGTATTTCTGCTTATTCCAGTTTCCTGGAGGGCCAGGAGCTTCCTCTCGTCTTCTCTGCACAACCCCAAATCCAACCCCTATCCCGGTGTCACCTAAGGGAAGCCACCGTGGGCCAGGCCAGGCCCACAGGGGTCACTACTCCTATGATTTACTGTTGGAGACCCTTTGTGCAATCCATCAGGCATTTATTGTGCATCCACTGTATACACTGTGTGAGGGTGGGAGGGCACATCATTTCTCCTCCTTCACTTCCCTGGGAAATGGCATATTACTTCCCACTTGCACAGCTGATGGTGAATGGATTAGGAGTCTTGACCAGGCTGAGGCAAGACTCAGGGGGCTGGTGTATGGAGTTCAGCCACTGCCTTCACCCTCCCCAGCTGCTCAGAGCTCTGGGGAGACAAAGCCTCCTAAACTACCCCAGAAGCTTGAGGTCTCTTTGAGCACTTGCACAGTTAGGGTTTGGACCCATCCACATGTTCTGGGCAGGCTGGGACCTGGGGACGTTGGGGACCAGAGAGCAAGGAGAGGCCATGAGCTATCAAGATGGGCAGGAAGGCCAGACTCAGTGGCTGCAGTTCTCCTGTCATGTGAAGTAGGAAGTGAGGACCTTTCAGAGGTGGTTCTCTTCCTAGGAGCCTGACACAAGTCAAGGCAAGTTTTTCTCAGTGACGCCCCTCAGAGACTGGCCCTGGTCCTGGGGAAAGGACTTGGCCTTGTGACCTCTGCCCTTTGCCTCTGACGGGATGTACCTTCTGTGGCCAAACATGCTCTGGGGAAGTGAGGCATTGATTTCCAGGTGCATCAATATAACCTTTCTTCATCCATAAACAAGCAATGCATCTCAGATAAGAGGGACACTAGAGGTCAGGACAGTCATTTTGGAGAGGCCTGTGAGCACATGTGTCCATGGTGCAGGGCACTGACCGGGTTGCCACTCCCCTCATCTCAGTGAATGTCCCCACCAGCCCACTTTCTCTGAGCCTGCTGCCCCAGCTGACCCTATGTCCAGGCCAAGGCTAAGCTGGCTGTGTGTGGTGGGGTGGTCTAAGTCATCACCCTCAGTCTCGCTTTAGACTCTTTACCTTGTCGTGTACTTCCCCTGGGTGGGTAGCACAGCAGAGTGATCAGGGCATGGAAGGAAGGGCCATGAGTGAAGGGGACTGCCTTTTGATCCTTCCCCCTCTTTGGGGGGGTTTATTAAACCTCTCTGGATTTGAGCTTCTTCACCCTGCAGAATGGGATTGAAAGTCCCCAGGTTGCAGCTTGGTGATGAAGGGTAAGTGAGAGTGCATGTGTGACTTTGAACAGCAGAAAGGACCTTTTCCAGGGTGTGAGCCTGCCTCCAGGCCAGATGGAGAGCCTGGGAAGGCAGCACTTCTGGTCTTTTGCTGTAGCCAGTGCTACCACAGCAGGACCCATGGGAGCACTGGGATTTCTGTTAAGGTGCTTGGCTTGTCTCTTGCCTCTGGGAGCCCCCCATGCCACCACCTTTGCCACCCTTTGTCATTTCTGTGGCTGGAAGAAGAGTGTTTGTCTTGGCTTGCCAGCCAAGAAAGCAGGTGATGTGAGCCAATATGTCCACAATTGTTTGTAATAGGGGAGGAGTCTAGAAGGTTGCTGAACAGATATCTGGCCTTAATCCCCTAATACCTTGCCTTGCACGATACCTTTTCCCAAAAGCACACAGAGGAGAGGGAAGTACCATTTATTGAGCACTATATCAGGCAGAGTATCGGTTAGGCTGCCATAACAAAGAAACCCCCAAACACTGGCTTACACGAGGTACAAGTTGTTTTTTTGTGTGTTTTTTGTTGTTGTTTTTTTCTATTTAAACAGTCTAAAAATAAGCAGTCGAGGCTGATATGGTGGCTCCAGCGTGGGGCACCTGGGTATTGGTCCAAGATGGCTCACCAGCATACTGGGCCAGCTTGTGGAAAGCTCGTGAGGGACCATGTATTCCTACCCTCCCTGCAAGGGCATGGGCTGGGATTTGCACAGTCCTGTCTACTCATGTCCCATTGGCCAGAACTTAGTCACATGGCCTCATCTAGTGCAAGGAAAGCTGGAAAATGTAGTCTTAATCTGGAAAATGTAGTCTTAATCTGGAAGGTTATGGGCACAGCTAAAATTTGGGAGTTGTATTATAGGAGAAAAGAGGGGAGAGTAGGAGTTGAGTTCACTGCAAGAATACCTGGTGTCATGCACACAGCATGCCGTTCACCTCCCAGAACCTGGCAGATCAGCACCTGCACAGCATACATAAGTCATGGTGGGGCCCGGTGGGTTTAGCTCATATGGTTTTGTCCACATTCTCAGAATGGATGTCACTGGCAGGTATGGGACCAATGGTTAGGCTTCTAGGATCCACAGCAGGGTATCATGAAGGGGAACACTGTGGGAACAGAGGTGCTACAACACTTTGGCTGACAAGCCAAGGCTGCAAATGACAGAATCCCAACTCACACAGACAAAAGTAGACAAAATCCCTTATAAAGTCACCAGTGTCTCCTCTTGAATAAGGCCCGGAATCTCTACAAAGTACCATGAGGGTTAGTGGTACAAGTGCAGAAAGACCTGGGGTCAGGCCTTTTAGGGAACTGCAACTTTTCTTATGCTCTTTCAGTTCAGAGTATCAAAGGCCTGGGCAGTGGGTATAGGGAGAAACTGCTGGGAATGGGCTTGTTAACCTGCACAACTGTCGATGTGATGAAAGACTTGGAACATCACATAAGGGGACGAAACATGGGGACAAGGTCAGTCCTCTTTGTGACAAACACCACGTCTGAACAGACCTTGCTTTATTTGAAGTTAGGCAAAGATGACCAACACCATGGAGGTTCTTAAAAGACTGCAGATGGAGGCAAAGGGAGCAACATTCAGAAGACTCAAAGAAACTGCACAGCTGAGTGATCCACTGCAAGACCCAGAAAGGCATCTTCAGAAATTTCCTGTTACCTTCGACAGGTGAAAAAATTCCTTGTGGCTCCTGGAAGTCCACAAAGGGGGCCCTGGCTGAAATAGAGCAACAAGACATCACACAGAGAGAGAGACAGAAGGGATGAAGCAATATCACAAGAGAACGAAATCTGCAACAGCAGAACTAAAATCTGTCTTGGAGACAGCAAGGAGAAGGTGGGGCAGGCTTCCGAGTGCTGCCATGGAGGACAAGCTCATGAATCTTCCAGAATCTAGCTGGGAAGGAAGGATGAAAATGGGACAGATAGGTATGGAGGACAGAAAATATAAAACCAGTAGCTGAATACTGGGGTTTCTGGATCAGACTCCAGAACAAATAACATATACTAATACTGTACATAACATATGTAACGTATATACTGATATGTAACACATACACTATACTAATACATAACATATACTTATATGTAACATATATAACACTAATATGTGACATATATAACATACTAATACATAACATATACAAATATAATTAATACAATGATATATAACTAAATAATATAATATATAACTATATACACACATATGTAAGTGGAGGACTGGGCAAATACACTACCTGTGGAGGACAGGAGAGCATAGCAGGTGGGTCTTGGAGGCAGAAAATTGGAATCAAGCCCATATGAGCATGTTGGTCTCTCTGAACTTCATGGTCCTTATATAGAATCTCAAGGTCTTTATGTGACTACGTTGATCCCCCAGGCTGTGTGAAGATGGAGTAAGTTCACATATTTAAAATAGCAGATCCACTGCATTATGGACAAGAGGCAACAAGTGATGAGGCAGAAAGGAAATAAATGCAAAAAAACCAAAGAAAGGCCTCCCAGTAGAAACATATTTGAGATAAAGACTTGGAAGCTCAGAGACAGCTCATACCTCATGAGGTCAGGCCTACACAGGAAGGGGCACCTGTGGGGACTTGCAAGAAGGAGCCCCTCATGGAGTGAAGTAAGCTTCCAACCACCATTGATCCTTCTGCATCTTGACTCATCTGTTCTAACTCTGGGAGCCCTGCAGGCACAAGGACACACTGGCATCACTGTCCCTGCCTGTTCCCAACATCTGGTTCTGTGAACTGGGCCTTGACTCTGAGTTGAGCTAATATTGAAAAATATGAAAGAGATTTCCAGTCAAGAGGGAAGAGTAGGTAAACATTGTGCTTGCCTCCTCTCATGACCACATCAAAATTACAACTGAACTACAGAGCAACCATCATTGAGAATGGCCTGAAGTGTAGTTGAACAGAAGTCCTATAACTAAGGACATACAGAAGCAGCCACATCGAGAATGGTAGGAGGGGCAGAGATGGGGAATGGGCTGGTCCCACATTTGCATGTGGTGGTTGAAAATAGGGAGAGATGTCTCGGCTGCAGGGGTCCCCCATGAGGAGCAAGGGGTCCCAGCCCCACACCAGGTTCCCTATCCTAGGGTTTCAGTGCTGGGGAGGGAAGTCCCCATAACTTCTGGCTGTGAAAACCAGCAGAGAATGTGGCTGAGTGAGACAGCGGACTGCTGGAGTCCCAGGCATTTCTCTTAAAGGGCCCGCACACGAACTTACTCACTGACCTACTCACTCACTCTGAGCTCCAGTGCTGGGGAAGCAGCTTGAAGGGAGCTGGGCACATATGGGGAGGAACTGAATTGTCTGACCACAGGGCAAGGGCTGGAGGGGCAGCTTTCTCTCAGATAGAAGTTCTGGCAGAAGTCATTGTTCCTTTGTTGGGACCTCCCACCACCCAGCCTACATATGCACAAGGCTGCCATATCTGAGTCTCCATTGGCCTGGCTAACACTATTCACCCCTCCCTACCCAACTCACGGGCCCACCCCAGCTGCTTCCAGTGGATTTCCCATACAAATGGCCTGTATTGGCTCATGCTACAAACTTTCCTAAAATCTCTCAAAGGTTCACAAACCCCAAACAAGTGGCATCTGGCTTCAGCATGCCTTGTACCTCTTGCTAAGCAGCTCCAAGCCTGGCACTGGCAACAGCCAGCCTCAGTTCACAACTTAGCCTCTCGCAGGCACCTCCAAGCCCAGCACAGGTGGCAGCCATCTGCAGATTGATCTGAGGCTCATTTCAGGTGGCCCTGGGCAGGGCATAGACTATAGCTGAATTTGGCCTGTGGTGGGGCCCCTCCCAGGAGGCCTGAAGGCTGGCACACCAGAGCACCACCCAGCTGTCTTCACAGATGACACACTCAAGAGGCAGACTGGGCAGGCACCAGAGCCCTGCTAGAGTGAATCCTGCTCCGTAGGATCAGCCCCTGCACAACAGCTCCTCTACTATAGTCACAGCCAGTCCTCACAATCAATCAACCTGAGGGTTGATACCTCCCATTGACATGCCTACAGCAGCCAAGGCTCTACTACAACAGTAAGGCACACACAATCATACAAGGGACACTTCTATAGCACCCAGCTCAGATGACCAGGGAAACTGCGCCACTGGGCCCCACACACCTACTACATAAGGCCACTATACTAAGACTGGGAGACATAGCAGCTCTACCTAATGCATAGAGAGGAACACAGTGAGGCAGCCAAATGAGACAAAGCAACATGTTTCAAGTGAAAGAACAGAACAAAGTTCTAGAAAAAGAATGAAACAAAATTGAGACAAGCAATCTACCAGATATAGAGTTCAAAACATAGGTTATAAGGGTGTTCAATGATCTCAGTGAGAACTTCAACATAACAATAAGAAACATAAGAATGGAGATAGAAAACATAAAAAAGAACCAGTCAGAAATGAAGGATACAATAACTGAAATAAACAATACATTAGAGGGTATCAACAACAGATTAAATGAAGCAGAGGATCAAATTAAGATTCAGAAAATAAGGTAGTAGAAAATACCCAATCAGAGAGGAAAAAGGAAAAAGAATCCAAAAAAATGATGATAGTTTAAGGGGCCTTTGTGATAACATCAAGTGTAACAACGTTCACATTTTAGGATTACCAGAAGAAGAAGAGAGAGAGCAAGGAATTAAAAACGTGTTTGAAGAAATAATCATGGAAAACTTCCCTGACCTGGTGAAGGAAATAGACATATAAGACCAGGAAGTGCAGAGAGTCCCAAATAAGATGAACCCAAAGAGGCCCACACCAAGACACATCATAATTAGAATACCAAAAGTTAAAGACAAAGAGAGACTCTTAAAAGCAGTAAGAGAAAAGCAGTTTGTTACCTACAAGGGAGCTCCCAGAAGACTGTCAGCTGATTTCTCAATAGAAACTTTGCAGGCCAGAGAGATTGGCACAAAATATTCAAAGTGATGAAAAGCAAGGACCTACAACCAAGAATACTCCACCCAACAAATTTATCATTTAGAATTGAAGGACAAATAAAGAGCTTCCCAGATAAGAAAAAGCGAAAGGAGTTCATTACCATCAAATCAGTATTACAAGGAATGTTGGAGGGGCTGTTTTAAGATGAAAAAAAAAAAAAAAAAGATAAAAATATAAGTAATAAAATGGCAATCACTACATATCTAAAAATAATTACTTTAAATGTAAATAGGTTAAATACTCCAATCAAAAGATAGGGTGTACCAATATGACCCTGAAACAAAGCATCAAACTGCACAGTAGAAGTCAGTCAAGCAAACAAGACTCTTAAATATGAGGTCTGCCAATTAAGTTCGCGAAATTGCCGCTGTGTGCTTACATTGGCAGCATTGTACAAACAGCTTGGTAAGGTTTCATAACCTTGGTATCAGTGACTCACAGCTGTGTTCGTGTCAACATGTGGTGGTCGACATGTCGACCACTAGTGGCATTCATTATTGTTGTTGTGTGTTTTTGTGTGCCATGGTGAGAATGTCTGAGCTTGAATTAGAGCAATGAACAAACATTACATTTCTTGTTAAACTTCTCAAGAGTGTACGTGCAATCAGGGACATGTTAGTCCAAGTTTATGGGGATAATGCCATGAAGAAAACAGCAGTGTAAAAATGGATTAAACCTTTTTCTAAGGGGAGAGAATGCGTCACTGATGAAGAGAGGTCAGGGCAGCCAGTAATGAGCAGAACTGACGAAAACATTGCAAAAATTCATCAAATTGTGCATCAAAATCTTCGGCTGACTGTGAGAAGCATAGCAGGCTAAGTAAATGTCAATAGAGAAACATTAGGAAAATCTTAACAGAAAAATCTTGGCATGAGAAAGGTGTGTGCAAAAATGGTCCCAAAAGAACTCACCGATGAACAAAAGCAAAGGAGAGTCGAAGTTCACCAAGACCTTTTGGAGAGGCAACATGATGTTTTGGGCCATGTTATCACTGGTGATGAAACATGGGTGTATCAACATGACCCTGAAGCAAAGCATCAAATTGCACAGTGGAAGTCAGCCAATTCTCCACAACCAAAAACATTCTGTCAGTCCAAATCAAGAGTCAAAACTATGTTGCTAACCTGTTTTGATATCAAGGGGATTATTATTCATTATGAATTTGTACCAACTGAGCAAGCAGTTTACCAAGTTTACTATTTGGAAGTGCTGAAAAGGCTGTGTCAAAAAGTTAGATGAAAACGACCTGAACTTTTTGCCAACAATTCATGGCTCTTGCATCACGACAATGCACAAACTCACACAGCCCTGTCTTTGACAGAGTTTTTAGTCAGTAAACAAATAACTTTATTGGAACACTCTCCCTACTTATCTGATCTGGCCCCCAGTGACTTCTTTCTTTACCCAAAGATAAAGGAAATATTAAAAGGAAGACATTTTGATGACACTCAGGACATCAAGTGTAATACAACGACAGCTCTGATGGCCATTCCAGAAAAAGAATTCCCAAATTGCTTTGAAGGGTGGACTAGGCACTGGCATCAGTGCTTTTCTTCCCAAGGGGAGTACTTCGAAAATGACCTTAGTGATATTCAGCAATGAGGTATATAGCACTTTTCTAGGATGAGTTCGCGAACCTAATTGTCAGACCTCGTATGCTGCCACTGCAAATCGAAAGACACACGCAGCCTGAAAGTAAAGGGATGGATACAGATATTTCATGAAAATGGAAGCAAAAGATAAAAACCGGGGTAGTAACACTTAGACAAAATAGAGTTTAGATCAAAATCTCTTGAGCTGGCCATTCTTCTCATCTCTCATTCAGGTGACTCATGTCTCTGCTGTAATCTTTTTATGATTACCTCAAAATAAATAATAAATAAAAGTAAATAAAATAAAAGTAAACAATGGAAAACAAGAGACAAAGAAGGACCCAATAATCCCAATTTTGGTTATTTATCTGAAGAAACCCAAAATCCTACTTTGAGGGGATGTGTGCAGGACGGATATGGAGGCTATCGTGCTGAGTGGAGTGTATCAGATAGAGGAAGATGGTGCAATGTGATTTCACTTATATGTGGAATCTAAAGAACAAAACACATGAACAAACAAAAACAGGAACAAACTCATAGAGAACACTTTGAGGGTTGCCTGATGGGGTGGGGGTGTGGAGATTGGTGAAGAAGAGGGAGGGGTTAAGAAGTACAAATTGGTAATTACAAAATAATCTTGGGGATGTAAAGTATAGCATAAGGAATATAGTCAATAATATTACAATAGCTATGTATGGTGTCAGATGGGCACTAGATTTATCAGGGTGGTCACCTTGTAAGTAATATAAATGCCTAATCACTATGTTGTACACCTGAAACTAATATAATATTGTATGTCAACTGTAATTGAAAAATTTTAAAAATATTTTTAAAAAGAAAAAGAAAAAACAAGTGCAGTCTCAGGACAAGATGGTGCTGGTACTGGCGAGGAGAGGCATGGCCAAAGCTCTCCTCAAAAGATTACAGCAGAGACATGAGCCACCTGAATGAGAGATGAGAAGAATGAAGGGCCAACTCAGGGGCAGGGCAGTTGGAGCTGGAAATATATCACTATAAGAGTGAAAATACATTTATGTAGACATGAGTCTAAAGGATGGCAAATGGATTTAAAAATGTAAATGCAAATGCAAAATATTGTTACCCAAAGAGAAGTAAGGTTTGCCATGTACAAGTAATAACATAATACCAGTCAGGCTCTAAAACCCCAGGTTGTGCAAATAGACAAGAAGTAGTGCAAACGCTCGAAGCTCCTCTCCTAGGACCTGCCCCTTTCCCAGAGAAGGCTGTGCCCTTTAAAAGAGCAATTTTGACCAGTCACATTTTTTGATATCTGATTTTATATTTCCCTCTTCCATGAGAAGTCTCTGTCTTGTGCACAAAATGAAGAAATGAGGCTGGATACTTCATTTCTATGGGGTAAAATGGCAACTGGTTGTACAGCTGTCCCCAGCGGGCTCAGCTGGAAAGAGGCATGAGGCCAAATGTTTGGTGCTCCCACAAAGTGGTGGTGGGTGCTCCTTATCCCACTGCAACCCTGGACAAAAAGTGGACACTCACACTGGCTTGGGGCTACTGGCAGGGCAAGTAGGTAGATAACTTCCCCCTCAGAGGACACCCAGGACCCATGAATGCACCATGCAGAGGAGTTCTGGTCCCTCTGTATGTGTCAAGCTTGAGGGAGGACTTGTGGGTGGTGACATGGTGAGCGATTGGATTCCTTCTCTTCCCCACTCCCAACCATCCTGAGCTGGTGGACCTTACTAGAAATCTGGGTGCACAGCTAGAAATTCATGCCCCTCCCTGGGCCGAGGGCTACTGGCATCCCAGTTTCATATCATTGGACATGTCTTCCAGGTAGCAAGGATGCCTCTCAGCACCTCAGCAGGCTCTGTTTTCTCCCACAGCACCTAGTTCTCACACTTGACCTCTCCACTTGTCCTGTGAGCCCAGCCACTCTGGCAAGAACCACCGTGTTTCCCCAAAAATAAGATCTAGCTGGACCATCAGCTCTAATGTGTCTTTTGGAGCAAAAATTAATATAAGACCCGGTCTTATTTTACTATAAGACCAGGTATTATATAATATAAGACCCAGTCTTATGTAATGCAATACAAGACTGGGTCTTATATTAATTTTTGCTGCAAAAGTTGCATTAGATCTGATGGTCCGGCTAGGTCTTATTTTCAGGGAAACGGCATCTGTGCCACTTTTACTGAAGATTTGCGGGGTCCCATGGCCCCAATGGTTTTTGTTGAAATAATAAAATAATATAATTATAATATTTACTAAGTATGGATGGAAAAGGTGCCACAAGTTAAACCTGATAAGCTCAGGAGACTGAAAATAACCACATAGCATGACATGAGCAAAAGTATTCCTAACTAAGGTAGGCCATGGTGGGAAGTCACATCTTTAGCTTGCAGCTTCCTTGATAAAGGTCAATCTTTACCTTAAGTGAGCCTGTCTATCGTCTTTTTGCATCTAGGATAACATGCCCTTAGAATGGCAGTAATCCCTTTTTCTGGACCAGAGCAGGAAATTACAGAATCTCACATTGTTATTCTTGTCCTCTGATTACCATCTTTAGGTGCTGTAAAAAGTGAACTATTAACTATCCTGTACCCGCTTATGTAGAAGTACCTGTCTTTTCCATTTACTTTTATCCAATCCCAGAGATTTCCTTGCTTTGCTTTCTCCCACCCCCTTAACCTACCACAAGCGAATTTCATGTAACCCTCCTCCTTTGATTCTACATACAAAATAAGCTGCAAACCACCATTTTGTGGAGCATTTTCTCAACCCATTGAGATTTTGCTTCCTGGCAATTGTCATCAGTTTGGCTCAAATAAACTCATAAGCTTTCTCTTAGGCTGGATGTTTTTCTATTGACGTCAGCAGGATTCCACAGAAGCCCCCCAGGGACACTCCGCAGACCCGGATTTGGTGCTAGGTACCAGCAGGGGCTCATTGTGCTCCACCTGCTCTCTGCTCCGCATGAGGTGAACTTGGGTGAGTTTTTCTTAGAATTCCGGACCTCCCCGTTTTAAGAAGATCCTGACTTTATTTGAGCTGTTAAAAAAAAACAAAAGCAATCCTTGAGGTGGCATTAAGGGTTAAGGGTTGAGATAAACCAGGTTAAGGACAAGAGTTAAGATAACTCAGGGACAGGAGAAAAAAATGGGTGGCTGGTTTTAATTTCGGCTTTTCAATTGGAATTGTTTACTGTGAGTCTGAAAAAAACTTTGCTGAATAAGAGTCGGAACTTGTTCAACTCTGAAGATAAGGGGTATTTACTCCCTCCAGCTCAAATTTTGGGTATTCTTAGGTGACTAAAAATATATATGGAGGTGTTTGAGGGTACTCCTCAAAACGTGCAGTGGCCCCATAGGGATTTCCAACACAACTGTAATTAAATATTTGACTCGTCCGGGGACGCACACATAAAGGCTGGTTACCTAGCGCTCTGAGTCCTCATGGTTGTACTAGATAGCTGGGGACAGAAACTGAGGCACATAAGAGAGTTGGAGCGACTCGGGAGGTGACAGCCCCTTGGAGCTCAGCCCATAAGCAGCACACTTCAGCCCACTACACAATATCACTAGGTATTTGTTCAGACTCTGCAGATCTCAAAAGAGAACTAAAAATTAACATGGGCAATTGTGCCTCCAAGGCTGACAAGCTCTCGGCCCCCAGTCCCATTAATACTCCTGCAGATGTACAGCTCCTAGGGAGCCTTTACTTGCAAGTACTTACAGACATGGAAAGATTTAACTAGAAGTGATATCAGCTTAAGATGGCCAAAATGGAGCTCTTTTGACATCTAAATGTTTTGTGTGCACCTAAAATCAAACTGAATGAAATGGGAGGCTTATCTCAACTGGCAAATAGAAGCCTCTGACATGGTGCAGAGAGATGTTCTTCTCTCCAGGAAGTTAGTGAGAAAATTTAGAGACTGTCTCTGAACTAAAGAAGGTTTCTGAAGCTGATCAATGCCAACACTCCACTCTTTCCTCTTCTCCAACTGCCCCACTGTATGCTTTACTTTTTTGTCTGGACTTATTCTTCTTTCCTCTGCCTCTCTCTCTTCACCTCTATTGCAGCTCCCTTTAGAGAAAAGCTGGTTTCAGGCAGAGGGGAATCAGCAACTGCATACAAACAGGACTAAGGAATCCCCTAAAGATTCCCCCAACCCTCTCTAGGACCTTGATGAGTTCACAAAGGAATTTGAATTAACTGTTAGAACATATAATCCTGACTTTTCTGATTTATTCCAATTAATGCACTGGTTTCTGAGAGCAAAGCAACAGAATTATTAAAGGTTTGCTAGGGAAACTCCTGTAGAGGAATCTGCTTTTATTTTAAAAAGTCATGTCACCTTAAGTATTGTAGAAAACTAAAATTGGATTTAGAAAAAGAAAATAAACAGAGGCAAGCATAGGACTGCTTCAAGGACTATGAGGGCATTTTCCCTTGTCACTAACACTGGGGTACCTTCATCTGTTAACACTATCCGACTAAGTTGCCCTCTCCATTGGAGTAAAGCTTCTGTACGAATGGTAGGGACATCTAACCAACCAATGTCTGTTTAAGTCAGAGCCTATTTCTCTCCAGCTAGGAAATGTTAAAGGGCAACATCTATTTTTAGCATTCAGATCTGCCCCAAGTCACCTGATAGTGTGAGACTTTCTAACCAATAATGCTCATACTGGGTGAAATGTATTTAGAATCAATGAATCAGATTGAGAAAATAATGATTTTAAAATAAACTACATGAGAGGAAATTCGTCTTGAGACCGACTGAATGTTGCAGGATGTTACAACTTTAGGCTTTTCCCAGTACAGAGATTGGCGAGATTAAGTCAGCCTCTTTTATTAAAATAACTATTGATAATACTTTGCCTCTACCTAATATTTGCCAATATCCTTTGAGGCCTGATGCACTAGCTGGAATTAGCTCATTACACAAGATTACCCTTAAAAGGGGGGCTTATAATTCCATGTATGAACACCTGTAATTCTCCTATCCTTCCAGTAAAGAAACCCAGTGGGAAAGGATGGAGATTTGCACAGGATCTCAGAGCTATAAATAGATATCCTGTGGTCCCAAATCCACATACCGTATTATCAGCTATTCCTGTGTGTATTGCCAATATTTTTCAGTGATAGATTTATGGAGTGCTTTTCCAGCATTCCTGTGGAAAAAACAAACAAACAAACAAACAAACAAAACAAACAAACATAGAAAAGGAAATACTTCTTTGCTTTTCCACCTGGGAAGATCAGAGTTTACTTGGACAGTAATGCATGTCCCAGGGGTATACAGAGAGTACCACCTATTTCTCTCAGATGCTAAAAGCTGATGTGAATAATGTGGAACTTCCCAGAAATTCTACTCTAATCCAATATGTGGATGATTTACTCTTGTGCTCTAGGACATAATACTGTGTTTCCCCAAAAATAAGACCTAGCCGGACAATCAGCTCTAATGTGTCTGTCTTTTGGAGCAAAAATTAATATAAGCCCGGTCTTATGTAAGACTCGGTCTTATATTATAGTAAAATAAGACCCAGTATTATATTATATTATATTATATTATATTATATTATATTATATTATATTATATTATATTATTTATTATATTATATTATAATATTATATTAAAGACCAGGTTTTATATTAGAGTAAAATAAGACCGGGTCTTATATTAATATTTGTTCCAAAAGACGCATTAGAGCTGATTGTTTGGCTAGGTCTTATTTTTGGGGAAACACGGTAGATTCCTAAGAGGACACAGCTTATCTATTACAATAGCTAGTCATAAAAGACATAAGATCTCAAAGGACAAGCTTTGATTCTGTTTACACCACATAAAATACCTTGGTTATCTCATATCTAAAGATAGGCTACTAATTAACCGTGAAAGACTGAGAGGAATAGTATCCTTTCCTCTTCCAAGAACACAAACAAAAACAGCTTAAGGAATTCCTGGGTCTGGCTAGATGCTGTCTCAATTAGGTTCCAAATTTTTCATTAAGGCCCAGCCTCTATATATCTTATTAAAATCAGATCTATCTGATCTAATTCAATGGAACCCTGAAGGGAAAGAACCTGAAGAAGCTCTAGACAATTAAACTCAGTAGTTAAAGGGCACTCTCCCTGCAGGACAGCCATCTCTGCTACAGTCATGTTATGCAAACAAACAGAAGAAATAGTTAGTTATAGGCACTCCTATATTTACTCATTCTGTTGAATCAGTGCTGAACTCTCATCACATTCAACACTTCTGTCAGTTGACTGGCTTCTCATAAAGCACTCTTGCTTTCTGCACCTGTTACTTTAAGTCAATAACGGTCTTAACCCAGCAACTTTATTACCCTCTTAACAGGATGAAGACATCCACAGTTATGTTTTGCTTACTGATCACCCTCTTGTTTCTAGGAATGATTTATAGAAAACCCTTATTGATAATGTGGACTCTTATCTGAAAGATGAACGGGGACATTACCAAGTTGGATATGCAATAACTTCCATGGTAAACATAAACTAAAGTTTCTTATTTACCTGAATAAGATTGGCCCAACAAGCTGAATTAATTGATCTAACAGGAGCTTGTAAATGAGCCAAAGATCAAATTGGCAATATTTATACTTACACTTGCGATACCTTTGGTGTAGCTCACAACTTCAAAATGATATAGAAGTGAGGCTTCTTAACTTCCTCATGGCAGCCCACAAGAATGGAAAACAGGTTGCAGAATTAAAAATATATGTCATACAGCAACCGAAACAATTGGCAATTATCAAAATTCCAGGACATTCTAAGGCTGCCACCATGGAAGCAAAAGAAAATAATTTAGCTGATATTGCAGCTAGACCAGCAACAATAAACAGCCGAATTATGCAGACTTGAAAATGTTTCTTCTCCCTATTAAATCAATAAAAGATTCTCTTTTACAGTTCCAATGGACAGCTGCAGTAGAAGAAAAGAAAATATAGCAACAAAAAGGAGGACACTTTATTTAAACCCAAACAGATATAACTTAGCATGTACATGAGCTAATTGCACTGGGGTCTTGAAAAGACGATTTCATGGAGTAAAGAATATTGGAAACCTTTTCCTACTGTAGCTCATAAAGTGTATAGCAGATGTTCTATCTGTCCAAGATATAACCCTGGAAAAACACTCCATGGGTCCCAAGGACATTTCCCACTTCATTTAGGTCCATTTGAGGTATGGTAATTGGATTTTATCCCAATGCCAACCATCTCAGGATAGAAATATGTGTTCATCATGATTTGTATGTTGTTTCACTGGTTTGAGACATTCCCTTGCAGGAGAACAACAGCCTTAATGGTAAGTAAGTTATTTAAAATATAATAATCCCCAACTGGAGAATTCCCTGTGAGTTGCATGGTGACAAAGGGACTCATTTCACTGGGCCAATAATTCAATCTATTTGTAATATTTGGCCTATTTTACAGCATTTTCATTACGTTTATCACCCTAGTCCTCTGGATTGGTGGAATGTACAAATGGTATAATTAAAACTCAACTATGTAAATTTTCAGAAGCTTTTAATCTCCCTTGGCCAAAAGCTCTCTGTATGAGTGTTTCTCAACCTGAAATACACTCCTTTTGGTAAACACAGGCTTTTTCCTCATTAGTCATTGTTCACCCTATGCAAAATGACATATGAACCAACCTTACTAAAAGGAGACATTCTACTTTATTATCAAGGACTTATCTTAAGGAAATTAATAAATTAGTAACTGATTCACTTCAGTGTGCTTTTGGGAGACAAGGACTTCAAAGACCACGACTCACAACCAGGAAATTTTGTCCATTGAACAAGACGTCAATTAAAGACTTTCTAACCTTGTTGGAAGGGACCTATCAGTGGATATCAGAGACTCCTTGAGGATGAGAAGCCACCCACATCAGGATTAGACAGCTATCCCAAGACATCAAGAACGCCTACATAATTGATATTGAACTTAAAATAACCATTTGTTTGATTGTCTTTACCTATCTGCTAATAATATTAGTAATAATGATAGTTATACTTGTTCTTTAGGTTTTTCTCAAACCCTATACTTATATAGCCCAACTGTTAATAATTGCTAAAGTTATATAAGATAACATATTATCAATAATACTATCTTCATGGTTTTGAAATTTAGAAGGAATGTTATTGTAGAAGGAAGAAAAGGGATGTGTTGTGTTTTTGGGAGAAGTTTAAAGGAAGTAGTTTGTCCTATAAGCTGATTATTTCTGAATGAGGAAAAGGAGACAAACTGAGAAGGACAAGTGAAGTTGTAGAGGTTAGTGGAAAAGAAATATTGAGAAAGAAATTGTATACATACATATTAGAGTTCAATTATGCTTACCCCCTAACTCAACAAAGACTACTAACTATATTAATTCAGATAGAAGCTGAATTTTATATATATATATATCCCTCTATAATGGCTGCTGAAGTACACAAAATTTATTTATGAAACCCTTACTGTCCTCCTGGTAGAAATTTTTAGGTAGTAATTGTAATTTACACCATTGTGTTCTTACAGCCTTGGCCCCTATTAAACCTTAAAGTTACAGTTCCCAGTGATACAACTAGCAGAAATCAGATTAATGAATGACACTTGAATGCTGGTGAGTAGACAGGCCGTATTAACTAAAAAAGGTGAATGGTTATGTCTCCAATCTATATGGAATTCTCAGTTCACCCAATCCTGGCCTATCATATCCACCCCAACAAACAGCAGTAAATGGTATATGTGAAGGGGACATTTTTGTTGGGAGGGGTTAGAAAATTTTTCTGTCATACTAACTGATTTCTATTGTAATAACACCAGGTTTACAGTAAATGCTATAGGAATATGGTGTAATATTGAAATCATAGGCAAATTAACTTTTCCTAAGGTTAATGAAACCTATGATAACATTGATACTGAAAATCCAATGTATTGGGAAGTTGAGCTTAATCCTCCCCATGAAGTTATTTCTATGGAAACTAATTGGCCAGAAGAAAAATTAGAACTTCTATATCATGAAATAATAGAGAGTCTGAATTCATCTGGCCAAACTTATCATAAAGTAGAAATAGCAGTAGACGAGGGAAGAAAACATAGTATTAGCTTACTAATGCATATAAAGGGTTCTTTGGTTGGTTAGGATTTTTGCTTTCCTTACAGTCATACTTGGCTAATAGTTGATTTTTCTGCTCTTAATCGGTGTTACTGGTTTAATACTATTGCTATTGTTCCTAGTTTGTAAATGTTATACTCGATACGAAAAGCAACATAAGACAGACAGAGGAAAAAACTTGGATCATAATAGCTCAAAGATTAAAAATGATCCAGAATTAAGATTGCAAAGTTTTTGGAACACTGGTGCTAACCTTTTTTAATATCACAGGTATTATGCATTATGAATTTGTACCAACCGAACAGTTAACCAAGTTTACCATTCGGAAGTGCTGAAAAGGCTGTGTGAAAAAGCTAGACGACCTGAACTGTTCACCAACAATTCAGGGCTCTTATATCACGACAATGCGCCAGCTCACACAGCACTGTCTCTGAGGGAGTTTTTAGCCAGTAAACAAATAACTGTATTGAAACACCCTCCCTACTCACCTGATCTGGCCCCCAATGACTTCTTTCTTTACTGAAGAGAAAGGCAATATTAAAAGGAAGGCATTTTGATGACTGGTAACCTACAGAAAAATAAATGCAATTGACAAATAAGTACATGATAGGATGTTTGATCTTATAAATATTCAGGAAAATTAAAATAACCATGGATTCTATTTATGCTGGCTAAATTGAAAAAATGTAAAAGATGGATCACATCTAATGTGGGGAAATGGCTGCTGTCATCACTGTTGATAGCAGCACAGTTGTTTTTCAGAGGATAATTTGGAAGAATTTATCAAAATTTAAAATGTGCCTGCTCTTTGACCCTACAAACTCATCATTTATATCAGTTTATATCCATTGCCCATTTTTCTACTGAAATTTTTATCTTTTACTCACTAATTTATGTAACAATTCTATTCATTCCAGATATATTTGACTTATTATGTTTTACATTTCTCTTCATGCCTAATGCTTGTCTTTCTAACTTTATTTATGTCTTCTTAAAAAAAAGTTTTTAAAAGTTGGTGTCAAACATATCTGTCATTTCCATCATGTCTTCTGTTTTGTTGTTTCTTATACTTTAATAATCAAGTGTGTATGGTTGGCTCTTCAATCTAGAATGAATTTTGTGTGTATGGTGGGAGGTAAATCTCTTATCTTTCCTACTTTGTCATATGAATAACCAGTTGTCCTACTGCCAGGTATGAAAAGTATGTTACATTAAATCCCCATATATACTTGGGCCCTTTTCTAGAATCTTTATTCTGCTTCATGACTTATTTGCCTTTGTCTGTTCTAATACCACATTTTAAAACTTCGGTCAGCAGAGTAACAGCCCCCCAAAGATCTCACATCCTAATCTCCAGAACCTGGAAATATGTTCCCTCATATGCAAAAAGGACTCTTTGCAGGTGTGATTAAGGTAAGAATCTTTTAAAAAATATATTTAATTACAGCAAACATTCAATATTATATTAGTTTCAAATGTACAGTATAGTGGTCAGACATTTATATAATTTATGAAGTGATCCCCCTGATAAGTCTTGCACCCACCTGACACTATATATAGTTATTAAAAAATTATTGGCTATATTCCCTATGCTGTACCTTACATCCCCATGACTATTTTGTAACTACCAATTTATTCTTCTTAAACCCTTTGCCCTTTTCCCCTAACCCCTTAATCCCCCTCCCATCTGGCAACTATCAGTTTGTTCGCTGTAGCTATGAATCTGTTTCTGTTTTCTTTGCTTGTTTATTTTGTTCTTTTGATTTCATTTGTGTGTGGAATCTACATATAAGTGAACTCATATGGTATTTGTTTTTCTCTTATTTCACTTAACGTAATACCCTTTTGTTGCTTTCTTATTCTCATGCTCTCTTCTCTTATTTGTTAATGACTGTCTGTAGTATTGTATTTGGATTCCTTTCTCTTTATTTCCTGTCTATCTCTTGTAAATTTTGGTTTTGCGATTATCATCTGCTTCATATATACCAAGCTGTTTTTATAGCAGTCTATTTTAAGTTGAGGGTCACTTAAGTTTGAACGCATTTTAAAATTACAACCATTTTTACTAACCCTTCCATGTTTATGTTTTTGTCATTATTTTTTAATTCTTGTGTGTGTGTGTATATCCCTTAATTTACTGGTGTAATTACACATAATCTTTCTACTTTTGTCTTTTAACTTTTGTAATAGCTTTAGTGTAGGTTGATCCACTGTTTTTACTGTGTGTTTGCCTTTGTCAGTGAGAATATTTTTCTTTGTGATACTTTCTTATTTATATTTAAATTCTTTTTCTTAAAGAAGTCCCTGTGTATCCCTTGAGATACTGGTTAGATGGTGATGAACTCCTTTAGCTGTTTCTTGTCGGTGAAGCTCTTAATCTCTCCTTTGATGCTAAATGATAGACTTGCTGGGTAGAGTAATCTTGGTTGTAGGTCCTTCCTTTTCATAACTGAATATTTTGTGCTAAACTCTTCTGGCCTGCAAAGTTTTTGCTGAGAAATTGATAACAGCCTTAAGGGAGCTCCCAAACTGCTTCTCTCTTGCTGCTTTTAAGATTCTCTGTCTTCGAGGGTTACATACAAGGGAACTCCCATAAGAATATCAAATGACTTTTCTGCAGAAACATTGAAGGCTAGGAGGGAGTGGCAGGAGATACTCAAAGTGATGGAAAACAAAGGCCTACAAGCTAGATTGCTTTATCCAGCAAGGCTATCATTTAAAGTTGATGGAGAGATAAAGAGCTTCCCAGAAAAGAATAAGCTAAAGGAATTTATAACCACCAAGCCAGCATTGCAAAAAATACTAAAAGGACTTCTGTAAATAGAAGAAAGATGAAAACAATCTAACTACAAATTTAAAAATGGCAATAACTATGTACCTATCAATAATCACTTTAAATGTAAATGGATTAAATGCTCCAATCATGAGACATAGGGTGGCTGAGTGGATAAGAAAGCAAGACCCTTGTATATGCTGTATACAAGAGATTCACCTCAAATCAAAAGACACACACAGGCTGAAAGCGAAGGGTTGGAGTAAGATATTTCATGCAAATGGAAATGAGAAAAAAGCTGGAGTTACAATACTTATTTCTGACAAAATAGACTTTAAAATGAAGAAACTATTAAAAGACAAAGACGGGTACTATATAATAATAAAGGGATGGATCCGACAAGAGGACATAACCCTATTAAACATCTACGCACCCAACATAGGAGCACCTAAATATATAAAACAGATATTGACTGACATAAAGACAGAGATCAACAGTAACACTATCATAGTAGGGGACTTCAACACACCTCTGACAACAAGGGACAGGTCTTCCAGACAGAAAATCAATATGGAAACAACAGACTTAAATGATACATTGGACCACTTGGATTTAATCGATATTTTCAGAGCATTTCACCCCAATGCTGCAGAATACACATTCTTCTCAAGCACACATGGAACATTTTCCAAGATAGACCATACGTTAGGCCACAAAACAAGTCTTGATAAATTTAAGAAAATTGAAATCATACCAATTGTCTTCTCTGACCACAGTGCTATGAAATTAGAAATGAATTACAGGAAAAAAACTGGAAGACACACAAATTCATGGAGGCTGAGTAACACGTTACTAAATAATGAATGGGTCAAGCAAGAGATCAAGGGAGAAATCAAAAGATATCTCGAGACAAACGAAAATGAAAACACGATGGCCCAAAATCTATGGGATGGCACAAAAACAGTCCTAAGAGGGAAATTCATAGCATTGCAGGCCTACCTAAAGAAACAAGAAACATCACTAATCAACAGTTTATCTTCACACTTAAGGGATCTGGAAAAAGAACAGCAAAATAAGCCCAAAGGGAGTACAAGAAAGGAGATAATAAAGATCAGAGCGGAGATAAGTGAAATAGAAACCAGAAAAACAATACAAAAGATCAATGAATCCAAGAGTTGGTTCTTAGAGAAGATAAACAAAATCGACAAACCTTTAGCCAGACTCATTAAAAAAAGAGAGAGAGGACCCAAATTAATAAAATCAGAAATGAAAGAGAAGTGACAACAGACACTGCAGAAATACAAAAAATTTAAAGAAATTACTATGAGCAACTATATGCCAACAAATTTGACAATCTGGAAGAAATGGACAATTTTCTAGAGGTGTACAACCTTCCAAGACTAACTCAAGAAGAAACAGAAAACCTGTATAGACTGATTACCACCAGGGAAATTGAATCAGTAATCAACAATCTCCCAACAAACAAAAGCCCTGGACCAGATGGCTTTACAGGTGAATTTTACAAGACGTTCAAAAAAGAATTATCACCAATTCTCCTCAAGCTCTTCCAAAAAATCTAGAAGGAGGGAAGACTCCCAAACACTTTTTATGAAGCCACTATCACCCTGATCCCAAAATCAGACAAAGACACCACAAAAAAAGAAAACTACAGGCTGATATCGCTAATGAACATAGATGCAAAAATCCTCTACGAAATATTAGTGAATAGAATTCAGCAATACATTAAAAAGATCATACACCATGATCAAGTGGGATTCATCCCTGGTATGCAAGGGTGGTTCAACATCTGCAAATCAATTACTGTGATACACCACATTAATAAAATGAAAAATAAAAATCATATGATCATATCAATAGATACAGAAAAAGCATTTGATGAAATCCAGCAGCCATTTATCATAAAAACCCTTATGAAAGTGGGAATAAAGGGATCATATCTCAACATAATAAAGGCCATATATGATAAACCCACAGCTAACATCATACTCAATGGAGAAAAGCTAAAACCATTCCCCTTAAGATCAGGAACAAGACAAGGTTGCCCATTTTTTCCACTTCTATTGAACATAGTGCTGGAAGTTCTAGCCACAGCAATCAGACAAGAAAAAGAAATAAAAGGCATCCAAATCGGTAAGGAGGAAGTAAAATTGTCATTATATGCAGATGATATGATACTATATATAGAGAACCCTAAAGACTCCACCAAGAAACTATTAGAGCTGATAGATGAATTTAGTAAAGTAGCAGGATACAAAATTAATATTCAGAAATCAGTTGCATTTGTATATACCAATAATAAAACATCAGAAGGAGAAATTAAAAAAGCAATCCCATTTACAATTGCTCCAAAGACTATAAAATACCTGGGAATAAATTTAACCAAAGAAGTAAAAGATCTGTATTCAGAAAATTATAAGACACTGAAGAAAGAAATGAAAGAAGATACAAATAGATGGAAACACATACCATGTTCATGGATACGAAGAATTAATATAGTTAAAATGTCCGTAGTGCCTAAGGCAATATACATATTCAACACAATTCCTATCAAACTACCAACGACGTTTTTCACAGAAATAGAACATATAATCCTAAAATTTATATGGGACCATAAAAGACCCTGGATAGCCTCAGCAATCTTGAGAAATAAGAACAAAGTGGGAGGTATAACAATACCTGACATCAAATTATACTACAAGGCTACAGTAATCAAAACAGCATGGTACTGGCATAAAAACAGACACATAGATCAATGGAACAGAATAGAGAGTCCAGAAATAAATCCATGCCTATATGGCCATTTAATCTGCGACAATGGAAGCAAGAATGTACAGTGGGGTAAAGACAGTGTATTCAATAAATGGTGTTGGGAAACTTGGACAGACACGTAAAACAATGAAGCTGGACCACCTCCTTACACCATATACAAAAATAAATTCAAAATGGCTTAAAGACTTGAATGTAAGATCTGAAACCATAAAATTCCTAGAAGAAAATATGGGAAGAAACTTCACAGACATTACCCGGAGTAAGATTTTTACTGATATATCCCCTCGCACGAGGGAAGTAAGAGAAAAAATAAACATGTGGGATTGCATCAAACTAAAAAGTTTTTTCACAGCAAAGGAGACCATCAATAAAACAAAAAGGGATCCTACTGAATGGGGAAAGATATTTACCAATAATATATCAGATAAGGGGTTAATATCACAAATTTATAAAAAACTCACTCAACTCCAAAAAAACAAACAACCCAATTAAAAAATGGGCAGAGGACATGAAGAGACATTTTTCTAAAAAGGACATACAGATGGCAAACAGACATATGAAGAAATGCTCAACCTCACTAACCATCAGAGAAATGCAAATAAAAACCACAATGAGATACCACCTCACTCCAGTCAAAATGGCTATCACCAATAAATCAACAAACAACAAGTGCTGGCGCGGATGTGGAGAAAAGGGAACGCTTGTGAACTGTTGGTGGGAATGCAGATTGGTTCAGCCACTATGGAAAACAGTATGGAGGTATCTCAAAAGTGTGAAAATGGAACTACCTTATGATCCAGCAATCCCACTCCTAGGTATCTATCCGGAGAAATCCAAAATTCTAATTCAAAACTCTTTATGCAGGGCCGGCCCGGTGGCTCAGGCAGTTAGAGCTCCGTGCTCCTAACTCTGAAGGCTGCCAGTTCTATTCCCACATGGGCCAGTGGGCTCTCAACCACAAGGTTGCCAGTTCAATTCCTCGAGTTCCGCAAGGGATGGTGGGCTCTGCCCCCTGCAACTAAGATTGAACCCAGCACCTTGATCTGAGCTGCCTTGGGGATGGCTCAGTTGTTGGTTGGAGTGCGGGCTCTCAATCACAAGGTTGCCAGTTTAATTCCTCGACTCCCACAAGGGATGGTGGGCTCCACCCCCTGCAACTAAAAAATTGAACACGGCACCTTGAGCTGAGCTGCCTCTGAGCTCCCGGATGGCTCAGTTGGTTGGAGTGTGTCCTCTCAACCACAAGGTTGCTGGTTCGGCTCCCGCAAGGGATGGTGGGCTGTGCCCCCTGCAACTAGCAACGGCAACTGGACCTGGAGCTGAGCTGCGCCCTCCACAACTAAGACTGAAAGAACAACTTGAAGCTGAACAGAATCCTCCACAACTAAGATTGAAAGGACAACAACTTGACTTGGAGAAAAGTCCTGGAAGTGCACAGTGTTCCCCAATAAAGTCCTGTTCCCCATCCCCAATAAAATCTTTATGCACTCCTATGTTTATTGCAGCACTATACACAATAGCCAAGACATGGAAACAACTGAAATGCCCACCAGTAGATGACTGGATTAAGAAACTGGTACATTTATAAAATGGAGTATTACGCAGCCATAAAGAAGAAGAAAAATCTTACCATTTGCAACAACATGGATGGACCTAGAGAACATTATGTTAAGTGAAATAAGTCAGACAGAGAAAGACAAATACCATATGATCTCACTTATATGCGGAATCTAAAGAAAAGAATAAGTGAATGAACTAATTAGAAACAGTTTTGGAGACATAGAGAAAAAACTGAGGGTTGCTAGATGGGAGGGAGGTTGGAGATAAGGGGGAAGGTGAGGGGTTTAGAAAATAGTCAGTATCCACAAGATGGCCATGGGGTTTTGAAAATTAATTTGGGGAACGTAATCAATAATGTAAAGATTTTGTAGGGTATCCGATGGACACGTGTCCCATTTGGGAGACCACCTCAGGGATGATGTAGATGCCTGATCTCTGCACTGTACACCTGAGGTGAACAATAATGAATGCCAACTGTGATTTTATATATATATATATATATATATATATATATATATATATATATATATATATATATTTATATTTATATTTATATTTATATATACATACATATATATGTATATATATATGTATGTATATGGTTACAGGAAGCGGAGTACAGCATTAGGAATAGAGATAGTGGAAATGTAATGGCTCCATGCAATGTCAGAGGGATAGTGGATGGGGGGAGGGGGGTTCACACAGTGTGAGGGATATAAATGATAAATGTCTAAGTATTGCTTTGTCTTGTTCACCTGAAACTAATAACATAAAAAAAAAAGAGATTCTCTGTCTTCAATCTTGGACGTTTTAATTATGATGTGTCTTGGTGTGGGCCTCTTTGGGTTCATCTTGTTGGGACTCTGCACTTCCTGGTCTTGTTTATGTATCTCCTTCTCTAGGTGAGGGAACTTTTCAGTCGTTATTTCTTCAAATAGTTTTTTTTTTTTAATTTATTTTTAAAATTTATTGGGGTGACAATTGTTAGTAAAATTAGATAGATTTCAGGTGTACAATTCTGTATTACATCATCTATAAATCCCATTGTGTGTTCACCACCCAGAATCAGTTCTCCTTCCATCACCATATATTTGATCCCCCTTACCCTCATCTCCCACCCCCCACCCCCCTTACCCTCTGGTAACAACTAAACTATTGTCTGTGTCTATGAGTTTCTGTTTCTCATTTGTTTGTCTTGTTCTTTTGTTGTTTTTGGTTTATATACCACCAGAATATACAAGGAACTCATGCAACTCAACAACAAAAAAACAAACAACCCAATTGAAAAATGGGCAGAGGACCTGAAGAGACATTTCTCCAAAGAGGACATACAAATGGCAAATAGACATATGAAAAAATGCTCAACATCACTAATCATCAGAGAAATGCAAATAAAAACCACAATGAGATATCACCTCACCCCAGTCAAATAGTTTTTTAATTCCTTGCTTTCTCTCTCTTCTCCTTCTGGTACCCCTATGATGTGAACGTTGTTATGCTAGATGTTTTCCCAAAGGCCCCTTAAACTATCCTCATATTTTTAAAATTCTTTTTTCTTTCTTCTGTTCTGATTAGGTGTTTTCTGCTACCTTATTTTGCAAATCACTAATTCAGTCCTCTTCTTCATCCAATCTGCTGTTTATTCCCTCTAATGCATTCTTCATTTCTGACTGGTTCTTTTGTTTTGTATTGCATCTCCTTTTTTATGTTTCCTACCTCTTTGCTGAGTACTCAAAGAGTTCATCTACTCTTCCCCTAAGTTCATTGTGTATTCTCATAATCAATGTTTTGAACTCAGCATCTGGTACATTGCTTGCCTCCAATTTTTTTGTTTGTTTGTTTGTTTGTTATTTTTCTGGAGTTTTGTCTTCTTCTTTCATTGGGGAGATGTTTCTTTGTTTCTTCATTTTAGCTACCTCCCATGTTTGTTTCTATGTATTAGTAAGTCTATTACATGTCCCAGTCTTGGCAGAGTGGCCTTATGTAGTAGGTGTCCTGTGGGGCCCAGTGGCAAGTCTGCCTGGTCACCTGAGCTCGGTGCTCCAGGTATGTCCCTTGTGTGGGTTGTGTGTACCCTCCTGTTGTAGTTGAGCCTTGATTGCTGTTGGTATGTCAGTGGGTGAGACTGACCCTCAGGCTGACTGGCTGTGAGGACTGGATATGAGTATGGTAAACAAACTGTTGTGCAGGGGCTGACCCCACAGAGTAGGATTTGCTTTAGCAGGGCTCTGGTGCCTGCTGAGTCCACCCTCTTGGTATGTCATTTGTGATGCTTATGGGATGGTGCTCTGGTATTATCTGGAGCCAGCCTCCAGGTGTGTTGGTTCTGGGGCCTCAGAGAAGGAGCTTTGGTGCAGGCCAAGTTTAGCTGCTGTCTGTGTTTGGCCTGAGGACATCTACAAAGTGATCTGCAGTTGGTAGCTACCCGTGCTGGGGTTGGAGGCATCTGGGAGAGGTTATGCTGTGAACCAAGGCCAGCTGCCACTAGTGCCAGGTTTGGGGGTGTTTAGCAAGAGGTACAGGGTAGGCCAAGGCCAGCTATTGCTGGTTTGAGGTTTGTGGGCCTTTGATTTTAGGAAAGTCTACAGCAGGCTGAGGCCTGTGGCTTTTGAGGAACAGTGCTAAAAGAGGTTGGGGTTGGTGTGTGAGTTCAGTAGGGTGGGGTCTCAGGGAATCACCAGGGTGGGGCAAGAGTGGTGTCAGCCAGGTTGATGGAGACTCAGATTTGGCGCCTGCCTGCACCTGCAGGCTAGGAGTTGGGGAGGGCTCAACAAAGGAACAATGGCATGTCTGTCCCAGAGGGAGCTGACCCTCCAGTCTTGCCCTAAAGCTGGACAATTCAGTTCCTTCCCGTATGTCTCTGGTACTTTCCAAGCTGCTGTCCCTTTGCTGGAGCTCAGGACAAGTGTTTGTGAGTAAGTGAGTCTGTGCTCCAGCCCTTTAAGAGGGCACCCGTGACTATACCAGCCCTCCACCTTACCTGGACAGTGTCCTCACTGATTTTCACTGCCAGCTGTTTTGGTGATTCCTCTTCCTGGAACTGGTGTTCTGGGCTGGGGAGTCTGGTGTGGGCCTGGAACCCCTTGCTCCTCAGTGGGGACCTCCACTACCAAGATATCCCTCCCAATTCTTAATTGCCATATGTGGGTGTGGGATCAGCTTGTTTTACATCTCTGCTCCTCTTTCCAATCTCAATGTGACTTATTGTTTATATCTTTTATTATAGGAGTTCTATTAAGCTAGTCTTCAGGTGATTCTCAAGTGTGGTTGGCCTGTAATTTGTTGTAATTTTGATGTGGTTGTGGGAGGAGGCAAGCACAGTGTTTACCTACTCTATCATTTTGACTGGAAGTACTTAAGAATTTTGACCTAGGGAGATGATCCTGGAATATCTGGTGGGTCTGATGTCATCACAAGGTTCCTTACAAGAGGGTCAGATGGAGGTGTGACAATGGAGACAGAGAGCTGAGGGAGAGACTGGAAGATGCTACCCTGTTTGCTGTAAAGATGGAGGAAGGACCATGATCCAAGGACTGCAGATGGCCTCTGGGAGCTGAAAAAGGCAAGGGATTCTGTTCTAGAGCCTCTGGAAGAAGCATTATTCTACTGATACCATCATTTTAGGACTTCTGGCCTTCAGAACTGTAAAAAGGTGAATTTTTGTTGTTTTAAGTCACCATGTTCACTGTAATTTGTTACAGCAGCAGTAGGAAATTAATCTAGGTACCAACAGAAGAATTTTTTAAAAATGTAAGTCCCAAACCTGATTTGTAGAAGAGATGGAAGAAGGGAAGAAGGGATGGTAACTGAAGCTCTTTTCTAACAGGGGATCAGACATAGATTACTTCACATTTCAACTATACTTATGGATGGAATCATTGGAAGGATTAAAACCCAGGAGTTTAAAAAGGCATCCCCTGGATAAGTGCTGGGAGAAGCTGGCAGAGCTGTCACCATACCACATTTGCTCTTTGGTACACATGGGTTGGTTATCATCTGACCTCCAGAAAATGCACTTTAAAACATGATCTTCACAAGTGCTCCAGATACGTGCACAGTGTGCTCTTGGGATGGGTCCACAGAAGCCTGGAGGCCATGGAACAAACAGCAGGCAAACCTGGGCTGCAGCCACCCACAGAGAGAACATCATGCCTGGGCCCCCAACAGCGGGAAGAAAGTCCAGTGGGGCAGGTGCAGGTATGTATATGGCAAGACAGAGATATCCGGACAGGCTGACACCCCTCCTCTTTCCCAGGGAGACTTTTGTCTCCACCCAGACCTGAGGGATCAGAGATGGTCCCGGCCCCAGCAACCTGCAGCCCTGGACTACCTGTGTACTCCTTGGATAACATTCTGGAATTATGCATGCATGTTTTATACACCTTCTGTATGCATTCTAGATCTCTGTGTATGCTGGGCCGAGCTCTGATCAGAGCAAGAGGCCAGGATACCCCCAGATGTGGTTTCTCAAGTGTTTCCCTCTCCTCAAAAGTCTCAGTTTCTTCATCTGTCAATAGAGGGCACGGGTTGACAAGGACACTTGGTGATACAAACTTTAGGTTCTTAGGGAGTCAAATGGAGATTATTCCTCTGTGGACCTCCCCAATGGACATTGAAGGACTTGGTTCTCACCTGGGTGTCTGATGTTGAGAGTTCTGTAAAGACACAGACAGAGGCTTTGCCACAGTTCCACTCTTTCTGGCTGTCTCATGAGTGGGACAAATGCCTCCCTGAGTTCTAGTTTACTCACTTGCCCAACGGGATGCTAATAATACCCCCTGGCCTTCGTTATAGGGCTGAGAGTCAAATGAAGTGATTGCAGTCCTTCCAGTGTACACTGGAGGTCTGTGTGAACAGAAGGGGCCAGGTGCCACCCATCCCCAACCAAGTTCGCAGGCTCACCTGTGGAGAGTCTGAAGTCATATCCCAGATTTCATCAGAGGCTCTTCTCCAAACTCCACTTCCAGCAGAGTTGGGAAAGACCAAGGAAAATGGCCCCAAAGAACATCTCTGGATTTCACCAAGATTGCTTGAGAGAAAGGGTCCAGCACCCACTAGGTGGCTTTGGAGGTCCAGGGAACTTCCCTCTAGGCATCTGCTGCAGGGTTCCAGTGCAATGCTGCACACAAATGTGTGTATGTGCCTATGTGTGTGTAGTACTTGTGGCATATGTGCATGGGTGTGCATATGCATGCATGCCTGTGTGTGTGTGCAGCCAGATGATCTCAAGCATGTGTGCACAGGCATACATGCTCATCTGTGTGTGGGCACCTAGGGCTGCACTGAGTAGCCTACAAGGTCTAACAATTAAGTTCATGAACTTGTTGCAACGATGTTGCTAACTTTTTTTGATATCAGAGGGATTATTCATTATGAATTTGTAACAACTGGACAAACAGCTAACCAAGTTTACTATTTGGAAGTGCTGAAAAGGCTACATGAAAAAGTTAGACAACCTGAACTTTTCACCAATAATTCATGGCTCTTGCATCATGACATTGCACCAGCTCACATGGCACTGTCTGTGCGGGAGTTTTGAGACAGTAAACAAATAATTGTATTGGAACACCCTCCGTACTCACCTGATCTGTCCCCCAATGACTTTTTTCTTTACTCAAAGATAAAGGAAATATTGAAAGGAAGATATTTTCATGACATTCAGGACATCAAGGATAATACAATGACAGCTCTGATGGCCATTCCAGAAAAAGGGTTCCAAAATTGCTTAGAAGGGTGGACTAGGTGCTGGCATGGGTGCATAGCTTCCCAAGGGGAGTACTTCGAAAGTAACCATAGTGATATTCAGCAATGAGGTGTGTGGCACTTTTTCTAGTATGAGTTCATGAACTTAATTGTCCGACCTCATGCATACAGGTACACGTAGTTGCATGGACATTCATGTTTATGTCTGTGTACATGGAGAGTGTATGACAGCTTTGCTGCTAATTTCACCTCATGGTTACATTTTCTTTGGCTTTCATGATTTAAAACAAAATCAGAACCACCATTTAAAAACCAGATTTCATGTAAAATGTAAAAACTTACATATTCAGCTTCTTTTGAAAAATGAGAAGGCAGTTCTTAGCCCTGTTCCTGAAGGGCACCCACCAACTATAGCCCATAGGCTCTGGCCCGCCGTACTCCTCTGGAGGCGTCATGTGAATTCCAGCTTGTCAGAAACCTCACGCTCCACTCATTTATGTTACCTCCCTCCTTAACCCCTATGGGAATTTGAATCCTTGGATAAAATCCCAACAATTTAGTAGCAAGCTTAACCTTATTCTACAGTGTGCCCATCCCAACCTGGTTAGGTTCCCCAACCCTGCCTCTATTCACCTTTAGCCACTTTGCCCACATTGTCACTCCATCCCTCTCCATGCTTCTTCTGATACTGTCTTCCTGGTCTGCTGTGCCCTTCTCACCCTCTGGCTTAGGTGAAGTCTGACTCTACCTTCAGTTCCACCTCTGAGAGGCCTTCCATGATCTCCCAACCACCAGTCACCCCTCCTCTGTGCTCCCTGGCTGGCTGTGTTTCATTGCTGATCCAACTGCTGGCAGGTGTGTAAAGAGGTTATTATCTAATGAATTGGGGCTAGAAGTCTTCCAAGGGAGAGAAATATCTTTGTTTGGTTAAGCCATGGTGTAAAAAGTGAGAGCATAATTGTGATCAGGACCCAAATAACTAAAATCAAATAAAGTACTCTTAAAACTCAACAATAAGAAAAAATTTAAAAAGCCTGATTAAAAAATGGGCCAAAGACCTGAACAGAGACCTCATCAAAGAAGATAGACAGATAGAGCAAATAAGCATATGAAAAGATGTTAACATCTTATGTCATCAGGGAAATAAGATTAAAACAACAATGAGATACCACAACCCACAAATTAGAATGCCCTAAATCCAGAACACTGACAACAGCAAATGCTGGAAAGGATATGGAGCAATAGGAACTTTCGTCCACTGCTGGTGGGAATGCAAAATGTTACAGCTACTTTGGAAGACAGTTTCTTACAAAACTAAACATATTGTTACCGTGCGATCCAACAATAGCACTCTTTGGTATTTCCCCAATGATTGAAAACTTATGTCCACTCAAAAACCCACACATGGATGTTGATAGCAGTCTTATTCATAATTCCCAAAACTTGGAAGCAATCAAGATGTCCTTCAGTAAATGAATGGTTAAACAAACTGGTAAATCCAGGCAATGGAATAGTAGTTTGCGCTAAAAAGAAATGAACTATTAAGTCATGAAAAGACATAGAAGAAAGTTAAATGCATATTACTAAGTGAAAGAAACCTGAAAAGGCTACAAACTGTATGATTTCAACTATATGGCATTCTGGAAAAAGCAGAACTATGGAGACAATGAACAGACCAGTGGTTACCAGGGGTTGGGAGGAGGAGGGATGAATAGGTAGAGCACAGAGGACTTTTTAGGGCAGTGAAACTAGTCTGTACAATAATACAATGGTGGATAAATGTCCTTATACATTTTTCAAAACCCAAAGAATGTACCACACAAAGAGTGAACCCTAATGTAAACTATGGCCTTTGGATGATGCTGACGTGTTGGTATAGGTTCATCAATTGTAACAAATGCAGCACTTTGGTGGGGGATGTTGATAACAGGAGAGGTTGTATGTGTGTGGGGGCAGGACATTTAGTGGAAATGGCTGTACTTTCTGCTCAATTTTGCTGTGAAGCTAAAGTTGCTCTAAAAATAAAGTTTATTAATTAAAAGACCATAAAACAACAACAACAAAAAATAAGTTAAGTCATGCCTTAAAAGGGAGTTACATTCAAAAAACCACTTCAGAAGGTGAAGTCCCAATTAGCCAAAATTGCTTTTGAAAGAGTTCTTTAATTATCCATAAAGCAGAGTGCACCATGTGTACTGGCCACATTAGACACTGAAATCCGGTCTCTCTGTATGCCCATCATAGACACAATTCCCTTCACACTGAGTCAGATCCCATTTGCATTTTTTTCTTTTTTTTCTTTTTTTAATTTATTGGGGTGACAATTGTTAGTAAAATTACATAGATTTCAGGTGTACAATTCTGTACCCATTTGCATTTAAATGCAACTAATCTTGTATGATAAACATGTCTTTCAACACTAGGATCACCATAAATGAGGGTGGAAATCATGCTGTAAGAACTGGTGTCAAGAGTGGGAAGAACACATCCAAGACACGTGAAAAGGAATAAAGGCAGGGGTTATCCCATACAATCTAAATTAGTATGTATTTTCTCTCTCAGAATCTCCCCAGCCCAGAGAATCTCCTATACATTTGGGTGACAGCAGGAAGAGAAATCCAAAGGGAGGAACTAGAGACGTAGAAGAAAGAGACTAAGTGATGGAACAATATTTCCAAGAAGGCAGAATTAGGAATACTGAGAGGATTTCTTCTCAAATAGGAGGGACCTGTCTTTCAGACAGTGGAGGAGGAGGATGGGTGCAGATGAAGACTGTGCACAAGTGGTAGTGGTAGGAAAGGGAGCTGAGTGTGTCCTTCCCTTGCTGTGACTGTCCCTCCCACCTCCATCCCACCCTCTACCCCCAAAATAAAGCCTCAGCTCTTAGGCTTTGCATGATGGGGATACTTCCAATGATGCTCTCACCACTCTACAACACACAATCTGGGCTTGGCCAGCTAGTCTGCTCCTCTCTTTTCAAGCCCATGTGTACAGGGCCTTTCCCACATTTGTGATTTTGTTCTGTTTCACCTATTTGGAATGCTCTTCACAAATGCTTTAGCCTGGCTTTCCCCCAAAACCTGGCCCCAAGACGAGGGTTTGAGTACAAGTCATTTATTTGGGAGCTGGTACCAGAAAACAATGGTAGGGGAGTGGGAAAAGATAGGGTGGCCTAACACGTGGGCAACCAGGGCTCCATCCAGCAGGGGGATCTTGGGAAGAGGGCATGGACATGCGTTGGTCTCATTCACAGAGGGCTGAAGACACTAGCTCTCCTCACTTGGTGAGGGTCACTTAGTAGGCATTCATCCTGTGGCACTTATTTTTTTTAAATAAAAATTTATTGGGGGTGACAATGGTCAACAAAAGTACACACATTTGAAGGAGTTATATGTTGGATTTACAATTATAAAATCAGATTGTGTATTTCATTATTAAATTCATATGCTCATAAAGCAAATGTGTCAAAATATTCCATCTAATACAAATATAAAGAGAAATAACATAGGCTATGTGTCAAAAGAAAAAAAATACATAGGTTTCAAGTGTACAATTCTATAATACATCATCTACATGTTGCATTATGTGTTCATCACCCAGACTCAGTTCTCCTTTCATCACCATATATTTTACCCCGTTTACCCTCTTGTACCATCCCCCTACCCCCTTACGCTCTGTAAACCACTAAACTGTTGTCTGTGTCTATGAGTTTTTGTTTCTTTACTTGTTTGTTTTGTTACTTTGTTGCTTTTAGTTTTATATCCCACATATGAGTGAAGTCATATGGTTCTCTACCTTTTCTGTCTCACTTATTTCACTTAGCATAATAATCTCAAGATCCATCCATGTTGTTGCAAATGGCAGTATTTCATCTCTTCTTATGGCCGAGTAGTATTCCTTTGTGTATATATACCACATCTTCTTTATCTAATCATCTTTCGAAGGACAGCAAATTTTGTGCACTGTAAATAATGCTGTCATGAACATCATAGTGCATATACCTTTACGGATAAATGTTTTCAGATTTTTGGGGTAGATCCCCAGGAGAGGGATTGCTGGGTCACATGGTAATTCTATTCGTAATTTTTTGAGGAACCTCCACACTGCCTTCCATAGGCACTGCACCAGTTTGCATTCCCACCAACAATGTATGAGGGTTCCTTTTTCTCCACAGCTTCTCCAACACGTTATTTGTCTTGTTGACGATAGCCATTCTAACTGGTGTGAGGTGATATCTCTTAGCGGTTTTGATTTTCTTTCCCTGATAACTAGTAAAGTTGAGCATTTTTTCATATATCTGTTGGTCATTTGTATGGCTTCTTGGGAGAAGTGTCTGTTCATGTCCTCTGCCCATTTTTTAATTGGATTTTTTGTCTTTTTGTTGTTGAGTTGTATGAGTTCCTTACATATTTTGCATATTAGCCCCTTATCAGAGGCGTTGTCCCATTCGGCTGGTTGCCTCTTTGTTTTGTCGATGGTTTCTTTTGCTGATCAGAAGCTTTTTAGTTTGCTATACTTCCATTCATTTATTTTAGCTTTTACTTCCCTTGCCTTTGGAATCAAATTCATAAAATCCTCTTTGAACTCAAGATCCATAAGTTTAGTACCTATGCTTTCTTCTGTGCAGTTTATTGTTTCAGGTCTTATGCTTAGGTGTTTGATCCATTTTGAGTTAATTTTGGTACATGGTGACAGATAGCAGTCCAGTTTCATTCTTTTGTACGTGGCTATCCAATTCTCACAGCACCATTTATTGAAGAGGCTGTCTTTTCTCCATTGCATGTTTTTTGCTTCTTTGTCAAAAATTATCTGTCCATATTTATGTGGATTTATTTCTGGGTTTTCAATTCTATTCCATTGATCTGTATGTCTGTTTTCCTGCAAATACCATGCTGTTTTGATTATTGTCACTCTGAAGATTATTGTACAAGCTGAAGTCGGGGGTGTGACACCTCCAGCCTTACTCATTTCTCTTAGGATTTCTTTGGCTATTTGAAGTATTTTTTGATTCCATACAAATCTGATGATATTTTTGTTCTATTTCTTTTAAAAAATGCCATGGGGATTGCATTAAGTCTGTATATTGCTTAGGTAATATGGCCATTTTAACAATGTTGATTCTTCCAATCCATGAACACAGAATGACACAGAATGTTTTTCCATTCCTTTGTGTCTTCCTCAATTTCTTTTTAAAATGTCTTACAGTTTTCAGTGTATAGGCCTTTTGCATCCTTTGTTTAGTCCTAGGTATTTTATTCTTTTTGCTGCAATTGCAAAAAGAATTGTGTTTTTTTTTTAAATTTCTTTTTCTGAAATTTCATTGTTAGTATATAGGAATGCAATGGATTTTGTACATTGATTTTGCAGCCAGCAAATTTACTGTATTTGTTTATTGTATCTAATAACTTTTTGGTGGAGTCTTCAGGGTTTTCTGTATAAAGAATCACGTCATCTGCAAAAAAAAGTGACAATTTAACTTGGTCATTTCCCTCTTATTACTGCTTTCACTGCATCCCAATAATTTTGATAAGATGTATTTTACTCTCATTTGTTTCTGTGTATCTTTTGAGCTCTCCCTTTGTTTCTTCTTTGACCCAGCCGTTCTTTAATAGCATGTTGTTTAATCTCCACATATTTGTGGTTTTTCCTGCTTTCTTTTTGCAGTTGATATCCTATTTCAAAGCCTTGTGATCAGAGAATATACTTGGCATGATTTCAGTCTTCTTAAACTTGCTGAGGCTAGTTTTATGTCCCAATATGTGGTCTATCCTTGAGAATATTCCATGCACAGTAGAAAAGAATGTATAGTTTGATGTTCTAGGATGAAGTGCTCTATAAATATCAACTATATCCATTTAGTCTAATGTGTCATTTAGGACTGACATTTCCTTACTTATTTTTCTGTTTGGATGATCTACCCATAGCTGTCAATGATGATTTAGGTCCCCTAGTATAATTGTGTTTTGGTCAATTTCTCCCTTTAGTTCTGTTAGTAGTCGCTTTGTATATTTTGGTGCTCCCTGATTGGAAGCATACATATTGATGTGTGTTATGTCTTCTTGATGTATTGTCCCCTTATCTTTATAAAATGTCCATCTTTGTGTCATGTTATCTTTTTTATCCTGAAGTCTGTTTCATCTGATTTAAGTATGGCTGCAGCTGATTTTCTCTGGATACCATTTGCTTGGAGTATCAATTTCCACCCTTTCACTTTGAGTCTATATTTGTCCTTATAGCTGAGATGCATCACTTTGAGGCAACACATGTTTGGGTTTTGTTTTTTGATCCAATCTGCTACTCTGTGCCTTTTTATTGGTGAGTTCAGTCCATTTATATTTAGGGTTATTATCGATATCTGAGGATTTCCTATTATTCTATTTTTTGTTTTCTGGTGGCTCAGTATCTCCATTGTTTCTTTGTCATTTTTTTGCTGTCTGTTATTTTAGTGTGGTGTTAGTCTATGATTTTTACCCCTGTTTCTTCTTTTTGTATGTTCTATATCTCCGTTCTCCGGATTTTTTTTTTTGAGTGGTTCCCATTAAGTTTATGTAAAAGAAAATTTCGCACATACTGTAGTCCTTTCTTTTCAGCATGCTTCTTATCTCCACTCCTCTTTGCAGATTCAGGCCTTTATTTTCTCCTCTTTTATGGTTTTGTTGTCACAAGTTATTCCCACTTATGCTGTGAGTTGATTTCTGAGTTGCATAGCAAGTTATCTTTTTCTTCTTTTTTTCCTTTTTTTTCAAGTTTTTTTTCTTCTTTACCCTTTATGTTATGTTTAAGTGTATAGTGCCCTATTTTGCATAGGGGTTGGCATTTCCTGCATCTGTCTGTCTGTTCATAATACTGCTCATTGTTTTGTATTCTTTTGATTTTTTGTTTCAGGTTGAATAGTCTCCTTCAGTATTTCCTGTAATGCAGGTCATGTGCTAGAAAATTCCCTCAGCTTCTGTATGTCTGGAAAGGTCTTTATTCCTCCTTCATATCTAAAGGATATCTTTGCTGGATAGATTATTCTTGGCTCATAATTTCTCTCTTCAATAGTTTGAATATTTGATTCCACTCTCTCCTGGCTTGTAGAGTTTCTGCTGAAAACTCTGATGATAATCTAATGGACTTTCCTTTGTAGGTTACCGTCTTCTTTTCCCTGATGCCTTGAGGATTCTTTCTTTGTTGTTAATTTTTTATAGTTTCAATACAATGTGCCTTAGAGAAGGAGGTTGTCATTGAGGTAATTAGGTGTTCTATTTGCTTCTTGGATTCGAGGGTCCAGTTCTTTCCACAAGTTTGGGAAGTTCTCATCGACTATTTGTTTGAATATACTCTCTATTCCCTTCTCCCTTTCTTCCCCTTCACGTATGCCCATTATTCCTATATTGCTCTTTCTGATGGAGTCAGAAAGTTCTTGTAGAGTTCTTTCATTTCTTTTAACTCTTAAGTCTCTTTCTTCCATCTGTGTCATTTCCAGATTTCTGTCTTCGATGTCACTGATTCTTTCCTCCATCTGGTCACCTCTACTACCTAAGCTGACTGTTTCATTCTTCATTTCTTTTCTTGAGTTCTTAATCTCCAGAAATTCTATTTGGTCCTTTTTAAAAATTTCAATCTCTTTGGCAAGATCTTCATGTTGTTCTTTGATTGTGTTTCTGAGTTCATTAAACTGCCTATCTGTTTTCTTGCATCTCGTTGAGTTTTTTCAGAGCTGCAATCTTGAATTCACTCTCATTTAAGGCACATATATCCATGTCTTCAAGTTCATTTTCTGGAAAGTTTTTATTTTTTTTTCTGAGCTGCCTTGTTACCTTGGTTATTCATGGCAATTAATGAATTATTATTTATCTTCTTGGGCATCTACAGGAGTAGGTTCTGCAGCAGGTTGATATGAGGTGGTCTTTCTTTTGCTTTCCAATAAGTGTTGCTGGAATGGTTTATTATCTCTCCTGCTGCAGCCTTTTATTTTCTCTCATGCTGTAGAATTTTATTTTCTTTTGCTCTCTTCTGGCTTTTCACATGACAGGGGGTTTCCTGAAAGGTGGGCTTCTCCTCTGTAAACAGATACCTGGGTCTCAGAGCACCACCTCCATGGGAGGATGTGGAGAGCAATGGAATTCTGAGCTTCTGAAATCCCAATGCTGCTCCTGCAGTCTGGTACAGAGCCTCTGTGTTTCAGTGTCTCTGGTTGCCCTAGCAGGGATCCATCTAGAAAGGTGGGGGTGGGGTGAGCTGTGAGAGGTGGCTGGTACATTTGTGACTTTGAGCAATGGTGACTACCAGCCTGCAACTGTCTTGCCCCTACAGTTCCTTCCCTTTTACTGGAATTAGTTGCACTGTGAGTCTGTGGCTGCGGGACCATCACTCCAGTTCTCCGGGCTGTAGATATTCTGTTCTTTAATCTGATACTGCTACGGATTCTTCTGGAGCTTGCTGGGGGAGTGGTGGTGGGGTGAGCTCTGGGAGGGTGGGGGATGGGGTGAAGGCAGCCAGGCTCCATGTTTTTGTTTTCTGTTTTCTGCGTGGCAGTGAAGGCTTAAACCACAGTTCTCACCCTTCTGTATTTGGTCTTTCCCCGAGGTCTCTGCCGCGAGCACTGGGTTCAGCTCTATTACATTCTGATCCCTCAGGCAGGACTGTGGGCCACAGTGGGTGCACCCGCAGCCTGAATTCTTCCCTCTCCCTGCAGTAGGCTCTGGACTGCAGTGAGCTCTGGAGTGCGTCATAAGGCCTGCATCTCTGCACTTACCCCTTCCCACCTCCCCTGCTCATCAGATTTGTCCACCTTCAGGTGATTCGATGCGTGGATCTCTCAGATGTGCTTGTGTGATGTGCAGGGACTCCTTTGTTGAATTGTAGCTGTTCAATTTCTTGTAACTTCCAGGGAAGATTTAAGGAAGCACTCCTCATGCCATTATTTCTGTGATGTCGCTCCCATCCTGTGGCACTTCTGCCTGCCCTGCCTGCCAGACCACGTGTGCTGCTGTGGCCTCTGAATGCCCACAGGCAGGGAGACACAGGGAGCCACTGGCAGGAAGGGGTTGTCTGAAGATGGCCTCTGGGTCATGCACAATAGTGCCTGCTTCACCATCCAAGGGTTAACTTGAAGAAAGGAGTAAAATGAGGATTCTTGTTAAATTCTTGTTGAATATCTATGATGTCTACATGCTTTATTAACTCCCTTAGTCTTCACAACAGTTTTATGAGGTAGGGATGACTATGATTATCCCATTTTATAGATGAGGAAATTGAGGCATAGGGAGGTTAAATGACTTGCCCAGTGTCACCATTTCAGTCATTTATTATTGCATAACAAACGACTCTAAAACTTGGTAGCTTGAAACCTTTAATTACCTCTTTGACTGTGCATTGACAGGGCTGGGTGGGTGGACATCCTGCTGTCTCTCTTTGACTTATTGACATCGTGGGCTGCATCCCAAGGGTGAAAATGGCAGCTGCTGGGCCCTCTTCAGGCTTTGGTTGGAATTGGTGCTGTACCATTTCCATCCTTCTATTGGTGAAAACCAGTGGGCAGCCCAGAGTCAAAGTGTAACTACTGGAGGGTGGGGCTCATTGAGGGTCATTTTGGGAAATAAATCACTACAGTCATACAGCTAGTGAGAGATAGCCTCAAGATTCTAACCATGGATCCTGGCTCTGGAGCCCATGCTCAGGGCATTTTGCTTATGGCTTCACTGCCCACAGAGTCACCATGAAAATACTGTAGACTGTGGAGGGCAACCTGTGTGATGTGTGGGAAGGGTGTGATTGTTTTCACACATGCCTCCAGGGAAAACTCCTGGAATGGGTCAGATGATGGCCCCCCCAAAAGATATGTCCATGACCTAACCCCCAGAACCTGGGAATGTAACTTTACCTGGAAGATGTAATTAACAAGGGTCTTGAGATGAGATCAGCCTGGATTATTCAGGTGGGCCCTAAATCCAATGACAGGTGACCTTTCAAAACAGAAGAGGAGGAGACACAGAGAAGAGAAGATGGCTACACATTGGGGTGATATGGCCCTGAAGAACACCTGAAGCCTGGAAGAAGCAGGAAGGACCCTCCCACCTCAATCTCAAACTTCTGCTTCAAGAACTGTGAGAGGATACGTTTCTGTTGTTGTAAGCCACCCAGTTTTGGGTACAGCCCTAGGAAGTGGCTACGCCCCCATACCCCATCCAGGTCAAAGTGAATTGATTTGCTTAACTTGTGAATGTCTTAGGCCTCCCAAGTCTTTCCAGTGCCTTCTGTGGAGGCTCCTCTAGTCCTGCTGCGGTGAAACTCAGCCTCTTCTTGACCCCAGGCATTCCTGACTTCATATCTGTAAGTAGGGTGCTGAGGCAAGGGAATGGTATGGGCAGCCTCCTGCCTTCACCCCACTTTGCTCCCCTTCTCCCACTTTTTATATTCTGCTGGAGTCTGACTTTTCCTATAAAGGGCCAGACAGCGAATATATTAAAGCTTTATGGGCTTCATCTACATATGGTCTCTGCTACAATTCTTCTCCTCCTTCTCTTCTTTCCTCCACCCCTCCTCCTCCTTTCACATCCTTTAAAAATATGAAATCATTCTTAGCCTGCACACAAATAGGTGCTGGCTGGCTTTGGTCCTTGAGTCCCTAATCTAGAATTTAAAAAACATTTTCCTCTCTTATGTAGTGTTCCTTCCCACTTACTAGAGATCTGGAATCAGTTGATGGCCTATCTTCAGGGCTGTCCCATGTTGCCACTCCTTTTTTCCAGATAAGAGTGTTTCCCTTTCTGAGATGATGACATCTTCTCCACCTCATAAAATCATGGCTTTTTATTCAGAATTGACACAGCCCAGGGAGGTATGGGCAAAAGAATGTCAAAGGATATCTCACAGAACCCCCTTTCGTGAAATGATTTGGGGTCAGACAGGCCCTGTCTTTCAGGGGGTATGGGAGGCATGGTGGGTGGGGTATGAGGACATGGTGGGTGTGGGCTACAGGGAGGCCATGAAGGGGTCAAGAAGGGGGTACCCAACTCATCTCCAGGCCCCTTCCTAGAGCTTTGCCCCTGGCTCTGGCCCAGATGAAAATCAGTATTTGTTGCTGAGCTGGGCCGTGATACAACCAGCTATGAAATAAATGGATCTGGGCCCCTGAGGGTGACTTTAGGAAATGTAAACCTCAGCTCTCAGGTGGCTAGGAGTAGGCAATTGGAGCTCAGAGTTGGAAGGAGGCAGGAAGTCTCTGTTGAATGGAAAGAATGCATGTGGTAGCTCTGAGCCTAAGGACACCACAATGCCACAGTGAATGTCACTCTGGATGATATTCTATTCTCCCCATGTGGTCAGTGAAGCTTTGTCAAGTACCTGGGGCTGGACTTAGCTGTGCTGGGGAGTTCAGAAGAAAACACTTGTGGGATATTTGTAATGATGGTGGCAGCTCTTTCCACCCTTTGTGCATGGACCTTAATGATGTGGCTGCCATGCCTCCAATCAAAGGGGGTCTTTTTCCCCATCCTTTGAATCAGGCTGTGGTGGGACTGATGTATGATTTCTGAGCCTGGGCCTTAAGAAGCCTTGCAGCTTGTTTCCACCCTCTTGGGAGACCAAGACCTCCTTGAGAGGAAGCCTGGGTAGGCCTCCCTAAGGATGAGAGTCCCTAAGGGTTAGTGTCACACATGGGAGTGATGCTGCCTGACACCAGGGGTCAGCAAGCATATCTATAAAGGGTAAGATGGCAAGTATTTTAGGCTTTGAGGGCCATATGCAGTTTCTGTCCAACTGCGTGAAAGCAGCCATGAACAATATGTAAAGAAATGTGCCTGCTGAGAGCCTTAATTGAGATCACAAATACAGAAACAGAGGGTTGCTAGAGGGGCGGGGGGGTGGGGATAAGGGGAAGGTGAGAGGTTTTGGGAACGTACAGAGGGATAGTGGATGGGGGGAGGGGGGTTCACACAGTGTGAGGGATATAAATGATAAACGTCTAAGTTTTGCTTTGTCTTGTGCACCTGAAACTAATTAATTAAAAATAAATAAATAAATAAATAAATAAAAATAAATAAAATAAAATAAAATTAAAAAAAAGAAAGAGAGGGACCCTGCCAATGAAATCAATCTATGAAAGTGCTAGACTCAGGTTCTTAGACTAGCAGCTCCTGTGAGCTCTGACAGGCACAGGCATCTATAACATGCGTGTCTGACAGTAGATGCTACAACAAGAAATAGGGTGGGAGGGATTGCAGAACTGGGGACTGCCTGTGGGGTCCAAACTAGCCAGTGACTGGAGAGCCACCATCCGTTCCTCAGGAAGGGCTGGAATATAGCATACGTATAAATCGCGGATCCAACGGGGTAGGGCGTAGGGTGGGGGGTGGTTGACCCAACTATTTACTGCTGATAGGGAACTGGTTGGACCAGCTGAGGCCCCACATTAAGCAAGCTAATAAGAAAGGGAAATGGGGCTTTGCCATTTTCCTGGCTTACTCAAGACTCCTTAGTAAACAGGAAGGGGGCTCAACAAACACTGAGCTGAGCAGGTTCAGGCTGGGGTGCGGGGGTTCTATACTCATCTCCACATTCCTACCTTGTCCACTGTCCTTGGACCTGGCTGACCTTCACAGAGGTTAGTGAAAGTCAGGAGAAGTAAAGTTCTGAGCCCTGGGAGAGAAAAGCATCAGCATATAGAAGGTTCTCTCCCCTTGAAGGAAGCTTGGGAGTATGGTTCCAGAGGAGGGGTGGGAATACATGCTGTGGCCTGGAGCATGACCGAAGGCAAGAGAAGGCTGTGCTGTTCCAGCTCAGGCCTAGGGTTCTTTCCCCTGTTCTGAGTTGGGTTGATGGGAATGGATAGAGAGCTCAGGAAGGGATAGCCGTGACTTTACAAGGTGGGAGATATGCGTGGGAACCGTGGGCTGGCAGAGCTCCGGAGCCCAGATGAAGTGCCTTCCATGACTTTCCCAGGGTCTAACTTACATCTGCTTATACATGGTGGAGCTTATACATCCCTCCAGGGGGAAGACCCTTGGCTTGGGAAGAGGACGAGGAGGAGAGAGCATACCAAAGGCCCTTTGGCTTGGGCTCAAACTTCTGAAATCTGCTGTGGGTGAGATTCTGGAGCAGCTACAATGGCTGGAAGTGGCAGACATGCATAGCAGGGACCTTGAAGATGTGGACCAGGTGAGCTGTTGTGAGGCTCATGACACAGTGTGGCACAGAGCCAGGGGAAGACCATCATCCTCTGCCTTAACCCAGGACTCAGCGCTGCCCTGGCACCATGAGGGTGGCCATTAGAGAATGTGGACACACCTAGCAGAAACTGGCCTCCTATTGTGGGTGGAGGTGGCAGTAGACAGGGGGAGCCTGAGCAAGTGCAGGAGAGCAGGGTGAAAACTGCATGAGGCCTTGCCCACAGAAGGAGAGTGACTGTGTGGGAGGCTCCTGGCATGGGCTAATTGTGCCCCCATCCCATTCATGTGTTGAAGTCCTAATCCCAGTACCTCAGGTATGATTGTATTTGGAGATAGGGCCTTTAGAGAGGCAATTAAGTTAAAATGAAGTCACTAGGGTGGGCCCTAACCCAATAGGACTGGTGTCCTTATAAGAAGAGATTAGGACACAGATAGGTACAGAGGGAGGACATGTGAGGACACAGAGAAAAGAGGGCTGTCTGCAAACCAAGGAGAGAAGCAACCAACAATGATGGTACCTTCCAACCTCCAGAACTATGAGAAATAAATGTCTGTTATTTAACCCAGTCTGTGGTATTTGTTATAGAGCCTACACTGACTGATACAATCCTTGTGAGAACTCCTTGAGCTTGGTAGGTCACTAGGGAGGAGCTGTGGTAGCACCTCCCAAGCTCTCAGACGCCAGGGTTACTCTCGTTCAGTAGCCGGTGTGAAACAACCCCTAAGTTTGTAGTTAAGGGCAGAGCCTGCAGGCCTGGGGCAGGAGGCTTCTCTGGAACATGAGTCCCAGAACTCACATGTGTATATTTTATACTCTGGTTGTAATCCAATATTACATTATTTTGTCGCTCAAATTTTTCCAGTTTTTGCCATTGGGAGCTCCTTCAGTTGGCTCCTGGGTCCCTGTAGTATGCCCTCATCATTGTGGCTTTGTTTTTGAGCACTTCCTTACTTTCTGGCACCATAAGAGGTCCCATGGTCATTCCCATACATTCCCTGCCCCAACTCTGGAATAAGCCATTTTCCCAGGGAGCCCTGTTCCTTCTGTTGGAGAAACCAAGGTAGGGTGTTGGCTGTGCTAGGAGAGTGCCGTTGCTTCTGGACCCTTCCAACTAGCAGAACAAAGAAATATATATGTGTCTATTAACCTGGGCATATAGATATATCTATAAGTATTTCTACAGATGTGGCCATCTGTATATTAAGCTAAACATGACCTCATCCTGATGTCTCCAACTCTAATCCACTAGACATGGATCATTCTAGCCTTCTCCCCTGGCTTGTCTGTAAACTCTTATGTCAACAGTTAGAAACCTGGCTCTCACTGCCTGCTATCTATTTACTTAGTTAACTGTATAGTTCCAGGTACATGTACAGGGGCGTTAGACTTGTTCACCCATAGCAAACAATGTCACCAACTGACGACTGTGCTAATGTGCTCTCTTGCCATTATTCTGAGTCTCCACTTATTTCCAAAGTTATTTAGGCCAGAACCATTTCCCTCATTCCCTTCATTGAGGTTCTTATATATTTTTATTATAGATTATTTAATTATTCCATTAATTTCTGATAGCACTCTTTCCTCCCAAGTTTATTCCTTTTTAAAAAAATTTCAATTACAGTTGACATTCAATATTATTTTATATTCGTTTCAGGTGTATAGCATAATGGTTAGACATTTATCTAACTTATTAAGTGATTCCCACCATAAGTCTAGTACCCACTTGGCCCCATACATAGTTATTACAATATTATTGACTATATTCTCTGTGCTATACTTTACATCCCTGCAGTCACTACTAATTTTGTAACTACTAATTTGTACTTCTTAATCCCTTTGCCTTTTTCACCCAACCCCCAACACCCATCCCATCTGGCAACTATCAGTTTATTTTCTGTATCTATAAGTCTGTTTCTGTTTTGTTTATTTTCTTCTTTAGAGTCCACATGTAAATGAAATCATATGGTATTTGTCTTTCTCTGTCAGACTTATTTCACTTAGCATAATACCCTCTAGGTCCATCCATGTTGTTTGCAGATGGCAAGATTTCATTCTTCCTATGGCTGAGTAACATTCCATTGTATATGTGTGCCACCTCTTCTTTATCTAATCGGCTATTGATAGGCACTTAACTGCTTCCATATCCTGACTATTGTAAATAAATGCTGCAATGAATATAGGAGTGTATATATCTTTTAGAATTGGTGTTTTGGACTTCTTTGGACAAGTACCCATGGTAGACTTCTTGGGTCATAAGGTAGTTCTAGTTCTGTTTTTAATTTTTTGAGGAACCGCCAAACTGTTTTCCATAGTGGCTGCACTAATTTGCAATCTCACCAACAGTGTATGAGGGTTCCTTCTTCTCCACATCCTCGCCAACAATTGTTGTTTATTGGTTTATTGATGATAGCCATTCTGACAGGTGTGAGGTGATATCTCATTGTGTTTTTAATTTGCATTTTTCTGATGATTAGTGATGTTGAGCATCTTTTCATTTGTTTATTGGCTATCTGTTATGTCCTCTTTGGAGAAATGTCTATTCAGGTCTTCTGCCCATTTTTTTTTTTTTTTTTTTTTTTTAATTAAATTTATTGGGGTGACAATTGTTAGTAAAATTACATAGATTTCAGGTGTACAATTCTGTATTACATCATCTATAAATCCCATTGTGTGTTCATCACCCAGAGTCAGTTCTCCTTCCATCACCATATATTCGATCCCCCTTACCCTCACCTCCCACCCCCCACCCCCCGCCCCCCTTACCCTCTGGCAACCACTAAACTATTGTCTGTGTCTATGAGTTTCTGTTTCTCATTTGTTTGTCTTGTTCTTTTGTTGTTTTTGGTTTATATACCACATATCAGTGAAATCGCATGGTTCTCTGCTTTTTCTGTCTGACTTGTTTCGCTCAGCATTACTCTCTCAAGATCCATCCATGTTGTCACAAATGTTCCTATATCATCTTTTCTTACTGCCGAATAGTATTCCATTGTGTATATATACCACAACTTCTTTATCCATTCATCTATCAAAGGACATTTTGGTTGTTTCCATGTCTTGGCCACCATAAATAAAACAGCAATGAACATTGGAGCACACGTGTCTTTATGGATAAATGTTTTCAGATTTTTTGGGTAGATACCCATGACAGAGATTGCTGGGTCATATGGTAATTCTATTCGTAATTTTTTGAGGAACCTCCACACTGCCTTCCATAGCGGCTACACCAGTCTGCGTTCTCACCAAGGGTTCCTTTTTCTCCACAGCCTCTCCAATACTTGTTACTGTTTGTTTTATTGATGATAGCCATTCTGACTGGGGTGAGGTGATATCTCATTGTGGTTTTTATTTGCATTTCTCTGATGATGAGTGATGTTGAGCATTTTTTCCTATGTCTATTTGCCATTTATTTGTCCTTTTTGGAGAAATGTCTCTTCAGGTCCTCTGCCCATTTTTCAATTGGGTTGTTTGTTTTTTTGTTGTTGAGTTTCATGAGTTCCTTGTATATTTTGGATATCAGCCCCTTATTGGAGGCACTATTTGCAAAAATCTTCTCCCATTCAGTTGGTTGCCTCTTTATTTTGTTGATGGTTTCTTTTGCTGTGCAGAAACTTTTAAGTTTGATATAGTCCCATTCGTTTATTTTAGCTTTTACTTCCCTTGCCTTTGGAGTCAAATTCATAAAATGCTCTTTGAACCCAAGGTCCATAAGTTTAGTACCTATGTTTTCTTCTATGCTGTTTATTGTGTCAGGTCTTCTGCTTAAGTCTTTGATCCATTCTGAGTTAATTTTGGTACATGGTGACAGATAGCAGCCCAGTTTCATTCTTTTGCACATGGTTTTCCAATTCTCCCACCACCATTTATTGAAGAGGCTGTCTTTTCTCCATTGCATGTTTTTTGCTTCTTTGTCAAAAATTATCTGTCCATATTTATGTGGTTTTATTTCTGGGTTCTCAATTCTATTCCCTTGGTCTATGTGCCTATTTTTCTGCCAATACCATGCTGTTTTGATTAGTGTTTCCCTGGAGTACAGACTGAAGTTGGGGAGTGTGATACCCAGCATTGTTCTTTTTTCTTAGAATTGCTTTGGCTATTTGGGGTCTTTTGTGGTTTCAAACAAATCTGATGATTTTTTTGTTCTGCTTCTTTAAAAAATGCCATTGGAGTTTTTAATGGGGATTACATTAAATCTGTATATTGCTTTGCGTAATACGGCCATTTTAACCATGTTGATTCTTCCAATCCATGAGCATGGAATGTCTTTCCATTTCTTTTTGTCTTCTGCAATTTCTTTTAAAAATGTCTTATAGTTTCAGCATACAGGTTTTTCACATCCTTGGTTAAGTTTATTCCTAGGTATTTTATTCTTTTTGCTGCAATTGCAAAAGGAATTTTTTAAAATTTCTTTTTCTGAGATTTCATTGGTAGTATATAGAAATGCAATGGACTTTTGTATGTTGATTTTGTAACCGGCAACTTTACTGTATCGTTGATTGCTTCTAAGAGCTTTTTGGTGGAGTCTTTAGGGTTTTCTATATATAGCATCATGTCATCTGCAAAGAGTGACAATTTGACTTCTTCATTGCCAATTTGGATGTGTTTTATCTCTTTCTCTTGCTTGATTGCTCTGGCGAGGACTTCCAACCCTATTAACATAGAATTTTGTAGGGAACACAAACATTCAGTTTATAACACTCTCAGAGCTTCAGAACACTGGGCTTCACGTAGGTTGTGTGTGTCTATGTGTGTGTGCACAAGTATACATGTGTTTTTTAACATATGCATGTGTATGTTTGCAAATGTGCATGTGTATTTGTGTGTGCATGTGTATATGTATATGTATGTGTGTTTGTGTGTACCTGCACTGTGTGCTTGGTGTTTATGTACATATGCGTGTGTATTTGTGTGCACATGAATACATGTGTATATGTATGCCTGTGTGTGTGTGTTTGTGTGTAAAAGAAAATGACTATTTAATGCCAAAATGAGAGGCCAGGTTGCTGTGAGATTTTAGATACAGGGGAGCTTTCTGAGGACTTTGGACTTCAGCAGGGTATGGAGTGAGGTTCAACCAGTCAACATCCGGGTTACACATTTATTTTCGTGGAGTAAATATTTTGGGGGTTGGGAAAAGCTGCCACAATGTGGCTTTTCTCAGTGTGACTCCTAAGCAACATTCATCAGGATTTCTATTCATAGGCTTTCAAGGGGAGTAAGGATTACAGAACTGTTGTTAGTCTTTTGAAAGAAAGTGCAGCAGTGAGAGGTTGGAAAACACCTCTGAGTCTCTTTGATGCCCAAAATAATCAGCCTCCCAAGGCTTTTGACTCACAAAGTACAAAACATGAGAAGAAAATTTCTTCTGAAACTGAATGAATACCTGATACCTCGTGTGCATGAGAGTTTAATGAAAAAATAGAGTTAGGGCTATATCTTACACAGCAGTTAGCATCTAAATCAGTAAATGGAGAAATAAAAAAAGTATATATAGTCAAAGTTATCCACAAAAATCTCTTCAGCCACTCATAAAGTACAAATAGCTTTATTTCTCCATGCAGATCTCATCAATAACTCCTTTGCACACTCAAGTTTGAGAATCACAAAGATAGTCTAAGAGACACATTTCCCCCCACTTTTTTTTCTTTTCTTCCTAACCTCCCAGGAAGAAAGTGTCTACATTCAGCTATGTGGGTTTTCAAATCGTTGTCTTTTTAGATGACTGTAATCCCTGTCTTGTGGGGCAGAGAGTGTTGAGTTGCCCAATCCAATAACCATACCCAAACACTTTCTCACTTGCTTGCTTCCCATGAAAGAGACTAGTAAAGCAGACGGTCACTTTCCCAGCCTTCCTTGCAGTAAGTGTGGCCGTGTAGTGTGGTCCTGAGTCATGAAGTGTGAAAGGGGCTCTGAGAAGGCCTTTTCTTTCTTGATAAAATAGACAGATGCCATATAAGAATAGTGGGAACAGTTCTCTTCTTTTTTTAATTAAAGTTTACTGGGGTGACAATGGTTAGTAAAGTTACATAGGTTTCAGGTGTACAATTCTGTAATACATCATCCATATTTCCCATCATTTGCTCTTTTCTTCCTTTTTTTGTCTTGAATACAGATGTGATGCCTGGATCTGTGACAGCTAACTTGCAACCCTGAGGAGCCAAGTATGAAAACGAAAAGTCAACATGCTAAGGAGGGCAAAGCATAATTATGAAAAGAGTTGGGTTCTTGATAGTATTTCTGCATCATGGACCAACTCTGAAATTCATCTGTCCTTATAATTCTTGTGGGTTTTTTTGTATTTGTTAGAAGGTTCAGATGTGAATAACAAAGAACCCAAATTAAGCATGTTGAACAAAAATAAAATTTTAGTTTTATTAAAATTTAAAAATACATAAAATAAATGCACTCTCCCTCCCCCCCAAAAAAATTCCAGAAAATAATAAGTGTTGGTGAGGATGTGGAAGAATTGGAACTCTTGTGCATTGCCAGTGGGAATGTAAAATAGTGAAGCTCCTATGGAAAACAGTGTGATGAATTCTCAAAAAATTAAAATAGAATTACCATATGATCCAGCAATTCTAGTTCATGGTATATACCCAAAAGAAGTGAAACAGAGACTAGCACAGATATTTGTATATCCATGTTCATAACAGCTTTATTCACAATAGCCAAAAGGTGGAAGCAACCAAGTGTCCATCAATGGATGAACAGATAAACAAAATGTGGTATATACATTTAATGAATATTATTCAGTCTTAAAAAGAAGAAAATTTTGACACAAGCTACAGCATGAATAAACCTTGAAAACATATCCTAAGTGAAATAAGCCAGTCACAAAAGGACAAGTATTATATGATTCCAGTTATATAAAGGTCCTATAGCAGTCAAATCCATAAAGACAGAAAGTAGAATGGTGTTTGCCTCAGGTTAGGGGAATGGAGAGTTGTTTAATGGCTACAAAGTTTCAGTTTGGGAAGATAAAAAAAGTTCTGGAGATGGACATTGATGATGGTTGCACAACGTTATGAATGTATTTAATGCCACAGAATTGTTCAACTAAAAATAGTTAAAATGGTTAAAAAAATGTTGATACATTTATTAAAATAAAAATACGCGTCTGGAAACATAGCTGCACAGATTTCTGGGATCAGGTTCAACATGTGACTTTCTTATTGTCTAAGATGGGTGTTTCAGCTCCAGCAATCACACTTGGTTCCAGCCAGTAAGACAGAGAAAAAGAGAAGAGATGAGCAGGTCTTCTCCCTGCAGCAAAACTTCCTGGAAGTTGCAAACACTATTTCTATTTACAGTAAATTTGACAGAACTTAGTCACATGACCACACCTAGTACCTGGTGGACTGAGAAATATAATATGTCCAACTTACATTTATGAGTTCTATATTGAGAAGGGAAAAGAGAAAGGAGATATTGGTGAATGACTAACAGAGTCTACCTCATGGGTAAACAGTAAATGATTTAGGCATAATCACATTTTCTGCTATTTGCAGCCACTAGTATTCTTAGCTCATACTCAATGAATGGAAGGGCAAAAATTTCAAAAGCATTTCTCAGACTTTCTTTCCAACCAAAATGGAGTAACAGGTACTTAATTTGCCCTCCTGCATGAATAATTACAAACATACAAAAAATATGAGAAACAATTGTATTCAAGACACTGGATATGAAGTCGTAAAGCACAGCAATCCCTGAAAAGTGGGTAACAAATGAAGTAAGACCAGCTTATTGCCTTGAGAGAGTTTCCAGGCAGAGATGCTGGGAAGAGGAACTCAGATAGAATGCTACGCAGAAGAGAACCCCGAAGATTGGTAGAGAGTCTCTCCAGTCCTCAACAGTAAAGTGGTCAGTGCCAGCAGGTGAGGAAACTAAGGCTGGGGGGAGAACCAAAAGAAAAGATTAAAGGGAACAGTGCCTGGTACTCATAAATGTCTGGAATTAGTGCCTATTCCCACAAGTCAGACTGGAAAACCTGTAATTCACAAAGCATTAGATACTGTACTCAGAATGGTCTTGCTTCAATAAATTAAATGATGCTCTGGCTCCACTTAACAAATCTGAAAGACAGTACATGAGATGATCAAACTGTTTCCAGGTACATTAATTCAGTAACAGAACTACATTTACAAATATTTTTAGAATGCAATGATATCCAGCATTAACATGGAAAAATTCACAATGTCTGGTACCCAAACAAAATGATCATCAGGCATGCAAAGAAAAAAAAAAAAAACCCAAACAAAAAATCCTCTACCCATAACCCTTAATAAAGAAAAATCAGCCAATCAAACTAATCCAGAACTGACACAGATGTTAGAATGATCAGACCAGAGCCTTACAACAATTATATAGTTGACCCTTGAATAACACAGGTTTGAACTGTGTGGATCCATTTATATTCAAATTTTGAAAATACATATGTTGGAAATTTTTTTGGAAATTTGTGACAACTTGAAAAACCTTGCAGATAAACTTCGCAGTGTAAAAATATCAAAAAAGGAAGAAAGAGAGAGAGAGAGAGAGAGATAAAGAAAGAAAAAGAAAGAGGAAGAAAAAGTTAGGTAGCTCATGAATGCTTAAAATATATGTAGATACTAATCTATTTTATCATTTGCTACCCTAAATATACACAATTGTCTCTAATTTAGCCTTTAGATCAAGGGCTCATAAGGACCCCTAAGGCTCATTACACATGGTACTCTATGGAAAGGGTTGCAACACTATGGAAGAGACCTTGATAGAGAGAACATAATGAAATTCTGGAAGGATTACACCACTGAAGATACCATTGTTGTTATAGAAAAATCTGTGAAAGTCATCAAGTCTGAAACAATAAATTCCTGCTGGAGAAAACTGCATCCAGATGTTGTACGTGGCCTCATAGTATTTACAACAGATCCAAACTCTTTCAATCATGAAAGAGATTGTGGATATGGGGGAAAAAATGGGGAAGGGTTTCAAGATATGGATCTTGGAGAAATTCAAGGAGTAAGAGACACCACATCAGAGAAATTAACAGAAGACAACTTGATGGAGATAAATGCTTTCAAACCAGTGCCAGATGATGAGGAAGAAGATGTGGAAGAAGAAGCAGTGCCGGAAAATACATTGACATTAGATATTTGGCAGAAGGGTTCTGACTATTCAAACTCCTTTTGACTTCTTTAGTGACATGGACCCTTTTATGCTATGGGCACTGAAACTGAACCAAATGGTGGAAGAAGGATTGGTACTGTACAGAAACATTTTTAGAGAAATGAAAAAGGAAACAAGTCAGACGGAAATTATGATGTATTTCCATTAAGCTACACTGAGGATCTGCCTCTCCTGCCTCCCCTTCCACCTCTTCCATCTCTGCCACCCTTGAGACAGCAAGACCAACCCCTCCTCTTCTTCCTTCCCCCAGCCTATTCAGTGCGAAGACTATGATGAAGACATTTAAGATGATCCACTTAATGAATAGCAAATAACAATCCCATGCCATACAGTTAATAAACTTATCTGTTGTGTATGTGTGTGAGTGTCTTCATGTGAACATCTAATAATTGTACAGAAAGAAATGTATGAGACATTTTTGTGTCATCATCACTATCACCGCCTAAAGATTCATCATGTAAATCATTGTGTGTAAAGACTAGTATGGAAGTGGATAGTCTATCCTTACACAGGCATAAAGTGAATGATATTTCATATAAAGTTAATAAAGTATTTTCTTACTGTTTCATAATCTTATTTTCAAAGAATTATATTACTGTATATAGTACGTCTCTCTCTCACTGGAGAGAGAAACTGCATTTCGAGCTATCATCACAGGTAAGTCGTTTTAAACAATGTAGCAATGTTTCCAATACTGTATTTTGAATATGACTATAATACTGTGTGCCCTAGGAATTTCATAATGATTTATTTACTAGCATATAGGCTAGGCTACCGTGAAGCAATCATACCAATTATACTAGCTATTATAAAGCAATCATATTGCTTCTTCTTCATTATCAATGTATACCTGTAAAGAAATATAAATTTCTTTTTCACATTATCTTTTAATTTATTATGTCTAATGTTAGTGATGCATATAATATCTAGAGTGTTTTGTATCATATAAGACAATATTGATGTAAGTACTGACAAACAGATGATTCATCTTGTAAACAGATGAATTTATAGTATCAATAAATACAGTACAGAACTGTAAATGTATTTTCTCTTGTAATTTTCTTAATAACATTTTCTTTTCTCTAGCTTACTTTATTGTAAGAATACAGTATATAATACATAAAACATACAAAATGTGTCTTAATTACTTATGTTATTGGTAAGGCTACCAGTCAACAGTAGCCTATTAATAGTTAAGTTTGGGGGAAGTCAAAAGTTGTATATGGATATTCAGCAGCATGGGGGCTCAGCACCTCTAACCGCCACATTGTTCAAGGGTCAAATGTATCCTATGTGCTTAAAAGTTGAAGTAGAGACCCAAATCAAACTTTTATTGGTGAAAACTACAATATCTGAGATGAAAAATATAACTAATGACAGATTATATACATTGCAGAAAAATAGATTAGTGAACTTGAAGACAAAACAATAAAAATCATGTAAAATGAAACACAGAGATAAAAATAAACAAACTAAATGAACAGTGAGTGTATCAGTTAGCTATGAGAAAACTTCAAATGGCCTAATTAATGTGTAATTAAGTTTCCCAAATGGGAGGAAGGTCAGTAAAGAAAAGATAGCTGAAAAAATAATGACTGAAAAACTTCATAAAACTGCACATGCAAGAATATCAACAAACCCCAAGCACAAGGTAGATGAAGAACATGACACCAAGGAACATCATAATCAAATTGCTTAAAACCAGTTATAAAAAAATCTTAAAAGGAGCCAGAGAAAAACAATACATGTTCACACAGAGGAACAAAGATAAGGATAACCATATTTTTTTGTTGGGAACAATGTAGTTGAGAAGACAGTGGAACAACATCTTCCAAACATTGGAGGGAGGGGAAGACTGTCACAGTAGAACTCAATAAAAACAAAAATGAAGAAAATTTTAAACATACAAAAGCTGAGAGAATCAATCACCAATGGGACCATACTATTATACAAAGGAACGAACAGCATTGGAAATTCCAACTACATGGGTAGAATATATCAGATGTTTTTCTTATTATTTAAATTTCCTCAAAAGCTAATTGATGCTTTTAACAAAAGTAATAGCAATAATTTGGGGGTTTATAACATAAATATAGGTAAAATGTAGGAGAACAAAAGCATAAAACTTAGCAGGGGAGAAATGAAAGTAAATTATTATGAAATTCTTACAATATAACTGAAGTGACATAATATCATTTGAAATAAACTAAGTGATGTGTACTACATATCCTAAAGCCACCACTAAAAAGCAAAATAAAGAGTTACAGCTAGTAATCCAACAAAAGAGATAAAGTGAAATAATAAAAAATACTGAATTCTAGAAAAATAAACATGAAACAAATAGAAAACAAGTATCAAAGGGAACATATCATATTAATAAATACATTCAATACAAATGGTCCTCACATGGCAATTAAAAGATGGAGGTTTCCATGTTGGATAACAAAGCAAGAATCAATTATATGCTACCTACAAGAAATCTATTTCAAAAATATAGTCACAAATAGGTAACAATCAAAAGGATGGGAAAAGATATACCTACCATGTTAACACAAAACAAAAGAAATATGAATTAGCTGTATTAATGTAAGACAAAATAGATTTTAGAACAATGAATATTACCAGAATAAAAAACATCACTTCATAACGATAGAGTCAGTTCATCAAGAACAAATGACCTTAAACACTTTTGTACCTAATAACAGAGCCTCAAAATACACGAGGCAGAAACTGATAGAACTTCAAGGAGAAACAGATAAATTCACAATCAAATCCAACATTTTAATGTCCCAATCTCAATAATTGATAGAACAAGTAGAAAAAATCAGGACTTCCGGAAAAATGGCGGCGTGAGGTGAGCCTCTGTAACGCTCCCCTGGAATTTACAAAGAATCGAACAACAAAAACTCCACAAAGGACTCCCTGCACAGCAGACAGGCAAGACGAAGAGGCCCACTACCGACTGAACTCACCTACAGGTGGGAGATTCGCGCGAGTGGAGGGAGGAGGAAAGGGAGAAGCGCGCGGAGACGGAGCTGTGTGGGCGCAGGACGCAGACCTAGCTCAGTGCGCCCAGCTCGCTGCTTCCCGGAACTACCGCAGCTGCGAGTGAGGGAAGAACTCGGACTGCTAGGGCTCCACCAGGGCTCCACAGGGCTGAGGGGACAGCATATAACACGGCTGAACCCAACGCTCACAGCAGAGACCTCGGAGAAAAGACTGAGGGAAAAAGGCTGAAAATGGTGGTTTAAGCCCACACTGCCGAGCAGAGAACGGAGCCTTAGGCACTGAGACTAGCCGCCCCCTCCCTCCCCCCACTCCCAGAGCTCGCCCCGCCCCCACCTGCCTGGTGCTAAAAGCCAAACAGTAGCAGTGTCAGATCAAAACAACAGAAAATTTGCTGTTTTGAGAACTGTGGGCCGCAGACACAAATTCACAGCCCAACTAGTTCCAGCAAAGGGGAGAGCTGTCGAAGCAGGACCGGCTGTGGTGGTGGTCGCCGACATTGCTCTGGGCCACCTCTCACAACTCACCCCGCCTCTGACCCCACCTATCTGGGCGGATCCCTGCAGGAGTAAACAGAACTGCTGAAATATACGGGCTCTGAATCAGGAGCTGGAAGAGCTTTGGAACATCAAAAGTTCTCCGCATACCCACCGGGACACTGCGCCCGATGACCTAGACGAACTATTAACAGAGGAGAAGCCCGTCTCCCAGGGAATCCCCCCATTGTGTGAGAAGTTGGAATAGTGCAGAGAAAACATAGCACTACTGTGTGGGAGAAGAAAAATAAGTTGCAGTTGGAGAATAATAAAACATTCTACCAACAAGTACTGGCAAACAAAAGACAGACCGCTTTCTATCAACCTGTTGCAGAAGTCACTCCTGTAGATGTCTAGGAAGAGAAATAGTAAACCAGTAATCACCATGAATAATCAAGGCAACAAGATAGCTCAGAAAGAAAGTGAAAAATCTCCAGAGAAGGCACTTAAAGATACAGAAATATGTGACTTAAATGACAGAGAATTCAAGATTGCAGTTCTGAAAAAACTCAACAAGATACAAGAAAACACAGATAGGCAGTTAAATGAACTCAGAAACTCAATCAAAGAACAGCATGAGCATTTTACGAAAGAGATTGAAATCTTAAAAAAGAACCAAATAGAATTTCTGGAGATTAAGAACTCAATAGAAGAAATTAAGAATGAAATAACCAGCTTAGGTAGTAGAGTTGACCAGATGGAGCAAAGAATCAGTGACATCGAAGATAGAAACCTGGAAATGGCACAAATAGAAGAAGAAAGAGACTTGAGACTTAAAAGAAATGAAAGAACTCTACAAGAACTTTCAGACTCCATCAGAAAGAGCAATATAAGAATAATGGGCATACCAGAAGGAGAAGAAAGAGAGAAGGGAACAGAGAATATATTCAAACAAATTGTCGATGAGAACTTCCCAAATTTGTGGACAGAACTGGACCCTCGAATCCAAGAAGCAAATAGCACACCTAGTTACCTCAATCCCAACAGACCTTCTCCAAGGCACATTGTATTGAAGCTGTCTAAAATCAACGACAAAGAAAGAATCCTCAAGGCAGCCAGGGAAAAGAAGACGGTAACTTACAAAGGAAAGCCCATTAGATTATCATCCGATTTTTCAGCAGAAACTCTACAAGCCAGGAGGGAGTGGAACCAAATATTCAAACTATTGAAAGAGAGAAACCATGAGCCAAGAATAATATATCCAGCAAAGATATCCTTTAGATATGAAGGAGGAATAAAGACCTTTCCAGACATACAGAAGCTGAGGGAATTTTCTAATACACGACCTGCACTACAAGAAATACTAAAGGAGGCTATTCGACCACCATCAACAGGGACAATTTGTGGCAACCACAACTCAAAAAGGGGGAGAGTAAAGGCCTGAACCGGAATATGGAAATGGAGAAAGTAAGCGTGCTGAAGAAAATGGAATACTCTAAATATCAAACTTTCTTTTACATAAACTTAAGGGTAACCACTGAAAATAAATCCAGAATTGAAATATATACTGAAATATAAGAAGAAACAGAGGGAAACATCATAGAATACCACCACTCAGAAATAATACACAACAACTAAAAGGCAAAGAAACAATGGAGACACAATCTTACCAGAAAACTAAAGATAGAATGACAGGAAATCCTCACATATCAATAATCACCCTAAATGTAAATGGACTGAACTCACCAATAAAAAGGCACAGAGTAGTAGATTGGATCAAAAAACTAAACCCAACCATATGCTGTCTCCAGGAGACACATCTCAGCTACAAGGAAAGCATAGACTCAAAGTGAAAGGGTGGAAATTGACACTCCAAGCAAATGGTACCCAGAAAAAATCAGGTGTAGCCATAATGATATCAGATGAAACAGACTTCAAGGTGAAAAAGATAACAAGAGATAAAGATGGACATTTCATAATGGTGAAGGGGACTGTACAACAAGAAGACATAACAGTCATCAATATTTATGCCCCCAATCAGGGAGCACCGGAATACACCAAGCAACTACTAACAGAACTAAAGGGAGAAATTGACCAAAACACAATTATACTAGGGGACTTATATACATCATTGACAGCTATGGATAGATCATCCAAACAGAAAATAAATAACAAAATAGCAGCCCTAAATGACACATTAGATGAAATGGACATAATTGATATTTATAGAGCACTTCATCCTAAAACATCAGACTATACATTCTTTTCTAGTGTACATGGAACATTCTCAAGGATAGACGATATATTGGGACATAAAATCAGTCTCAACAAATTTAAGAAGATTGAAATCATACCATGCATATTCTCTGATCACAAGGCTTTGAAATTGGATATCAACTGTAAAAAGAAAATGGGAAAAAACACAAATACATGGAGATTAAACAACACACTTTTAAAGAAGGATTGGGTGAAAGAAGAAATTAGAGGAGATATCAAAAGATACATAGAAACAAATGACAATGAAAATACATCCTACCAAAATTTTTGGGATGCAGCGAAAGCAGTTTTAAGAGGGAAATTTATCTCATTACAGGCCTATCTCAAGAAACAAGAAAACTCCCAAATAAATAACCTCATGTTACACCTTAAAGAACTAGAAAAAGAAGAACAAGTAAAACCCAAGGTCAGCAGAAGAAAGGAAATAACAAAAATCAGAGCAGAACTAAATGAAATAGAGAACAAAAAGACAATAGAAAAAATTAATATGACAAAGAGCTGGTTCTTTGAGAAGATTAACAAAATTGACAAACCCTTGGCTAGACTTACTAAGATAAAAAGAGAGAAGACACTGATTAACAAAATCAGAAACGTAAAAGGGGAAGTTATCACGGACACCACAGAAATACAAAGGATCATCCAAGAATACTATGAAGGACTATATGCCACCAAATTCAACAACCTAGAAGAAATGGACAAGTTCTTAGAAACATATAGCCTTCCAAGGCTGAACCATGAAGAACTGGAAAATCTAAACAGACCGATCACCAGTAACGAAATTGAATCAGTCATCCAAAACCTTCCCAAAAGCAAAAGTCCGGGACCAGATGGCTTCACTAGTGAATTCTACCAAACCTTCAAAGAGGATCTAATACCAATTCTGCACAAACTCTTCCAAAAAATTGAAGAAGAGACAGTACTCCCTACTCATTTTATGAGGCCAACATTACCCTGATACCAAAACCTGGTAAGGACAGCACAAAAAAAGAAAACTACAGACCAATATCTCTAATGAATACCGATGCAAAAATCCTAAATAAAATTCTAGCAAATCGAATACAACAATGCATTAAAAAGGTTATTCATCACGACCAAGTGGGGTTCATCCCCGGGGCACAAGGATGGTTCAACATACGAAAATCCATCAATGCGATACATCACATAAACAAAATAAAGGACAAAAATCATATGATTATATCAATTGATGCAGAAAAAGCATTTGACAAGATACAACATCCATTTATGATTACAACACTTAATAAAATGGGTATAGAAGGAAAATACCTTAACATAATAAAGGCCATATATGACAAGCCCTCTGCTAATCTCATAATTAATGGAGAAAAACTGAAGCCCTTTGCTCTACATTCAGGAACACGACAGGGATGTCCCCTATCACCTCTGCTTTTCAACATAGTGTTGGAAGTCCTTGCCAGAGCAATCAGGCAAGAGAAAGAAATAAAAGGCATCCAAATTGGGAATGAAGAAGTTAAATTATCACTCTTTGCAGATGACATGATGCTATATATAGAAGACCCTAAAGACTCCACCAAAAAGCTATTAGAAACAATCAACAAATACAGTAAAGTTGCCGGCTACAAAATCAACGCACAGAAGTCCATTGCCTTCCTATATACTAACAATGAAATCTCAGAAAAAGAAATACAAAAAACAATTCCTTTTGCAATTGCAGCAAAAAGAATAAAATACCTAGGAATAAACTTAACCAAGGATGTGAAAGACCTATATGCTGAAAACTATAAGACATTTTTTAAAGAAATTGAAGAAGACACAAAGAAATGTAAGACATTCCGTGCTCATGGTTGGAAGAATCAACATAGTTAAAATGGCCATGTTACCCAAAGCAATATACAGATTCAATGCAATCCCCATCAAAATCCCAAAGGCATATTTTAAAGAAATAGAACAAAAAATCATCAGATTTGTTTGGAACCACAAAAGACCCCGAATAGCCAAAGCAATCTTAAGGAAAAAGAACAATAATGGAGGTATCACACTTCCTGATTTTGGCTTGTACTACAGGGCCACAATAATCAAAACAGCATGGTATTGGCAGAAAAACAGACACATAGACCAATGGAATAGAATTGAGAACCCAGAAATAAAACCACATAAATATGGACAGATAATTTTTGACAAAGAAGCTAAAAACATACAATGGAGCAAAGACAGCCTCTTCAATAAATGGTGCTGGGAGAATTGGATAGCCACGTGCAAAAGAATGAAACTGGTGCTCGCTTCGGCAGCACATATACTAAAATTGGAACGATACAGAGAAGATTAGCATGGCCCCTGCGCAAGGATGACACGCAAATTCGTGAAGCGTTCCATATTTTTTTAAATGCTCCAATCAAGAGACATAGGGTGGCTGAATGGATAAGAAAGCAAGACCCTTGTATATGCTGTATACAAGAGACTCACCTCAGATCAAAAGACACACACAGGCTAAAAGTGAAGGGTTGGAGTAAGATATTCCATGCAAATGGAAATGAGAAAAAAGCTGGAGTTGCAATACTTATCTCTGACAAAATAGACTTTAAAATGAAGAAAATATTAAAAGACAAAGATGGACACTATATAATAATAAAGGGATCAATTCGACAAGAGGATATAACCCTAGTAAACATCTATGCACCCAACATAGGAGCACCTAAATATATAAAACAGATATTGACTGACATAAAGATGGAGATCAACAGTAACACTATCATAGTAGGGGACTTCAACACACCTCTGACAACAAGGGACAGGTCTTCCAGACAGAAAATCAATACGGAAACAACAGCCTTAAATGACACATTGGACCACTTGGATTTAACCGATATTTTCAGAGCATTCCACCCCAATGCTGCAGAATACACGTTCTTCTCAAGCGCACATGGAACATTCTCCAAGATAGACCATATGTTAGGCCACAAAGCAAGTCTGGATAAATTTAAGAAAATTGAAATCATTCCAATTGTCTTCTCTGACCACAGTGCTATGAAATTAGAAATGAACTACAGGAAAAAGACTGGAAGACACACAAATTCATGGAGGCTGAATAATATGTTACTAAACAATGAATGGGTCAAACAGGAGATCAAGGAAGAAATCAAAAGATATCTCGAGACAAACGAAAATGAAAATACAACGACCCAAAATCTATGGGATGCAGCGAAAGCAGTCCTAAGAGGGAAGTTCATAGCACTGCAGGCCTACCTAAAGAAACAAGAAACATCACTAATCAACAGTTTATCTTCACACTTAAGGGATCTGGAAAAAGAACAACAAAATAAGCCCAAAGGGAGTACAAGGAAGGAGATAATAAAGATCAGAGCGGAAATAAATGAAATAGAAACCAGAAAAACAATACAAAAGATCAATGAATCCAAGAGTTGGTTCTTAGAGAAGATAAACAAAATTGACAAACCTTTAGCCAGACTCATTAAAAAAAAGAGAGAGAGGACCCAAATTAATAAAATCAGTAATGAAAGAGGAGAAGTGACAACAGACACTGCAGAGATACAAAAAATCCTAAGAAATTTCTATGAGCAACTGTATGCCAACAAATTTGACAACCTGGAAGAAATGGACAATTTCCTAGATGCATACAACCTCCCAAGGCTAACTCAAGAGGAGACAGAAAACCTGAATAGACTGATTACCACCAAGGAAATTGAATCAGTAATCAACAATCTCCCAACAAACAAAAGCCCTGGACCAGATGGCTTTACAGGTGAATTTTACAGAGCGTTCCAAAAAGAATTGTCACCTATTCTCCTCAAACTCTTCCAAAAAATCCAGAGGGAGGGAAGACTCCCAAACACTTTTTACGAAGCCACTATCACCCTGATCCCAAAATCAGACAAAGACACCACAAAAAAAGAAAACTACAGGCCGATATCGCTAATGAACATAGATGCAAAAATCCTCAACAAAATACTAGCAAACAGAATTCAGCAATATATTAAAAAGATTATACACCATGATCAAGTGGGATTCATCCCTGGTATGCAAGGGTGGTTCAACATCCGCAAATCAATTAATGTGATACACCACATTAACAAAATGAAAAATAAAAATCATATGATCATATCAATTGACGCAGAAAAAGCATTTGATAAAATTCAGCAGCCATTCATGATAAAAACCCTTAAGAAAGTGGGAATAGAGGGATCATATCTCAACATAATAAAGGCCATATATGATAGACCCACAGCTAACATCATACTCAATGGGGAAAAACTAAAACCATTCCCCTTAAAATCAGGAACAAGGCAAGGCTGCCCACTTTCTCCACTTCTATTCAACATAGTGCTGGAAGTTCTAGCCACAGCAATCAGACAAGAAAAAGAAATAAAAGGCATCCAAATCGGTAAGGAGGAAGTAAAACTGTCATTATATGCAGATGATATGATACTATATTTAGAGAACCCTAAAGACTCCACCAAGAAACTATTAGAGCTGATAGATGAATTTAGTAAAGTAGCAGGATACAAAATTAATATTCAGAAATCAGTTGCATTTGTATATACCAATAATAAAACATCAGAAGGAGAAATTAAAAAAGCAATTCCGTTTACAATTGCTCCAAAGACTATAAAATACCTGGGAATAAATTTAACCAAAGAAGTAAAAGATCTGTACTCAGAAAATTATAAGACACTGAAGAAAGAAATGAAAGAAGATACAAATAGATGGAAACACATACCATGTTCATGGATAGGAAGAATTAATATAGTTAAAATGTCCATACTGCCTAAGGCAATATATATATTCAACGCAATTCCTATCAAACTACCAACGACATTTTTCACAGAAATAGAACATATAATCCTAAAATTTATATGGGATAACAAAAGACCCCGGATATCTTCAACAATCTTGAGAAATAAGAACAAAGTGGGAGGTATAACAATACCTGACTTCAAATTATACTACAAGGCTACAGTAATCAAAACAGCATGGTACTGGCATAAAAACAGACCCATAGATCAATGGAACAGAATAGAGAGTCCAGAAATAAATCCATGCCTATATGGCCTCTTAATCTATGACAATGGAAGCAAGAATGTACGGTGGGGTAAAGACAGTCTATTCAATAAATGGTGCTGGGAAACTTGGACAGACACATGCAAAAAGATGAAGCTGGATCACCTCCTTACACCACATACAAAAATAAATTCAAAATGGCTTAAAGATTTAAATGTAAGATCTGAAACCATAAAATTCCTAGAAGAAAATATAGGAAGAAACTTCACAGACATTACCCGGAGTAAGATTTTTACTGATATATCCCCTCGCGCGAGGGAAGTAAGAGGAAAAATAAACATGTGGGATTACATCAAACTAAAAAGCTTTTTCACAGCAAAGGAAACCATCAATAAAACAAAAAGGGATCCTACTGATTGGGAAAAGATATTTGCCAATGATATATCTGATAAGGGGTTAATATCACAAATTTATAAAAAACTCACTCAACTCAACTCCAAAAAAACAAACAACCCAATTAAAAAATGGGCAGAGGACATGAAGAGACATTTTTCTAAAAAGGACACACAGATGGCAAACAGACATATGAAGAAATGTTCAACCTCACTAACCATTAGAGAAATGCAAATAAAAACCACAATGAGATACCACCTCACCCCAGTCAGGATGGCTATCATCAATAAATCAACAAACAACAAGTGCTGGCGTGGATGCGGAGAAAAGGGAACGCTGGTGCACTGTTGGTGGGAATGCAGATTGGTGCAGCCACTATGGAAAACAGTTTGGAGATATCTCAAAAATCTGAAAATGGAACTACCTTATGATCCAGCAATCCCACTCCTAGGTATCTATCCGGAGAAATCCAAAACTCCAATTCAAAAATCTTTATGCACTCCTATGTTTATTGCAGCACTATATACAATAGCCAAGACCTGGAAACAACCGAAATGCCCATCAGTAGATGACTGGATTAAGAAACTGTGGTACATTTATACAATGGAGTATTACGCAGCCATAAAGAAGAAAGAAATCTTACCATTTGCAACAACATGGATGGACCTAGAGAACATTATGTTAAGTGAAATAAGTCAGAAAGAGAAAGACAAATACCATATGATCTCACTTATATGTGGAATCTAAAGAAAAGAATAAGTGAATGAACTAATCAGAAACAGTTTTGGAAAAATGGAGGAAAAACTGAGGGTTACTAGATGGGCAGGGGGGTGGGGATAAGGGGAAGGTGAGAGGTTTTGGGAACGTACAGAGGGATAGTGGATGGGGGGAGGGGGGTTCACACAGTGTGAGGGATATAAATGATAAATGTCTAAGTTTTGCTTTGTCTTGTGCACCTGAAACTAATTAATAAAAAAAAAAAAAAAAAAAAAAAAAAAAAAAAAAAAAAAAAGAATGAAACTGGACTGCTATTTGTCACCATGTACCAAAGTTAATTCAAAATGGATCAAAGTCTTAAGCATAAGACCTGACACAATAAACTGCATAGAAGAAAACATAGGTACTAAACTTATGGACCTTGGGTTCAAAGAGCATTTTATGAACTTGACTCCAAAGGCAATGGAAGTAAAAGCTAAAATAAACGAATGGGACTATATGAAACTTAAAAGCTTCTGCACAGCATAAGAAACCATTGACAAAATAAAGAGGCAACCAACTGAATGGGAGAAGATTTTTGCAAACAGTGCCTCCGATAAGGGGCTAGTATCCAGAATACACAAGGAACTCATGCAACTCAACAACAAAAAAACAAACAACCCGATTGAAAAATGGGCAAAACAAGTCAGACAGAAAAAGCAGAGAACCATGTGATTTCACTGATATGTGGTATATAAACCAAAAACCACAAAAGAACAAGACAAACAAATGAGAAACAGAAACTCATAGACACAGACAATAGTTTAGTGGTTGCCAGAGGGTAAGGGGGGTAGGGGGTGGGGGGTGGGAGATGAGGGTAAGGGGGATCGAATATACGGTGATGGAAGAACTGACTCTGGGTGATGAACACACAATGGGATTTATAGATGATGTAATACAGAATTGTACACCTGGAATCTATGTAATTTTACTAACAATTGTCACCCCAATAAATTTAATAAAAAAAAAAAAAAATGGGCAGAGGACTTGAAGAGACATTTCTCCAAAAAGGACATACAAATGGCAAATAGACATATGAAAAAATGCTCAACATCACTAATCATCAGAGAAATGCAAATCAAAACCACAATGAGATATCACCTCACCCCAGTCAGAATGGCTATCATCCACGAAACAAATAGTAACAAATGTTGGAGAGGGTGTGGAGAAAAAGGAACCCTCATACACTGTTGGTGGGAATGTAGACTGGTGCAGCCATTATGGAAGGCAGTGTGGAGGTTCCTCAAAGAATTACGAATAGAATTGCCATATGACCCAGCAATCCCTCTCCTGGGTATCTACCCAAAAAATCTGAAAACATTTAGAGATAAAGACACGTGTGCTCCAATGTTCATTGCAGCTTTGTTTACGGTGGCCAAGACATGGAAACAACCAAAATGTCCTTTGATAGATGAATGGATAAAGAAGTTGCGGTATATATACACAATGGAATACTATTCGGCAGTAAGAAAAGATGATATAGGAACATTTGTGACAACATGGATGGATCTTGAGAGAGTAATGCTGAGCGAAACAAGTCAGACAGAAAAAGCAGAGAACCATGTGATTTCACTGATATGTGGTATATAAACCAAAAACAACAAAAGAACAAGAGAAACAAATGAGAAACAGAAACTCATAGACATAGACAATAGTTTAGTGGTTGCCAGAGGGTAAGGGGGGTAGGGGGTGGGGGGTGGGAGATGAGGGTAAGGGGGATCGAATATATGGTGATGGAAGGAGAACTGACTCTGGGTGATGAACACACAATGGGATTTATAGATGATGTAATACAGAATTGTACACCTGAAATCTATGTAATTTTATTAACAATTGTCACCCCAATAAATTTAATAAAATAAAAATTAAAAAAAAAAGAAAAAAAAAGAAAATATCAGCAACAATATTGAAGACTTAAATAACACTATCAACAAATTTGACCTAATTTACATTTATAAAACATTCAACCCAATAGCAGCAGATACACATTCTTTTGTAGTGCATGTGGAACAAGATATACCATATACTGGGCCATAAAATAGTCCCAATAAATTTTAAAGGATTCAAGTCACAAAGCATATTTTCTGACCACAATATAATTAAATCAGAAATAAACTGCAAAATACCTGGAAAATCCCCTAATCTTTGAGAAGTAAATAACAAATGCACCAAGGAAGAAATTACAAGTGAAATTATAAAATCTTTTGAACTGAGTAAAAATAAAAAACATAACATATTGAAAGTCATGGGACAATAGTAAAGCAGTACATAAGGGTAAATTTACAGCACAAAATGGCTATATTTGAAAAGAAGAATCATCTCAAATCAATGTCCTTAGTTTTTATCTTAAGAAACTAGAAAAAGAAAAGCAAATTAAACCTAGAGGTATCAGAAGACAGGAAGTAATACATATCAGATTAGAAATAAATGAAACAGGGAATAGAAAATCAATAAGAAGATCAGTGAACCTAAAAGCTGATTCCTTAAGATATTACTAAGTGCATTTTTCAGGGTTTGCCAGGAAGTACAACCAACAGGAGCTAGATCTCTATCTTTATCATCTCTATCTCTATCTCTATCTCTATCTATCTCTCTATCTCTTTCTATCTCTCTCTATATTGCTATTTGTCATGTCTACAAAGCCCTTCACACTATGACCTAGATTGGTGTTTGATTAAATAACTAAGAAGTGTATGTCTACTATAAATGGCTACTATTATCTCTCTGTCTTTGCAAGAGGTTATCTCTTTAGCCTACCCTAACTGGAAGCATACTAGAGAAGGAATCCTAGGGAATGTAGGTTAGCCTAGACCAGTTGACATATCAAAAGCCATCACAAACAAGTGGGTTTTATCTCAGGAATGCAAGGATAATTTAACATTTCAAAAATATCAATCAATGCAATTCATTATATTAATAGATCAAATGACAAAAACCATACTATCATCTCAATAGAAACAGAGATACCATTTGAACAAAGCCAACTTTTATTCCTTTTTTCTTTTAATTAAAATTTATTGGGGTGATGATTGTTAGTAAAGTTTCACAGATTGCAGGTGTACAATTCTGTATTACATCACCTATAAATCCCATTGTGTGTTCACCACCCAGAGTCAGTTCTCTTTCCATCACCATGTATTGGTCCCCTTTACCCTCATCTACCACCCCCCTCACTCCTTGCTCCCTGGTAAACACCAAACTGTTGTCTGTATCTATGAGTTTATTTTCTTTATTTGTTTGTCTTGTTCTTTTGTTGGTTTTGGTTTATATACCACATATCAATGAAGTCATATGGTTCTCTGCTTTTTCTGTCTGACTTATTTCGCTTAGCATTATATTCTCAAGATCCATCCACGTTGTCACAAATGGTCCTATTTCATCTTTTCTTACCACCGAATAGTATTCCGTTGTGTATATATACCACAACTTCTTTATCCATTCATCTACCGAAGGACATTTTGATTGTTTCCATGTCTTGGCCACCGTAAATAAAGCTGCAATGACCATTGGAGCACACGTGTCTTTATAGATAACTGTTTTCAGATTTTTTTGGTAGATACCCAGGAGAGGGATTGCTGGGTCATATGGTAATTCTATTTGTAATTTTTTGAGGAACCTCCACACTGCCTTCCATAGTGGCTGCAACAGTCTGCATTCCCACCAACAGTGTATGAGGGTTCCTTTTTCTCCACAGCCTCTCCAACACTTGTTACTACTATTTGTCAGGTTGATGATATCCAGTCTAACTTGGGTGAGGTGATATCTCATTGTGGTTTTTATTTGCATTTCTCTGATGATTAGGGACGTTGAGCATTTTTTCATATGTCTATTTGCCATTTGTATGTACTCTTTGGAGAAATGTCTATTCAGGTCCTCTGCCCATTTTTTAATTGGATTGTTTGGTTTATGTTGTTGAGTTGTATGAGTTCCTTATATATTTTGGACATTAGCTCCTTATTGGAGGTCTTATTTGCAAAAATCTTCTCCCATTCAGTTGGTTGCCTCTTTATTTTGTTGATGGTTTATTTTGCTGTGCAGAAACTTTTAAGTTTCATATAGTCCCATTCGTTTATTTTAGCTTTTACTTCCCTTGCCTTGGAGTCAAATTCATAAAATGCTCTTTGAACCCAAGGTCCATAAGTTTAGTACCCATGTTTTCTTCTATGCAGTTTATTGTGTCAGGTCTTATGTTTAGGTCTTTGATCCATTTTGAGTTAATTTTAGTACATGGTGACAGATAGCAGTCCAGTTTCGTTCTTTTGCATGTGGTTTTCCAATTCTCCCAGCATCGTTTAATGAAGAGGCTGTCTTTTCTCCATTGTATGTCTTTTGCTTCTTTGTCAAAAATTATCTGTCCATATTTATGGGGGTTTATTTCTGGGTTTTAAAATCTACTCCTTGGTCTGTGTGTCTGTTTTTCTGCCAATACCATACTGTTTGATTATTGTTGCCCTGTAGTTCAAGCTGAAGTCAGGAAGTGTGATACCTCCAGCATTGTTCCTTTTCCTTAAGATTGCTTTGGCTATTCAGGGTATTTTGTGGTTCCAAAAATATCTGATGATTTTTTGTTCTATTTCTTTAAAAAATGCCATTGGGATTTTGATGGGGATTACATTAAATCTGTATATTGCTTTGGATATTACGGCCATTTTAACCATGTTGATTCTTCCAATCCGTGAGCATGGAATGTCTTTCCATTTCTTTGTGTCTTCTGCAATTTCTTTAAAATATGTCTTATAGTTTGCAGCATACAGGTTTTTCACATCCTTGGTTAAGTTTACTCCTCGGTATTTTGTTCTTTTTGTTGCAATTGCAAAAGGAATTGCTTTTTTTTTAAAATTTCTTTTTCTGAGATTTCATTGTTAGTATATAGGAATGCAATGGACCTTTGTATGTTGATTTTGTAGCCAGCAACTTGACTGTGTACGTTTATTGTTTCTAATAGTTTTTTGGTGAAGTCTTTAGAGATTCCTATATATAGCCTCATGTCATCTGCAAAGAGTGATAATTTAACTTCTTCATTCCCAATTTGGATGTCTTTTATTTCTTTCTCTTGCCTGCCTGCTCTGGCTAAGACTTCCAATATTATGTTGAAAAGCAGAGGGGATAAGGGACAACCCTGTCCTGTTTCTGAACGTAGAGCAAAGGGCTTCTGTTTTTCACTGTTAATTGTACTAGCTGAGGATTTGTCTTATATGGCCTTTATTATGTTAAGGTATTTTCCTTTTATACCTATTTTATTAAGTGTTTTAATCATAAATGGATGCTGTACCTTGTCAAATGCTTTTTCTGTATCTATTTATGTAATCATATGATTTTTGTCTTTTATTTTGTTTATGTGATGTATCACATTGATCAATTTGCATATGTTGAACCATCCTTGTGTCCCTAGGATGAACCCCACTTGGTCGTGATGTATAATCTTTTTAATGCATTATTGTATTCAACTTGCTAAAATTTTGTTTAGGATTTTTGTATCTGTATTCATCAGAGATATTGGTCTGCAATTTTCTTTCTTTGTGTTATCTTTACCAGGTTTTGGTATCAGAAAATGAGTTAGGATGTACTGTCTCTTCTTCAATATTTTGGAAGACTTCGAGTAGGAAAGGTATTAGATCCTCTTTGAAGGTTTGGTAGAACTCACTAGGGAAGCCTTCTGGTCCGGGACTTTGGTTTTGGGAAGGTTTCGAATGACTGAACAATTTCCTTACTATTTATCCATCTATTTAGATTTTCCAGTTCTTCGTGATTTAGTCTAGGAAGGCTATATGTTCTAAGAACATGTCCATTTCTTTAGGTTATTGAATTTGGTGGCATGTGGTCCTTCATAGTATTCTTGGATGATCCTTTATATTTCTGTGGCATCAGTGATAACTTCCCCTCTTTCATTTCTGATTTTGTTTATTTGTGTCTTTTCTCTTTTTACCTTAATGAGTTTAGTTTAGCCAAGAGATTGTCAATTTCATTAATCTTTTCAAAGAACCAGCTCTTTGTCACATTAATTTCTTCTATTGTCTTTTTGTTCTCCATTTCATTTAGTTTTGCTCTGATTTTTATTATTTCCTTCCTTCTTCCGACTTTGGGTTTCATTTGCTCTTCTTTTTCTCATCATTTAAGGTGTAACATGAGGTTATTTATCTGGGATTTTCTTCTCTCCTGAGATAGGCCTCAAGACATAAGGATAAAAATTTCCCTCTTAAAACTGTTTTCGTTGCATCCCAAAAATTTTGGTAAGATGCATTTTCATTCTCATTTACTTCTATGTATCTTTTGATCCCTTCTCTTATTTCTTCTTTGACCCAGTCGTTCTTTAATAGCATGTTGTTTAATCTCCACATACTTGCAGTTTTTCCAGTTTTTTCTTGCCGTTGATATCCAGTTTCAAAGCGTTGTGATCAGAGAATATGATTGGTATGCTTTCAATCTTCTTAAATTTGCTGAGGCGAGTTTTATGGCCTAATATATAGTCTATCCTTGAGAATGTTCCATGTACACTAGAAAAGAACATATAGTCTGATATTCTAGGATAAAGTGCTCTATAAATGTCAATTATGTCCATTTCATCTAATGTGTCATTTAGGGAAGCTATTTCTTTATTTATTTTCTGTTTGGATGATCTACCATAGCTGTCAATGATGTATTTAGGTCTCCTCCAATGATGTATTTAGGTGTTTTGCTCAGTTTCTCCCTTTAGTTCTGTCAGTAGTTGCTTGGTATATTTTGGTGATACGTGATTGGTGGCATAAATATTGATGATGCTTATGTCTTCTTGTTGCATAGTCCCCTTTATCGTTATGAAATGTCCATGTTTGTCTCTTGTTACCTTTTTTATCCTGAAGTCTGTTTCATCTGATATCAGTATAGCTATACCTGCTTTTCTCTGGATACCATTTGCTTGGAGTGTCAATTTCCACCCTTTCACTTTGAGTCTATGCTTGTCCTTGTAGCTGAGATATGTCTCTTGGAGGCAGCATATGGTTGGGTTTAGTTTTTTGATCCAATCTGCTACTCTGTGCCTTTTTATTGGTGAGTTCAGTCCTTTTACATTTAGGGTGATAATCTATATATGAGGATTTCCTACCATTCTGTCTTTGGTTTTCTAGTAAGACTGTGTCTCCATTGTTCTTTGCCTTTTTGTTGCTATCTATTATTTCACTTTGGTGGTATTCTATGATGTTTCCCTCTGTTTCTTCTTTTATTGTGTTATATATTTCAATTCTGGATTTTTTTTTTTTTTTGAGTGGTTACCATTAGGTTTATGTAAAAAAAAGTCTCATATCTAGAGTATTCCATTTTCTTCAGCAGGCTTACTTTCTCCATTCCCTTATGCCATATCAGACCTTTACTCTCCCGCCTTTTACGTTTATGTTGTCACAAATTACCCCCATTTATGCTGGTCGAATAGACTCCTTCAGCATTTCTTGTTGTGCAGGTCGCATGTTAGAAAAATTCCCTCAGCTTCTGTATGTCTGGAAAGGTCTTCATTCCTCCTTCCTATTTAAAGGATATCTTTGCTGAATAGATTATTGTTGACTCATAATTTTTCTCTTTCAATAGTTTGAATATTTGATTCCACTCTCTCCTGGCTCATAGAGTTTCTTCTGAAAACTTTGATGATAATCTAATGGCCTTTCCTTTGTAGGTTACCATCTTCTTTTCCCTGGCTGCCTTGAGGATTCTTTCTTTGTCGTTAATTTTTGATAATTTCAATACAATGTGCCTTGGAGAAGGTCTGTTGGGATTAAGTGTTCTATTTGCTTCTTCAATTTGAGGATCCAGTTCTTTCCACAAGTTCTCGTTGACTATTAGTTTGAATATACTCTCTGTTTCATTCTCCCTTTCTTCTCCTTCTCGTATGCCCATTATTCTTATATTGTTCTTTCTGATGGAGTCATAAATTTCTTGTAGAGTTCTTTCATTTCTTTTAACTCTCAAGTCTCTCTCTTCCATCTGTGTCATTTCCAGATTTCTGTCTTCGATGTCACTGATTCTTTCCTCCATCTGGTCACCTCTACTACCTAAGCTGGCTGTTTCATTCTTCATTCATTTTTAAATTTTTCATATCATGGTAAGATGTTCATTTTATTCTTTGATTGTTTTCTGAGTTCATTAAACTGCCTGTCTGTGTTTTTTTGCATCTCGTTGAGTTTTTTAAGAACTGCAGTCTTGAATTCTCTGTCATTTAAGTCACATATTTCCATGTCTTTAAGTTCATTTTCTGAAGACTTTTCATTTTCTTCTGAGCTGTCTTTTTACCTTTGTTATTCATGCCAATTAATGGGTTATTATTTCTCTTCCTAGGCATCTCCAGAGTGAGTTCTGCAACACGTTGATAGAGAGAGGTTTTTCTTTTGTTTTCCTGTACATAGGTGTTCATAGAATGTTTTAGTTTTTCTCTAACTGCAGCCTTTTATTCTCTCTCACAGTACAGTGTTATATTTTCTCTGGACTATTCCAGCTTCTCACACAGTGGGGGGATTCCCTGGAAGGCGAGCTTCTCCTCTGTCAACAGTTCACCTGGGTCACAGGGCACGGAGTCCATGGGGGGATATGGAGAGCTTCTGAAGTTCCGTAGCTCTTCCTGCACCAGATTCAGAGCCTGTGTGTTTCATTGGCTCTGTTTACTCCTGCAGGGATTACCCAGAAAGGTGGAGGAGACAGGGGCCGGGTGGGTTGTGAGAGGTGGCCAGAGCAATGACGGTGACCACTACCACGCCAGTTCTGCGCCCAAGGCTCCCTCTCCTTCACTGGAACTAGTTGGGCTTCGAATCTGTGGCTGTGGACCACAGTTCTCAGAACAATGCAAATATTCTGTTCTTTTGATCTGACTCTACAACCATTCCACTTCTAGCACTGGGCGAATGGGGGTGAGGCGAGCTATGGGAAGGGAAGGAGGGGGTGGCTAGTCTCAGTGCCTAAGCTTTCCATTCTCTTCTGGGCAGTGAGGGCTTAAACCGCCTTTTTCACCCTTCTTCCCTCAGCCTTTGCTCCTAGGTCTCTGCCGTGAACGTGGGATTGGGATTCAGCTGTGTTTTATGCTGATACCTCAGATTGGACTGTGGGCCAGTCTGAGTTCTCCCCTTTCCTGCCACTGCAGTAATTCTGGAATGCAGTGAGCTTGGAGCTCCCAGCTCTGGTCTGCGTCCTATGCCCCTGCGGCCCGTGTCCTCGAACTTCTTGCTTCCTTCCTCCCCCACTCACACAATTTGCTCATCTTTAGATGATTTCAATTGCATGCCTCTTAGTCTGCCTGGCTGCTGCACAGAGAGTCTTTTGTGGAATTAAAGTTGTTCAATTTGTTGTAAATTCCAGGGGAGATTTCAAGAGACTCACTTCATGCCATTTTTATGATGTAATCCCCCCATTTATTCTGATAAAAAATAATCTTAGAAAACTATGAAAAAAAGGAACTGCCTCAACCTGATAAAGTGTGTCTATGAAAAAGCCTACAGCTAGCATAATATTTAATGGTGAAATGTTAAATGCTTTCTTATGATCAGCAGTAAGACTTTCACCACTTCTATTCCACATTGTACTGGAGCTTCTATTCAGTTCAATAAATCAAGAATAAGAAACAAAATGTGTCAAGATTGGAAAAAAAATGTAAAACCATCTTTATTTGCAGATGACATTGTTGCCTATGTGGAAAATCCAATGCAATCTACAAAAGAACTGCTAGAATTAATAAGTGCATTTATCAAGATTGCAGTATACAAGGTCAATATACAAAAATCAATTTCTCTATACTAGCAACAGTCAGAAATTGCAATAAAAAAATCAACACCATTTATAGTAGAACAAAAATGTTAAACTTAGGGATAAATCTATGAGATCTATAGGCTGTAAACTACAAAATATTTTTAGAGAAATCAAAGGATACTTAAATAGAGAGATATTTTTTCTTCCATAATCGAGATTTTATTGGTTGTTTTGAGGATTAGTACAGAAACATTTCAGTTTGTACACAATTCTTAATGTACATACCCAAAACCGAAAAAGTCATGTAGTTGTGATTCTTTTCTAAACAGTTATTCCAGTGACTTTCCAGCTTAAAATTTGGAGGCTAATTTTTCTTAATAGAATACTAAGTACCAATATCTTCTAATATGCTGTTACATCAAAGTCCCACTAATTCTCAATTTAATATCATATACACTACATAATCAAATTTTAAATTTTTCACAGCACATTAACAAAGTTACTAGGAAAACTGGGCTACCATGACCAAAGATGTTAGAGTGCACAAAATCCTGACAGGGAGAGCCAAGATTAAGGAGTGGTTTTGTGTAGGAAATAATTCTACCAAAAACATGGGAATAGGAATAACTGAAATTGTTCAAGACATATTAAATGCACGACTGACTCCAAATTGCCATTAGTATGCTTTGTATTATAGGATATAAAAACTACCCCCACCTATGGAATGTTAGTCTGGCACCCCACACAATCAAAGCCTCCTATAGTCAATATCTCATTATTTTATGGTTGTACCAAAAAATAAACAACCAGAAAGTGATTTCACCTCTTTAAGAAAAGCATTTACACTTGTAAAATTGGATGAGATGGAATTCCCTCCTTCTTAAGAATGTTTCTAGAGCTACTAAAAACCTTGCATTTACAAAATTGCTCTGGATTGTACAAGGGAGACAGGGACCACTGATAAGACAAGGTATATGATATTAATCAACTTGGCTTCTTTCTCTCCTGCTTTATCAGAGACTAGACTGTCCTTATTTTTAGTTTCTCTGTTTTCTGCAGGTAAATCTTTAGTTTCTTGGTTAGCCACTTTGGCCTGTTTTCCTTTTGCTCCCCTTTTCCCTTTTGTTTGCATTTTTTGCCTGCAGATTTATCCTTTTCTGCTGCCTTTTTTGGCTTTGTTTCCACTTTTGCATGAGCAGGTTTAGCTGACAACCTTGTTGACTGCCTCTTGGGCTCCTCCTTTGATTTCCCCTCTACAGAGTTGACCTTCCTTTTGGGCATTGTGGGGCGGGATGGACATGCACCCGGAACCTTTCAGAAGCTAGGCTGCTTGGCAGCTGCTGCTCCCTCCACTGCCTGAGCTGCAGATGCCTGCTAGAGAATGATTCTTTGTTCATTGGCTGGAAGACTAAAATTGTTAGGGTGTCATTTGTACCCAAATTGATCTATAGATTCAATGCACTCTCAATCAAATTCCCAGCAGGCTTTTTCATAGAAATTGACTAGTTGGGTCTAATTCATATGGAAACGTAAAAGAACTAGAATAGTCAAAACAACTTAAAAAAAGAATGAAGTTGGAGGACTAAAGTTACCTAATTTCAAGAATTACAAGGTATAACAATTAAGTTCGCAAACTCATCCTAGAAAAAGTGCTACATACCTCATTGCTGAATATCACTACGGTCATCTTTGAAGTACTCCCCTTAGAAAGCTATGCACTGGTGCCAGCACTTAGTCCACTCTTCAAAGCAATTTTGGAACTCTTTTTCTGGAATGGCCATCAGAGCTATCTTTGTATTACACTTGATGGCCTGAATGTCATCCAAATGTCTTCCTTTCAATAGTTCCTTTATCTTCGAGTAAAGAAAGAATTCACTGGTGGCCATACCAGGTGAGTAGGGTGGGTGTTCCAATACAGTTATTTGTTTACTGGCTAAAAACTCCCTCACAGACAATGCCATGTAAGCTGGTGCATTGTCAACATGCAAGAGCCATGAATTGGCGAAAAATTCAGTTTGTCTAACTTTTCACGCATCCTTTTCAGCATTTCCAAATAATAAACTCCAGTTGGTACAAATTCATAACGAATAATCCTGCTGATATAAAAAAAGGTTAGAAACATCATTTTGACTCTTGATCTGGACTGACAGAACGTTTTTGGTCATGGAAAATTGGCTGGCTTCCATTGCACACTTCGATGCTTTGTTTCAGACTCATATTGGTACACCCATGTTTCATCACCAGTGATAACACGGCCCAAAACATCATGCTGCCTCTCCAAAAGGTCTTGGTGAACTTCAACTCTCCTTTGCTTTTATTCATTGGTGAGCTCCTTTGGGACCATTTTTTGCACACACCTTTCTCATGCCAAGATTTTCAGTTAAGATTTTCCTAACTGTTTCTCTACCAATATTTACTTGGTCTGCTTTGCTTCTCACAATCAGTCGAAGACTTTGATGCACAACTCGATGAATTTTTGCAATGTTTTTGTCAGTTCTGCTCATCCCGACCTCTCTTCATCAGTGACGCATTCTCTCCCTTCAGAAAAACATTTAATCCATTTGTACACTGCCATTTTCTTCATGGCACCATCCCCATAAACTTGGACTGACATGTCCCTGATTTCACTTCCCCTCTTGCCAAGTTTAACAAGAAATTTAATGTTTGCTCATTGCTCTAATTCAAGTTCAGACATTCTCGCAACAGCGCACAAAAACATGCAACAACAACAATGAACGCCACTCAGCAAGACACCGCCACACGTCGACACGAACACATCTGTGAGACACTGATATACCAAGGTTATGAAACTTTACCGAGCTGTTTGTATAGTGCTGCCAATATAAGCGCACCTTGGCAAGTTCACAAATTTAATTGGCAGACCTTGTATTTCCATCCCTATATCTTCTTTGGTGAAATGTCTGTTCAAATCTTTGTCTATTTTTTTGAGACATTTGTTTTTTTTATTTTTGAGTTTTGTGCAGGGGAGCAATTTTGAGGACACCTGTCCAAACCTACCATATGACTAGTGGGAAGATATTGGAAGCTCTGAGCCTGCATTATGGACACCCGAGTAGTCACCAGAGAAGAGGACAAGCCTATCCCTACTATGGGACAATGAAATGTGCAGAGCAGATGAGAGTCTTGAAAAGGAGCCAGTCAGAGCTTTGGTGCAGTTGGTTCTAATAGCTAGAGAAATGAAAACAAGCAAGAAAAAGGAAGGGTCTGGGGGTCAGATAGGCTCATTTTTCTGTCCACAGCAGGTCATTGCTACTGAAAGTGTGGCCACCCTGTTCCAATGTCTCCCTAGCTAGACTGGAGGGCATAGGGTTCCTGTGTCCCCAGAGCTCTTGTGTCTGATACATACCAGGACACTGAGCTCATCACAGGGTCCTGGTACCTACCTGCATGGCAGCTGTCGTCTGAGACCCAGTGCTGTCCCAGCAGGCCACCACAACTGGGAGCCCTCAGAACCCCTATTCGTTGGCTCAGGCTGTTGACAGTTGCTTTTATGAAAATAGCTTGGGGAAGAAATATGTAAGTTGTTTTGAAAGAATTTACACTGGCTGTAGATAAAAAGGGTGGGAGAAGGTGAAGTGGGGCTAACTCTGGGATACGTATATAGTCCATAAAGGAAGTAGTGTTTGCTCCTTTGGATTGGAGGTAGGCAACTGTCAAGAAAGTTCATGTGTAAACAAGAAGTGGAGGTCCCTAGTAGGTGGGAGTGCCTGACTATTCTCTTTAGATAATCATGGAAGTAGCCACCTGAAAGTTAATTTAAAGTTCCAACATACATTCAGAAATGTAAGCAGCCTTTTGTTGGTTTTGCCCTGCAGATGTTAGCTGCTTAACCTCCCTTGTCTCTTCCTTCCACACTCTAGCCTGCTGTAATTCAATTTAGGGCATCTCAGAATTTTTTTTCTTGTCACTATCATGTGATAGAAAGTAATATTTTAAAATAATGGGGTGATAATAAAAAGTGGTGTTAGGTAAACAGGCTTACCATTTGCAAGAGAATTAAAGTTGGATACTTTACACCATGCTTTCCATCAAAATAAATTCCAGGTTGATTAAGTGTGAAAATAAATAAAGACATAAAATACCACACTAGAAAAAAAGATTAGGTGACTCTTTTAATAAATATAAAACAGTGCTGGCCTTTCTAAGCATAACACTATAGTCAGAAACCATAAAAGAAAACATTACTATATTTATCTAATAAAATTTCAAATGTTAAGTTTAGGAATAATCACCACAAGAAAGTGAATAAGCAAATAATCAACCAGAAAAACTAAATGCTTATATCACAAAGTTAATATCCTAAGTATATGAAGAGGTTTTACAAACCAGTAAGAAAAACAGATAAACACCCCCTGAAAATAATGGGCAATAATGATAGCCAACTTTCACTATTTGATGTGTCAACCCCCTTAATGGATTAATCTGTATTCTCCTCAGAACAAGGTTTTGAAGTAAGTACTGTGTTTTCTATACTTTAGAGATAAGGAACTGGAAGTTTGAGAGTATAATCAACCCTCCCACCAAGGTCACCCTAAGGAATGGCAGAAGCAGGTATTAGCCCCAGGCCTGCGAGAGGTAACCTCTGTGCTGCAAGTTCTTCATGAAAAGACAAGAGCAGATATCTAAATTGCTAAGAAATATAAAACTTTGATATTGGGTGCAAATTAAGTGTGAATTTGTACAAACTTAACACACATGAAAATAACACTAAGATCTTTAAAGCCCCATCAGGCTGACAACACAAGAGATGTGAATACCTCCCAGTACTGGTGAAGCTGTAAGGAACAGGCAGCCTCAGTTACTGTTGGTGACTGTGTGAAGCTGACAACTTTTCTGGGTGGAAGGAGAGGTGAGGGGGATAGAGAGTGGGTGCTGATCTACTCACACAAAATTGGACAACTTTTGACCAAACCAACTCCAGGATTAATATTCAGAGCAGGACATAGGCCTTGGGTCAAAAGGCCTGAATTTGGTTCCCAGACTTGCCACTCACTAAATGTGTGACATTGGGCTGCAGAAGCTGTAGTTTCGTTGCCTGTAAAGAGGGATAATAATAGAATCTGCCTTTAAAGTTCTAAGAATTAACTGAGCTATAGAAAAACCTAAGCTATTGTTATTATCTTCTTTTATTGCTTGCCTTTCAAAAACAGTGATTCGACATCTGCAATTGGAACATGTACAAGGTATGTTTATGGATGTGTGTATGTGTATCCGTGTGTGTGTGTGTGTGTGTGTGTGTGTGTGTGTGTGTGTAAGTGGGGGTACATGTACATTTGTGTTTGTGGAGGGGGAGAGTCACTGGCAAAATTCTTGATTGTAAGTGAGAGGAGTCTCTGAGAGAGAGGTTTCCTCACAAGTGTAGGATATTTTGGAGATGACAGAAGGAAGCGGGTCCTGCTGTGTGTACTGAAGTACACGCAGAATCCACACGAAGACTGCTGACCACTCAGCAGCAGAGATTACTCATAGACAGAGTGGGGGTGGGGGTCAAAGGCAACAGGAGGTCAGAAAGGCTAAGTTAAAAAGTGACTCGGGCTACCCTTTGTCCTTGCAAGCTTTGCTCTTCCTCCTGTCCTAGGTTCTATCAACATGAGTGTGGCTTAATTATTGATGTTGAAAAGTGAGTTAATTTCTTCCTTACAGATAAGTTCCAATTAATAAATGTAGAAAGAACAAGGCAAAAACATCATGACTAGAATACTGCAGTAATAAGTGCCCCAGGCAAGATCTACTGATGAATATTAAAATTAGTGGGTAAAAGTTTAAGTAGAAACAGGATATCTACAGAGTCTCAAAGTATCTCCCCTAAAATATTTAGTAATTACAGAGAGGACAATAGTAAGTTTACAGTGGAGAGTCCAGGCCAGCACCACCTTAGCCAGAGATCAAGGTTAACATCACAGTTCTAAGACACAGTGTCATGAGTATCTTCTGAGAGGATATACCAGAAGGGCACCTCAGACTGTAGAGGTGGTCTTGCTACAGAATTGCCAAAGATACATAACTTTAGTCCAATCATGGCAAAGTACCGGACAGAACCAAATGGAGGGACATTCCTGACTAGGAGAGCAGTACTCTTCAAAAGCATCATGAAAGGCAAGGAAAGGTTGAGGAACAGTCACAGACTGGAGGAGACTATGGAGTTGTGACAACAAAATGCAATGTGGGATCCCAGATTGAATCCTGGAACATAAAAGAGACACTCGTGGCAAACTGATAAAATCCAAATAAAGCCTGCAGTCCACGTAATAGTGGCTATGATCATGTGTTAGTTTTGGTAAATGCACCACGATTGTGGGAGATGTTAAGAGGAGGGGAGGCTGGGTGAAGTGTGTATAGGAACTCTCTGCACTGGTTTTCCAACTCTTCTTTAAGTCTAACTTTATCTCGAAATGAAACGTTTTTTTAAAATGTGAGTTTACAATTACAAATACGAAATGGGTGTAGACGTGAATGACTATATGTGCTCAGTGACCCTTCCTCAGTTGTCTTCCCAGCTGCCCACCAGAACATGCTGGGCCTCAACATCAAGGGACAAGCATGGCAGTTAATACAGTCATGAAGTCAGATTTTCTGCATGACCTTTCTGGGGAGCACCAAGGGCTCTGTGTGAGCCTATGGATGATTGTGGTTCTGAACTAAAGAAGGGCATTTGAAGTCTGATGACAAACAGCACATCTAAAATTGAGCCTCTCCCCAAATGTCCATGTCCTGTGGTCACCAGGTATGGAGCTTACACTGGCAATAGGAATGTCTTACCTGTACAGACATGCCTGGGCCAAGATGGTTTCTTGAATGTAAACTGGCTGCCTTAGTTTGCTTGGCTGCTCTAACAAAATATCACAGACTGGATGTGAACTTAACAGACATTGATTCCTCAGTTCTGGAGGCTGGAAGTCTAAGATCAAGGTAGTAGCAGATTGAGTTCCTGCTGAGAGCCCAGTTCCTTGTTTGTAGACGGCAATCTTTCATTGTGTCCTCACATGGAGGAGAGAAAGTTATTGAGTGTTAATCTCATTTTATAAGGACACTAATCCCACCATGGGGGCCCCACCCTCATGATCTCTTCTAAACCTAATCACCTCCCAAAGGTCCCATCTTCAAATACCATCACATTTCGGGGTAAGGCTTCATCATATGCATTTTGGGACACAATTCAATCAAAAGCATTGGCCAAAACAGATCTCATTGTTCCTGCTACCCCAAGTCTGCTCCTCCTTTATTCTTCCCAATCTCAGAAAATGGCCCCAAACAGAAAAGACATCTTGGAGTCTTCTGTTTCCTTCACTCTTCCCTGTCAGCAGAGCCTCCAAAATCCATAACCACCCATCACTTTCTCATCCTCTCCCCACATCTGCTTGTCCTCCCATTGTCCATTCTCCACTCAACAGACAATGGAACCTTTTAAACCATTTATCAGTTAGCCCACTCCTTGCTTAGAACGCTTCAATGTTTCCACACGCCCTTCTCCTCACGAGGGTCCCCAATGTCCTGCTGACCCCAACTACCCCCTATCCCTCCCTGTCCTTTGTGTGACCACCCCTGGATCCCCCATTGCCTGAGCCAAAAGAACCCACTGGTTGCTCAGGCTGTTTCCCCTATCATCTCATCTTATTTCCTGTGGTCTGTATCCCTGCCTGAAATGGTCTTATTTATTGATTCCTGAATTTACCAACCTTGATTTTCTAGAATGTCTGTTCCATAACAAGATAGGCTGCATGAGTCTGTTTGTTCCCTGTTGTCGTCTCCTAATTCTAGAACAAGGCCTGGCATACAGTAGGTGCTCAGGAAACACCTGTTGAATTAATTAGTCAGTTAGCTGTTTCCTGTCTTTGATTCTCGCCTCCTGTGGGGCAGAGCAGGAGTCTGGCAGGGGAGGTGGCCCTCAGTGGGTTTCTGGAGTGAGAAGATTTTAGGAAGAACTTACTGACCCCTTGGCTAATCTGTAGGGGACACCTCAGGTGCCTACATGGGGTCATCTGAGAGTCCCCTAGTCTCTGAGCAGCAGAACTCTTCCCACCTGCTAATAAACAGCCGGGTGTGGGAGCAGAGACTCTAGCCCACTACTCCTAGGGAGACAGGCATGGTGAGCCATCAACAGACTTTGGACTAGGCTTGGCCATGGTCCTGGAAGTCTGAAGAAGGAGAAACTGTCCAAAGGGCAGGTGCAAAGGAGGTCTGTGGGAAGAGGGCATGGCCTGTCTTGGGACAGGACTAGATGCTTCTCTGTGTTTATACCTTCTGGCCATTTCCATGGGCATTTATGCTGTGAAGGGAGTAAATTGACAGAAGGGAGTAAATTGGGAAGGCATAGCTTTCTCCCCAGAGAGAAAGGGAAGGGAATTTGTTGAGAGAAAGGGAATTTGTTGAGAGGCTAGTGGGGGACTTGAGGACTGAAGGAAGAAGAGGTCAATCCTTGGAAGTGACAGAGCCGGGCCAACTTCAGGTTCCTGCTGGCTGGCTGCCTGGCTGCAGCATTTGAAACCTCACCTCTTGGCACTGCCGTAAGTTGGAGCTCCAAGCCCCTGTTTGTTCATCCCTAACATTCCTGCAGAGAGCAGCTCATGGCTCTGCCTGGCCAGGGAAATGCATCCCAGAGCAGCCAGCCATGAGCAGGCAGCGTGGTTCTGTATACAACTATCACCCCTGGGAAAAACCTATGAGCCTAGAGATGGGAGATGGATGACGGATGCAGAGCCTAGTGGAACATCTGTAGTCAGAGGCAGCCAGCTGGACAGTTGTAGGTGCAGGCTTCCTTTCCTATTTTGTGTAATATTTCTGCTATGGTTTAAGAACACAGAGGATCCTGCATTTGTAATTTACTTATATTTTGACAAGTTAAAATAATACTCTTGAATTTATCTCAAGTTCCTGTTTCAGTTTTTTTTTCAAATTTATTGGGTGACAATTGTTAGTAAAATTACATAGATTTCAGGTGTACAATTCTGTATTACATCATCTATAAATCCCATTGTGTGTTCACCACCCAGAGTCAGTTCTCCTTCCATCACCATATATTTGATCCCCTTACACTCATCTCCCACCCTTCAACCCCCTTACCCTCTGGTAACCACTAAACTATTGTCTGTGTCTATGAGTTTCTGTTTCTCATTTGTTTGTCTTGTTCTTTTGTTGTTTTTGATTTATATACCACATATCAGTGAAATCATATGGTTCTCTGCTTTTTCTGTCTGACTTATTTTGCTTAGCATCATACTCTTAAGATGCATCCATGTTGTCACAAATGTTCCTATATCATCTTTTCTTACCGCCAAATAGTATTCCATTGTGTGTATATACCACAACTTCTTTATCCATTCATCTATTGAAGGACATTTTGGTTGTTTCCATGTCTTAGCCACCGTAAACAAAGCTGCAATGAACATTGGAGCACATGTGTCTTTATGTATAAATGTTTTCAGATTTTTTGGGTAGATACCCAGGAGTGGGATTGCTGGATCATATGGTAATTCTATTCGTATTTTTTTGAGGAACCTCCACACTGCCTTCAATAATGGCGTCACCAGTCTGCATTCCCACCAACAGTATATGAGGGTTCCTTTTTCTCCACGGCCTCTCCAACACTTATTACTATTTGTCGTGTTGTTGATAGCCATTCTGACTGGTGTGAGGTGATATCTCATTGTGGTTTTTATTTGCATTTCTCTGATGATTAGTGATGTTGAGCATTTTTTCATATGTCTATTTGCCATTTATATGTCCTCTTTGGAGAAATGTCTCTGTAGGTACTCTGCCCATTTTTCAATTGGGTTGTTTGTTTTTGTTGTTGTTGAGTTTCATGAGTTCCTTGTATATTTTGGATATTAGCCCCTTATTGGAGGCACTGTTTGCAAAAACGTTCTCCCATTCAGTTGGTTGCCTCTTTGTTTTGTCGATAATGTCTTTTGCTGTGCAGAATCTTTTAAGTTTGATTTAGCTCCATTCGTTTATTTTAACTTTGCTTCCCTTGCCTTTGGAGTCAAATTCATTAAATGTTCTTTGAAACCAAGGTCCATAAGTTTAGTACCTATGCTTTCTTCTATGCAGTTTATTGTGTCAGGTCTTATGCTTAAGTCTTTGATACATTTTGAATTAATTTTGGTACATGGTGACAGATAGCAGTCCAGTTTCATTCTTTTGCACGTGGCTATCCAATTCTCCCAGCACCATTTATTGAGGAGGCTGTCTTTCCTTCATTGTATGTTTTTAGCTTCTTTGTCAAAAATTATCTGTCCATATTTATGTGGTTTTATTTCTGGGTTCTCAATTCTATTCCATTGGTCTATGTGTCTGTTTTTCTGCCAATACCATGCTGTTTTGATTATTGTAGCCCTGTAGTACAAGCCAAAGTCAGGAAGTGTGATACCTCCAGTATTGTTCTTTTTTCTTAAGACTGCTTTGGTTATTCGGGGTCTTTTGTGGTTCCAAACAAATCTGATGATTTTTTGTTCTATTTCTTTAAAAAATGCCATTGGGATTTTGATGGGGGATTGCATTAAATCTGTATATTGCTTTGGGTAATACGGCCATTTTAACTATGTTGATTCTTCCAATCCATGAGCACGGAATGTCTTTCCATTTCTTTGTGTCTTCTTCAATTTCCTTCAAATTGTGTCATAGTTTTCAGCATATAGGTCCTTCACATCCTTGGTTAAGTTTATTCCTAGGTATTTTATTCTTTTTGCTGCAATTGCAGAAGGAATTATTTTTTGTATTTCGTTTTCTGAGATTTCATTGTTAGTATAGAGGAATGCAATGGACTTTTGTACGTTGATTTTGTAACCGGCAATTTTACTGTATTCGTTGATTGTTTCTAATAGCTTTTTGGTGGAGTCTTTAGGGTTTTCTATATATAGCATCATGTCATCTGCAAAGAGTGACAATTTAATTTCTTCATGCCCAATATGGATGCCTTTTATTTCTTTCTCTTGCCTGATTGCTCTGGCAAGGACTTCCAACACTATGTTGAAAAGCAGAGGTGATAGGGGACATCCCTGTCGTGTTCCTGAACGTAGAACAAAGGGCTTCAGTTTTTCTCCATTAATTATGAGATTAGCAGAGGGCTTGTCATATATGGCCTTTATTATGTTAAGGTATTTTCCTTCTATACCTCTTTTATTAAGTGTTTTAATCACTAATGGATGATGTATCTTGTCAAATGCTTTTTCTGTATCAATTGATATAATTATATGATTTTTGTCCTTTATTTTGTTTATTTGATGTGTCATATTGATGGATTTGCGTAAGCTGAACCATCCTTATGCCCCGGGGATGAGCCCCACTTGGTCGTGATGAATAATCTTTTTAATGCCTTGTATTCGATTTGCTAGAATTTTGTTTAGGATTTTTGCATCTGTATTCATCAGAGATATTGGTCTGTAGTTTTCTTTTTTTGTGTTGTCCTTACTAGATTTTGGTATCAGGGTAATGTTGGCCTCATAAAATGACTTAAGGAGTACTATCTCTTCTTCAATTTTTTGGAAGAGTTTGAGCAGGATTGGTATTAGATCCTCTTTGAAGGTTTGGTAGAATTCACTAGTGAAGCCATCAGGTCCGGACTTTTGGTTTTGATTCAATTTTATTACTGGTGATCGGTCTGTTTAGATTTTCCAGTTCTTCATGGTTCAGCCTTGGAAGGCTATCTGTTTCTAAGAACCTGTCCATTTCTTCTAGGTTATTGAATTTGGTGGCATATAGTCTTTCATAGCATTTTTGGATGATCCTTTGTATTTCTGTGGTGTCCGTGATAACTTCCCTTTTCGTTTCTGATTTTGTTAATTAGTGTCTTCTCTCTTTTTATCTTAGTGAGTCTAGCCAAAGGTTTGTCAATTTTGTTAATCTTTTTAAAGAACCAGCTCTTTGTCACATTATTTTTTTCTATTGTCTCTTTGTTCTCTATTTTTTTAGTACTGCTCTAATTTTTGTTATTTTCTTTTTCCTTGGGTTTTACTTGTTCTTCTTTTTCTAGTTCTTTAAGGTGTAACATGAGGTTATTTATTTGGGAGTTTTCTTATTTCTTGAGATAGGCCTGTAATGAGATAAATTTCCCTCTTAAAACTGCTTTCGCTGCATCCCCAAAATTTTAGTAGGATGTATTTTCATTGTCATTTGTTTCTATGTATCTTTTGATCTCTCCTCTAATTTCTTGTTTGACCCAGTCGTTCTTTAAAAGTATGTTGTTTAATCTCCATGTATTTCTGTTTTTTCTGCTTTCGTTTTGCAATTGATATCCAGTTTCAAAGCCTTGTGATCAGAGAATATGCTTGGTATTATTTCAATCTTCTTAAATTTGCTGAGGCTGATTTTATGTCCCAATAGATTGTCTATCCTTGGAAATGTTCCGTGTACACTAGAAAAGAATGTATAGTCTGATGTTTTAGGATGAAGTGCTCTATAAATGTCAGTTATGTCCATTTCATCTAATGTGTCATTTAGGGCTGCTATTTTGTTATTTATTTTCTGTTTGGATGATCTATCCATAGCTGTCAATGATGTATTTAAGTCCCCTAGTATAATTGTGTTTTGGTCAATTTCTCCCTTTAGTTCTGTCAGTAGTTGCTTGGTATATTTCGGTGCTCCCTGATCGGGGGCATAAATATTGATGACTGTTATGTCTTCTTGTTGTACAGTCCCTTTCACCATTATGAAATGTCCATCTTTGTCTCTTTTTATCTTTTTCACCTTGAAGTCTGTTTCATCTGATATCATTATGGCTACACCTGATTTTCTCTGGGTGCCATTTGCTTGGAGTGTCAATTTCTACCCTTTCACTTTGAGTCTATGCTTGTCCTTGTAGCTGAGATGTGTCTCTTGGAGGCAGCATATGGTTGGGTTGAGTTTTTTGATCCAATCTGCTACTCTGTGCCTTTTTATTGGTGAGTTCAATCCATTTACATTTAGGGTGATTATTGATATGTGAGGATTTCCTGTCATTCTATCTTTAGTTTTCTGGTAAGGCTGTGTCTCCATTGTTTCTTTGCCTTTTTGTTGTTGTCTATTATTTCTGTGTGGTGGTATTCTATGATGTTTCCCTCTGTTTCTTCTTTTATTACAGTATATATTTCAGTTCTGGATTTTTTTTTTTAGTGGTTACCCTTAAGTTTATGTAAAAGAAAGTTTGATATTTAGAGTATTCCATTGTCTTCAGCACACTTACTTTCTCCATTCCCATATTCCGGTTCAGGTCTTTACTCTCCCCCTTTTTTATGTTTTGGTTGCCACAATTTGTCCCTGTGAATGGTGTCGAATAGCCTCCTTTTGTATTTCTTGTAGTGCTGGTCATGTATTAGAAAATTCCCTCAGCTTCATTCCATCTGGAAAGGTCTTTATTCCTCCTTCATATCTATCTTTGCTGGGTATATTATTCTTGGCTCATAATTTCTCTCTTTCAATAGTTTGAATATTTGGTTCCACTCCCTCCTGGCTTGTAGAGTTTCTGCTGAAAAATCTGATGATAATCTAATGGGCTTTCCTTTGTAGATTCCCTTCTTCTTTCCCTGGCTGTCTTGAGGATTCTTTCTTTGTCATTGATTTTAGATAACTTCAATACAATGTGCCTTGGAGAAGGCCTGTTGGGATTGAGGTAATTAGGTGTTCTATTTGCTTCTTGGATTCGAGGATCCATTTCTGTCCACAAGTTTGGGAAGTTCTCATCGACAATTTGTTTGACTATATTCTCTGTTCATTTCTCTCTTTCTTCTCCTTCTGGTACGCCCAGTATTCTTATATTGCTCTTTCTGATGGAGTCAGAAAGTTCTTGTAGAGTTCTTTCATTTCTTTTAAGTCTCAAGTCTCTTTCTTCTTCCATCTGTGTCATTTCCAGGTTTCTATCTTTGATGTCACTGATTCTTTCCTCCATCTGTCAACTCTACTACCTAAGCTGGTTATTTCGTTTTTAATTTCTTCTATTGAGATCTTAATCTCCAGAAATTCTATGTAGTTATGTTTTAAAATTTCAAGCTGTTTCATAAAATGCTCATGTTGTTCTTTTATTGTGTTTCTGAGTTCATTAAACTGCCTTTCTGTGTTTTCTTGCATCTCATTAAGTTTTTTCCGAACTGCAATCTTGAATTCTCTGTCATTTAAGTCACATATTTCTGTATCTTTAAGTTCCTTTTCTGGAGACTTTTCACTTTCTTTCTGAGCTGTCTTTTTGCCTTTGATTATTCATGTCAATTACTGATTTATTATTTCTCTTCCTAGACATCTACAGGAGTTGCTTCTGCAACAGGTTGATAGCAAGAGGTCTTTCTTTTGTTTTCCAGTACTTGTTGGTAGAATGTTTTATTTTCTCTCCGACTGCAGCCTTTTTTTTTCTCTCTCACACGGTAGTGCTATGTTTTCTCTGCTCTATTCAAGCTTCTCACACAATGGGGGGATTTCCTGGGAGACGGGCTTCTCCTCTGTTTATAGTTCGCCTGGGTCACAGGGCGCAGTGTCCGTGTGGGTATGCGGATAGCTTTTGAAGTTCCAAAGCTCTTCCTGCACCAGATTCAGAGCCCGTATGTTTCAGCAGTTCTGTTTACTCCTGCAGGAAACTGCCCAGATAGGTGGGGCCAGGGACCCAGTGAGTTGTGAGAGGTGGTCCAGCGCAATGGCGGCGACCACCACCACAGCCGGTCCTGCTTGCACAGTTCCCTCCCCTTTGCCCAAACTAGTTGGGCTGTGAATCTGTGTCTGCGGTCCCCAGTTTTAAGAACAGCAAATATTCTGTTCTTTTGATCTGACACTGCTACTGTTCCACTTCTAGCACCGGGTAGGTGGGGACGGAGTGAGTTCTGGGATGTTAGGGAGAGGGCGGCTAGTCTCAGTGCCTAAGGCTTCCATTCTCTGCTCCGTGGTGAGAGCTTAAACCACCGTTTTCAGCCTTCTTCCCTCAGTCTTTCTCCGAGGTCTCTGCCGTGACCATTGGGTTTAGTTGTGTTATGTGCTGCCCCCTCCGCCCTGTGGGCCATAAGCGGAGCCCTAGCAGTCCGAGTTCTTCCCTCTCCCGCAGCTGAGGTAGTTCCGGGATGCAGCGAGCTCGGAGCACTGAGCTAGGTCTGAATCCTGCACCCGCGGGGCTCCGTCTCCGCACTTCTCCTTCTCTCCTTCCCCGCCCGTGCGATTCGCTCACCTTTAGTGGGCCTCTTCATCTTGCCTGTCTGCTGTGTAGGGAGTCTTTTGTGGAGTTATTGTTGTTCGATTAGTTGTAAATTCCAGGGGAGTTTTACATAGGCTCACCGCACGCTACCATTTTGATCCGGATTCCTCTTCTTCAATTTTTAATGATAGCCTTGCTGGATATATGCCCTTGTTTTTTTTTAGTCACTTTGAATATTTCCTGCCAGTTCCTCTGGCCTGCAAAGTTTCTATTGAGAAATCAGCTGATAGTCTCATGGGAGCTCTCTTGTAAATAACTCACTGTCTTTCTCTTCTTGCTTTTAGGATTCTCACTTTGTCTTTAACATTTGCCATTTTAACTATGATGTGTCTTGATGTGGGCCTGTTTGGGTTCATCTTGTTTGGGACTCTCTGCACTTCCTGTACTTGTATGTCTATTCCTTTTCCCAGGTTAGGGAAGTTTTTGGTCATTATTTCTTCAAATCAGTTCTCAATCACTTGCTCCCTTTCTTCTCCTTCTCGTATTTCTAGGATGGGAATGTTGTTGTGCTTGATGTTGTCCTACAGATCTCTTAAACTGTGTTCATTATTTTTTATTCTTTATTCTTTTTTTTGTTTTGATTGGGTGTGTTCTGCCACTTTGTCTTCTAAGTCTCAGCTTCATCTCATCTGCTGTTGATTCCTTTTAGTGTATACTTCATTTCAATTATTGTATTCTTTGTTTCTGACTGGTTCTTCTTCATGTTTTCTATGTCCTTCTTTATGTTTGCTACCTCTTTGTTGAAATTCTCACTAAGTTCCTTAGGCATTCTTATAATCAGTGTTTTAAACTCTGTCTCTGGTAGTTCATTGCCTGTTGCATCCAATGCAACACAGGCAGTGAGAGAATGAGAAGGGGCAGCGTAAGGTTAAGAAAGAAACAGAAGTCAAGAGATTTATGTACTAGAGACCAAGGGTCTCACAGCCTCAAAGGACTGAGAGCCCCGAATCAGGCCACCTTTTGGCTTTTACTGATGTACACACAAGGAAGTAACATTGTTTTCTCCACAGTCTGTGAATTTCATACATTATATTCAGAAACTGATTCAAACAAATCACCCTTGCCTGCAAGCAGCGAAACAGTAAGTCTCAGGATGTACATACCTCCCCAAGGAACAAAACCTTTATGCTGAAACTTACTGATATGAATAGATGGAGAACTGATGTTATCACATCATTGAATCTCTTCCAAAGCAGGTTGGGGGAAGGAATATAGCCACAGAGGCAGAAGCTCACCTTAGCTGGGGGAAAGTGGGGGTCTATGCCCACCTCCATCAACCCATGAGTTCTCCAGATGGCCCCTATGCGACTGTGCCTGGCTTAGGTTCTTCCTTCCTTGAGGAATCTTACTTGTCATTGACTAACCAGCCATCCTTTGGGGCCAAACAGACATAAGGTATAAGCACAAATGTGAAGCAAAGTCCCTGAAAGGATCAGTCTCACAGATTCTCCTTTCTTTAGGGGTAGGTACGAAGGGACAGACAGGTAGGCTCCTGCGTGACAACAGTTGCCTCCATTTCATTTAGCTCCATCTCTGGAGGTTTCTCTTGTTCTTTTATTTGGGACATGTTTTTTTGTTTCCTCATCCTGGGTGCTTCTCTGCGTTTTCTTAGATGTATTAAGTACATATCCTGTGTCTCTCAGGCTTTGCTGGGTGGCCTTATGTAGTATGTGTCCTGTGTAGTGTAATTGCACAGTCTCCCTAATCTCCTGTGTGTGTGTTCCAGGAGTGTCCCTTTTGTTGTGTGTATTCTCCTGTTGTAGTTGAGCCTTGATTGCTTTTGGTGAGTCAGTAGGTGGGATTGACTCCCAGGTGAGTAACTGTGAGGATTGGCTATGCCCACAGTATATGAGCTGCTTTGTGGGGGCTGACCCTTTAGAGGAGTTTTGCCCCTATGGGCTCTTGTGCCTGTTGAGACCTCTCTTAGGATGTGTTGCTTATGGGGCTAACCAGGTAATACTCTGGTGTGGTCTGAAGCTGGTTTCTGTGTGTGATTTTTCTGTTGTCTCTTAAGTGGGACTTTCATGCAGGCCAATTTCAGCCGTGCCTGTTACCAGCCTGTGGCTACCTGGTAGTTGCCTTGAAGCTATATGTGTTTGGCTGCTGCCTATGCTGGACCTGGAGGCATGTGGGGGTGGCCTCGCTGTAAACTGAGGCCTGATGCCACCAATAGTGGGCTTGAGGCAGGTTAGCAAAAAACCCAGGTCCCCCTAAGCCTATTGCTATCCACCAGCTACCTGTAAGGCCCAGCTGTTGAAAGAGGCTCCTTAGATGTTTGTGCTGGCTGGTTGACCTGGTGTTGACAGTGCTTTCAGCGATGTAACACTAGCTTGGTGAGAGTGCCCATGGTGATGCAGCACTGGCTGCATGGCATGAAGTTCAAGTGAGATACGAGACATGACTGGTGGCTTATACAATGTTAATGCAGATTCAGTTCTTATGCCAGTAACTGGCCTGTGACCACCTTGCAAGCACCCTGAGGACGTTGCCAGGAACCACTTCAGGCTCACAGATTCCCAAGAGCTGCTTGGGGTTCCTCTTCCTGGCACTGGTACTCTGGAAAGCCTGGTGTGGCTCCCCAGGGGTATGGGGGACCTCCACAGCCAAAATATCCCTCCTGATTCTCAGCTGCCATAGCAGATGTGGGAGTTGTTCCAATACCACCCCTCCTACCAGTCTCAATGTGGTTTTTTCCTTATATTCTTAGTTATAAAATGTCTGTTCAGCTAGAGTTCAGATGGTTCTCAATTTTTATTGTTCTATAATTTAGTTGTAATTTTAATGTGCTCACTGGAGGAGCCAAGCACAGTGTTTATCTACTCTGCCACCTGGGATCCTCTCTCCAAGGGCCTATAAATTTACTTTTTAATATTTCAGTTTAATCAACTCACTTTTAACTATTCAAATATCCCTTTAACCTTCATTTTAAGCAATTGTACCTGTGAAAGCATGGATTTGACATAGCTTTGTTTCTATATACATTAAAATAAAAAATAACTACTGAAGTGTGATATGCTTATCCATTTGCCACGTCAAATCATCTTTTCCCACCACTGATGGTTCCTATTGTCCAGATACTGATAGAGAGATGTCATGGACCACAGTCCTTGGTGCTTTCCCTGGCTTTGGCTCAATCTCTCAAATAACTCAGAGGAAGGAATTTCAGCTTTAAGGCATCATTCTCCTTTTGTGGAATTAAGAAGCTGATTCAGTGCTGCAATTGTTAGGGCAATAAAACTCATTCTCTGTGGCCAGGGATCTGTGAGTTCTTTTTAAGCAGTTTTCCACCTACTGACCCCCTGGTGATGGAGTCTTAAGTGGGAAATCCAGGTTCCAGAGCAGACTGGAATTTTCTTTGGCTCTGGACCAAGGAGTATCTTTATTTTTGTAGTTCCTGGGAGCCCATATGAGAGGGCTTGGGAGGAACTGAGCCAGATGGAGGGTGAGGCATAGAAGAAAGCATACACAAGAGCTTGCTGATTGATGAGATTAGACCTGTCCCACTAGATCAAGAAGCCCTGGCAGCTGAGTGGTTGCCCAAGAAGGGTGGGGCTTCTTCAGAGCATTCCCTCCTGGAACCCTGAGGAGCTGGGGACTCCAGCATCAATGCCTGCCAGCAAGAACTCACAGGGGCTCATTGAAAACCAGCCTCAAGATAAAGAAGTCAGTGAGCTGGGTGCTCATCACACCCTCTCCCTCACACTAAGAAGAGAAACGAGGGACCTGAAAGGGAGGACGACTAGTCAGAATCACACAGCTAGCAAGAGGCTGAGACTCTCATGGTCCTCAGGCTCTGGGCTTAGAACCAAGGACTTGGGCCAAAGTCTCCTGCTTCCAGCCCTGACCTACTCCAGGACTCCCAGAGTGACAGTGGTCACTGTTATGACCAGAAAAGGAAGCCTAATACTATTGGAAATGTGCTATAGTTGTCATGCAAAGTAGACCAGAGAGAAAAAATTTTAAATGTGGGAAAATACATTTAAGTATAGAATATACTTAACATACTTAAACATCTTATAAAGCAAAGAATCATTATCTAAGAAAATGTGAGTTGGCCAAAGTGACTCAAGATATAAAATAGCACAGGAGAAAAAATCTCACTTAGATATAAGTCTCAAATAAAATATAATCAGAACAAATATAGCAGAATATGAAAAGAATTCATGACAAAAACAAAGGATTTATCCAAGAAAGGTAGTATGTATCATCATTACAGAACCCATTAATGTAATTAATTGGATTATTAGGCAAAACGAGAAATTATCACCTCAAAAGATGCCCAAGAAGTATTTCATACAATTTAATACCATATTTAGTATAAAAAGTTTTGCTGATTGGGAATTTAAAAAATCTTTAGTGAAACAAAGAGGACTTTATCAGAATCCAGCAGAAATCACTATACTTTCATGGAAACACTCAAGTGGGGTCATAAATGCCTTTGAGAATCTGATAGAAAATTTGGACATTATCCCCACAAAAATAAACATATGGGCATACATTCAACATTTTGTACAGATTTTCAATGGGTTAATGGGTTGCTAAAAGTACATGTGTGTACCTTTTCGATAACTATGACCCTGGCTTAAGGTCCCCAAATTATAGGGTGGTTGAGCCAGAGTAACACACATGAATTATATATAAAGTTCTGGATTCAAATCCAGAGTTGAAAGGAAGAAATAACACATCTCTATGTCAGATTACATTATTTTGTACATAGAAAATGCTAAGGAATTCACTAAAAAACTATTGGAATACACAAGTTCAGCGAAGTACAGAATACAAAATACATACATAAAAATTTATTGTATTTCTTCACACTTGGAATGAAAAATCTGAAAGTGAAATGATGAAAACAATTCCATTTATAATAGATCAAAAAGAATAGAATACTTGGGCGAAAATTAACAAAAGGAGTGCAAAACTTATACTCTGAAGACTACAAACTTCCACTGAAGGAAATTAAAAATCTAAATAAATAGGACGACATCTCATGTTCATAGATTGGAAGACTTAATATAGTTAAGATGGAAATACTCCCTCACATTAGTCTACAGATTTAACTCAGTCTCTGGATTCTTTGTAGAAATTGACAAGCTGACCCTAAAATTAATGTGGAAACTCAAGTGACTCAGAATAGGCAAAACAATCTTGAAAAAGAAGAATAAAGTTAGAGGACTCACACTTCCTGACTTAAAAACTTCTACAAATTTACAGTAACCAGGATAGTGTGGTGCTGGCATAAGGACAGACATATAGATCAATGGAATAGAATCAAGTGTCCAGAAATAAACCCATGGATCTAGGTTACCTCCTTTTTAACAAGAGTGCCAAGGCCATTCAATGGGGAAAAAATAATCTCTTCAACAAATTGTGCTGTGACAGCTGGATCACCTTATGCAAAAGAATGAAGTTAAGCCCTTACCTCATGCCATATTAACTAACTAAAAATGGATCTAAGACCTAAATGGAAATGCCAAAACTATAAAATCCTTAGAAGAAAACATAGGAGTAAATCTTCATGACCTTGGATTTGGCAATGAATTTTTAGATATAATACCAAAAGCATAAGGAACAAAAGAAAAAAGAGATACACTGGACTTCATCAAAATTAAAAAAAAATTTGTGCTTCAAAGAACACTCTCAAGAGAGTGAAAAGACAACCCACAGAATGGGACAAAATATTTGCAAATCCTATAATAAAGTAATAGTATCTAGAATATATAAAGAATATTTACAACTCAAAAACAAAGAGACAAATCACAATTTAAAAACGGGCAAAGGATTTGAATAAACATTTCTCCAGAGAAGGTGTACAAATGGCCCAAAAACTTATGAAAAGATGTTCAACATAATTAGTCACCAGGGAAATGCAAATCAAGACCACGATGAGATACCACTTCACACTAGAATAGCTCTAATCAAAAACTCCACCTGGTGGATAAGGGCCACCTTGGTGGCTCAGGTGGTTGGAGCGCTGTGCTCCTAATGCTGAGGTCACTAGTTTGATTCCTCACACAGGCCAGTGAGCTGCACCCTCTATAGCTAAGATTGTGAACAACAGCTCTCCCTGGAGCTGGGCTGCCATCAGTGGTCGCAGTGGTCGCAGTGGTCGCAGTGGTCACAGTGGTCACAGTGGTCACAGTGGTCACAGTGGTCACAGTGGTGAGCGACTGCCTCAGCTGGGGGGGGGGGGTGGAGCACAAAGCTCATAAATACCAGCATGGGCCAGGGAGCAGTGTCCTACTAGACTGAGAAATAATGGCTTGGGGGGGGGGGGTGAGGTGGAAGAAAGGGAGAAAAAATATTTTTTTAAAAAGTCAGATAATACCAAGTGTTAGCAAAGTTGTGGAAAAATTAGTGAGAATACTAAATGGGGCAGCCACTTTGAAAACAGTCAGTTTAACAAAAAGTTAAGTCAAAAGGTTAAATATAGACCTAGCATTTGCTTCAGCAATTTCATTTCCAAGTGAATTGAAATATGCCCACATAAAAACTTCTACATGAATAACAGCATTCTTCATAATAGACAAATGGTGAAAACAACTGAAATGCCCACTGAATGATGGATAGGTAAACGAAAGTGAAATGGAATAATATTTGACCACAAAAAAGAATGAAGTACTGATATATACTATGACATGACTGAACCTTGAAAATATTGTGCTAAGTGAAAGAAGCTAATCACAAAAGACCACATATTATATTATTTCATTTGTAAGAAATGTCCAGAATTGGTAACTATATAGAGACAAAAAGTAAATTAGTTATTGTCTAGGGCTGGGGGGTGGATAATAGATGGGGAAAGGTAGGTAATAGCTAAAGGGTACAGGGTTTCTTATTGAAGAGATGAAAATGTTCTGAAATTGAATGTGGTAATACTTGCACAACTTTGTGAATATACTAAAAACCACTGAATAATACTTTAAATTAGTGAACTGTATGGTTCAATAAAATAACAATAAAAGTCAACTAAAGACTTCAACAAGCAGTAATTTCCCTGATTCCTGGAAAAGGAGACAACATTTTAAAGACAGAAATTTCTTTTAAATCAATTTATAAATTCATTTCAATCACATTCAAATTTCTAATGGAATTTATTTGGAATTTCGTAAGTTGATTCTAAATTTCATCAGGAGGAATAAGTATTTGAGAATGCATAGATGTTTTTGAAATAAAAAGAGAGCAATAGGAGTTATTAGTTTTATCAGATGTAATAATATACTATAAAGGAACAGGGATTTAAAGAACCCTGCAAGATGCAGGAAAAAGCAAATAGAAAAATGGAAGAGAACACAGAAACAAGAACCATCTTCGTAAATCCTGGACCTTTAGTAGATAATAAAAGTGGCATTCCAAATCAGTGAAATGGGTTATTTAGTTAATAATGTTGGACTCAGTGACCCAAATCTTAAAATTTGAATTTCTTCTGAAAGAATTAACATTAAGATGTGAAAATAAAACCTTAAAAGAATTGGATGAAAACATAGGAAACTAATTCTACAAACCTGGCTTGGGGAAGGCTATTCTCGGCCAGCAGAAAAAGAAAAGTTGGAGGGATTTGTCCTTATAAAAGTTAAAATTTCCACACGATGAAAGGCCTTAAAATAAAGTTAAATGTTGAAATAAAATATAGTTTAATAATTTCAACATTTGAATATATTAATATTTTAAGATCTGGAATATATAAAGTGCTCTTAAATCCTGTAGGAAAAAGATACTCTTCAAATATTATCTATGTAAAAATGACATCTTTGTTTGCCATCATGGGATTTAAAAAAAATTAATTTGAAAGATTTTCAGCAGGCATGTACTCTTTACTTTGGGAGAGAGTGTGAAGATATGGGGCCCATTTCTATGCTCATGACGAGATATCTCAGCAGAGGAGAATCTCATAGCCCTATAAAGACTTAGATATGGCTCATCTGGTTATCATTCTGACCCAGAGCAATTAAGCAGCAGGTGGTGGAAGTGGGTTCAAACCCAGAGAGGTCCACTGTGAACCATTCCACCACAACTACCATCTGGGGAATAACAGTTCCCTCCATGCTGTTTCTCATTCCAGGAGGCTGGGTGCTACCCTGGCACACTCCTCCTCTCCTGCCCACGCAGACAAGGTTTGTCTGTCCACCTGCGGCACACACCTGATGTGCATCCTGCCAGCCCAAGGGTTCGCAGTGCTCACCCTTGTCCTGGCTTGCTGCATGGATCTCCAGCTGGTCTCTATTGGCTCTCTGGCCCCCACTTCCACTTTCCACACAGGGGACAAGGGCGAGCTCTTTAAAATGCAAATCAGGTCAGGATCCACCCAACAGCTTTCATTGCATGTTTGCACTAAGAGGACAGTCCCACTCTTTGAAATGGCCCTGCCCACTACCTGGTATCAACATTTGGACCACATTGTCCTTCCACTTCCTTTTTCTCACCTGGCCCTCAGATTGCAGGTTAATGTCTTTTCTTCAGAGGTGCTTTTCCTCCATTTTATGCCAGGAATAAAAACAGGATGTTCCACATAGAGAAAGGGTGGAGTGAGGAGTAGGGAAACAAATGGCTCTGGGAGAGACTCCTGAAACCTTTCAAGCAATCCTTCAGCTTCCAGCCCCACATGTGCATTCTCTCTGGGAGCGGTGGTTCCTCCCACTGCTGGTTCTGTGGAGCAAGCCAGAGCCATCTTCCCCGTGGCTTAATTTCAGCAGAGCATTGGCTCCTTTCGGGACCTGTTGCAGTCCTGTCTGCAACTCCAATGTCCACAGGCTCTGAATATGGCCATTCTGCTTATAACTATTCACCAGAAAACCCTCAACTGACCTAAACTCATGTAGTGGACAAACTTGATGGAAACTGACTGAAGTCATTTATTTATCTTCATTTATCCGACTTGGTTTGAATATTCATGACTGTGACCATAGGAATGTTAACGGGTTTGATTACGGGGTGCCACTGCAAACCCTTGAGAGAGCTACACAATGTAGGGTATATGCACTACATACCTTTTAAAATAACACAAAATCTAAATTCAGAAACCATATGGCCGCAATGATCTCAGGTCCACCTGCTTCCATCTTCCAAAACGTTGCCATCTATTGTCTGCTGTCAGCTCCTCTCCTTGTGTCCTAGTGGCCTTTGGCAGAATGCTTTATTCTTTTGAAGGAAGCACATGAATTCAACTTGTCACATTTTACAGATTGCATTACTATTATAATTCAGAGAAAGAGAGAGAGAGCAAGAAAGAGAGAGAGAGAGAGAGAGAGAGAGAGAGAGAGAGAGAGAGAGCGCAGAGGAGGAGGAGGAGGAGGAGGAGGAGGAGGAGGAGGAGGAGGAGGAGGAAGGAAGGAGGTAGGAAGGGAGGGAGGGAGGGAGGGAGGATGATAAACCAAGTGTGGCAAAATGTTAATAGAGTAAATGGGTATTTTTTGGACTGTTCTTGTTCTTGCAATTTTTCTATAAATTTGAAATTATTTCTACATAAAAAGTCCATCCACATCCCTTATTATTTCTGCCTGCCCCTCAGCATCTCCCATTTAATCTCAGCTTATTGTCTTATTGTCATTTCCGAGTATATCTTGTTCCATGGATTCCCAAGTTTTTTAGAATTTTATTGAGATCACTTCTCAAATGATTTCTGAAATTTACATTTTGTTTTTGTAGTAGTTCAACAAATATGTTCTTCCTCTATGAGTATAGTTCTTTGCCAACTTGCTTTTTCTTTTTCTTTGGTCTTTTATGATCTTTGCAGAGGCCCCCTTTCCTTCATTTATCACAGTTGAATGAGGAGAGAGACAGCTGGGCATGGTGTTTTTTTGGCACACAGAGTGAATGGGCTCTCCTTCTTCTCCCTTTGCCTCTTCAGAGAATGGTTACTTGTGCAAACCATTTCTTACCAACTTCCTTGTAGCCTACAGAATTTACTTTCATGGGTCTCTGTTGTCCTGAGGGTGGGGTGTTCTGATCCTGTAGTCTGGCTGTCCTATAAAGGAGTGAGTGTATTCTTGCCGTTCGCAGCAATCTGTAGGTTTTCGCTTGTCAGAAGGACAACTATAACCTAAGATGCAAGGCTCCTGTGTGTCTTGGCTCCCATGGGTGTATCATTTGTCACTTCTCAGAAGGCTCTTCCACTTGCTGGCTAGTGCTAGAGATGGAGCATGGGCATAAGAGAGGAGAAAGGCATGAAAGAGCTGGCTGTCTCACACGCCACTTTCACACAGTGGCACTCAGGGAGATTCTAATGGGCCATTGAGCAACAGTTCTAATTTCCAGCACTGTTGCAATTTTCCTGTTTCACAAGCATTGCCTCTGCAATGTCTGGGTAGGGAGATTGTGTCATGAGTTGCTGAAGTGTTGCTATCAACACTAGCATTAAACTGCATTTAATTAAAAACAGAACACACCCCCACACCCCCAGAAAAGAAGGAAGGAAGGAAGGAAGGAAGGAAGGAAGGAAGGAAGGAAGGAAGGGAGGGAGGGAGGGAGGGAGGGAGGGAGGGAGGGAGAGAGGGAGGGAGGGAGGGAGGGAGGGAGGGAGGGAGGGAGGGAGGGAGGGAGGAAAGGAAGGAAAAGAGAGAAAGAAAGATGGGAAAGGAGAGAGGTGGGGGGAGAAGGAAAGAAAAAGAAAGGAGTACGCAGAGGTTGCTTGGGAACAGAAAGATTGGGTGACCAGGTTATGGATCATTTGTAGAAAACTGTGACCAGATTCCTCTCTTTAGGGTCATCCTGACCCTTTCTTGCTCAAATACTTTCCACACTTCCCATTGCTTCCAGGGATAACATGGCATTCGAGTTTCTTCCTGGTCTGGTTTCACCCCACAGTGAAGCAGATTCTAGTTTAATACTGAAAAACATTCTAACCAGGCCATCGGAGAGTGGTCACCATCCCACATTGGGATGGGTACGAAGAGAAGCAGGGCATGGGTTCTGTCTTCCCATGGCTGGAGTGCCTCAAATCCTGGCACTCCATGGCAGTTTTAGAGATGACGTCTTGGAACCCAGTGAGTCAAAGTGGGGGCAGAACGGTTGGGCAAAGGCAGAATAACCACCACAAGGTGTTGATGCACCCCATACTCACATGGGAGGGCAGTCAGGATGGGAGCTGCAGAGAACGAAAGTTGATGTCTATGGAAGGCTGACTCTGTCAGGTACTGTGTGTGTGCTTCACATTGTGAATTCACTCAATGCTTACACACTGCTGTGAGTGAGGGCTATTTGTGACTCTATTTCATAGGGGAGGAAATTGAGGAATAGTCAGTGCCCCGTGAGGTGGGCACTCTCATCATCCTCTCTGTATACCTGGGCAAACCAAGACACAGAGAGAATTCAGTATCTTGCTTAGGAGGATGAGAGGGATTTGAATCCATGTCTCCATCAGAGCCTGTGCCTCTAATTATTGCTCTGCTCAAGCCCTGCCAGAGGCCAAGGGATCCCCTCCAAAGATTTTTCCACAGCTGAAATGCCTTCATTCTTATCCTCCTCTTCCACTCCCTTGGTTGTTTTCAATCCCTCCAGACTGACCGCTTTTTTCTCCCACCCTAGCTCAAACCCCACCATCTTGCTCACCTCTTCACGGGCTTCCCCTAATCTTTCAGTGCTTCATACTGGTAGACCTGAAACTCAGCTGAACAAAGCCCTCTATGGCTGTCTCCTTGCCTACAGTAACACCTCCCAAATTGCAGTCATTTTCCTTGTCAAGGTCACGATTTTTGCCATATACTTGAATTACCTGTATTAGGACTGTAGTTAGCCTTGTTTTTCAGATCAACTCCCTACATAAATGTATTAATTTAAAAGGAAATACCATAGCTCTCCCATAAATGGAAACCCAGTGCTTTTCTAATAGACCTTAAAATAAACAGAAAACCATTAAAATTTAAAAGACTCACTCAAGGACCACCTGTATAATCAGGAACTTTTCTTCTTAGCACCATTTGAAATCACACATCTATTTGCAATTATTTATGTGATGTGCTATGAACACTCAACCTTTCAAGAATGAATAGAGGCAAAGTAAATAGCACGGGATGATGGAAGATACTGAAGAGGGCAAAAAAAGTGCAGAGGAAGATCCTTCTGAAAATTATCTACTGTAGGACCAGACAAAGATGTCAGAAAACTCCTGAGTTGCAGCTTGAATAGGCATCCTGCAGACTGTCATCACCTGCCTTATCATTAGCATCTCCAAGAACTTGTTAATTTGTGTCTCAGTCCTAATTTTCAATGGGCAATCTTGGTTACTTCTTAGTTGTCAATTCCATTAAGACAAGGGACTTTTCTGTTTTTGCCTACTAGATGAATATTCACTGCCTGGACACATGTGGAAACTTTCATTTTTTTCCTGTGTTGTGAGAAGTTGGAGGGTTGCAGTCACAGCTATGAGACAAGGTCCATTTCCAAAGAGAAGATCTATTTATATTTAGAGACAGTGAAGTCTTAATTTTTTCTTTCTTTTTTTTTTTGTCAAGTCCATATATCTTTTCCCTTATTGTCTTAATCTTTGGTTTCAGGTTTATTAAGTTTTCCCTTATCCCAAGATTACATAAGTAGTCACTGAAATGTACTTCTAGTGTTTTTATGGTTTCATTTTACGTTTGAATCTTTAATCCAATTAAAACAAGAAACAAGCATCTAATTTTATTTAATCTCAAGAGGTTGGCCATTTGCCCAACTATTTATGAAAAAAATCCACACTTTTCCCACTGGTTTAAAAGGTCATCTTTTCACATTGTAACTGTTTATATAACTTCAGGTTGCCATGTAGATTTTTTATTCATTTCCATTTCATTTTTGCATACGACATTCAATGTTCAAAGGATTTAAGCTTTTATATCTGATAATCCTATTTCCCCACCCACTTGATTTTCCCCCCCAAATATTTCTTGCTAGAAAATGGACATATTTGGCAATGCTATGTTTTCCCAGGAGCACATCATGTCTCTCCATTGACTAAATAATTTATATATCTCAGGTAGGAGTTGCAGTCACCTGTCCAGTGTGTTTCCTTGTTTAGTTTACTCCTAGGATTCCCGATTTTTCATTGAATTGTGAATGGGATCTTTTTTCCAATATATTTTGTTCCAGTTATTTTGGGGCGTTTGGCAAGCCATGAGGTTTTGTATATTTATTTTGTAACTGGCCACTGAACTGAATTCTCTTTTCAGTTGGAAGAGTTTCTCCCCCTGTGGCTTTTTTGGAAGTTTTACTCCTGTCCCCTTCTGAGGCAGTAGCCCAGGCAATCAAGGCTGACTCCATGGCTGTGGGGGATGGTTGAGTCTCAGCTCCAGCTTGTGGAATAGGCACTTTACCCTCATAAGCATCCATGGGTCCATCTCCAAGCAAAATATTTTTCCCGTGAAGGAGCTTCTTTTACGTCAGTTGGTATTTTGGTCAGGAATTACAGAATGTACTTCACAACAAATTCAAAACACACTGCTGTTTAATATCAGGACTTTTCCAAAAAAGATCAACAACAAATGTGTTACTTTCCTCACACCTTGGACATGTAGGAAAATGTGTGCTTAGGGAGCTGGCCAGGTGCCCGTCTGGGGAAGATGCCAGGCTGGATGAATGCTCCGGGGCAGGGGCTCGGCTTGTTCTTATTTGCCGGGCTCTGAATAGCTGCTAAGAGTCCCTTTAAGCCCCACGAGGCAACTCGTCCTCAGAGCACAGGCCAGGGAGCTGACAGCTTTTCTCCAGAGGATAGGCCTCCACAATACAGAGACGCCTGGGTTTACCAACTGAGTGCACCGCTGTGTTTTGTTTCCAGCATCTCCCATCCACCTCAACACCAAGAAGAAGGTGCCACTTTACCCTCCTTAAGAAGAGGAACTGGAGCTTCACATGTTTAAAATAATTTTGTCTAGGCATTCAGGAACAGAACATGGATTTGAGCCCAGTTTAAATCGGCAAGTATCAAATATTTTGGTCTCAGAATCCCTTTGCACTCTCAATTAATACATTAAAAATTATTGAGGACTTTGATGAGTTTTGAATAAAAGGTGAGTTATACCTGTCATTATTTAATATATTTGAAATTAGAACTGAGAGACTTTTAAAGTACATGAATATACAGCATAAATCTTGTGGGCTGTCAGAGCTACGATACCATCACACATCACTCCTGAAGAGGCTTCGGTACCCTTATTAGAGAACAAGACAGGGAAATAATATCTTAGCATTAACATGAGCATGGTTTTCATCTCGAAAACCCTCTGAAAGGATCTTGGGGCCCCACGGCTCTCTGGACCACATTTTGAGAACCATGAGTCTAAACTGCTGAGAGCTGGGCCTTTGTGAGCACAAATCAAGGTGACTTAGTTTCTGCCCTGAAAGGATTGGTCCAAGATGAACTAATTGTGATAAGAAAATGAAGAGGAGGATGAAGAGACAGTGCTGGGGACCAGACTTTGCTGAGTGGCTTCCTTCAGTACCTCCAGCAACCCCATGACAGAGACCAGGACCACTATTGCCCAGGCTGAGGAAAAAGAAGTGGCTTGCCTGAAGTCATGCAGTGAGTGAATGGGCTCAGGAACAGAAAGACTGACCAAATACAGGGACCTGCTGGAATGACTTTCAATTACCTTCCCAGGCTTGCTAGCCCAGGTTAGGCCCTGACCTGATGCTTTGGCCTGAGCAGGAACTGTAGGACCCAGCCTGTTCTAGGACCTTCTTTCACCAATCATCAAACCTCTAAGCACCTACTCTGCACTAGGCTAATCTGGGGGGGAGGGGGGGCCTGATATGAGCTCATGATTGAACAGATATCAAACCCCAGACTGGATAAATGAAGGACTGAATGTAGCTAGTGGACAGATGGAGATGTCACTCTTTTTTCTGGCTTTTGAAGGCAGGCCTCTGCAATTCACTATCCAGTTTCCCCCCATCTGCTGGCTGGGTGACCCTAAGGCCCGCACAGTATCCCCCCAACCCCCACCCACACAGAGCCTTTCTTCATGGTGCTACTTTAGCCAGAGTTGCCCTGCCAGCCCCTCCCTCAACTCCCCAATTTCCTCCTAGCTTCTCATAGTATCCTAAGAGACACACAGTAAAGCCTCCACTCTCTCTGGTCCCTGCACTGGCCAAGGTCAACAGGACTTGGAATTAAGTGGTCTTCTCCATGATGTCCCTGCTCAGCTCTGGGACACACCACAGCATCTTGGCACCCCTTGTCCCAGCCATGTTGGTTAGCCCTTTCAACCATACCTACTTCCTTGCTCTACCCAACTGGCTTCCCTGCTGACCAGGAGCCAAGTCAGATTCTGCTCCTTCTCTCCTGTTCTCATTGCCACTGCTTCAGTGGGGCCACGATTCATCACCCCACAGGTCAGAACATCCCACCAGCTAGACCCCAGCCCTGCCTGCAACTCCCACTGCTTACTGGCCTACCTAGCACAGGGGAGACACAGCTCCTCCCAGAAGGCACAGTTCAGCTGAGGAGACCAGATCCCCCTGAAGCAAATGGGACAGCACGGGCAGGGCCAAGAGCAGGGGCAGGAGGTGGGAAGGAAAGGGAGTGCTTTGGAGGACAGGACTCAGCTAAGGGAGACGTGGTTAAAAGGGAGAGGAAGTACCAGGCAGGGAGAATGAATGCATTAAGCTACTCAGTTTCACCACTGTAAAATGAAGCAATAATAAACACTACCGCATAGGGGACCTGTGGGGGGAAGATTCCACCTACTTCTGTTACCCAAAGTCACACTAAGTGCCTCTGACCCTCACCGCCCCTCTGGGCCTGGTGTAGTACGGTGCCTTTTCCAGCAACAATCATACAGGCGGCCTGTGAAGGGAGCGTCCGGAGGCTCTGGCCACACCCCAGTCATCTGCAGGTCAATACAGGCAGCCGCACAGCTCACTGCTCCTAGCGTTTTAGCCAGGGGGGCCACCCAGCGCCAGGGGCAATAAGCTCACAGGCCTGAGCTGAAAGAAAACTCTTTCTTCTTTGCCTTTAATCACTAACTTTCTGGCGTTGTCCTCCCTCCCCCCGCTGGCGGGAAAGTTATGAATGGAATGTACGAATTCCAGCCTGTGTGCGTGTCCAGGAATGCTGCTGTGGCGACCTTCACCGGGGGCGGGGCGCTCTGCCGAGAGCCACCAGCGGATCCTCCCCAGCGCCCAACGTCTCTGGCGGTCAGAGCTACCCAACCTGCTGGAGAGTCAGAGTGCAGGCCCAAGAGGGCAGCTGAGGAAGGCCAGGATGCACTTACCCACCAGGATAGCTCCAGGGCAAAAGCACACCTCAGCCCAGGAGATGTGCGCACAGGCACACATAGCAAGATGTGCACACACAGAGCAGGGTTCACCCACACACTGAGGTGTACACACAGCCTATGTGCACATACACAGAAACACTGCAGAGGGACATACACAATGGCATGCACACATCCACATCGTGCTCTTCATAAATACACAGGGTTGTTGGCACACACAGTGGCATGCACTCACACACCAGATGCTTGCACACATGTGCACTCTCCCTGCATACACGTATTGCAATGGTGTACACACAAACACAGCAGGTCTTGCACACACATCAATGGGGCATGGATGTCTATAGCATAGTATGCACACACACACACTTGGAGGGAGGGTCCGAATGAACAGCCTCATTCTCCTTAGCAGACAAGCTGAGGACCCTGAAGTCCTGGGCACAAAAAGCCACCCCCAGCTCCCTGGGTTGGCCAATCCCCAGCCCCGGACCTGCTGGCCTGGTCTGTTGGGACTGAGGCCTCCAGGGAAGAGCAGCACAAGGGACTGCTGGGCGTACAGGACACTCCTTGCTAGGGAGTGTGCTAACTCAGAGCCTGTGTTTTTGCCTTTGTGTTTGTGTTAAACCACCACACAAACCTAAGGAGTGGAAGCTGTTGCCTGGAGAACTGGAATGCCAACAGGGACCTCTAAGACTAACCTTGCCTCAGCTCCTTGCTGTGCTCCTTGGCTGCCAGCCAACCCTCATGTCCATGCCAGCTGCAGCACCTTCACGGGCATGCTATCACTGGACACCGTGTTCTCCCACGGGATATGGGGTAAACAAGCTTCCCACCCCCTGGAAACTGGACATCCTTCCAAAACTTTTATCCATCCATCCATCCATCCATCCATCCATTCAGGAATTATTCGCTGAATGTCAATGACATGCCAGACAACACAGGGACACCAGTCAGTCAGGACATCCTAGTCCTTGTCCCCAGTCCCGTGCAAACTTCCAGCTCAGAGATACACTTTGTTTGGACTTGTTATGATTTTAAAACCTTTTGTTTCCTATAAAAATCTAGGTTTCTGTCTTTTGGGGAAGATGGAAAAATGTGACAGCAGGCCTGCCCAACCCTTCTGATGGTCCCAGGCACTGCAGTCTGCTGCTGCTCTGCCTTCCCCTCTGCCTCCCACTGGCCTGTGGCTCATCTTGGGTCTCTTACTGCTTGACCCATCCTAGCAGACTTTTGTGTTCAGCCCACAGGGTGTTTGTGGCAGTGTCCCACCTGTCTCCGCCGGGGGACCGCCCTCATCCCAGGCAGGAACATCCCCAGTGTGACTGGAGAGACTGGATTATATCCCCTAATTCAGAACTCTGGGCCTATGTGTGTTTTAAATGCAAGGGAGGCAAGGTATGCAAGTCTCTGGGAGAAAGCTCAATCAGAATCAAGAGGTGCACAAACCTTGGGTTCTTCATAAATGCGTATAGCTTGAAATATTTCAGATGCTGACCTCAAGTGAAGCCAAGTGAGCGAAGCAACTGTCTGCTTTTATTCATCATTCCCTCTGAAGAAGACACTATGCTATTGCAAACTGCCCAATAGGCTGGGGGGGAGGGGGTCCATTCCCAGAGAGCTTAAACAGAACAAAATCCCTAAGTCACTTCCATGTTTTTAGATACAATTTTGATGACGCATTTCAGCATTTCTGATTTTCTTTATCGTGCTGTCCTTTGCTTTCGTAAGTGGACATCCAGCTGTGGGTTGAGGTCCAGAGCCCAAGTGAGTGACCCCAGACATTCCTCCTTCAGCCACCCCAAGCCATTTCTTTCTTGGCCCAATGAATTAGATTCAGGAGCGCTAAACTTCTCAGCACCACTGTCTGCACTGCCATTCCTCTTTGCCATTCTTTATTTCTTGTAATAATAAGAACAAAGTGCACCAAGACATTTGAGTAATTGCACAGCCATCGTGCCCATAGACAGGGTGATGCTGCTGGATGAGTCTGCTATGTTCCCCTACTGTGCTGACACTGAAGACCCCATCCTGGGATCCTGCTTTTCAGGTGGGTCTGCCTTTTCCTGTCAACACTTGGGGTCTGAATCCTCACACCCCAGAGTGACAAGGATTCTTTTGAAAAAGAACTTGCCTGTGAAGTGTGGCATGTCCTGCATCCCCACATCTGTAGCTTTCCTTCCCTCCCTTGTCCCATGAGGTAGCCCTACTCCTCTCCCCTTTTCAAAGATGCTGCGTAGATGGTGTGAACCCAGAGTAACCTGCATAAGCATCTGCGTTCCAGCTCTCCTTGGCCCCAGAGCGGGGCACCAGGATGAATGTCTGGGCTCATTCCAACTCCTTCTAGAAATACAGAAATGGACAAAGACCTGAAAAGGGGTGGGAGTTCCTGAGCTGACTGGGATTTTGGTTAAGTTAAAATGGGAAGTGGAGAGAGATTATTTGAGCCATGAATTCCATTTAAAATGACCTGTGTGCCTTTATGGTTTATAATTCATCCTCACTGTATGGTGTTTAAGTGTTTAGTTTTTTTTAAAAAATTTCTAACTTAAAAATTTGATCATCTTTTACCTTATTTTATTTATTTTATTTTGCTTTACTCTTACAAGGTTGGACAATTAAATTTGTGAGTTCATCCTAGAAAAAGTGCTACATACCTCATTGCTGAATATCACTACGGTCACCTTCCAAGTACTCCCCATATGAAGCTATGCCCCGACGCCACCCTTCAAAGCAATTTTGGAACTTTTTTTCTGGAATGGCCATCAGAGCTGTCATCGTATTACCCTTGATGTCCTGAATGTCATCAAAATGTCTTCCTTTCAGTATTGCCTTTCTCTTTTGGGAAAGAAAGAAGTAATTGGGGGCCAGATCAGGTGAGTAGGGAGGGTGTTCCAGTGCAGTTATTTGTTTACTGGCTCAAAACTCCCTCACAGACAGTGCCGTGTGAGCTGGTAAATTGTTGTGATGCAAGAACCATGAATTGGTGAAAAGTTCAGGTCGTCTAACTTTTTCACACAGCCTTTTCAGCACTTCCAAATAGTAAACTTGGTTAACTGTGTGTCCAGTTGGTACAAATTCATAATGAATAATCCCTCTGATATCAAAAAAGTTTAGCAACAAGTTCACAATCTTAATTGTCAGACATCATATGTTTCAGTTCTAATTTGGGCCTGGGTAGACTTCAGCGCTTGCCCCCAAGGTACTCCTGTGTAGCCCTGAGGCTGCTCTACTGAAGCAGTGGTTCCTGCATTTGGGTTAGTCCAGATTATGGGGGCAGGGGGAGATACCGCCCTGTCCTAGAGGGACCATAGAGGCTCAGGTCTTCACAGGCCCTTTCTCCCGGGGCTATACCTGGAGCCTCTGCTTTGAGACTCCGGGATGGAGCAACCCAAATTGGGCCAGGTGAGAGTGAGGAAGGAGGAGGTAGCCATATGCTTGATAGAGGCCAAAGGGAGGGCTCAGACATTTTGGGTCTTTGTCTTGAAAGTGAGGTCTCCACAGATCCCCTCCCTGCCCTGTCAAAGGCCAGTTACTCAAGAGGCAGCAGGAAGTCCTGGATGTGCTGAATTGTGTGCTGGCTCAGGCTTCTGGGCTGATGTAACCCCACTTGCCATTGTGCAATAGGATGAAAGGGCCACCAGGGAGAGAAGGCACACACAGTGGCTTTGTATCTTCCAAATGTAGGACTGGGTCAAACATACATACTTGAGATGGAGAGGGAGAGATAGCAAAGCCAATTCTCTCTTTGCAGGCGATACACACCCTGAGAGCCAGTGAGAACTGTAGTGAGGAGGATGCAGGGCACCTAAGTTCTCTGCTCTTATTAGCAGCCCTGCAGCAGAACCGGCAGGGAGATCTGGCATCTCCCACTCTAGTAGTAGGTCTCTGTAGCGGGACCTCTGCACCCCTCCTGGAGGCTGACTTCAGTGTATAAAAATAGGTATGGCTCATACAAGGTCCTCAAATCCATGGCTGAGCTACATAAACAGTGATCTGATCCAGTAGCAGAGGGACACCCAACAATGTTGACTAAGCCACGCTGGGCACTCTCGAGTGTGGTGACTTATAAAGATGTTTTCTGTGGGACTTTAAGCCAGTCTTGCATTTGACTCTGCCCTGATCTTAGAACATGACTCTGTTATCTCACAAAAGGTTTCCAGCAGAATCAGAATTCTATATTCGTCTGTTGCATTCCGCTGCCCCCCTCTGGTCAGGCTTCGAGGCCATCCAAAGATCCTGAATATTGGTCTGTACAGGGCACTAGGAAACAGGAAGTGTCAAGCACCTGTCCCCAGAGTGCCCTGGGAGTGGGCCTTCAAAAGAAAAGCTCTCTACCCCTTAGGAAATGGTTCTGGTTATGTCTCTTACAAAACTATCTGTTGTAATTTCTATGAGATTCTTCAGGAGCCTCGCAGACTCTCTCTTACATTACATAGGTAGAGGACACATACTTCTCTGGCCCCTGGGTAAGATGGGAAATCCTTTTATCTGCGGAGCACCAGCAGAGCACACAGCTCGCCCCTCTTTTCTTTGGTCTCTTTCTGTCTTTCTCCTTCATGAGAGTCAAAAGATATGGATGCTGGTCCTTACTTTGTCATGCACTGTGAGAACTCAGCCAGAAGGCGTTCCTCCCAGGGCCTCAGTTTCTCCCTCAATAAAATGGAGCTCTTGGGCTTGGGAGGTTGTTATGCTCCTCCAGCCCTGACATCACCTTGGATGCTAAGATTCAGGACAAATGGAAAACTTTTCCAGTCCCCAAGAAAATATGCACTAATGGGGCCTTTATCTTGTGTGGAGGCTGGGGCAGGATAACTGGAACCAGGGGTGTTCCAGGCTTCCATTACTTTTTGACAGTTTGTATTTCAAAATGTAGATATCTTTGTAGAATTTTCCAGTTATTAAAGTACTATGAACACATGAAACTACCCTCAACTTCCCCAGTGGTCAAAGGACTAAAATTGCAAATTACCATCTTATGTCATTTATCACTCACCAGACTGACAAAAATGCAAAAGTCTGTGACCAGAGTTGTTGAGGGTGCAGGAAAAGAGGCAATTCGCATGCTCTGTTCTGAGCAATTGCATGTCTACAAATCTGCCCTATAGAAGGACTTGCTTGAGGACCACCGGGGCATTCTTTGTAAGAGCAGAAATGGGAAATGAGCTGTTTCTGTCCACAAAAGAGGAGTTGGCTTATGATGCAGATGTGCACAGGTGAATCACGGTAGCTGTATCCATGCTCCTCTGCAATGTGACTGGAGCTCTGCATGGTGCACACTGGGAACTGTTTTTTATCCTTGAATGCATGCCTGTGACACACACAACATGTGGGAATGTCCTTATGCAAGTACTGCACAGCTCCTGCCATTATTACCCTGTGAGAACCCTGAGCCCAGCATGCTATGGCAAAGACCAGTCTAACCTGCTGAGGAGGAGAGTCCCCATGGAAAGGAATTGAGGGCTCCACTGGACAACTAGTACCAATTGCGAGATGTGAGTGAGGTCTTCTTGTGCCTCCTGAGCTTTAGGTAAGTGATCCTGTGACTATAGCCACAAGTATTATCACTGATGAGACCAGTGGAAGGAACCCCCAGGCTGGCAGTCCTCAGCACCATGAAAAATAGCAAATTAATATTGTTTTCAGACACTAAGGTTTTGGATGGTGTGATGTCAATTTTATGTATCAATTTGGTTATGCTATGATACCCAGTTTTGGATCAAACACCAGTCTAGATTTGCTGTGCAGAAAATCTAGAAACAAACACAGAGAGGCAGCCAAAATGGGGAAACAAGAAATTGTGTCCCAAATAAAAGAACACAACAAAGTTCCATTAAAAAACCTAAACAAATTAGAGACAACCAATTTACCAGATGCACAGTTCCAAACACTGGTTATGAGGTCATAAAATGGTGGCGTGAGGTGAGCCTCTTGAAATCTAGCATGGAATTTACAACAAATTGAACAACTATAACTCCGTGAAGGACTTCCTGTGTAGCAGACAGGCAAGACTAAGAGGCACACTACTGAAATAACCTAAAGGTAGGCAAATTGAGCAAGCGGGGGAGGAGGGAAAGGAGCAATGCAGAGACGAGGCTGCGCAGGCACAGGACACAGACCTAGCTTGGTATTCCAAGCTCGCTGCATCCCAGAACTACCGCAGCTGCAGAGAAGGAAAAACTCAGACTGTGAGGGCTCCGTTTATGTCCCACAGGGCTGAGGGGACAGCATATAACATGGCTGAACCCAACGCTCACAACAGAGACCTCAGAGAAAAGACTGAAGGAAGAAGGCTGAAAATGTTGGTTCAAGCCCTCACTGCTGCAGAGAATGGAAGCCTTAGGCACTGAGACTAGCCGCCCCCTCCTTACCCACCCAGAGATCGCCCCACCCCCACCTGCCCAGTGCTAGAAGCAGAACAGTAGCAATGTTAGATCAAAAGACCAGCATATTTGCAGTTCTGAGAACTGTGGTCCACAGACACAGATTCACAGCCCAACTAGTTCCAGCAAAAGGGGGGGAGCAGTGGAAGCACTGGATGTGGTGGTGGTCACTGCCATTGCTCTGGGCCACCTCTCACAACCCACCCCGCCCCTGTCCCCAACTTTCTGGGCAGATCCCTGCAGGAGTAAACAGAACTGCTGAAATGCATGGACTCTGAATCTGGTGTAGGAAGACCTTTGGAACTTCAAAAGCTTTCTGCATTGCCACATGGACACAGCGCCCTATAACCCATGCAAACTGTTCACAGAGGAGAAGCCTGCCTTCCAGGGAACCCCCCCATTTTGTGAGAAGCTGGAATAGTGCAGAGAAAACATAACACTACAGTGAGAGAGAGAAAAAAAGGCTGCAGCTGGAGATAAAATAAAACATTCTACCAACACATACTGGAAAACAAAAGAAAGACCTCTTCCTATCAACCTGTTGCAGAACCTACTCCTGTAGATATCTAGGAAGAGAAATAATACATCACTAATTGCCATGAATAACCAAGGTAACAAGAAAGCTCACATAAAAAATGAAAAGTCTGAAGAAAATGACATTAACGATATGGAAATATGTGACTTAAGAGAGAGAATTCAAGATTGCAGCTCTGAAAAAACTCAATGAGATGCAAGAAAACACAGACAGGTAGTTTAATGAACTCAGAAACACAATCAAAGAACAAAATGAACATTTTAACAATGAGATTGAAATTTTAAAAAAGAACAAAATAGAATTTCTGGAGGTTAAGAACTCAATAGAAGAAATTAAGAAGGAAATAGCCAGTTTAGGTAGTAGAGTTGACCAGGTAGAGGAAAGAATCAGCACATCGAAGATAGAAACCTGGAAATGACACAGATGGAAGAAGAAAGAGACTTGAGACTTAAAAGAAATGAAAGAACTCTACAAGAACTTTCTGACTCCATCACAAAGAGCAATACAATAATAATGGGCACACCAGAAGGAGAACAAAGACAGAAGGGAACAGAGAGTATATCCAAACAAATAGTCAATGAGAACTTCTGAAACTTGTGGAGAGAATTGGATCCTTGAATCCAAGAAACAAATAGAACACCTAATTACTTCAACCCCAACAGGCCTTTCCAAGATAATTGATTTGAATCTGTCAAAAATCAATGATAGAGAAAGAATCCTCAAGGCAGACAGGGAAAAGAAGATGGTAACCTACAAAGGAAAGCCCATTAGATTATCATCAGATTTTTTCAGCAGAAACTCTACAAGCCAGGAGGGAATGGAAACAAATATTCAAACTATTGAAAGAGAGAAATCATGAGCCAAGAATAATATATCCAGCAAAGATATCCTTTAGATATGAAGGAGGAATAAAGACCTTTCCAGACATACAGAAGCTGAGGGAATTTTCTAATACACGACCTGCACTACAAGAAATACTAAAGGAGGCTATTCGACCACCATCAACAGGGACAATTTGTGGCAACCGAAACTCAAAAATATCAAACTTTCTTTTACATAAACTTAAGGGTAACCACTCAAAAAAAAATCCAGAACTGAAATATATACTGAAATAAAAGAAGAAACAGAGGGAAAAATCGTAGAATACCACCACACAGAAATAATAGACTACAACAAAAAGGCAAAGAAACCATGGAGACACAGCCTTACCAGAAAACTAAAGATAGAATGACAGGAAATCCTCACATATCAATAATCACCCTCAATGTAAATGGACTGAACTCACCAATAAAAAGGCACAGAGTAGCAGATTGGATCAAAAAACTAAACCCAACCATATGCTGCCTCCAAGAGACACATCTCAGCTACAAGGACAAGCATAGACTCAAAGTGAAAGGGTGGAAATTGACACTCCAAGCAAATGGCACCCAGAGAAAATCAGGTGTAGCCATAATGATATCAGATGAAACAGATTTCAAGGTGAAAAAGATAACAAGAGACAAAGATGGACATTTCATAATGGTGAAGGGGACTGTACAACAAGAAGACATAACAGTCATCAATATTTATGCCCCCAATCAGGGAGCACCGAAATATACCAAGCAACTACTGACAGAACTAAAGGGAGAAATTGACCAAAACACAATTATACTAGGGGACTTAAATACATCATTGACAGCTATGGATAGATCATCCAAACAGAAAATAAATAACGAAATAGCAGCCGTAAATGACACATTAGATGAAATGGACATAATTGACATTTATAACTGACATTTATACTTCATCCTAAAACATCAGACTATACATTCTTTTCTAGTATACATGGAACATTCTCAAGGATAGACCATATATTGGGACATAAAACTAGCCTCAGCAAATTTAAGAAGATTGAAATAATACCAAGCATATTCTCTGATCACAAGGATTTAAAATTGGATATCAACTGCAAAAAGAAAGCAGGAAAAAAGACAAATACATGAAGATTAAACAAAATACTTTTAAAGAAAGAAGAAGAAATTAGAGATCAAAAGATACATAGAAACAAATGACAATGAAAATACATCCTACCAAAATTTTTTGGATGCAGCGAAAGCAGTTTTAAGAGGGAGATTTATATCATTACAGGCCTATCTCAAGAAACAAGAAAACTCCCAAATAAAAAACCTCATGTTACACCATAAGGAACTAGAAAAAGAACAAATGAAACCAAAGTCAGCAGAAGAAAGGAAATAATAAAAATCAAAGCATAACTAAATTAAATAGAGAACAAAAAGACAACAGAAAAAAATTAATATAACAAAGAGTTGGTTCTTTGAAAAGATTAACAAAATTGACAAACCCTTGCCTAGACTCACTAAGATTAAAGAGAAAAGACACTAATAAACAAAATACAGAAATGAAAGAGTGGAAGTTATCACGGATGCCACAGAAATACAAAGGATCATCCAAGAATACTATAAAGGACGATATGCCACCAATTCAATAACCTAGAAGAAATGGACAAGTTCTTGAAATATATAGCCTTCCTAGGCTGAACCATGAAGAATTGGAAAATCTATATAGACCAATCATCAGTAACGAAATTCAATCAGTCATCCAAAACCTTCCCAAAAGCAAAAGTCCCGGCACAGAGGTACTCACTAGTGAATTCTACCAAATCTTCAAAGAGGATCAAAAACCAATCCTGCTCAAACTCTTCAAAAAAGTTGAAGAAGAGACAGTACTCCCTAACTCATTTTATGAGGCCAACATTACCCTGATACCAAAACCTGGTAAGGATCCCACAAAAAAAGGAAACTACAGACCAATATCTCTCATGAATACAGACGCAAAAATCCTAAACAAAATTCTAGCAAATTGAATTCAACAATACATTAAAATAATTATTCATCACGACCAAATGGAGTTTATTCCAGAGACACAAGGATAGTTCAACATACGCTATTCCATCACTGTGATACATCATATAAACAAAATAAAGGACAAAAACAACATAATTATATCAATTGATGCAGAAAAAGCATTTGACAAGATACAACATCCATTTATGATTAAAACACTTAATAAATGAGGTATAGAAGGAAAATACCTTAACATAATAAAGGCCATATATGACAAGCCCTCTGCTAATCTCATAATTAATGGAGAAAAACTGAAGCCCTTTGCTCTACGTTCAGGAACACGACAGGGATGTCCCCTATCACCTCTGCTTTTCAACATAGTGTTGGAAGTCCTCACCAGAGCAATCAGGCAAGAGAAAGAAATAAAAGGCATCCAAATTGGGAATGAAGAAGTTAAATTGTCATTCTTTGCAGATGATATCATGCTATATATAGAAAACTCTAAAGACTCCACCAAAAAGCTATTAGAAACAATCAATGAATACAGCAAAGTTGCCGGCTACAAAATCAACGTACAAAAGTCCATTGCTTTCCCACATATAACAATGAAATCTCAGAAAAAGAAGTAAAATAAAAAACAATTCCTTTTGCAATTTCAGCAAAAAGAATAAAATACCTAGGAATAAACTTTACCAACAATGTGAAAAACCTATATGCTGAAAACTAACACATTTTTTAAAGAAATTGAAGAAGACACAAAGAAATGGAAAGACATTCCATACTAACAGATTGGAAGAATCAACATAGTTAAAATGGCCATATTACCCAAAGCAATATACAGATTTAATGCAATCCCCATCAAAATCCCAATGGCATTTTTTAAAGAAATAGAACAAAAAATCATCAGCTTTGTTTGGAACCACAAAAGACCCCAAATAGCCAAAGCAATCTTAAGAAAAAAGAGCAATACTGGAGGTGTCACACTCCCTCACTTTAGCTTGTACTACAGGGCAACAATAATCAAAACAGCATGGTATTGGCAGAAAAACAGACACATAGACCAAAGGAATAGAATTGAGAACCCATAAATAAAACCACATAAATATGGAGAGATAATTTTTGACAAAGATGCAAAAATCATACAATGGAGAAAAGACAGCCTCTTCAATAAATGGTGTTGGCAGAATTGGAAAGCCACATGCAAAAGAGTGAAACTGGACTGCTGTCTGTCACCATGTACCAAAATTAATTCAAAATGGATTAAAGACTTAAGCATAAGACCTGAAACAATAAACTGTATAGAAGAAAACATAGGTACTAAATTTATGGATTGTCACGTTCAGCGCAACATGGACAGTGAGAGAAAGAGAACAGACGGCGAAGGGTTAAGAAAGAAACAGAAGTCAAGAAATTTATGCACTAGGGGCAAAGGGTCTCACAGCCTCAAAGGAATGAGAGCCCCGAATTGGCCCACCTTGTGGCTTTTATTGATGCACACACAAGTAAGTAACATTGTTTTTCCATGGTCTGTGAATTTCATACATTATATTAGGAAACTGATTCAAACCAATCACCCTTGCCTGCAAGCAGCTGGAACCAAATGTCCCAGGATATCTTAATTGTATGTACCTCCCCAAGGGACAAAACCTTTATGTGAAACTTACTGATAGGAATAGATGGAGAACTGATGTTATCACATCATTGAATCTCTTCCAAAGCAGGTTGTGGGAAGGAATATAGCCACAGAGGCAGAAGCTCTCCTTAGCGAGGGGAAGGTGGAGGTGTATGCCCGCCTCTATCAACCCCGCGAGTTCTCCCGATTGCCCCTATGCGATTGTGCCTGTCTTAGGTTGTTCCTCCCTTCAGGAATCTTACCCGTCATTGACTAACCATCCATCTTTTGGGGCCAAACAGGGAGACAGAAGGTGTAAGCACAAAGGTGAGGCAAAGTCCCTGAAAGGATCAGTCTCACAGACTCTCCTTTCTTTAGGGGTAGGTACGAGGGGACAGGCGGGTAGGCTGCTGCGTGACAACATCGGATCTTGTGTTCAAAGAGCATTTTAAGAATTTGACTCCAACGGCAAGGGAAGTAAAGGTAAAATAAATGAATGGGACTGTATCACAGCAAAGCTCTGAACAGCAAAAGAAACAATCGACAAAATAAAGAGGTAACCAACTGAATGGGAGAAGATTTTTGCAAACAGTGCCTGCAATAAAGGGCTAATATCCAAAATATACAAGGAACTCATGCAACTCAACAACAAAAAAATAAACAACCCAATTGAAAAATGGGCAAAGGACCTGAAGAGACATTTTTCCAAAGACAACATACAAATGGCAAATAGGCATATGAAAAAATGCTCAACCTCACTAAGTATCAGAGAAATGCCAATAAAAACCACAATGAGATATCACCTGACCCCGGTTAGAATGGCTATCATCAACAAGACAAATGGTAATAAATGTTGGAGAGGCTGTGGAGAAAAAGGAACCCTCATACACTGTTGGTGGGAATGCAAACTGGTACAGCCGCTATGGAAGGCAGTGTGGAGGGTCCTCAAAAAATTACTAATAGAATTACCATATGACCCAGCAATCCCTCTCCTGGGTATCTACCCAAAAAATCTGAAAACATTTATCCTTAAAGACAAGTGTGCTCCAATGTTCATTGCTGTTTTATTTACGGTGGCCAAGATATGGAAACTACCAAAATGTCCTTCAATAGATAAATGGATAAAGAAATTGTGGTATATATACACAGTGGAATACTATTCGGTGGTTAGAAAGGATGAAACAGGACCATTTGTGAGAACATGAATGGATCTTGAAATTATAATGCTAAGTGAAATAAGTCAGACAGAAAAAGCAGAGAACCATATGATTTCATTGATATGTGGTATATAAATCAAAAACAACAAAAGAATAAGACAAACAAATGAGAAACAACAACTCAGACACAGACAATAGTTTAGTGGTTACCAGAGGGTAAGGAGGGAGGGGGTTGTTCCTGAGGGTAAAGGGGATCAAATATATAGTGATGGAAGGAGAACTGACTCTGGGTGGTGAACATACAATATGATTTATAGATGACGTAATACAGAATTTTACACCTGAATTCTATGTAACTTTACTAACAATTGTGACCCCAATAAAGTTTAATTGAAAAAAAAACTGGTTATAAGGAGGCTCAATGTTCTCAAGGAGAACTTCAACATAGAGATAGAAAACATAAAAATGGAGATAGAAAACATAAAACAGAACCAGTCAGATATAAAGACTACAATAACTGAATTAAAGTATACATTAGAGGGAATCAACAGTAGATTAGATGAATCAGAGGATCTAATCAGCATTTTAGGAGATAAGGTAGCATAAAACACGCAATCAGAACAACAAAAAGAAAAAACAATCCAAAGAAATGAGGAGAGTTTAACGGGCCTTTGGGACAACATCATGCATAACAATATTCACATTTTAGGGGTACCAGAAGGAGAAGAGAGAGAGCAAGGAATTGCAACTTATTTGAAGAAGTAATGACTTCCCTAACTTAGTAAAGGAAATAGATATACAGCCCAGGAAGCACAGCGAGTCCCAAACAAGATGAACCCAAAAAGTCTCACAGCAAGACACATCATAATTAAAATGCCAAAGGTTAGAGACAAAGAGAGAATCTTAAAAGAAACACTAGAAAAGCAGTTATCTACAAGGGAGCTCCCATAAGACTGTCAGTTGATTTCTCAGCAGAAACTTTGCAAGCCAGAGGGAGTGGCAGGAAATATTCAAAGTGATGAAAAGCAGAGATCTACAACCAAGATTACTTCACCCGGCAAAGCTATCATTTAGAATTGAAGGACAGATAAAGAGCTTCCCAGACAATAAAAAAGCTAAAGGAATTAATCATTACCAAACCAGTATTACAAAAAATGTTTGGGTTTTTTTAAGAAGAAGAAAAAAACAAAGAAGATAAAAAATATGAATAATGAAAAGGCAATAACTACATGTCTATCAATAATTACTTTAAGTGTAAATGGATTAAATGGCCCAATCAAAAGACAGGGCGCCTGAATGGATAAGAAAACAAGATCCATACATATGTTACCTAAAAGAGACTCACTTCAAATTGGAAGGCACACACAGACTAAAAGTAAAGGCATGGCAAAATATATTTCATGAAAATGGAAATAAAACAAACAAACAAACAAAAAGCTGAAGTAGCAATACTTATACGAGACAAAATAGACTTTAAAAGAAAGGCTATTACAAGAGACAAAGAAAGACCCAGAAATCCTACTTCTGGTTATTTATCTGAAGAAACCCAAAACACTACTTTGAGAGGACATGTGCATCCAGATGTTCATTGCAGCATTATTTACAATGGCTAAGATATTCAGGTAGCCTGGGTGTTCATTGATGGAAAAATGGATAAAGAGTAGGTGGTACATGTATACAATGGTATATTGCTCAGCCATGGATGGGAATGGGTTCTTGCCATCTGCAGCAGCATGAATGGACATGGAGAGTACTGTGCTCAGTGGAGTGTGTCAGACAGAGAAAGGCAGATGCAATGTGATTTTCCTTATATATGGAATCTAAAGAACAAAATGAACCAACAAATAAAACTGACACAAACTCATAGATACACAGAGAACATTTTGATCATTGCCAAATGGGAGGGGGGATGAGGATGAGTTAGAAAGGGGAAGGGATTAAGAAGTACAAATTGGTAGTTACAAAATAGTCATGGGGATGTAAAGTAAAACAGAGAATATAGTCAATAATAAGGTAACAACTATACATAGTGCAGGTGGGTACTAGACTAGTCAGGGGGATCACTTCTTAAGTTATATAAATGTCTGACCACTACGATGTGCACCTAGAATTAATATAAAATAATATTGAATGTTAAAATAAATAAAGTATAAAAATGAGGCAAATATTTATGCACTGCTATGGAAATAGTTTCATGACTGATTAAGGGGAAAAAAATAAAGCCAGTTGTAGAATATTACGTATATTTAAAGATAACCTTGTATGTAAAATACATCTCATAAATGCATACACAGCATGTAGAAAATGTTTTAAGTAACACACACCATCCCATGTATAGTGTACTCTGAGGAGAGTGTAGTAATGAAAGTAAGCTTTTAGTTTTTCTATGATCTGCTGCTCTATGAATCAGTTAGACTGAGTGTGGGCTCAAATATGACTTTAATGATAAGACCCTGTTGGGAGAGGCCTGGGGGACATCAGCTCAGTGTGAGGTCCAGAGCACAGATTTGTGTCAGGCTTGGGTTCACCAATTGCTATGGGACAAGGATGGTGGAGCCCTCATCTGGGCTTCAGTCTCTGCATCTGAAGTGAGGCTAATGATGCCACCTTCATGGGGCTTTTGGTAAGGCTGTGTACATGAAGGGTGCTTGGCATGCACCTAACAAATGGTGTGGCACTCATTCTGTTATGTATCTTCTCTACCAACCCCAGTGCCATGCAGTGAGAGCCACAGAGTGATGGGTCCAGAGTTTATGAATTCAGATCTAGCTTCCCCACTGACCACATGGAGGCTCAGACCAACAAATCCTCTCTCTGTCCCTTCCTTGTCCATGTGGATAGGTGGTGAGGCTGAAGGAGAAGGCTATAAAAGTGGGACATGCCAGAAAAGGCAGCTCCATAGAGACCTACGAAATGCCTCACAAAACCTGTCCCTTCCGTTAGCAAGTTCCCTACCAGGAGGGAGACAATACTTAAATTAATCAGCCTGAACATAGAAAGCATCCAGAACCTTTGTGCTCTCAACCCCATTCCTTATTCCATTTCCTTTGGTGGCCTCCCCTTCTCTCTCCCTGCTATGCCCTTTTGGTCCCTGCATACCTGGGGCACTGCTGTCTTTAGCCACTACTGTCGCTGCTGTCTCAGCAGGCCACTCCCCCAAGAGTTGTAAAGTCAAACACTTACTGAGGCCAGAAAGGCCACATAAATAAGCAAAGCATAAGCATAACAAAAAAATATCTATATCAGGATAATGGTAGAGCCCTGGCCACCAAAGCAGGGACACAAGACCGAGTGTGGTGAGCAGAGGGCATGTGCCACATCTATAGAGGCAGCCACAGCTCAGCCTCTGTCAAATCTGGCCATGGAACAATGGGAGCCTGGTGGGTCCCTTTGAGCCACAGGCTGCCAGCTTGCCATCTCTCAACTTGATGAGCACTGTGGCCTACTTACTCTCCCTCCTATTTCCCCAACTGATGACCAGCCAAACCCTAGAAGCAGAGCTCCTGCTGACCTACTGATGATCACAGATGCACAAAGGGTAAGACCAGAAGCACTGTCCAAGCAAGCCACATTGAACTGTCTGTCAGCAATATGAAACCCCTAAGTTTGGGGTAGTTTCTTATATAATAGGTTATATAATGGGTAAGTAATGCCATCAAAGATGATCATCGTCAATGTTCAGATAAATCTTTCAAAATCTCTGTAAAACATATTCTCCTCTCCCTATTTCTCTTTATCATCTATTATCTGTTTGTTATCTATCATCTATAATCTATCTAAATATTTAAATAGAACAAGATCCTATTATACACACTTTAGTGTCACTTGCTTCTTAACTTTATTATCAATGCAGAGGAACCCTGCCCCCCCCCACCCCTGCCCCCACCTCCTCCACACATACACTCCTTTCAGCATCTGTGATTCTCTAGGGGCCCTGTGTTAACTTCAGAAATGATAAACACAACTGTTTGGCAGTAAGGCACACTTTTTCATTTTTCGTCTTGCACCCAAGGAATGACATAGGTGCCTTATCAGTCCAAGATTCAGCAGGAGACAGGTGGCATGCTTAGAGTTTAATGGAAGAGACTTAGATAAAGGGGTTATTTGCTGAGACAGAGCGTGGTCAGGGAGGAGCCAGCCTGGGATATTTCGGAAAGGAGCTGTTAGCTCTTGTTCTGCAGGAGCTAGGAGGGCTTGGTGTTGCTGGACTCCTGACAGCTGGAGCCTGTCAATGTAAAAAATGTCCAAACCTGTAAAGAATTTTTATGAGCTTATTTGAGCCAAACCAATGACAATTGCCAGGCAGCATGATCTCAAATGCTCCAGAGAATGACTGTTTTCTAGTTTCTTTTGTGCATTTGAAATTAAGGAGAGGACATAAAGAAAATTACATGAAAGTGAGAGAAAGAAAGGCGGGTATTGGATTACAGGATAGTTAAGATTTTGTGCCCTCTTGAGGGTGATTTTACTTATTTCAAAGGTGTGTTAACCAGGTGCACAGAAACAATGGACAGGGCTTGCTTAAGGCAAAAATAAACTTTTACTAAAGAAGTTATATGCCTGGGGGTGACTACCCACCATGACCTGCCCAGTTAGGAATTTACAGTCAGATCACCCTGTGAGGTTACTTTCAGTTAAATTTATTACAGCACCCCTTTTTTTTGTCTACAAGCCACACAAAGGAGATTTCCTAGTGGGAACAGTGGTCATAGAGGAAGCAGACACTCTCGGAAATGCAGCTAGGTGAAGAGAAAATGGGAGGACTAAGCACTCTGACCTCTCTCCCACTGGACCAACCCAACTGGAAGCTAGAGAATGAAAAGCCTGCATGATGGAATCTGCATTTAACCATCTGGGGCAAAAAGCAGAATAGAGACAGATAGACAATGCAGGGAGGATAAAGTGAATAACTAATCAAACACAAACCCTTGAAATTTCGTTCCAAAGTGCTCATTTTTTCACTATGACTCAAAGAGGTGTGTGAATCCCTTTCCTAGTGCTATGCCCTGCGGCTGTCCATATCGGCATTGTGAGCCTTAGTGTTTCACATGAGAGGAGAAGACTAGAGTAGTGCAGCTTTAGACCTGTGCGCCTGTGCTGGGGGGCTCCTCCCCTCTTCCCCTGAGCAGTGAGCTTGAAGGGACATCCATGAACTTGGTCTTGCCTCAGCCATCTTGGCATGTGTCTCCTGGGAGCCTTCAGTTGCAACTAAGGAAATAGCCAAGAAAATATCTGTGAATGGAAAGAACATTTATTATCTTACTTGGTAAAAAATTGAGAGCTAGGCCTTCAGGGCTGCCTCCACAGCTCAACCTTATTCTTACTGAGTGGTTTCTCCCCCATTTCCGCTCCCCCAGCCCCTGGCAACCACCAGTCTGTGTTCTGTCTCTATGGATTTACCTATTGTGGATATTTCAAATATAAGGAAACACACAGCATGTGATTTTTTTGTCTGTTTTCCTTCACTTAGCATAATGCTTTTGAGGTTCATCCCATTCTAGCATGTTTCAGTATATTATTCCTTTGCTATAACTGTGATATAATAAATAATTTGTATGGCATTCGTCCCAGGGAATGGCTTCTAAAGCCCTTGGGATTTCCTGAGTGATCAGAGTGCCCTTGTTATTTGAAAGATGTGACTCATGCTCCTAGATAACTTTAGGACCAAGCTAGTCACCAGAAAGTCCACCTATGATTAGAGGTTTGAGATATTCATCACTGGAGGGGAGAGGGGCTGGAAATTGAGTTCCGTCACATGGCCAATGATTCAATTAATCATGCTTATGTAATGAAGCCCTACAAAAACTCTGGGCCCTGAGGCTCAGTGGAGTTTCTGGTTGGTGAACACATGGATGTGTCAGGAGGGTGATGCACCCTCATTTTGTGAGGAGAGGATGTGTGAGTTGTGTCGTATCTCCCAGACTCACCTGTGCCTCTCTTTATTGGGCTGGTCCTGCTGATATGTATCCTTTATAGTAAAAGAGTAGTCATGACCATAGTGCTTTCCTGAATTCTGTGAGTCGTTCTAGTGAATTATGGAAACTGAAGTGATCATAGGAACCCCTGAATTTATAGCCAGCCAATCAGAAATGTGAGTGGCTCAGGAAACCCCTGAGATTTGTACCAGGTGTCTGAAATGGGGATAGTCCTGTGGACATTGCCCTTAGCCTGTGGAGTCTGATGCTAACTCCAGGTACGTGGTTAGTATCAGAACTGAATTGCCATACACCCCATTCAGTTTTTTTTGTTTGTTTGTTTTGTTTAATTTTATTTTATTAAATTTATTGGGGTGACAATTGTTAGTAAAATTACATAGATTTTAGGTGTACAATTCTGTATTACATCATCTATAAATCCCATTGTGTGTTCACCACCCAGAGTCAGTTCTCCTTCCATCACCATATATTCGATCCCCCTTACCCTCATCTCCCACCCCCCACCCCCCGCCCCCGTTACCCTCTGGCAACCACTAAACTATTGTCTGTGTCTATGAGTTTCTGTTTCTCATTTGTTTGTCTTGTTCTTTTGTTGGTTTTGGTTTATATACCACATATCAGTGAAATCACATGTTTTTCTGCTTTTTCTGTCTGACTTGTTTCGCTCAGCATTACTCTCTCAAGATCCATCCATGTTGTCACAAATGTTCCTATATCATCTTTTCTTACTGCCGAATAGTATTCCATTGTGTATATATACAACTTCTTTATCCATTCATCTATCGAAGGACATTTTGGTTGTTTCCATGTCTTGGCCACCGTAAACAAAGCTGCAATGAACATTGGAGCACACGTGTCTTTATCTCTAAATGTTTTCAGATTTTTTGGGTAGATACCCAGGAGAGGGATTGCTGGGTCATATGGCAATTCTATTCGTAATTCTTTGAGAAACCTCCACACTGCCTTCCATAACGGCTGTACCAGTCTGCATTCCCACCAACAGTGTATGAGGGTTCCTTTTTCTCCACAGCCTCTCCAACATTTGTTATTATTTGTCTTGTTGATGATAGCCATTCTGACTGGGGTGAGGTGATATCTCATTGTGGTTTTGATTTGCATTTCTCTGATGATTAGTGATGTTGAGCATTTTTTCATATGTCTATTTGCCATTTGTATGTCCTCTTTGGAGAAATGTCTCTTCAAGTCCTCTGCCCATTTTTCAATTGGGTTGTTTGTTTTTTTGTTGTTGAGTTGCATGAGTTCCTTGTATATTCTGGATACTAGCCCCTTATCGGAGGCACTGTTTGCAAAAATCTTCTCCCATTCAGTTGGTGGCCTCTTTACTTTGTCAATGGTTTCTTTTGCTGTGCAGAAGCTTTTAAGTTTCATATAGTCCCATTCATTTATTTTAGCTTTTACTTCCATTGCCTTTGGAGTCAAGTTCATAAAATGCTCTTTGAACCCAAGGTCCATAAGTTTAGTACCTATGTTTTCTTCTATGCAGTTTATTGTGTCAGGTCTTATGCTTAAGTCTTTGATCCATTTTGAATTAACTTTGGTACATGGTGACATATAGCAGTCCAGTTTCATTCTTTTGCACGTGGCTATCCAATTCTCCCAGCACCATTTATTGAAGAGGCTGTCTTTGCTCCATTGTATGTTTTTAGCTTCTTTGTCAAAAATTATCTGTCCATATTTATGTGGTTTTATTTCTGGGTTCTCAATTCTATTCCATTGGCCTATGTGTCTGTTTTCCTGCCAATACCATGCTGTTTTGATTATTGTAGCCCTGTAGTACAAGCCAAAGTCAGGAAGTGTGATACCTCCATTATTGTCCTTTTTTCTTAAGATTGCTTCGGCTATTCGGGGTCTTTTGTGGTTCCAAACAAATCTGATGATTTTTTGTTCTATTTCTTTAAAATATGCCATTGGGATTTTGATGGGGATTGCATTGAATCTGTATATTGCTTTGGGTAATATGGCCATTTTAACTATGTTGATTCTTCCAATCCATGAGCACGGAATGTCTTTCCATTTCTTTGTGTCTTCTTCAATTTCTTTCAAAAATGTCTTATAGTTTTCAGCATATAGGTCTTTCACATCCTTGGTTAAGTTTATTCCTAGGTATTTTATTCTTTTTGCTGCAATTGCAAAAGGAATTGTTTTTTGTATTTCTTTTTCTGAGATTTCATTGTTAGTATATAGGAAGGCAATGGACTTTTGTGCGTTGATTTTGTAGCCGGCAACTTTACTGTATTCGTTGATTGTTTCTAATAGCTTTTTGGTGGAGTCTTTAGGGTTTTCTATATATAGCATCATGTCATCTGCAAAGAGTGACAATTTAACTTCTTCATTCCCAATTTGGATGCCTTTTATTTCTTTCTCTTGCCTGATTGCTCTGGCGAGGACTTCCAACACTATGTTGAAAAGCAGAGGTGATAGGGGACATCCCTGTCGTGTTCCTGAACGTAGAGCAAGGGGCTTCAGTTTTTCTCCATTAATTATGAGATTAGCAGAGGGCTTGTCATATATGGCCTTTATTATGTTAAGGTATTTTCCTTCTATACCCATTTTATTAAGTGTTTTAATCATAAATGGATGTTGTATGTTGTCAAATGCTTTTTCTGCATCAATTGATATAATCATATGATTTTGGTCCTTTATTTTGTTTATGTGATGTATCACATTGATGGATTTGCGTATGTTGAACCATCCTTGTGCCCCGGGGATGAACCCCACTTCGTCGTGATGAATAATCTTTTTAATGCATTGTTGTATTCGATTTGCTAGAATTTCATTTAGGATTTTTGCCCCTGTATTCATGAGAGATATTGGTCTGTAGTTTTCTTTTTTTGTGCTGTCCTTACCAGGTTTTGGTATCAGGGTGATGTTGGCCTCATAAAATGAGTTGGGGAGTACTGTCTCTTCTTCAATTTTTTGGAAGAGTTTGTGCAGGATTGGTATTAGATCCTCTTTGAAGGTTTGGTAGAATTCACTAGTGAAGCCATCTGGTCCCGGACTTTTGCTTTTGGGAAGGTTTTGGATGACTGATTCAATTTCGTTACTGATGATCAGTCTGTTTAGATTTTCCAGTTCTTCATGGTTCAGCCTTGGAAGGCTATATGTTTCTAAGAACTTGTCCATTTCTTCTAAGTTATTGAATTTGGTAGCATGTAGTCCTTCATAGTATTCTTGGATGATCCTTTGTATTTCTGTGGTGTCCGTGATAACTTCCCCTTTTTCGTTTCTGATTTTGTTAATTAGTGTCTTCTCTCTTTTTATCTTAGTGAGTCTAGCCAACAGTTTGTCAATTTTGTTAATCTTTTCAAAAAACCAGCTCTTTGTCACATTAATTTTTCTATTGTTTTTTTTTGTTCTCTATTTCATTTAGTTCTGCTCTAATTTTTGTTATTTCTTTTCTTCTGCTGACCTTGGGTTTTACTTGTTCTTCTTTTTCTAGTTCTTTAAGGTGTAACATGAGGCTATTTATTTGGGAGTTTTCTTGTTTCTTGAGATAGGCCTTTAATGATATAAATCTCCCTCTTAAAACTGCTTTCGCTGCATCCCAAAAATTTTGGTAGGATGTATTTTCATTGTCATTTGCTTCTATGTATCTTTTGATCTCTCCTCTAACTTCTTCTTTGACCCAGTCTTTCTTTAAAAATATGTTGTTTAATCTCCATGTATTTGTGTTTTTTCTGCTTTCTGTTTGCAGTTGATATCCAATCTCATAGCCTTGTGATCAGAGAATATGTTGGTATGATTTCAATGTTCTTAAATTTGCTGAGACTGATTTTATGTCCCAATATATGGTCTATCCTTGAGAATGTTCCATGTACACTAGAAAAGAATGTATAGTCTGATGTTTTAGGATGAAGTGTTCTATAAATGTCAATTATGTCCATTTCATCTAGTGTGTCATTTAGTACTGCTATTTCGTTATTTATTTTCTGTTTGGATGATCTATCCATAGCTGTCAATGATGTATTTAAGTCCCCTAATATAATTGTGTTTTGGTCAATTTCTCCCTTTAGTTCTGTCAGTAGTTGCTTGGTATATTTCGGTGCTCCCTGATTGGGGGCATAAATATTGATGACTGTTAAGTCTTCTTGTTGTACAGTCCCCTTCACCATTATGAAATGTCCATCTTTGTCTCTTGTTATCTTTTTCACCTTGAAGTCTGTTTCATCTGATATCATTATGGCTACACCTGATTTTCTCTGGGTGCCATTTGCTTGGAGTGTCAATTTCCACCCTTTCACTTTGAGTCTATGCTTGTCCTTGTAGCTGAGATGTGTCTCTTGGAGGCAGCGTATGGTTGGGTTTAGTTTTTTGATCCAATCTGCTACTCTGTGCCTTTTTATTGGTGAGTTCAGTCCATTTACATTGAGGGTGATTATTGATATGTGAGGATTTCCTGTCATTCTATCTTTAGTTTTCTGGTAAGGCTGTGTCTCCATTGTTTCTTTGCCTTTTTGTTGTTGTCTATTATTTCTGTGTGGTGGTATTCAATGATGTTTCCCTCTGTTTCTTCTTTTATTACAGTATATATTTCAGTTCTGGATTTCTTTTGAGTGGTTACCCTTAAGTTTATGTCAAAGAAAGTTTGATGTTTAGAGTATTCCATTTTCCACAGCACGCTTACTTTCTCCATTCCCATATTCTGGTTTAGGCCTTTACTCTCCCCCTTTTTATGTTTTCATTGCCACAATTTGTCCCTGCTGATGGTGGTCGAATAGCCTCCTTTGTATTTCTTGTAGTGCAGGTCATGTATTAGAAATTTCCCTCAGTTTCTGTATGTCTGGAAAGGTCTTTATTTCTCCTTCATATCTAAAGGATATCTTTGCTGGATATATTATTCTTGGCTCATGATTTCTCTCTTTCAATAGTTTGAATATTTGGTTCCACTCCCTCCTGGCGTGTAGAGTTTCTGCTGGAAAATCTATGATAATCTAATGGGCTTTCCTTTGTAGGTTCCCCTCTTCTTTTCCCTGGCTGCTTTGAGGATTCCTTCTTTGTCATTGATTTTAGATAGCTTCAATACAATGTGCCTTGGAGAAGACCTGTGGGGCTTGAGGTAATTAGGTGTTCCATTTGCTTCTTGGATTCGAGGATACATTTCTGTCCACAAGTTTGGGAAGTTCTCATCGACAATTTGTTTGACTATATTCTCTGTTCCGTTCTCCCTTTCTGCTCCTTCTGGTATGCCCATTATTCTTATATCGCTCTTTCTGATGGACTCTGAAAGTTCTTGTAGAGTTCTTTCATTTCTTTTAAGTCTCAAGTGTCTTTCTTCTTCTATCTGTGTCATTTCCAGGTTTCTATCTTCGATGTCCCTGATTCTATCCTCCATCTGTCAACTCTACTACCTAAGCTGGTTATTTCATTTTTAATTTCTTCTATCGAGTTCTTAATCTCCAGAAATTCTGTTTAGTTCTTTTTTAAAATTTCAATCTCTTTTGTAAAATGCTCATGCTGTTCTTTGATTGTGTTTCTGAGTTCATTTAACTGCCTATCTGTGTTTTCTTGTATCTCGTTGAGTTTTTTCAGAACTGCAATCTTGAATTCTCTGTCATTTAAGTCACATATTTCTGTATCTTTAACTGCCTTTTCTGGAGATTTTTCACTTTCTTTCTGAGCTATGTTGTTGCCTTGGTTATTCATGGCGATTACTGGTTTACTATTTCTCTTCCTAGACATCTACAGGAGTGGCTTCTGCAACAGGTTGATAGGAAGCCGTCTTTCTTTTGTTTTCCAGTAATTGTTGGTAGAATGTTTTATTTTTTCTCCAACTGCAGCTTATTTTTCTTCTCCCACACGGTAGTGCTATGTTTTCTCTGCACTATTCCAGCTTCTCACACAATGGGGGGGTTCCCTGGGAGATGGGCTTCTCCTCTGTTAATAGTTCATCTGGGTCACAGGGCGCAGTGTCCTGGTGGGTATGCGGAGAGCTTTTGATGTTCCAAAGCTCTTCCAGCTCCAGATTCAGAGCCCGTATGTTTCCGCAGTTCTGTTTACTCCTGTAGGCATCTGCCCAGATAGGTGGGGCCAGGGCAGGGTGATTTGTGAGAGGTGGCCCAGAGCAATGGCAGTGACCATCACCACAGCCCATCCTGCTCCCACAGCTCCCTCCCCTTTTCCCGAACTAGTAGGGCTGCGAATCTGTGTCTGTGGTCCACAGTTCTCAGAACAGCAAATATTGTATTCTTTTGATCTGACACTGCTACTCTTCCATTTCTAGCACCGGGCAGGTGCGGGCAGGGCGAGCTCTGGGAGGGTAGGGAGGGGGCAGTTAGTCTCAGTGCCTAAGGCCACCATTCTCTGCTCGGCAGTGTGGGCTTAAACCACCGTTTTCAGCCTTCTTCCCTCAGTCTTTTCTCTGAGGTCTCTGCCGTGAGCGTTGGGTTCAGCCGTGTTATATGCTGTCCCCTCAGCACTGTGGGCCATAAACGAAGCCTTAGCAGTCCAAGTTGTTCCCTCTCCCGCAGCTGCAGTAGTTCTGGGATGCAGCGAGCTCGGAGCACTGAGCTCGGGTTGCGTCCTGTGCCCGCGCGGCTCTGTCTCTGCACTTCTCCCTTTCCTCCTCCCACCGCTCGCACGAATCTCCCACCTGTTGGTGATTTCGGTAGTGGGCCTGTTCGTCTTGCCTGTCTGCTTTGCAGGGAGTCCTTTGTGGAGTTTTTGTTTTTTGATTTGTTGTAAATTCCAGGGGAGCTTTACAGAGTCTCACCTTACGCCGCCATTTTTCCTCCAAGTCTCCCGATGGGCATTTTTGTTGTTTCCATATCTTGGCTATTGTGCACACTGCTGCAATAAACATAGGGGAGCATAAATTTTTTTGAATTAGAGTTTTGGATTTCTCTGGATAGATACCTTGGAGAGGATTTGCTGGATCATAAGGTAGTTCCATTTTCAGATTTTTGAGATATCTCCATACTGTTTTCCACACTGGCTGCACCAACTGCAATCCCACCAACAGTGCACAAGGGTTCCCTTTTCTCCACATCCTCACCAACACTTGTTGTTTGTTGATTTATTGATGATAACCATTTTGACTGGGGTGAGGTGGTATCTCATTTTGGTTTTTATTTGCATTTATATAATGATTAGTGAGGTTGTGCATTTTTTCATATGTCTAGTGCTATGTTTGCCATCTGTATGTCATGGTTAGAAAAATGTCTCTTTGTGTCCTCTGACCGGTTTTTAATGGGGTTGTTTGTTTTTTTGGAGTTGAGTTGAGAGAGTTTTTTTATAAATTTTGGATATTAACCCCTAATCGGATATATCATTGGCAATATCTTCTCCCATTCAGTAGGATCCCCTTTAGTTTTATTGATAGTTTACTTTGCTGCGAAAAAACTGTTTAGTTTGATGTAATCCCACATGTTTACTTTTTCTCCTACTTCCCTTGCGTGAGGGGATGTATCAGTAAAGTTCTTACTCCGGGTATGTAAACTTTCTTCCTATATTTTCTTCTAGGAATTCTATGGTTTCAGATCTTACATTTAAGTCTTTAAGCCATTTTGAATTTATTTTTGTATATGGTGTAAGGAGGTGGTCCAGCTTCATTTTTTTGCATGTGTCTGTCCAGTTTTCCCAGCACCATTTATTGAATAGACTGTCTTTACCCCATCATAAATTCTTGTTTCCATTGTTGTAGATAAAATGACCATATAGGCATGGATATATTTCTGGGCCTCTATTCTGTTCCATTAATCTATGTGTCTGTTTTTGTGCCAGTACCAGGCTGTTTTGATTACTGTAGCCTTGTAGTATAATTTGATGTCAGGTATCATTTTACCTCCCACTTTGTTCTTATTTCTCAAGATTGCCGAGGCTATCTGTGGTAATTTATGGTTCCGTATAAATTTTAGGATTATATATTCTATTTCTGTGAAAAATGTCCTTGGTAGTTTGATAGGAATTGTGTTGAATCTGTATATTGCCTTAGGTAGTATGGACATTTTAACGATACTAATTCTTCCTATCCATGAGCATAGGATGTGTTTCCATCTATTTGCATCTTCTTTAATTTCTCTCTTCAGTGTCTTATAATTTTCTGAGTAGAGACCTTTTCTTCTTTGGTTAAATTTATTCCTAAGTATTTTATAGTCTTTGAAGCACTTGTAAATGGAACTGTTTTCTTAATTTCTCCTTCTGATAGTTTATTATTGGTATATACAAATGCAACTGGTTTCTGAATATTAATTTTGTATCCTGCTACTTTACTAAATTCATTTATCAGTTCTAATAGTTTTTTTGGTGGCATCTTTAGGGTTCTCTATATAACGTATCATGTCATCTGCGTATAGTGACAATTTTACTTCCTCCTTACCAATTTGGATGCGTCTTATTTCTTTTTCTTGTCTGATTGCTGTGGCTAGAACTTCCAGCACTATGTAAAATTCACCTGTAAGCCATCTGGTCCAGGGCTTTTGTTTGTTGGGAGGTTGTTGATTACTGATTCAATTTCGTTGGTAGTAATTGGTCTGTTCAGATTTTCTGTTTCTTCTTCATTCAGCCTTGGAAGATTGTATGCTTCTAGAAATTTATCCATTTCTTCCACATTGTCCAATATTTTGGCTTATGGTTGCTCATAGTATTTCTTAAAATTTTTGTATTTCTGTGGTGTCTGTTGTCATTTCTCCTCTTTCTTTCTGATTTTATTAATTTGAGTCCTCTCTTTTTTTGATGAGTCTGGCTAAAGCTTTGTCGATTTTGTTTATCTCTCTAAAAACCACCTCTTGGTTTAATTGATCTTTTGTATTGTTTTTTTTGGTCTCTATTTCATTTATTTCCACTCTGATCTTTATTAACTCCTTCCTTGTACTCCCTTTGGGATTATTTTGCTGTTATTTTTCAAGAATGCTAAGTGTGAAGATAAACTGTTGATTAGAGATTTTTCTTGTTTCTTTAGGTAGGCCTAAATTGCTATGAGTTTCCCTCTTAGGACTGCTTTGACTGCATCTCATAGATTTTTGGGTCGTCGTGTTTTTGCTTTCGTTTGTCTCAAGATATCTTTTGATTTATTCCTTTATCTCATTGTTGACCTACTCATTATTTAGCAACATGTTATTCAGCCTCCATGAATTTGTGTGTCTTCCAGGTTTTTTCCTGTAGTTCATTTCTAATTCCATAGCACTGTCAGAGAAGACAATTTGTATGATTCAATTTTCTTTAATTTATCAAGACTTGTTTTATGGCCTAACATGTGGTCTGTCTTGGAAAATGCTCCATGTGCATTTAAGAAGAACGTGTATTCTGCAGCTTTGGGGTGAAATGCTCTGAAACTATCGATTAAATCCAACTGGTCCAGTGTGTCATTTAAGGCCATTGTTTCCATATTGATTTTCTGTCTGGAAGACCTGTCCCTTGTTGTCAGAGGTGTGTTGAAATCCCCTACTATGATAGTATTACTGTTCATCTCTGTCTTTATGTCATTGAATGTCTGTTATATATTGAGGTGCTCATATGTTGGGTGCATAGATGTTTACTAGGGTTATGTCCTCTTGTTGTATCGATCCCTTTATTATTATATAGTGCTGATCTTTGTCTTTTAATATAGTCTTCATTTTAAAGTCTATTTTGTCAGATATAAGTATTGCAACTCCAGCTTTTTTCTCATTTCCATTTGCATGAAATATCTTACTCCAACCCTTCACTTTCAGCCTGTGTGTGTCTTTTGATCTGAGTGAGTCTCTTGTATACAGCATATACAAAGTTCTTGCTTTCTTATCCACTCGGCCACCCTATGTCTTTTGATTGTAGCATTTAATCCATTTACATTTAAAGTGATTATTGATAGGTACATAGTTATTGCCATTTCTTAAATTTGTAGTTAGTTAGGTTGTTTTCATCTTTCTTCTGTTTACAGAAGCGCTTTTAATATTTCCTGCAATGCTGGTTTTGTGGTAATAAATTCCTTTAACTTATTCTTTTCTGGGAAGCTCTTTATCTCTCCATCAATTTTAAATGATAGTCTTGCTGGCTAAAACAATCTAGATTGTAAGCCTTTGTTTTCCATCACTTTGAGTACCTCTTGCCACTCAATCCTGGCCTGCAAAGTTTCTGTAGAAAAGTCGTTTGATACTCTTACAGGGGTTCCTTTTTATCTACCCTGCTGTCTTTCTCTTGGTGCTTTTAGGATTCTCTCTTCGTCTTTAACCTTTGCCATTTTAGCTATAATGTGTCTTGGTGTGGACCTGTTTGGGTTTATCCTGGTTGGAACTCTCTGCACTTCCTTGGCTTGTATGTCAGTTTCCTTCACTAGGTTAGGGAAGTTTTCTGTCATTATGACTTCAAATATGTTCTTGATCCCTTGCTTCCTCTCTTCACCTTCTGGTATTCCTATGATGCGCATGTTGTTGCACTTGATGTTATCCCAGAGGTCTCTTAAACCATTTTCATTGTTTTTTATTCTTTTTTCTTTTTGTTGTTCCGTTTGGGTGATCTCTGCTAACTTGTCTTCTAAGTCACTGATTCAATCCTCTGTCTCATCTAACCTGCTGATAATTCCTTCAAGTGTGTTGTTTATTTCAGTTATTGTATTCTTTAGTTCTAACTGGTTGTTCATTATGATTTCTCTATCTTTGTTTATGTCGTCACTAAGCTCCTTAAACATTCTTATCATCAGTGTTCTGAACTCTGTCTCTGATAGTTTGGTTACCTCTATTTCATTTTGTTCCAATTCTGGAGGTTTCTTCTGTTCTTTTATTTGGGACATGTTTCTTTGTTTCCCCATTCTGGCTGACTCTCTGCGTTTGCTTCAATGTATTAGATCCCCTAGGGTTCTTGGTTTTTACTGGTTTATCTAATGTAGTATGTGTCCTTTATATTTGACTTGCACCACTTCCCTATTCTCCTGTGAGTGTGCTCCAAAGGTAACCCTTGTGTGGTGTATATTGTCTTAGTAAAGTTGAGTTTTAATCTCTTTTAGCTTGTGAGTAGGTGGGATTGACTCCTAGGCTGACTAGTTGTGAGAATTGTCTCTGCCCCCAGTGGATGATCTGTTGCATGAGGGTTGTCCACTCAAATGAGGCTTGGCCCCTATGAGCTCTTGTGCCTGTAGAGAATCCCCTCTGGGTGTGTCACTTGTAGGTCAGACCCAGTAATACTCTGGTTTGGTCTGGAGTTGGCCTCTGGGTGTGTTGAATCTTGTGCCTCTTGGACTGGGCCCTGTTGTAGGGCAATTTCAGAACAAAGCAAATCACCAAGCACAACAACAACAAAGAAAAAACCAAATACACTCACATGTAACAACAAGCGATAACCCACACTCAACACAGGCAAAAATATCAAAGATACCAAAGCAAAACAAAACCAAAAGAGGAGGACCAGTCTTGGCTTAAGCCCACCAAGTAATCTCCAGGTTGTCCTCTGCTGTACCAAAGAGTCCTCTGCATCTTGCGCAGGCAAAGCTGGACACCTTGTGCCCAGAGTGACTCTGCGACTATAGTTCCAGATGAGTGGGGCTATGGGGTCTGGATGGTAGTTTTTACAAAGTCAGTGCAGTTTCTACTCTTGCCTACACATATGCGCAGTGAGAGTAACACAGCCAGTACTGTGCTCAGGTCTGCTGAGTCTTAGGGCACTTCTTCCGTGTGTGTGTGTGTGTGTGTGTGTGTGTGTGTGTATTTGTGTGTGTGGAGGGCGTGAGATTTCTGAGCTGCTGAAAGCCCATTGTTGCCTCTGCCACCTGCTGCTGACCCCTGGGTGTGTCTCAGCAGTTGTAATTGCTCTGGCCTAGGCAGACCAGAAAAGGTGGGGGCTGGGTATGGAGTCTTCTTTCTCCCAGCCCAGCGGTGTCACACTCTTCCCAGCCTCTTCCCTGGGTCATAGCAGCTGCAAACCAGGTCCTCCCAGATCCTGAGCACTACTGCTCCTCTGGAATCTGACACTACTCCTCAGTTCAGGGGCCAGCTTGAGTCTCTGGAAGGGTGGGGGTAAGATGGGGAGAGTGGTTGGAAGGGCCTAGGTATTGTGTTTACTTCCTTTGTCTGACCTAGGGCCCAGCTGGAGGTCTCAGCTGAGGTTACTGCCTCGAATGCTGGATATGCTGCTCTCTTGTCAAGAGAGGTCAGCTGTTGGGATGCAAGGAAGGAGTCACCTCCTGGCTGTTGTGTTCTCTGTTCTGTCCTGGGACCCTGTGCGTCTCCGCAGCCACAGATGTGGGCCACATCTCCACTCCACTCCCTTTCCTCTTCCCCTGCTCACCCAGTTTGCCCACCTTCAAGTAATCCTCGTATGAGTTTCTTAGCTGTTCTGTGTGATGAGCAGAGTCCTTTGAAGGGTTATAGATGTTCAATTTGTGGTAAGTTCTGGAGGAGAACTCAAGAAGTCCACCTTGCTGCTTCCATTCCTCTGGCGTCTCCCAAGTTTTTAATTTTGATGCTGTCCAATTTATACTTTGTTGTTATTGTTGTTACTTGTGCTTTTGGAGTGATATCTAAAAATCCATTGCCCCTGTTTTCTTCTAATAGTTTTATCTCTTATATTCAGGCTGTTGACAAAATTCTTTTTCACTATTATGGGCCCTGTGCACTTTCACGTAAATTTGAGAATTGGCTTTTGCATTTCTGCCAAAAAATATGTTGGAATTTTGATAGAAATTACATTAAATTTGTAGATTGCCTTGGGTAGGATTGACATTTTAACAATTTTAAGTTTCCAATCCAAGAACACAAATGTCTTTCCATTTAATTTATTTAGTTTCTTTCAGCAATATTTTGTAGTTTTCAATATACAAATCTTTCACCTCCTTTGTTATCTTATTCTTTTGAATGCTATTATAAATGGAATTATGTTCTTAATTTCTTTTTGAGATTGTTCCTTACTGACATATGGAAGCACAACTTATTTTTATGTATTGAGTTTATATATCCTCAACTTTGTTAGCTTGTGTAGTTTTTTTTTGTGTGTGTGTGTGAATTCTTTAGGATTGTCTATGTACAAGATCATGTTATCTGTCAATTGAAATACTTTGACTTCTTCCTTCTGAATTTGGATAACTTTTATTTTTTATTTTTTCATATTTTGTCGCTCTGGTTAGAACTTCTAGTACAATGTTGAATAGCATCAGTGAAAGCATGCATCGTGTCTTGTTCTTAGAGGGAAAGCTTTCAGTCTTTCACCATTGATATGATGTTGGCTGTAGTTTTTCATAAATGCTCTTTATCATGTTGAAAAAATTCCTTTCTATTTTTAGTTCTCTGAGTGCTTTCTATCATGAAAGAGTGCTATATTTTGTTCAATTCCTTTCCTGCATCTATTAAGATGATCATGTGTTTATTTTTCTTCATTCTATTAATGTGGTGTGTTACATTGATTAATTTTCTTATGAACCACCCTAGCATTCTCAGAATTATTTAATTCTTAAATATGGTGAAATCTAGCAATATTTTAAGTTTTCTAAGTTTGTTATATCACACTTAGAAAAATCTTCCTCTATCTGGCTTGTTTCACTCAGCATAATGTTTTCCAGTTTCATCCCCAATGCAGTATATGAGTATATCAGTACTTCATTTCTTTTTATGGCTGAATAACATTTCATTTATAGATATAACGCAATTTATCCATTTATCCACTGATGGACATTTGGGCTATTTCTACCTGTTGACTATTGTGAATGGTGTTGCCTTGAGGTGTCTGTTTTGGTTAATTCGTTGTGTAGCAGGAGACCCTTCTTAAGTGTTGTTTCAGATATGTGATATTCTTTCTGAATTTTTGTGTATGTTTCTTTTTCTCATAGTAACCTGTCTTCTAGCTTCCAATGTTGCAGATGAGAAATCAGAAGAGATTTTTATTTCTTTCCTTTGGTAAAAAAATTGTTTGTTTGTTTTTTCTCCTGAAAGCTTATTAATATTTTTCTTTATTCTTGGAATCCAGGAATCTTTCCAGGACATTCCATCAGTCTATTCTGCAATTTGATAAACTCTTTTAATCTGTGAATGCAAACTATTCAATCTATCTCCCTCTATCATTTATTACCTGGTGCCTGTCCTTTCTACTCCCTTTCTCCTTCCTTACTGCCTTCACTCACAGTCTCACTCTTAAGAGTTAGGCAGGATCCAGATCACTGGTGTAATAGTACATTTGACACTCTGAAGAGATTTTGTTCTCCATTACATGCTATGTGACAAAATTATTTTAAGTAATAATTTTAGGTAATAATCATTATTTTCTTGAATTTTCTTTAGTTTAAAAAAGAGTTAAAAAGATGAAATTTCAATTAAAATATTTTTTCAAATTCAGTAAATAATACCATGTATAAACTAAAAATTGAATTTACCCAGCAAATTATTGCATCTTGAATTTATAATCACTGTGCTACTATGGTTTTTTTGGATTATACTGTTTTAACGCAAGAATATATAGTGCACAGCAATTGGAGAGAAGAACTACATGCAAAGCAATCTGGAACAATCCCAAACTGTTACAAACTTATTTTTGGAAAGAAAATGTGCCAAAATCAATGTGTGTAGTTGATTTTGAGTGTTTTGGGGGTTCCACTATATAGCAGGAAGTTTTTCTGAATTAACTTCCATATAGAATTAAATGTTTATTAAAGAATATGTGATAAGAACATACTACTTTGAAGCATACTATTTAAAAAACCAGTAACTGACTTTTAGTTTCAGCTCCAAAATGTAAGTGGCCTGGAAGTCATTGCCCCTTTCCCCATAACAACAGCAGCAACAACAACAACAACAAAAACCAACCCTGAACAAACTAAAAATCATTGCATTATCATTGAGCCATAAGAGAATTGAGATTATAGGGTAAACCACCACTTCAAAATTTGGATAGACAAGTGAACACAGAGTGTTATGGGTTTAACTGTAATAGGGTGGGTAGATAGATAGAAATGAGCAGGAGAAGGAGAAATTTAGCTCCAGTTAGAAAACCCTAACTGCAGCTCCTACTTGGGTCAAGACCCCTTATAGCTGCCTAGCAGGATTCCAGGCTTACATAGACCTCTAAGGGATGTGTTTACACATGCCCCTAAATCAAAGAAATGCATTGTTAAGAGAGGAAGACATACTGCTTATCAGGAATGCATTCTGTTTGTCAGGACCACCTTACTAGCCCAACAGGATTCCAGGTTTTCACGTACCTCAAGGGGATGTATGTACATCTGTCCCCAAACCAAGGGGATGTGTTTACACATGCCCCCAAACTAAGAGGGTGTGTTTATACATGCCCCTAAATCAAAGAAATGCATTGCTTAATGCCAGAGAACTAGGGTCTCAGGTAGAGAAAGAGAGATAAGAGAAGGAAGAGGGAGGAGGCAATTCTACCCATAGAAATAAAAGACTTCATGCAATGTAAGATGAGCCTTCTTCCCTCTCCTGGATCAGCCCACACCATATCTTAGAGTGTACTCCCATTTTCTAATGAACTTGTTGTTCTAGGCTGCTTCCCTCTCTTGGGTCAGTCCACTCCATCTCTCAGAGTGTACTTTCTTTCACTAATAAGTTTCTGGCTGTTTTATTCTGCACAAAATTCTGTCTCTTGATTGAGTTCATTCCTTCAAGAAGACAAAGAACTGAGGTTCAATGTCATTTCCTGGTAACAATTATGTCCCCCAAAGATATGCTAAATCCCTAACCCTCAGTACCTCAGAATGTGACTTTATTTGGAAGTAGGGTTATTGAAGATATAATAAGTTAAGTTAAAAAGAGGGCACATAGAAGTGATGTGGGCCCTTAATCCAATATGACTGGAGTCCTTATAAGAAGAGGAGAAATCCAGAGACAGACACACAGGGAGAAAACATCATGTGTTGATGGAGGCAAAGATTGAAGTGCTGTAGCTGCATGCCAAGAAACTTTAAGGATGAATAGCTACCACCAGAAGCTGGAAAGAGGTAAAGCAGGATTCTCCCCTATAAGTTTCTGAGGGAGCATGGTCCTGCTGGCACCTCAATTTAACACTTCTGGCCTCCAGAACTGTGAGAGAATGAATTTCTGTTGTTTTATGGCATCCCATTTTTGGCACTTTATTATGGCAGCCCTAGCAAACTTATACACAGAGAAACACAGCCAAGGTCAGCTTCTCTAGAGCAGAGAACACTGGAACCACGGGCTAATATGAACACTTAAATGGTATTTTGATGAATGGCTGGGGGCTGAGTGTGAACTAGGATGAGAATAGTAAACTACTGGGGGTAAAACATAGTCTTGAGGGAGTTCCTACACTTTTGCAGGTTTTACCTCCAGGACATCTACCAGCTTCTTACAGCAAAGAACCAAGAAAAATCACCCTGAACCTTTGGCAGGGGATGGACAAACACAATCATTTAGAAGTATACCTAGTGTAGCCTCCATAGCAAAGTCCAACTCTCCAGTGAAAACGACGTTGTCAGATCCTATCTCATATAGGCTGAAGTACAATGATCTGATTTTAGTCCCCTCTAGGCTCCCTGTGTCATGTAATCTGGAGAGAGAACAAAACTCTTAGAAACATTTGTGAAGGTCATAGCTCAGGGACACAGATCCACTAAAAGACTGAGATTTAATCAGAAGATTGCAGAATGCTTTCCCTCTCTCACTCCTTACCATAACATCAACAGGACCCCAGTATAATGTAAGTGAATTACAGCTTAAAAATCTGCAAGGCTCAGAATCTTTTTAAGAAGGAATGCTAAGGAAAATCTAAAGACAGTGGGGGAGTGAATAAAAAAGGACTCTAGAGGAATTTGAAGCCTCTGGCACCTACAGTTACAGCAAACATTGAACACAGCCTAACTCCTAGTTATATTATTAATGATATCAAACCTCACATGAAAGGTCTATTTACCTCAGTCCCTATTACCCAATACATCATGTCCAGCTTTCAACAAAAATTACAAAACACACTAAAAGGAAAAAGCACAGTATTAAGAGACAAGGTAGGCATTAGAACCAGACTCAAGTATGTATGACACAGATGTTGAGATTATTAGACAGAGGATCAAAAGCAACTATGACTACTATGTAAAGGACTCTAATGGAAAAATTAGACAACATGCAAGAAAATATGGCTAATGTGTAAGCAGAGATAGTGTAAGCAGGGAAACTAAAAATAAAATAAAACACGATGATGCTAGATATAAAAAACACTGTAACAGAAATGAAGAATGCTTTTGATGGAGTCATCAATAGACGGGACATGACCAAAGAAAGAATCAGTGATCTTAAAGGTAGGTTAATAGAAACTTCCCAAACTGAAATATAAAGAGGAAACAACAAAAACAACAACAGCCAAACATGCAAGAACTCTGGGACAATTACAATAGGTGTAACATATGTGTAATGGAAATACCAGAAGGAGAATAAAGAGAGAACAGAGCAGAAGAAATATTTAAAGTAACATGGAAGAAAGTTTCCAAAATTAATGACAGAAAATAAAGCACAGCTTTAGGTAGTGTGAAGAATAACAAACAGGATATTAAAGAAATTATGTCTAGGCATATCATATTTAAACTGTACAGAACAAAAAACCAAGAGAAAATCTTGAAAGAATCCAGAGGAATGTAAACACCTTACCTAAAGGGAAGCAAGGAGAAGATTACAGTAGACTTATTGTTAGAAACCACACAAACAAGAAGAGAGTGGAATAAAATATTTAAAGTGTTGAAAGAAAAAAACACATCAACCTAGAATTTTATATCAAGCAAAAATGTTCAAAAGTAAAAGAAAAATAAACACTTTTTTTTTTCAGACAAACAAACTCTAAAGGAGTTTATTGTAATCATACTTGTACTTCAAGAAATGTTAAATAAGTTCTTCAGGGAAAAGAAAATGATGTAAGTCAGAAACTCTGATCTACACAAAAAAGGAAAAGCATTGGGGAGCATTAAATGAAGATAAAATAAAGCTTTTTACTTATTTTATTCTTCACTGACGTAATAAACAAATGCTTGTTCAAAGTAATATTAGTAACCATCTATTGGTTGAATACAGCATATGGGTAAGTGAAAGGAATGACAGTAATATTATAAAGAACAGAAGGAGGCATTGGGATACTCTGTCATAAGGTGTCTACTACTCATGAAGCAATATACTATTATTAGGAAGTAGACTTAAACTAGTTGTTAATGCATATTGCAAATTCTAAAGCAACCGTTAAAATTTTTAAAAATATATGAATTTGACTCCAAAGGCAATGGAAGTAAAAGCTAAAATAAACGAATGGGACTATATGAAACTTAAAAGCTTCTGCACAGCAAAAGAAACCATTGACAAAATAAAGAGGCCACCAACTGAATGGGAGAAGATTTTTGCAAACAGTGCCTCCGATAAGGGGCTAGTATCCAGAATATACAAGGAACTCATGCAATTCAACAAGAAAAGAACAAATAACCCAATTGAAAAATGGGCAGAGGACTTGAAGAGACATTTCTCCAAAGAGGACATACAAATGGCAAATAGACATATGAAAAAATGCTCAACATCACTAATCATCAGAGAAATGCAAATCAAAACCACAATGAGATATCACCTCACCCCAGTCAGAATGGCGATCATCAACAAGACAAATAGTAACAAATGTTGGAGAGGCTGTGGAGAAAAAGGAACCTTCATACACTGTTGGTGGGAATGCAGACTGGTGCAGCCGTTATGGAAGGCAGTGTGGAGGTTCCTCAAAAAATTACAAATAGAATTGCCATATGACCCAGCAATCCCTCTCCTGGGTATCTACCCAAAAAATCTGAAAACATTTAGAGATAAAGACACGTGTGCTCCAATGTTCATTGCAGCTTTGTTTACGGTGGCCAAGACATGGAAACAACCAAAATGTCCTTCGATAGATGAATGGATGAAGAAGTTGTGGTATATATACACAATGGAATACTATTCGGCGGTAAGAAAAGATGATATAGGAACATTTGTGACAACATGGATGGATCTTGAGAGTGTAATGCTGAGCGAAATAAGTCAGACAGAAAAAGCAGAGAACCATGTGATTTCACTGATATGTGGTATATAAACCAAAACCAACAAAAGAACAAGACAAACAAATGAGAAACAGAAACTCATAGACACAGACAATGGTTTGGTGGTTGCCAGAGGGTAAGGGGGGTGGGGGGTGGGGGGTGGGAGATGAGGGTAAGGGAGATCGAATATATGGTGATGGAAGGAGAACTGACTCTGGGTGATGAACACACAATGGGATTTATAGATGATGTAATACAGAATTGTACACCTGAAATCTATGTAATTTTACTAACAATTGTCACCCCAATAAATTTAATAAAATTAAATTAAAAAATAAAATAAAAAAAATAAATTTTTAAAAAGAAATTAATTGATATGCTAAGAGAGGAGAGAAAATGGAATCCATAAAATGCTAAATTAAAACCACAGAAGCAGAAAAAGGTGAGTGAAAAATAAGAAGCACAGAAAAAGTGCAATGAATAGAAAACATTTATAAACCTGGTAGTATTAATCCAATTCTATTAAGATTAACTTTAAATGTGAATGGTCTAAATAATCAAATTAAAATTGATAATCAGAATAGACTTTGAAAAATAAGATCCAACTATATCTGGACTACAAGAAATCCAATTAAATGTAGACATGTGTAGGTTAAAAATAAAGGGGTGGAAAAGTGAATATGGCACATCAGGGAACACCCAAATCTGTCCCTAACAATGAATTAATTAGCAAAAACTGCCAGAATCACTTGTTTAGAAATGCTGCAAATTAATCAAAATCTTACAATAAACAAAGGAATACTTAATCAAGAAAAACCAGCTGAATCTCAGTAAAAGACCTTTGTGGCATTTTAATTTATCCTGGTCCTATTCCTTACTGGCCTTGAGACAGCAGCCTGACTTCACAGTGCAGGTACCTAGTACTGGATGGAGAAGAACTGAAATTATTCTGAGTAAATTGTTATTTGTTTTGCCCTGTCTGGTGACCGGCTCCCTGAAGGAATGGATCAAAGGACTTGCCTTTATTTTCCTAACTCCGAGTTTTACCACAGCTTTCAGTATTCTGTCAAAAACACTTAAAAGCAAATATCAAATTCACTGCTATCTGAGGCCAGGACGACAATTGGGACAAACAATAGACTTTACGAATAAGTTTGGGAGGAAAGGCTGGGGAATGAGATACTTTTCAGGACAAAGGCTTTGAAAAGCTACCACATATCCCTGGGAACATGGAAGCCATATGTCTTCAGGGCTGAGTGCATGCTTTAAAAAGACCTTAGAAGGCCTTTAGCTCCCACCTCTGGGTGACCTTCAGACTTTTAAGAGCCAGAAGTGAGGCTAAGGCAGAGTTGTGAACTGCTTGCTGAATGTTGAAGTCATGCCCCAACACACAAGCAAAGCCCATTTGTAAAGAAGTTTTTCCCCAGGCATTTAAAGAAATCTTTGTTGAATCACTAGCTGACCACTAAGCATGACCTCTGGGGTCACACAAGACAAAGAATACAAATGTCACAAAATTAGTTCAGAAAAGTCACTAAGCACACAAACAACAACTATAAGAAGCAGCTACACTGGGGGTAAGAGAGAACTCGATTGCCAGAACTGCCTCATTATAATACTCGAAATGTCCAATTTTCTACAAATTCTCTGAGGTCAGCATCATCTTAATACCAAAACCTGATAAAGGCATTACAAGAAAGGAAAACTACACACAGATATCTCTCATGAGCAGAGATGCATCAATCCTCAACAGAATATTAGAAAATTAAATCCAGCAGTATATAAAAAGAATTATGCACCCTGACCAAGTGGGATTTATTCCAGGTATGCAAGACTGATTCAACATTAGAAAATAAATTAATGTAATCCATCACAACAAGCTAAAGAAGAAAATCATGTGACCATATCAATAGATGCAGAAAAAGTACCTGACAAAATACAATACCCATTCATGATTAAAAAACAAAATAAAACAAAAAACAACTCTCAGCAAATAAGGTATACAGGGAAACTTCCTCAGCCTGATAAAGAGCATTTACAAAAACCCTACAATTAACATATTTAATGTTGAAAAACTAATGATTCCCCTATAATATCAGGAAAACAGAAAGGATGTCCCCTCTCACTACTCCTATTCGACACTAGACTAGAAGTCCTAGGCAATGCAATAAGACAAGAAAGGGAAGTGAGAGGTATCAATTTTGAAGGAAGAAATAAGACTATATTTCTTAACAGATGATATAATCATCTATGTAGAAAATTCTAATGACGCTCCTAGAACTCGTAAGTGGTTATGGCAAAGATGCAGGATACAAGGTTCATATAGAAAGTCAATTGCTTTCCTATATGCTGGCAATGAACAATTAGATTTTGAAATTAGAAGCATAACACCACTTATATTAGCGCCAAAGGAAATACTTCCAACAGAATATGTACAAAATCCCTAGAACAAAGATCTAGGACCCAGAAGAAGAAGCTAGAGTTTTGTAGAGGATAACTACAAAACTCTGATTTAAAAAAATCAAAGATCTAAATAAGTAGAAAGATATTCCATGTTCATATATAGGAAGACTCAATATTGTTCAGATGTCAGTCTTTCCCAACTTGATCTTACAGATTCAATGCAATCCCAATTAAAATCCCAGTAAGTTACATTGTAGGCATCAACAAACTGACTCTAAAGTTTATACATATAAGCAAAGTCCCAGAACGACAATACAGTATTAAAGAAGAAAGAGGAGTAATGTCACTCAATTTCAAGGCTTAAATAAAGTTGCAGTAATCAAGACTGGTACTGACTAAAGAATAGACAAAGAGATCAATGGAATACAGTAGAGAAACTAGAAATAGACCCACATGAATAGAGTCAGCTGGTCTTTGGCAAAAAGGTCGATATCAATAGTGAAAAATCATGTTGACAGCATATAACCTTGATATGATGTGATGAAAATGACATTCTACCTCTGTGGTCTTCCCATAACCCCAAGTCTAATGATGAGAAAAACAGATAAGTTTCAATAAAGGGACATCTTACAAAATGCTTAATCCTCAAATTGTTAAGATGATCAGTTAAAAAAAAAAAAGGAAAATCTGAGAAACTATCACAGCCAAGCCTAAGGAGACATGACAAGTAAATATAATGTGCTCTCCTGGGACAGAAAAAGATGTTAATAAAAAACTAAGGAAACCAGAACTATGGGCTTTAGTTAATAATCATTTCTCAATACTGCTTCATTAATTGTAACAAGCATATCATGCTAATGTAGGATGCTAATTTTAGGAAGAATTGGATGAGGGAATATATAGGAACTCTCTGTAAAATCCTCTCACTCTTTCTGTAAATCCTAAAAGAAAAACTTAATTTTTAAAAAATAAGTAACTGCAGCAAGCAAGTCTTAGATCAACAGAAGACTATTTTGCGGACTATTTTAATGTTGGGAATGGCCAGTGCATTTGATAATAAAAAGTCAACTCTCTTTTAGTTGGTTTTCTAAATTCTCTCCAAACGAGGCACCCATTACTGTCTGAGCTGAGGGTGGGCACCCCCACTGCCTTCCCCTTCGTATGCATTGCTCCAAACTTCTTGTATTTTTATGGTAATTTTTATTTTACTTGATATTTTTGCTATCTTTATGTATATTTGTGGTCATTTTTCTATTGGATTTTTATCTTTTTCATTACTAGTATGTAAAAGCTTTTTACACCTAAACACTATTAACTTTTTGCATTAGTTTTCTAAGGTAACACAAATCCCACAAAATCTCACAGTTCTGGAGGCTGGAAGTTTGAAATCAAGGCACCGGCAGGGCCATTCTCCCTCTGAAACCTGTAAGGGAATCATTCCTTGCCTCTTCCTAGCTGTTGGTGATTTGCCAGCAAATTTTGGCATTCCGTGGCTTGAAGGTGCATCACTCCAATCCTGCATTTCACCTGGCCTTCTTCTCTGTGTGTGTGTCTGTCCCTGTGTTCAAATTTCCTTTTTATAAGGATACCAGGTGTATTGGATTGGGGCCCACCTGAATGGCCTTATTTGTACTTGACAACCTCTGTAAAGGTTCTACTTCCAAATAAAGTCACATTCTGCGGTACTGGAGTTAGGACTTCAATCCCTTTTTGGGAGGTACACGATCCAACCCATAGCACTCTCTGACGGTCATTTCAGTTGTGAATTTTTTTACTAGTGACTTCATTCTTCTTTAATATTTGTGGTTCTTTTTAGCATAAACACATTTCATATTTTCACATGGTTAAATCAGTCATGTTTTACCTTTATGACTTCTGAGAAACAAATGACTTCTCTAAGTTTTTAGAATTATTAGTCCATATCTTATTGAAATGTTTTATTGATGTTTTCATGTTTAAAATTTAATTCCTCTAGAAATTAATCTGTGTGTGGTACAGAAGTATCTCTTGATTTAAACATAGATGCGTACTTCTTAAAGACAAACAGTTCTTGCCACATTGAGGAAGAAAATGTCCCCTGACAGCCTCTTAATTAGCAAAGAACCTCCCCTGCCCCAGTGGAATCAGTAAACAAAACTATTATCCAGTATAATAGTTTTTAGTCTTGTGTTCTTTTCCTGCTTCCTTTCAGGCTTAGCGGGGTAAGAAAGCAGTCACAGACCTCCTTCTTTCAAAGGCTGCTCCCTTAGCAACACAATGAGAGGCTTAGAAATGAACACTCCAGAAAAGACTGGATTAAATTATTAGCCAAGAACTGTAACTGTCCTCAATCTCCATCTGAGAGAAAAGAAAAGATGTCACTCATTCTTACACTCATGGACAGACTTACACCTATGCTCACACACATATGTTATACTCAGATATATGAACATATACTGAATTTTAAAAATACAACTCTAAAATCCAGCTGTCTTACTATACTCTATTATTGTATTTTTTTTAATTTATTGGGGTGACAATTGTTAGTAAAATTACATAGATTTCAGGTGTACAATTCTGTATTACATCATCTATAAATCCCACTGTGTGTTCACCACCCAGAGTCAGTTCTCCTTCCATCACCATATATTTGATCCCCCTTACCCTCATCTCCCACCCCCCACGCAACTTACCCTCTGGTAACCACTAAACTATTGTCTGTGTCTATGAGTTTTTGTTTCTCATTTGTTTGTCTTGATCTTTTTCTGTTTTTGGTTCATATACCACATATCAGTGAAATCATATGGTTCTCTGCTTTTTCTGTCTGACTTATTTCGCTTAGCATTATACTCTCAAGATCCATCCATGGTGTCACAAATGTTCCTATTTGTCACCATGTACCAATATTATTGTTTTGAAAGGGACAATTAATGTACTTACATTTTGTCTCGTTCCTTTCTAATGTTTTTGCCTAATTTCTTTGTCTTATTGCATTATTTAGAATTTTGTAGACATTGTTGATTAACAGCTCATTGAGCATATGTATGTTGTCTGACTTGAGTAAGGATGACTCTGGTGTTAACTAATTAAACTTGACTTTAGCTGTTCTCTTGTGACAGATTCTCTTTCATTAAAGTTTAAATTAAATTAAATTAACTTTTAAATTGAATTAAAAGGGCTTTCCATGCCATCCATATTTATTGATCTATTTATGTTGTCTACCACTTTTTTTAATTGATATGCAAATATAAAGAATGTTTGTTTTAAAAACTAAACCTGAAATATTTCTGACATACAAAAGTATAAAGTACAATTTAATAAACACACATACAAGGTGTGATTAAAATAAATATGGTGAATGTTTAAATTACAAAAATGTATTACAGTACAAGACACGTTGCCATTAACCCCCCTCAAAATACTCCCTCTCACTTTAAACACACTTATCCCATTGTTCTTGCCACTTTCTGAAGCAGTTCTGTAAGTCTTCTTTAGTTATGCTGTCATGGCTGTCTCAATGTCCTGAATCCATTCAAAACGTTTTCCTTCGGTGGTCATTTTGATTTTGAGAAAGAGCCAGAAGTCGCACAGTGCCAGATCTGGTGAATAAAGTGGATGAGGACACGCCATAATGTTTTTATTTGACAGAAATTGCCATACCAGAAGCGATGTGTGACATGGAGCGTTGTCATGATGGAGGATGAAGCAAAGACATTCATGAAAGAGGACTTCCAGAACTGCTTCAGGAAGTGGCAAGAATGATGGGATAAGTATGTTTGAAGTGAGGGGAAAAGTTTTGAGGAAGATTAATGGCAATGTGTCTTTTACTGTAATAAATTTTTTATTTAAACATTCACCATATTTTTCAATCATACCTCTCATATTTCATCACTTAGCTTGCACCCCAAAATAACGACTATCCTTTTGGTGATTTATCGATTTTTGTAAATTTATGATTCAATAATATTTCTATGCTACGAAACAGTCTACATTACATGTGTTATTGTTTTATAATGTTTGAAACTTTATATACATAGCATCAAAATCTAAACTTTACATTTATATGTCTAAAATGTTTCATAAATTGATAATAAGTATTTCTTTGATTAACTCAGTACAATGGGGACTGAAACTATCACTCAAGCCATTAATAAACATGTTACTTTGTACTCATTCAAATGATTACTGTGGTGAAGAAGAATGCTAAGTAGTGTTCATATGATCATTTAATTTTCTTTAAGAAAAAAATTCTGAACCTTGTTTTGCCAAAATTCATTCTGGAAATTCTATTTTCATTTTTAATCAGTAAGAAAGGACAGATGGAATAACATGATGAAATAAAGTTACCAAAGTTCTCCAGTTGTCAATTTTTCTTATTTGTAAAATTTCAATAAACAGAAAGGTGTTAGTCCAGTAAAAGAAAACAAAGCAGCTCACCAGTATGAGAATAACATGGGTAGCTTTGTTTTCAAGAGAGTACTGTGAAGAACAGATGGTACTGCAGACATGCTGAGCTGTTTTGTGGTGTCTCAAAAGGAATTCACCATGTACATACTATTGAGTATTTCTAGAGAAAGAAGGTAGAAATGTCAGATGAATACTGTACTTAGAAATGTTACTGCTAGACAGTGATTGTACGTACTGACTACAATAAGGACTATAATACCCAAGTCTAGCATTAGTGGTATTCCTGTTGGCCGCAGTTTTTAAGATGACCACAGTATAGATGACCATGTTGATGAACCAGAAGAAAAGTAAAGAGGATTTAATGAATGTAATGATTTTGTTTTTGAGCCAGGCCCATTTACAATTAGTTGGAGTCATAGTCAGCACCTGAAATGTACTCTGGAGGCATGTTGTATACAGAGAAATACTTCGAATATCTCTTTGAATATAGAGCACTCTTTACATCCAATATCACCCATCTTGGGCCTAATTCCAAAATATGACATTATATTTGGAACCCCTCTGAATATGAGTGTCAGGGCATTAGCCAAAGTGAAGTGGGCAAGAATCAAATCTACAAGCTTCTTCTTATGGGGGAGGATTAAGAAGGTGTACATATATAATGTAAATAAAAAGTAATTCCCCATGAAACCAATACAAGTTTGAAAGGTGAAGATCCAAAAAATTATGTCACTGGAAATCATTGTCTTTCAGTCTCTCTTAGATCTTCAAACCAAGGCCAGCACATCATAATAAGGCTCTGGGGAGAGCAGGACATGCCTCCTGAGATCTGAAAATGGCTAGTGCGACCCAAAGCCAAGATTTAAAGACCCTTATAGTCCCGTCTGCCTTGGGTCGGGAATTTGGGAGGCCTGGCCCTTTTCCCCCAGGCTCCACTCTCCAGGGTTTGTCTACCACTTCTTGGTCATTTCTATTTTCCATGAAAAATTTAATTGTATATAGACTTAAAATGTTTGGGGACTTGCAGTTTCTATTCCAGCATAAGGAGTTTGGAAGAAGTTGTCACTCTATTCTCACAAATAAAAAGTTGAACAAACTGAAAATCAACAACTCTTCTTAGATCTGTCAGAGAATTGAGATCATAAGGTGAACCAGTGCCCTCAAAATGAGAGAGAGAGAGAGAGAGAGAGAGAGAGAGAGAGAGAGAGATTGAAATACAGAGAACCACAAGTTACCAGAATAAAAACCTCCAAGCAGAAACCTCATGGGAACCAGTGGTGCTTGGATTGGAAAACCTGAATTATAATTGACAAATTGCTGGAGTTCAGTAAAATCTTTAGGGGGCCAGTCTTAGAGAGGTGGTCTGCATACCTTTGTGAATTTTGCTTCCAGAAACTTCACCAGACTTTCACAGTGAAGATGGGAGAAAAATCCCCTGTGCTTCTGGCAGGGGGAGGGAAAAAGCAACCATATGAAATACATCCAGAACACTCAATTCTTATTAAGGCCTGTCCTTTAGTGAAACTAACAGAAACTAACTGTCTAGCAGGACGGGAAATACCCAGCTCCAGCCCTCTCTAGCTTTCCTCTCACCGAAGGGGGATAAAACAACCGAGAAGGAATAGTGAGGGACACAGCCAAAGAGCGGAGGCTCACTAAAAATCTGAGACCTAATCACAGGCCTATAGAAAGTTTACCCATTCCACACCTCACCAGCACATCAGTAGGGCTCCTGTACAACAGGAGAGACAAAAAAAAGGACACCAGAGGAAATTTTAACCTCTGACACCTACAGCTAGAGCAAACAGTAAACGCAGCCTAACCCCTAGCTGGATGAACATAAAATTTCACACTAACGGCCTATTTACCTCAGTTCTTTTTACTTAGTACATTATGCCCAGCTTTCAACAAAAAATTACAAGGCATACTAAAAGAAAAAATAAAACAGAAGCACACAGTTTGAAGAGATGAACGCACATTAGAACCAGACTCTGATATGACAGAAATGTTGGAATCATCAGGTTGGGAATTTGAAACAACTATGATCAATATGCTAAGGGCTCTAATGGAAAAAGAGGACAACATGCAAGAACAGATGGGTCATGTAAGCAGAGAGGTAGAAACTCTAAAAAAAATGTTTGCCTACAGCTAAACAAATTATTCTCAATTGTTAGTTCTATTTTATATCTGTGATTGTTTTTCACATTTCCAATACTGTATTTTATATTCTTTCTCTCTGTCTTGTAAACTTGCCAGAAACTTATCTATCTTATTGATTTTTGCAAAAGAAACAGTTTTGATTCTATTTCCCAATTGCCTATTTATTGCTTTGTAATTAATCAATTTCTGCTTTTATCTTTATTAATTTCATTTCTCCTGAGCTCATTTAGTTCATTTTGTAGTTATCTTTGTAACTTCATTAAACTAGTTTATGTTCATCTATTTTCATTATTTCTTACTGGTTAACAAATCATTAAGATCCTGAATCCATGTGACTGTGACAGTACTGAGTCAGTGACCTCATAGAAGTTGGGACTGGCAGGGGAAAAGTTCTCAATGCCAAGGTACAGGGAAGGGCTGAAAAAACAAGATGGATAGACTGTAACTTCTAGTTCCTTGGCACTAGTTATTCCTTTGCTACATCTATTTTAATGTCTGAAAATGTTTCATCATGGGATTGTACTACAGTATGTATATGAAATCCCAAATATTGGACATTTAGGTTCAATTGCAGGACATTTAGGTTCAATTGCATCTGTTTGGGCACCAGGACTTGTATGAGGGGCTGAGGCTACAATGATGAAAAAGACAGACATGTTTTCTGTTCTTATAATATTTTATTGATGAAAATAATGCAACAGATAAGTGTGGGGACAGAGCCCCAGAAAGTAGTTTACAGGCTCTCGGCCTCACGTGGAAGGGTGCTGGCTCGGGTGGTGGATGGCCGTCAGCTGTAGCCAGTTAGCCAATTATCCGCTAATGTAAGTGTTGCGGCTACGGAGGAGAGCCGAAAAGAGCCGAGGATTGCTGAGGAGAGCGGAGGAGAGTCGAGGAGAGTGGAGGAGAGTTGGCAGAAAAACGGACAGCAGGTCGGACGTCCGGTGAACCCAGCCTCCAGTGAGACCATAGTGGTATGACTCCCTGTCGTGCGGGAGACCCTGCTCACTGTGCCATTTGTCGTGCGGGAGACCCTGCTCGATGAGCCATTTGTCGTGTGGGGCGGCCTACGGGGTCTCTGCTCCTGCTCCCCACACAAGAACGCAGGATATGGTGAGGCCAAAAAGGAACACCCACGGAGCCATAGGTAGGGGAGTCATACCACTATGGTCTCACTGGAGGCTGGGTTCACCGGACGCACGACCTGCCATCCGCCTTTCCGCCAACCGACCGACCAACGACTCTCCTCCACTCTCTTGACTCTGTTCCTCTCCTCTCTTCCGCTCTCTTCGGCTCTCCTCTTCCGCTCTCTTCGGCTCTGCTCTGCTCCTGGGCAATCCTCGTCTGTCCTGGGCTCTCCTCCATAGCCGCAGCAGTTATACCAGCGGCCAATCGGCTAACCAGCCACAGCCAACAGCCAATCAGCCACAGCCGAGCCAGCACCTTTCCACGTGAGGCCGAGAGCCTGTAAACTACTCTCTGGGGCTCTGTCCCCACACTCCCCTACCTATGGCTCCGTGGGTGTTCCTTTTTGGCCTCACCATATCCTGCGTTCTTGTGTGGGGATTGGGAGCAGAGACCCCGCAGGCCACCGCACACGACAAATGGCGCAGCGAGCAGGGTCTCCCGCATGACAGTAAGTCTTGGCAATATCCATTACTATGTATTTAGGATAAATTCTTAGAATAAGACTTGCTAAGTCAACAGGTGTGCATATTTTCACAGTTTTGTGGCAAATTAGCCAAACATCATATATTGATATCATTGGTATTGAACAATGTCTACCTCCTGAATCACCACTGACTGCTGGAATTTCAAAAATTCTTTGCCAGTTTAAGTGAAAAATTATATCATATAGTTGTTTTTATTTTCTTTTATTATCAGCATTTGTTGACCATTATATCTTTTGTGAATGGCCTTTGATCATTTCAGTATTAGTGTTTTGTCTTTTATGTATTGGCTTATATTGTATGTATATAAAGAATACTATACATGGGTCTTTGTCTGACAATTATGTTGCTAACGTGGTATCCATATTTTGGTAGTTTGGTGTTAATATACTTTATGGCACTTTAGGACATATAAATATTGCTAATTTTAAGTTGTCAAATCTATGAATTCTATATTAATTTTGTCTTTGTACTGATGCATAGAAAGTTGTCAAATCTATGAATTCTATATTAATTTTGTCTTTGTACTGATGCATCCTTGTGATTAGATAAACATTTAACTATATTTTCCTCATGGTGATGTATTCTTCCATGCAAGGCTAGGGTCTTTACAAAAGTCCTTGTCCAAAAAGTGGGAGAATACTCATTTGACAAAGTTACTGAGTGCCACCTATGAGCCAGGCAGCAAATCTCTACTGCATAGTCTCTGGCTCTCCTGAGATCTGGTCTGAAATCTGTCTGGTCCTCCTTTGCAGGTAAAGGGTGGTAAGGAGAAAAAGAAAGCTTATTCCATGGCATATTGCAAGACTTATTTATGATCTTGCTAATTTTGAAGATATTTATAGCTATGCAAATTAGTTGAATCTTTGATTTCAAGACTCCTGTACCATTTTGAGTTTCAACCAGCAACAATTGAGAGCTCTTGTTGCTCCACATCCTCGGCAGCATTTTGTGTTGTCACTGTTCTGGATTTTGGCCATTGTAATAGGTGTGTAGTGGTACTTCATTGTTGTTTTAATTTGCAATCTCTAATGACATACGATGTTGAGCATCTTTTCATACGCTCATTTTCCATCTGCATATCTTCTTTGGTGATGTGTCTGTTCAGATCTTTTGCCCATTTTTAAATCAGTTTGTTCTTTCATCTCCTTGGTTAAATTTATTCCTAAATTTTTCTTTTTTAATTAAAGTTTATTGGGGTGACAATTGTTAGTAAAGTTACATAGATTTCAGATGTACAATTCTGTGATACACCATCTATGTGTCACATTGTGTGTTCATCACCCAGAGTCAGTTCTCCTTCCATCACCATATATTTGATCCCCCTTACCCTCATCTACCACCCCCCTCCCCCCTTACCCTCTGGTAACAACTAAATGATTGTCTGTGTCTATGAGTTTTTGTTTTATCCTTGCGTAATTGCTCTGGCTACAGCTTTTAGTACAATGTTGAATAGCAATGGTAAAATCTTCAGGTTTATCTGGAGAAACAGACCCAATAGGATATGAAAGCTGGTGATATAATTTTAGTCTGAGTTGAAAGGCCTGAGAACCAGGGAAGCTGATTATGAAAATCCCAATTCAAGGGCAGTAGGAGGCCAGACTTCTTATCTCAAACAGTCAGCAGAACAGACCAAATACTCCCCTCCTCCACTTTTTGTTCTTTGCAGACCCTCAATAGATTGCTTGAGGCATTGGAGTGGGCAATCTACTTTACTGAGTTCACTGATTCAAATGTTAATCTCACCTGGAAACATGCTCAAAGATACATCCATAAATTATTTTTAATCTGGGTACTCTGTGGTTTAGTCAAGTTGATACACACAATTAACTATCATAGTAGGCATCTTTGTCTTGCTTCATTTTAGGGGCAAATCTAATGGTCTTTCACAACTGAGTATGATATTAGCTGTGTTTTTTTTGTTGTTTTTTTTTTTTTTTACTTAAATTCACTTTATCATGTTGAGGAAGTTTCCTTATAGCTCGCTTACTATTTTTGTCATGAAAATGTGTTGGCTTTCGTCAAATACTTTTTCTGCATTGATTCAGATGTTCATGTGGGATTTTTTCCTTCATTCTATTAGTACTATATATTATATTGATTGATTTTCTTATTTGAACCAAAATTCAGCATAAATCTCACTTGGTCATGATATATAATCTTTTTATTATATTGTTGCGTTTGATTTGCTAGTATTTTGCTAGTATTTTTTGAGAAATTTTGCATCCATATTCATAAAAGATATTGTTTTGTGATCTTTTATCGTAATATCTTTATGTGCCTTTGATATCAGAGTAATGCTGGCTACATAGAATGAGCTTGGAAGTATTCCCTCCTCTTCAATTTTTTGGAGGAGTTTGAGAATTGTGGTTAATTTTTCTTTAAATGTTGGTAGAATTCACCAGTGAAAGTACTCGGTCCTGAACTTTTCCTTATTGAGAGGTTGTTGTTGTTTTTTCTTTTTTCTACTGATTCAATCTTTGTTATTTGTGTTGGTTTATGTAAAATTGCATCCCTAAATAAGCTATTCAATAGAAGTGTGGGACCAGGGAAAAAAATGAACACTTTGTGTTTGCATTGTTTTCTCACTATCTTACTGGATATGAGACGTGGAGTCTCTGGAACAGGGTCTGTATTTTCTCCATTCAGATTTCAGGTTAAAAGAAACAACATCATAATGTATTTTTCTCTTGCTACGGATCAAGCCACAGGGATCCTATAAAAGGAAGCTCACCTTTATATAGTGGTACCTCCAGGAAGTTTCTGATGTCTAATAAACAAGAGAGTTAACTGGCATGAAGGAGGCCTGACAGAAGCAGTTTAGGACAGCAGGTTCTCTGGAACAGGAGCCAAGCAGAGGCCTTGTTGATGAATGGTAAAAAGTGGGATAGGTTTTGGCTACCTTATAATAAGGCTACCTTGTTACCAACCTCTAATTCTGAAAACTGATCTCCAGTCTCTCTCCAGATAATCCCAACTCCTAGGGTTTGCATTTTGCCTTTGGAATTATTTCTGTATTGCATTTTTAGTTTCCTTATCATTCTTTTCTTTAAATTCTTGTTATAGCAGCATGCCTGTGTTGCTTTTGCATGCCTCCATCACTGATTCACACTACAAGTCTCTGTTACAAATTTTTCCATGATCAATCATCTAAAATGTAAGGTGTTTGCCTGGTTTTTGAATTCAAGAGTTTGTTCATCTTTAACTATCTCTTGATTACTTAGACCTACTAGGCCTGAAGCTGAAATGAATGCTACCAAGTAGCAGGTTGGTAAAATGGATCTGTTTTTCTTCAGAGGGGGGCAGGTACTGGGGTTCTGCCACTATGCTCACTTCTTTAGAAAATGAGAAGACATAACCTACTCCATTTGGAAACCTCAAATAAGGTTTGGGGCATGTTTTGAGGTCTTTCTATAACTTTTTTTTTAAATTTACACACTTTATGCATAATAACTTGTTTAATACTCTTACAAATCCTCTGATTTGGTATCATCATCATACCTATCAGGATATCGAAGCACTGCAAGACTAAGTAATTTGGCCTTGTTAGCCAGTAATTTCGATTAGTAATTTTAACAATGAGTAATTTCTCAAGGGGACTGTAATTTCAGCAAGGGGACTGGAGTTTGAATTTGGACTGTCTGGCTCCTAACCCCACGCTCTTCACCCTTTCCCCACCATCCTGTGTTCTGTTGTATATTTCAACATGGGGCTGGGTTCAAAATTATTGGCCCATTTTGCCACCTCCTGTTTTCTGGTAACTCAAAGTGCTGGTCAGTTTTTGTTGCAAAATAAGAGTTCAAAGTAATAAAGGAAGTAGCCCCAGGAAAAGAACTTGGTTGTCCTATGACCAGTGGAGGTTCTCTGCCGTGGGCAGTGGGCAAACACCTATTGAAAATGTTGGTAACTCAGGGCAGCTGGAGAGGGAACAGCATGCTGAGGAAGCTTGCTCTGAGGGTTGTAGGCCAGTGCTTCAATGCAGCTATAAGTGTCACCCAGGGACTACCACAATAGGTTCCATCAAATATAGACGTAGGACTTTTTGTGGTGTGATGTTAGACATTATACATGGACAAAATCAGGAACAAGCTAGGAGACATGAAGGACTATTGTTCCTCAAGTCCGGCTCCCAAATACCTTGAATTAGTCAGGATAGACTCAGTTGCACTGTGGTAACAAACAGCCCTGAAATAGCATTGACTTAACACAATAAAGCTATGTTCTACCTCACCCAGAGTCTATTGCACATCCAGGCAGCATTCTTGATACAGGGACACAGTTGTCTAGGCCACGTTGATCTTGGGACTTCATTGGGATTCTGCAGTAGGAAAACAAGGAATGGAAGGTCCAACACTGGCAATATAGAGCGTCAGCTTGAAATTGATGTTCACCATTTCTGTTCACAACCCATGGGCCAGAGCTGGTCAGATGGCCTCAGCTAATTATAAAAGGGGCAGGAACTGGTCAGCACCAGAAGTTTCTATCATAACTCTGACACCTAATTGTTTTGAGGAGGAAGATAAGGATGAAGTTTGGCACCTTTTTTCTTTTTTCATTTCCTGAAGGACAACTTACTATAGCAGAGTGCACAAATCTTGTGTGTACAGTGTGATGAAGTTTTATATATGGATATCCATGTATATTCAGCACCCAGATCAAGAAATACAATTCTCATAGTTCCCCAGAAGACATTCTGGTGCTTGCTCCCAGGCAATTCCCCAAAACCTCTATTCTGACCTCTATATACCAGTTTTGCTTCATTTTGTATTTTACATATTGGAATCCATAGTTATGTGCTCTTTTGTATGAATGAAAATTTAATATTGTGACTGTGTGAATCATCTGTGCTGTTGTAAGGATTAGTAGTTTGTTTTTGTGGTTGTATAATATTCCATTGTATTCTTTTAAAAAAGATTTTTATTAAAATATAGACAACATACAATATTATATTAGTTTCAGGTGTACGCTATAGCTATTCTCTCTCTCTCTCTCTCTCTCTCTCTCTCTCTATATATATATATATATATATATATATATATATATATATATATACCTAAGCAAGTGTTCACCATGAAATATACAGCAACCATCTTACACTATACCACTCAATCACAATATTATTGACTATAGTTCCTATGTTGTACATTACATCACTGTACTGCAGAGTGGTTAGATATTTACATAATTTAAGAAATGATTCCCCTAACTAGTCTAGTATCCACCTGGCACTATACATAGTTATTTCCATGTTATTGATTATATTCCCTATGCTTTACATTCCATGGACTATTTTGTAACTTCCAAGTTATATTTCTTAATCCCTTCACCTTTTTCACCCTGCCTCCAGCCCCCCCTCATCTATTACTCCAATAGATCTAGCATTCATCTGACACCATACATAGTTATAACAATATTATTGACTATATTCCTTATGCTACACCCTACATCCCTATGACAACTGTGTAACTACCAATTTGTACTTCTTAATCCCCTCCCCTTTTTCACAAACCTCCTCCCATCTGGCAACCATCAAAATGTCCTCTGTATCTATGAATTTGTTTCTGTTTCATTTGTTTGCTCATTTTTTTCTTTAGATTCTACTTATAAGTGAAATCATATGACATTTGCCTTTTGCTTTTTGACTTACTACGTTCAGCACAATACCCTCTAGGTCCATCCATTTTGTTGCAGATGGCAAGATTCCATTCTTTCTAATGGCTGAGTAATATTCCATTATATATATATATATATATATATATATATATATATATATATATATATATATATATCACCTCTTCTTTATCAATTTATCCATTCAGGGACACCCATGGTGCCTCCATATCTTGTCTATTGTAAATAATGTTGCAATGAGTGTATGGATGAGCACAACCCCTCGAAGTAGCATTTCAGATAAATACCCAAAAGTGGGATTACTGAATCCTTCTTTGTCTCTTGTTATAGCCTTTGTTTTAAGGTCTATTTTGACTGGTAGAAGTATTGCTATCCCAGGTTTTTATTTCATTTTCATGAAGTAACTTTTTTTTAAATTAGTTTCAGGTGGACAAAACCATATAATAGTTAAACATTTACACCCCTCACAAAATGATAACCCCTCCCCCAATCTACTACCCTTCTGACATCGTATGTAGCTGTTACAATTCCATTGACTCTATTCCAGTGCTGTACTCCACATCCTGTGACTAGATCATATATATATATATATATATATATATATATATATATATATTATATATATATAATATAATATATATGTATATAATATATAATGTACATATATTATATAATATATATAAAATTATAGTTAACATTCAGTATTATTCAGCTTCACCTTGGATTAAGAAACTGTAGTACATTTATACAATGAAGTAACTATTTTTATCCCTTTACTTTCAGTCTGTGTGTATCTTTGATCTGAAGTGAGTGTCTTGTAAGCAGCATATATATGTGTCTTGTTTTCTTATCCATTCAGCCACCCTATGACATTTGATTGGAGCATTTAATACATATATTTACATTTAAAGTCAATGTTGATACGTATGTAGTTATTGCCATTTTATTATTCGTATATTTATTTGTTTATTTATTTGTGTATTTATTTATGTCTTAGAGAAGTCCCTCTAAGATTCCTTGTAATACTGGTTTGGTTGTGATGAACTCCTTTAGCTTTTTCTTGTCTGGGAAGCTCCTCATTTGTCCTTTGATTCTAAATGATAGCTTTGCTTGGTGGAGTAATCTTGATTGTAAGTCCTAGCTTTTCATCACTTTTAGTATTTCCTGCTAATTCCTTCTGGCCTGCAAAGTTTCTATTGAGAAGTCAACTTACAGTCTTATGCGAGCTCCCTTGTAGGTAACTAACTGCTTTTCTCTTGCTACTTTTAAGATTCTCTCTTTGTCTTCAACCTTTGGCATTTTAATTATGATGTGTCTTGGTGTGGGCCTCTTTGGGTTCATTTTATTTAGGACTCTGCACTTCCTGGGCTTGGATATCCATTTCCTTTGCCAAGTTAGGGAGGTTTTCTGTCATTTCTTCAAATAGGTTTTCAATTCCTTGCTCTTTTTCTTCTCCTCCTTTACTACTATTGAAACTGGAGGCCAAACGAGTCCAGGGCTTGTGCTGCCTGCTCTGCTCAGCCAATAGACCAACACAGAAGTTCGGTCATAGAACATGAATGTATTATCAGAGCACCAGAGGTCTGAGAAGGCAGCGGGTTAACACCTCCCACAGCCTTAACATTCTCAGACTAGTCTGCGATATTTAAGGGAAAATCTGGGCAATCCTCCAGAGGCTATGTATGTTTTCAGGGGTCTGCATGGAGTATTCCCTCTGGTGATGTGGCTTTCCAATGTGGTCACTAACCCAGGAGCAGTGATGACAGTAACCTGGAAAGAATGCTGGGCCAAAAAATTGTAATTGGCAAGCACAGGAGGCATTGTGACTAGTAAGCAAGCATACGTTTCAGGGTAATTATCTAAAGCAAGGAACTGGGATAGGGGATATTCCAAACTCAGAAGCTGGACAGGGGACATTCCAAGCTCAAACTGCAGGGAGGGGGTTGATCAATTGTTAAGCTCTAGGCCAGGGAGAGGCAAGACCTCTTTTGTGGGGGTCCCAACCAGTTATTGCCATTCACTATGATGCAAATGTTGGTACACTTGATGTTGTGCTAGAGCCCCTTAAACTGTCCTTCTTTTGTTGGATTCTTTTTTCTTCCTGCTGTTCTGATTGGGTATTTTCTGCTACCTTATCTTCTAAGTCATTTATTTGATCCTCTACTTTAACTAATCTACTGTTGATTCCCTGTAATGTATTCTTTATTTCCATTATTGTATTCTTTATTTCAGACTGGTTCTTTTTTATGTTTTCTATTTTCATTTTTATGTTTTCCTGTCTCTTTGTTGAAGTTGTCCCTGAGATCACTGAGCATCCTTATAGCCAGTGTTTTGAACTCTGCATCTGGTATATTACTTGTCTCTGTTTAGTTTAGTTATTTTTATGGAGCTTTGTTCTGTTCTTTTATTTGAGATATGTTTCTTTGTCTCCCCATTTTGGTTGCCCCCCCCATGTTTGTTTCTATATATTAGGTAGGGCTGCAATGTCTCCCAGTCTTAGTAGAGTGCCTTATTTAGTAGGTGTCCTGTGGAGCTCAGTAACACAGCCTCCCTGGTCACTAGAGCCGGGTGCTCCAAGTCGGTCCCTTATGTGGGTTGTGTGAGTCCTCCTGTTGTAGCTGAACCTTGGTTGCTACTTGCACATCAGTGGGAGGCATTGACCCTCAGTCTCATTGGTTGTAAGGCTGGTATGACTACAATGGAGGAGCTGTTGAGGAGAGGCAGACCCTATGGAGCAGGATTCGCTTTAGCAGGACTCTGGTGCTGGCTCAGTGTACCCTTTGGGTGTGTCATCCTTGGAGTCAGCTGGATGACACTCCAGCTCATTTCAAAGCTGTCCATTGACCATGCCAGCCCCAGGGTCACCTGTGGGGGACGTGCTGTAAGCCAAGTTCAGCCATAGCATGTACCCTGCCTGGGGCCACCTGGCATGAGCCACAAAGCAATCCAGGGATGGCTGCTGATGGCCTGGAGGTGCCTCAAGACACCAAGTCACAAACCAAGGCTAGCTGTTGCTTATGCTGGGCTTAGGACTTCTCAGACAGAGGTACAGGACACACTGAAGCCAGATGCTACTTGTTTGGGTTTGTGAACCTTTGAGAGATTTAAAAATATTCTACAGTATGAGCCAAGGCATGCAGTTTGTACAAAAAAAGCCACTGGAAGCAGTTTGGGTGTGCCCGAAAGCAGGGAGGGGCATGGTCTCAGAATTACCAAGGCAGGGCAAATGAACTGTGTTAGACAGTTTGATACAGACTCAGATATGGTGGCCGCCTGCATCTGCACACCGGAAAGGGGGAGGGCTCAACAAAGAAACAGTGGCTTCTGCCAGCTCCTCCATCTGGGAGAATAGTGCTCCTCTCACCCTCAACGTGAAGCCAGACAACTCAATTCCTCCCCGTATGTCCTTTTTGCCTTTCGAGCTGCTGCCCCAGCACTGGCGCTCAGGGTGAGTGAGTTGGTCAGCGAGTAAGTCCACATGTGGGCCCTCCAAGAGGAGTATGTATAACCACCCTCCATCACATTCAGCCACAATCTCCATTGGTTTTCATACCCAGAAATCATGGGGCCTTCTCTCCTCAGCACTGGACCCCTGGGCTAGGTAGCCTGGTGCAGGCTCTGGGATCCCTCACTCCTCCAGGTGTGGAGGAAACCTCCACAGCTGAGGTATCCCTCCTAGTTTTTAATGGTCACACATGTGTATGAGACCAGCATGTTCCACAACTCCGCCCCTCCTACCAGTCTTGAGGTGGCTTTTCTGTATGTTTGTAGTGTACAGTTTCAGTTCAGCAAGAATTCAGGCAATTCTCAAGGATTGTTGTTCTGTAGTTTAGTTGTAAGTTTGATGTGGTTGTGAGGAAGGTAAGCACAGTGTTTACCTACTTGGCCATCTTGATTGGAAAAACTCTCAGTTGCATTCTTAAAATACCACCATTTAATTAATCTTCCTACTGTTTAAAGATATTTGTGTTGTATTCCATTTGGGGCTAATGAAAAACAAATAAACTTGTGCATATTCTTGACCATAATTTTGGGGAGAATGAGCACTCACTTCTCTTGGTTATCTATCATAAATGAAGTTGTTGGTTCATGAGGTACGTGTTGGTTTACCTTTATTAGATGCTTTCACATGGTTTACAAAGTGGTTGTACCAATTATGCTCCAATCAGCAGTGTATGAGTGTTCCAGTTGCTCCTCATTCTTGGCAACACTTAATATTGTTATTTTAGCCATTCATGGATGTGATATGGCATCTCATTAAGACATTAATTTGCATATTCCTGCTGAGTATTGATATTAAGTAGCTTCTCATGTATAGATTGATGATCTGGATATCCCCTTTTGTGAAATATCTACTCAAGTCTTTTGCCAGTTTTTAATTAAGTTATCTTTTTTCTTATTGATTTGTGTAAGTTCTTTAGATTTTCTGGTCTCAAGCTCTTTCTTGAATAAAAGGCAACTTTTGAGGGTTGTTTTTTTTTCCCTTTTAATGGTATCTTCTGGTGAATAGCTCATTTTAATGAACTTCAATTTTTTAACATTTTTCTTTTTGTGTTTGGTGGTATCTTGATATTGTTATAACCAGGCAAACATAAATAAACAAGTCCTCCTTGTCCATTATTCTCAGCCTCAGAGAACCCTTAAAAGGATTAGCAGTAAATGGACCCCAATTTCCCTTATTCATAGCTAAACCAGTGTCTAATCCTCACAACGGCAGGGGTGAAGAGGAAATGAAAGCAAGAGAAAGGAGACAAAGGCCACTTCACCTGGAGGGCCCAAGTTGTTCTGTGTCTGCTTAGCCCTGGGAGGCAGGAAGCAGAAAGTGAATGCAGAGGTAACAGATCACAGAATCTACCTCCTAAAGCCAGTGGGTCCTGACTGCAACAATCAAGTTCTGATCAATGGCTCACTCTCAAATACATCAAATTAGTAACTCCTCCCACAAGGAGGAACTAGGAAAGTCCACATGGGCCTATGGAAAAGGAGTCAAGAGCTCTCTGTTGCCATTCCCTCTTAACCCATTGGGCTTTGCAGCCTCACCTGTGGTCAACAAAGGGAGTGTCCACCCTTTCAGGTCAGGAGACAACAGCATTTCACAGTGTTTGGCCTCCACTTCCGTGATGCTGCTGTCCTATGAACTTCCCCTTCTGTACCTGACTAGGATCATGAGTATGGACAGTCTACCTGCTTTCTCCAGCTTCAAAGTCACAGCAAGACTTTGCCCCAAAGTGCTGGGAAACAGCAATTCCATGCTTAAGTATACACTCAAGAGAAATGTGTATGCATGTTCACCGAAAATCATGCACTAGAATGTTCATAACAGTGCTATTCCTCACAGCCCCAGACAAATGGTAGAATAAGGAAATCAGCTACTGTTTATCCATGCAATGGAATACTGTACAGCAGTGAGAATGAATTGCAGGGACAAATCTCACATAATGTTGCGTGGAAAAAGCCAGAATATATACTATGTCGTTCTGTGGACATAAAAGGCCCAAAGTGAGCAAAATGAACCTATGGGGCCAGAAATCAGGAAAGGGTTTTCCATTGGCGGTTGGAGAGTAGGGGACCAAGAGGACTTCTGGAGGCTTGTAATATTTGACCTGGGTGAAGGTCACTGGGTATTTTCATGTAAGACTTGTCAAGCTGTACACTTAAGGTATGTATATTTTCTATATACATATTGTACATCCAAAAATGAAAAAAAAAAGGTCTGGACCTGGGGAGGTCAAGAAGATGGGGAGATGGTACTTCACAAAGATAAGAGTCCTGGCCTCCTTCATATACTCTAATTATGCAAGTGCTGGTGGGGTACTAAGAGGGAGTGGAGTCTTTCCAAGAACCACAAAGGCATTTCTCCTGTCGCCTTTAGACTCTGGAGCTCCCGGGCAGGAAGGTCCACGTCCTGGGAGACAGCCCTTTTGAGTTTTGAACAAAGTACTTTTGGCTGCAGTCCTGAAGGCATCTCTGGAAATGCCAGGTTGCATTGTCTCCAGACAGACAGGGAGAGAGCAGAGAAAGACGCACAGAGAAGAGGATGTGGACTCAGAAGAGTGGCTGGTACAAGGGGCACAAGGCTGTGACTGGGAAAGAATGGCAGTGCACTGGTCCCTCAAGCCCCCCTTGACTGACAGGAGAGTGGGCCCAGCCCTGGCCCTCCATCGCAATCTGGGCTTTGACAGGCAGTCCAAGGCAGCAGCTGGGGGGCACTGGCTGAGCCCCCCCACCCAGAGCCAACCCCAGGTTTCCGGGCCTCCTTGTCCTCATTTGCATCAGGACAAAGCTCCCTGTCCTCTCCTCCGCTGGGAGGGCAGCCACAGCCAGGACTGTGGCCAGGACAGCAGGATGCTCTTGCCATACAAATTAGATGAGGCTGTACGTCCAAGTCCTGCTCTAAGACATCATGATCTCAGACCCAAGTGTGACTTCAGCCTGGAAAACTGGGGGTGGGTGTGCTCCGTGAGGCCCTGAAGTGTGGGAAAAAAGGTGGGGTGGGGGTGATGGCGGGTGCTTGTGGCTTCAAAGATTCTAGCTCTGTGACAACAGTGGCTCTGTGTGTCCTTTCAAGTTTTTAGTTAAAGTTTGAGAGCGGGTAATATCTTTACATGGTTCAGGAATCAAAGTGATTAAAAAAAAATTACTTCTGAAAACCACCTCTTCCATTCCTGTCTACTCTGCTCTTATGTTACAGGTTTATGCCCATAGGAAATGTAAGCAAACAGAATATATACTCTTCTCTATGCCTTTCTCGTTGTTCTGTATCTCACTTTCATTTTTTATTTTTATTTTTTTGACTTTTTTGTTTTTTAATGTAACAGCAGGTCCTAGAGATCTCTCACTATACGTGCATAGATAGCCTCTTCATTCCTTTTGACAGCTGTGTTGTGCCCTCATATGCTCTTAACCAGGACACTGTGGATAGGCACGTGGCTTCTATGTGCGCCATTTTGCACCCATGCAGGTGTATCTGTAGGAATCTCCCGTTTCTGTCACTGAAACCTAACCCCTCACTGACCTTCAAGGCCCACAGTGGCTATGTCCCAGGCTCAGCTGCCTGGAGAGTTTCCAGGGCTGGACTGCATGTCACGTGGTCCCCAATCCCTGGTTTTACTATCTTCTCAGCTTCTACCTGAAGGAGACCCCAGTTCAGGGAAGATTTGACAGGGCCTGATTTACCTCCTGGGATGGTCCCTTAGATGAAACCCAGTGTGAGCCTTTGGTTCCAGAAGACCAAGCCATAGAAAGCTCAGAGTGGCTCCTCCAGTCCTGGTCTCACCCTCAGGGGCTGTGAGTATTTTCAAAGAGCCTTGGGCAGTGAGATCCACAGGACATTGTGAGCCCTACTCCCCCTGACCACAGATGTTGCCCCTGAGACCCAGGCATGGAGGTCTAAAGTTGGGATGTATGCCAGAGGCCAAGCCAGTGTGGAGGGAGGTGTGCTAAAGGGACTCAGGAGGTGTACCTGCCCACAGCACCTGCCCTCCTGCAGCCTCTCTGGGCACAGGAAAAGAGTGAGGCAGGGTGCCAGCCTGCCTGCGCAAGGATGTGGAAAGAGGTTAAAATGACTTCTGGCTTCCAGGCCAGATCTGAAAATGGAGGTGGGCTTTCTGTCTTGATCCTAGAGCAGGCTCCCAGGGTCAGTAGTGATAGGTACTTGGCCTTTCCCAATGGCTTCTGGAAGGTCCATGGCTCAAGCAGAACATCAAAGAAGCTCAAAATTTACCCAGAGGCCTCTCTAATGGGACACAGGATGACGCTAGGGGAACTGTACCAACAATAAGGGGGTGACAGGAATCAGGAGGATACATCATCTCAGGTTAATGATGATTATGGAAAACAGAATGTCCACTTCCTGCACTGTGCCTTGCTTTAAACCTGAGACTAAGAAGTTTGTCCCAGGTTTGTGGTGAGACCAGGACCCCTAGCTCACATGTGGGTCCAAGACCCCAGCCCACGTGTGAGACCAAGACCCTTAGTGCATGTGTGAGGGAGGACCCCTGGCCCCTATGTGAAGCCAGGACCCCTTGTCCACATGAGAGGGCAGGACTTCTGTCCACATGAGAAGCCAGAACCTTAGGCCTGTGTGAGAAGTTAATACCCTCAGCAAGTAGGTGAGCTCTATGTCTCAAACACGTTCCTGTGACCTGAGTATGAAGCCCGTTTTCTAACTGCGTGTGAAATCCAGGTCCTAGACCCATGGTTCAAGCTGCCTGTGAGATTCTATTCATTATGTCAACGTTAAATAAATATTTATCAAGCCCTGTGGTAGATTGTGCTGTTATTCTCCAGCAGTCCATGGTAGGGCTATGCTTCCATGCCCCATTGACTCAGTCCTAACCAGTGAGGTGAGAGCAGTATCAGAGGCTTTAACTGTGTAGCAGAAGCTTTTAATCATGCAGTTGCATTATTGCTCTTTCTCCTCTTCCATTAGACTGACATGGCCCGGTAGGCGTTGCTACTTCAGCCTTGATTCTGGATGAAGGTGACATGGAACAGAGACCCACCTAAACTAAGAGAGACATAAATGTGAGTGAGAAATAAGACTTTGTTGTTCTAAGTCACTAGAATTTGGAGTCATTTCTAACTGTGGCATAACAGCTTCTTCAGCTGACTGATACCAGTACCTACCTTGTGCCGGGAAATGTGTTCCACACGAGGAATATGGCAGTGAACAGGCCGTGGAAACATGCAGGCCCATAGAATAAATTTCCCCCACCCCTTCCTGACAGGGAAGATTGGGGAAAAGCAGGTTCAGGGCAAAGATCAAGAGTCCTATTTTCAATATACTAAGACTGAGGTGTCTATAAGATAGCCATCCAGATGGAGTCATCCAATATGTGTCTGGCTACAGGGATCTGCAGCTCAGAAGAGAGGCTTGGGAGGCCTATTTGGGCTTTGTTAGAAGTTAGTTTGCCAGGTAAGAGCCAGGCACTGTCAAGAAAGCAGGCAGCTTATACAGCCTGGGGAAAACATAAACATTTCAGAAATCCACACAAGTATTGGTAGGGGTGAAGGAGAGGGTAGGAGGAGTCTTGCTGTGATGCATGGAATGAAGATTCAGGCTGTTTGGGTTTCGGATGAATGAAAGAGAGACCCATGATAATTGGATGGCTTGGGGCTTCCAGGCTGAAGACATGTCAGGTCATATCCCACATCCTTTAGAGCAATGTGTCCAAAATGGGGTCTGCATATCCCAGGTGGTACACAAGCTGGTATTAGAGGAGATTATATTATGTTATATTATATTATATTGTATTGTAATGTATTGTATTGTATTGTATTATATTATATTAGTTGTTTGATAGTTGTACTATTTTTTTTTCAGGTACCTTCTATTTATGGTACCTGACATTGGTTTTTCATTTCCAGTGAAGATATGCACATATTTTAAAAAAGACATTTAATTTTATTTAAAGAAAAATTTTAATAATTATAAATATAGTATAAAAATATACCACAAAAACCGAGACGGGGAACTCAGTGAAGTTAAGTAAACTGGCTGCGATCTCCCAGCTAGGCAGTGTGCAGGGGGGACTCAAGCCCAGTCTGGAATGAGGTTGACCCCCTCTGAGGCCAGGAGGGGAAGGACTGGGCCTGGAGCCGGGGACTCCCCCCAGTGGCCAGCACTGCTCACCTCTCCCAGCTCTGTTGGCCCCATGTCCCTTTAGAATCTTTATCCAACAGCTCATTTTCCAATGCGTACAACAAGCACTTTGGCCTCTCTTGGAAAGGCTTCTGGCCTGACTTAATTATGAGCAAAGGGCCAAACTGTGTGCTTGAGTCCTTTGGGGGCACTTAAAAATCAGACTTCCAAGTGGGAAAACATGCAATGGGAATTTTGAAATACAGTCTGGGAGAGATCACGATCAGAGAAAGTTCAGTTGATGAACAAACACCTGCCTTTTCCAGGTGGCCTAGAGACCGGCAAGCTGGTGGCTCTAGAGCATATAACACAGGGTCTAGAAAAATCCATTTACACACTGGAACCCAGACTCAGATCTAGATTATGACTTTCCCTCTGTCATTCACTTGTGGTGACATTGATCGATAAATTTCTTCTTGGAATCTCAGTGTTCTCATCTGCAAAATTGGATAACAATCTCTACTTCACAGGGTTGTTGTATAAAGACAGTGGGCCACAGGGCCTGGAGTATGTTACTCCCCATTTTCCCAGGAGCTTCACCTCTCTGCCGCCATTGGCAGTTCTTTATTTGCAAGCAACAGAAACCATGTCTGGTTGACTAGAGCAAGAATCAAAGATTTGGGTAGCTCACAGAAAGTGAAAAATCCATTCTTCAGAACCAGAGTAAGGGCAGTTCCCACTGAAGACATGGAGAGTACTCTTCTTGGGGAGCAGGGATCAGCAACACAGGGCAGCTATTCTCCATCTTATCATTACTCTGCTCAGGAGTCAGATTCCAAGGGACCTGGAGACTCACTGACTTATATCACAAGCCCTTGCCTAGGAAATGTGTCAACTGCTTTCTCGCATTGACTGATTTCTCACATGACTGTATGCAACCTGGACCTGTAGTTTCCCAAAGTAAAATCAACGAGTGCTATCAGAAGTGGGGTAGTGTATGGGGAATGCAGAAAAAAAGGAGGGGAGTCTACAACCATAAGTTCCTGCCTCTGAATGTGCTGTCTCTCAGCCCCTCCTTCTGTTCAGAACAGGCCACTCCCTTCATTCTTTGTTTTCTAGTCCCAGTTACTCTTCAAGGACCATTAAGGATAATGCACCTACTGGATAATCATCACAGCATCAAAACCATGTTAATGTCCTATGTGGACATCAATCTTTACATTCCCCAAAGTGCTCTGTGGTCACAGTTTCTTCATACCATTCTCTCCCTGGCTCTTCATGACACACCTTCCAACTGCCAAGGCAGGCAATCCCCCACTTTCAGAAAGCTCTACAGAGTCTCAGATGAGAGAAGAGATAGGAAGAGGCTCTTCCCAGGCCATAACGCTTGTAGGACTTTACTTACTAATTTTAATAGTTTTCCTATTTACTCTTTTGGGTTTTCTGTGAATCAAAATCAACATATCTGAAAATTGTAATACTTTATCTCTTCTGATAATTATATGTTCTATTTTTTTCATTGCACTACTTCAAAATTCTACAGTAAAAATGACAGCTTATACCCGTTTATTTTCTGAACTTAATGAGTGTTCCTCTTAAGTTCTGCCATTAAACATGATGTTGGTTGATATTTAAAGGGTTTGAAACAGTGTTTGGCATACAGTAAGTACTGTATAAGTATAACAGAGTAATTCTCATCCTTCTATAGTTCTGTGCCCATCTGTCTCACAAGCACAGGAAAGGACTGCCTCACCCCTTACATGCCCTAGACTTGGGCGTAGCTAACGAGAGCTTTCGGTTGTGAGTCTAGAAACTCACACACCTAGTGGGGACTCAATGAATGTTTGTTGGTTTAAAATGCATGTCTGAATGAATCAGTTGAAGGAGTTCCAGCATCCCTTATCTGGGGGCATGCTGGCCTCTTGCCAGAGGGGAAAGAGTATGGCAGAACCATCTGATGGTGTTTAAAGCTTGAGTTAGAAATGGCCATCATCAACTCCTCCCCAAGCCCTTATACCTATCCTCCTTCCTATGAGCATGGTTGACCGTGCTGAGCCCTCTCCATCTCTGGGTGCCCAACCCAGATATGGGTGGATAACCCCCAGGAAGAGGCAGGCAATCCTCAGAGCAGAGTTCCTGACATAAGGCTTAGGAAGTGACTTTGACCACCCTTTCCTCTGGAAATGTATTCTTTGATAAGCCATTGCCTTCATAAATAATGTGAAGTAAACATCCCAGAATTCTTAACCTTTGTGGGTGAGACTCCACCTAAAGCTACAAATCCTCACTCTGGGGAAAAACCCCATTGTGAGTAGTACAAACAAATTTCTGCATAGTACTTCTAATAATTACTGACTCCATGAATCTTGTCCCCAAGCTCCAAATTGAGAAGATCCTATATTTTGGAGGTTTGCATGACAAGGGGAGGGAAGAGACAGGTAGGCAAGGCAAAGGTGAAGGATGAATTTTTAGCATGGAGAAGACCTAAGCAATAATCAGTGGAGAGTGGCAATGTGGAGCTAGAATAGATAATGATGAAAGGAGGTCCTCTGGGCATCTGAGAGGACAGGATTTAGAGCCCTGGAGGCTGGGGAACCCCAGAGAGGTGAAGGACACCTCTTCTCTGGAACTAAAGAGAAGAAGAGAAAGAGGAAGCAGGTAGGGCCTGCTTGGCCCAGGTACCATCAGCCTAATGTATACATGACCAACACAGGTGCAGGTTTATGGGGATGAGTGTCAGAGCGTAGGACATCATTCTTTCCATAAGCATTTATTGAGCATCTACTATGTGTCAGGCGTTGTTCTAGGACATAGTTCCTGCTCTCATGGAGCTTCAACAGTGCCCTGTTAAATAAGTGAACAAAATTACATTAATAAACAGGACAATTTCAGGCACTGCTCAGAGCTGGAAGAAACTATTTGGGGGGATTGAAAAGAGGACAATGGACATCACTTCCAGTCAGTACCTGAATGAAGAGAAGGGGCCAGCTAAGTCAGAGACACCAGAGGGGAAGACAGTGAGTGCATAGGCTCTGAGAGGAGTCTCACTCCAGAGACTGTGGGCTCACCTCACTGTGTAACTCTTCATTGCCCACCAAGGGCCTCAGACAGAGGTGGAAGTAAAAACCTATAGTGACTAAATAAATCAGGAATGGGTAATGTGTGCACCATGCCCTCCTCATCTGGCCCCTAGATTTGCCCTGATTCTCATTTACCCCGTACATCCCCTCTCTCACTCTGAAGCTTGCCAGGCATAGTTCTTCCCCACAAGCTATGCTCAGCACACTCTTCCCCCAAGTGTACCTTTCACCAAGCTGTGCCTTTCCCTTAGGAGTACATTTGCTCCAGATGTACTCTTCCTCAGGTGTATCTTTCCTTTAAGGGTGCCCTTCCCCCAGGCGTGCCCATTCCCAGGGGGCACATTGCTACCTCACCTTTTTAAGACTCTGCACAGCCATTACTCTATTATAAAGATTCTCTCACCACCCTGATACAACCTCCCCAACTCTCCTCTTTCTCTTCTCCACCTTTATTTCTCTCATCTCACATGCCCTATAACTTCCATGTTTATTGTGTTTCTTGCCCATTCCCAGTCATCAGATATAATCACCACAAGGGTGTGGTGTCTTTAAGAACTGTTTTCTTTGCTGTATCCCCAGTGTCCAGAACAGTGTCTGACACATAGCAGGGGCTCAGTACATATTTACCAAAAGAGAGAATGAATTTTAACTTATCCATCTCCTTTCCCTGATTTTGAACTTCTGGAGCACAGGAACCCTGCCTTTTTCATCAGGACCAACATACAATGGGTGCTTGTTTAAATGTTAGTTGAACTTGGTGGCCCATCTTCCACAGTGTGAAGACACCAATAATTTCATAAAGCTTCAGAAAAAGAACAATTTCTTTACAAGAAATGTTCTTCCCAGGGCAGGTGCTGGTGGGGACAACTCCCAACAACAATTGCAAAGCTCTGTGCCCCATGAGTAAGCATTTCATCAGAAGGTGACCTCATACTGTGTTTCCCCGAAAATAAGACCTAGCCAGACAATCAGCTCTAATGTGTCTTTTGGAGCAAAAATTAATATAAGACCCGGTCTTATTTTACTATAATATAAGACTGGGTCTTATCTAACATAATGTAATATAAGACTGGATCTTATGTTAATTTTTGCTCCAAAAGATACATTAGAGCTGATTGTCTGGCTAGGTCTTATTTTTGAGGAAACAGGGTAGGGGCTTACTCATTCTTATCCACAAAGAAATTTTACAGGTTCACTCCTGTAATTTTACAGCATTACTCCTATGGAGACCTAAGAATACCAGAAATCAGGGGCAGCCCTCTTGGGAAGGGAATCAAGTGCTGTAATCAAACTCAATAGACCAACCCTAGAAACAGAGAGATAGCCATCTGAGAACCTAACTAGACCTGGCCTTGGCTGGGCAGCTTGCTGAAGGACTCAGGAGCTCAGGGACATGAGGCCGGCACTCTTGTGCTCAGCAGGGCTTTGCATGAGCAACACTAATTGCTCCAACATAGGCCATCAGGGCCTGGAACTGAAACCAGAGCCTATAGCTCTTAGGTGCTCTTCCTTCCGTTTCTCAGCTTACATCCCTGCTTCCTGGGCCAGCAAAGCCTTCAAAGGTTAGCTATCCCAGCTCTGCCTGGACTGACCTTTCTTCAGCCAACGGATACCCTTCTCGCCTTCCAGTGTTTTTGGCTGCCATCAGGACATGGCAGGGTGTGTCCAGCCTGGGTGTGGGTGGGGACTACAGCCAAATTACCCAGGGGATAGATCCTTAGGGCACAGATTCCTGCTTCCCTGGCATCCCAGAGGGATTTCCAAGGGCATGCAGCTATTTGTCTATTTGTTAACTCACTCTACAACTCTTTTTTGTGTACTTCCTACTGCAGCATACTGTGCTGTGTGCTGGAGATACAAGGGTGAGCCAATAGACATTCATTTCTAGACCCCACAGTGGAGAGGGAAAATCATGACTCCGTCAGCTCGAAAATGAACATCATTAGGCAAATGGACAACTGCGTGCCTTTGTCTTCTAGTTCCTTTGGATCTCCCATGACCTTCTTTTCCCCCAAGGAGAAGTAGGACTCGGCAAAGCTGTCAGTTTCTTGACTTTTTAATTCAAAACCCTTTTTCCAGCTTTTGTCAGTCAGGAGAAGTTAGATTATTCTGTAATAACATATTAACCCTCAAATCTCAGTGGCTTAATGTAACACAGGTTTATTTCCCAATTAGTCTAAATGTGTCATGGCCCACGGCTCTCCAGGACAGCTCTCTTATAAGCAATGGCTCAGAAACCCATTTCTACATCCTGTGACTCCATCATTCTCCCCCTGAGAGACATGGAGTTAGAGTTATGTGCGGGCTCTTAAACACTTCAGCCTCCAAGTGACATTTCTGCTCACAGCCACTGGTTAGAAGAGTTGGGTGCAAAGCATACTCAAAGTTCATAAGTGACATTCAAGGGACCAAGAGGGACATAAATTGAGATTGGCAAAGTGACCATAGCAAATGGATTGTTGTCTCATCCTGAACAAAGGCTCGTGCCTTTGAGTACTTGAGTTGGAATGTGGTCTCTGGAGTAGGACTGAGAGACAGGGAGATGACAGGAAAGAGAGAAAGCAGCCCAGCTTACTCAGCAGAGCTGGCCTCTGGTTGCTTGATCCCACCACACCTTCTGAGGAGCCTTTGGAAATGCATCTGTCAGGGGAGGAGAAGCCCTTATCTGTTCATCCCATCTCCCATTGATCAAGGTCTGCCTTGTGGGGTGTGGAAGATCCTTCACTTCTGGATGGCCAGCTGGGTTTCTGGGAAGCCCTGGCCAACTGGCATCAACAAAGCAAGATGGGAGCAACATCCAAATGGGCAAATATTCCAGTGCCAGCTAAACAATGTATCTTCTATTTCCTGTCTTGATAAACATATTTCTAGAATGACCTTTGAGGTCAGGTTTGAGTGCAAAACTCTTAGGTTCCTCAGATTCTCATGCTTAATCTTATCTCCAGGACAGGCCTGCCTTCAAAGGGCTCTTGGGAGAAGCACAGAGCCGAATCTATGGGGAGTTAGGCAGTTCTATTCATTGAACTTTATTTCCATTCATTGAACTTTATTTTTATTTTATTGAACTTTTCAAAGAAGTTTAAATTTTTTTTCGTTTTGTTAAAACACACCTTCCAATCCTCTGTCTTCATTTTAAACTCTGCTTTCAGTGTTCTGGACACAAATAGTCAGACTCCAACCCGGTTTAAGCACTCTGTTACTAGTGTTACTTACTTGAATTGCTTTTTGTACTTGACAACCATGTAAATTTATTTTGATGTGTTAATTATTGTTAATTGTTCTCTATTTACTCTAACTTTAATTACTGGATAATACTTTGATTCTCCAATATTTTTAGAACTCTGCTTGATTACCAGTGAAATTGGAATGTTCTCATCATCACCTCCTGTCCCTTCATTCTGTGTGAGGTTAAATGAGCTTGCCAGGATCTTCACCCACCCTTGTCCCCCTTAACCCATCCATGGGTGACATGGGGTTTGCAGAGTCTGACTGGGGTGGGCCCCACCTAGAAGAGGTAAGGTTGTTGTGGCTGGGCCCAGGTATGCGTGAGAGAAGTCCAGGCCTCTCATCACTTTAATGTGGTAAGGGGTAAGTGTCTTTCAAGACAGGTGAGAAGCCATCTCCTCAACATGTGGGTCTGCTGTGTGTTTTACAAAAGCAAAAACTCATCTCCTTTCCTTACCACAAAGGAAATTTAGTGTAGGGAATGATGCACGTCACATATCAAGCTTGACTGAGAGCAAAATGGGGACTACTTTGGACTAGAGGAAAGGGGAAATTGGGAGATGTGTCCTGGGATACCTTTAGCTCAAAGGCCTTTGTCTAGAAGGGCCTCCCTCCCTATGTGTGGTGTAAGGAAGCACCTAAGTTAGCCCAAATCTCAACCTTGGTATGTAGAACCCATATCCTGTGGAGATTGGCCAGGTCCTCTGTAAAGAGCTTAGCTGGAGTGTGCGGGCTTTCCCACTGGCTTCTTTAGCATTCCTGCCATCCAGGAGCTAGCCAGGCATGAGGAACACCCTTGATTGCTGTAGCAATGGAAATTTGAAATTTCCCAGAAACAGCAGCTGAGAAAATGAGGCTGAGGGAGTGAAGCTCCTTCCTTCATTACCCCATGCAGGTGACAGAAGACACTGCTTCTGCTGCACGCTAGATCCCATCTAGCTGGTGGCCTCATCTTGATTCCTGCTTGGACCCTGTGCTAGCCTTCCCTGCATTTTCCCCTGTATTTGGTGCCAAGTAACTGAAAACACTGCAATCAGTGCTTAACCAAGGGTTTTCTCTACCACAGTCAAAAAAAGGTGGGCAGATGGCCCAGAACTCCACATCTTGATCAGGGTCCTGCTCTGGCACCTAAGCAGGTGGCTCTGCTCCTGCTGGTGAATAAAGAGGGATGGCATCTGCAGGTGCCAGCAGAGGTCAAGAGTGGACGTGGGGGACAGCCCTTCCCATAAACGACTGTTGAATGTTTTCACACTGTGTCCTGTGGCCAACAAAGTGGCAAAAGAGGTGAGAAATCCTGTATTTTACTTTTCTAGTCCCCATAAAAGAGAAAAGTAAGGGAGAAAGTGGGTAGCAATGAAAGTTGGGTGAGAGTATTTCACAGTTATTAATGTTCATTTTTATAAAAACAACACATGGACACAATTAAACATTCAACTAGTACTGAAAGTATGTGACAAAAAGACCAGTTCTCCACACCCCACCTGTCCACTTCCTGCTGGCTCTGCTTCTTGTGGGTGATCACGTTCACTTCTTCAAGTGCTGGTTTTGCCCACCCTCAGGTCCCTAGTGCCTGGGACAGTGTCTACCACTTAGTAGGTATTTTACAACTAGAAGTTAAATACTAACTGAATCAATATTTTTAAATAGTATGCTTATACTATTATTGTTCAGTGAACAAATTTTGAAATGCTTTACTGAGAGTCTGTTATGGCAGAGGAGGATTTAGTCCTCAGTGACAACCCTGTGTAATTTCTCTTTCTCTCATACCGCCCAGTCTCTCAATATGAACATAGCAAAATTTTGGTAAAATTAATGGTATGTTATAAAATTAATAATCTATTATGACTATGCAATATTATGCATTACAGAGGCAATAGTAGTATACCATGAATTTTTTCTTGTCCTGTGTTTTGTTATTTTTAGAGTTAGTTTTTTAAATTTTCTTGATTTTCAAACTACTGATCTTTATTTTCAATTTTTTCAGAATACCCCATCAGACCTGAAAACACATAGTCATATTTTTTTTAGGTGTTTCATCCTAGTGAAGAATCTGTCAATTCCTGTCCTGACACCTCTGGGTCCCTTGCTATATGGACCCTATGTTGTCTGGCCTGGCTTATCACCCTGAGGCCACCCTGTTTCCTGTACTGGTCCTCCTGTTTCCTTGATCCAAACATTGCTATTTCTTGGTTAATTCTGCTGTTTTTATGGATCATGTACTCCAATGGCTTCTAAGAAAAATGTGGGGACATAGCAGTTTCCGGTCAAGATGATGAAGTAGGTAAATGTTGTGCTTGCCTCCTCTCACAACCACATCAAAATCACAATTAAACTAAGAACAACCATCATTGATAACCATCTGAGAATCATCTTTTTATAACTAAGGAGATACAGAAGAAGCCACATCAAGACTGGTAGCAGAAGTAGAGACATGGAACAGGCTGGTACCACACCCATGTGTGGCAGTCAAGAATTAGGAGGGACATCTCAGCTGCAGAGGTCCCCTTGGAGGAGCGAAGGATACCAGCCTCATACCAGGCTCCCCAGCCTAGGGTTCTAGTGCTGAGAAGAGAAGACCTCACAACTTCTAGCTGTGAAAACCTGCAGAGATTGTGGCTGAGTGAAACAGAGAACTACTGAAGACCCTCTTAAAGGGCCACACATGGATTTACTCACTGATAGACTGTCTCACTCTGAGCTCCAGTTCTGGGACAGCAGCTTGAAAGATGCCAGGGACATATAAGGAGGAACTAAATTGTCTGGTTTCAGGGAGAGGACTGAAGGGGCAGCTTTCTCCCAGAGAGAAGTGCTGGCAGAAGCCATTTTTCCTTTGCTAAGCCATCCCCCAATCCAGCATGCACGCACAGGCAAGCTCCATATCTGAGTCTCCATCAACCTGCCTATCACCATTTTCCCCACCCTGTTGATTCCCTGAGATCATGCCACAACCAACTTGTGGGCCCACACAAGCTGCTTCCAGTGGCTTTTCCATACAAATGGACTGTCTTGGTTCATTTTGTGAAATTTCCTTAAAATCTCTCAAAGGTTCACAAACCCTAAACAAGCAGGGCCTGAGTGTGCCCTGTACCTTTTGCTAAGCAGCCCAAGCCCAGCACTAGTGGCAGCCAGTCTTAGTTCACAGCCTCGCCTCTCTCAGTCACCTCCATGCCCAGCGGAAGTGGTAATCATCTTCAGATTACTTTGTATCTCAAACCAAGTGGCCCTGGGCAGTGCACAGGAAGCAGCTGAACTTGGCCTGCAACAGAGCCCCTCCAAAGAGGCCTCAAAATCCACACACCCCATGGCCAGCTTCAGACAACACCAGAACACCACCCAACCACCTCCACAAACCACACACCTAAAGGGCAGACTGGGCAGGCACCAAAGCCATGCAAAAGTGAGCCCTGTTATGCAGGGTCAGACCCTGCACAACAGCTCCTTTATTATAGTCACAGCCGGTCCTCACCACCAATTAGCCCAAGGGTCAGTCGCTCCCATTGATGTGCAAACTGCAACCAAGGCTCAACTACAAGAGGAGGGCACACAAAACCCATACAAGGGACACACCTGGAGCACCCAACTCAAGTGACCAGGAACACTATGGCACTGGGCCTCATAGGACACCTAATACATAAGGCCAGTCTACTGAGACATAGTAGTCCTTCCTAATACATAGAGACAAACACAGGGAGATAACAAAAATGGGGAGAGAAAGAAATGTCCCAAATAAAAGAACAAAATAAAGCTCCAGAAAAAGAACTCAAGAAAATGGAGGCAAGCAATCGATCAGAAGCAAAGTTCAAAACACTTGTTATAATAATTCTCAATGATCTCATGGAGAACTTCAACAAAGAGATAGGAGACATAAAAATGGAGATAGGAAACATAAAAAAGAACCAGTCAGAAATGAAGAATACAATAACCACAATGAAGAACACAATAAAGGGCATCAACAATAGATTAGATGAAGCAGAGAATTAAATCAGCAATTTAGAAGGTAAGGTAGCAGAAAACACCCAATCAGAAGAGCAAAAAGAAAAAACAATCCAAAAAATGAGAGTAGTTTTAGGGGCCTCTGGGACAATATTATGCATGCCAATATTTGTATCATAGAGGTACCTATGATGCAAAGAAGAAGAGAAAGAGCAAGGAATTAAAAAACTATCTAAAGAGATAATGATGGGAAACGTCCTTCATCTGGCAAATGAAATAGACATACAAGCTCAGGAAGCACAGAGAGTCCCAAACAAGAGAAATCCAAGAGGCCCACACCAAGACACATCATGATTAAAATGCCAAAGGTTAAAGTCAAAGAGAGAATCTTAAAAGCAGCAAGAGAAAAGCAGTTTGTTACCTAAAAGGGAGTTTGCATAAGATTGTCAGCTGATTTCTTGATTGAAACTTTGCAGACCAGAGGGCTTGGCAGGAAATATTAAAAGTGATGAAAAGCAAGGACCTACGACTGAGATTACTCTACCCAGCAAAGCTATCATTTAGAATTGAAGGACAGAAAAAGAGCTTCCCAGATAAGAAAATGAGTTCATCACTACCAAACCAGTATTACAAGAAATATTAGATGAACTTTGTTAAGAAGAAAAAAAAACAAAGATCAAAAATATGAATAATAAAATGACAATAACTACATATCTATTAACAATTATTTTAAATTGAATAGATTAAATGCTTTAATCACAAGATAGGGTTCCTGAATGAATAAAAAAGCAAAACCTTACATATGCTTCCTACAAGAGACTCACTTCAGATCAAAAGACATACACAGACTGAAAGTAAAGAGATGTAAAAAGACATTTCATGAAAGTGGAAACTAACACACAACAAAAGAAAGCTGGGGAGTTCCAGAAAAATGGCGGTGTGAGGTGAGCCTCTGTAAAGCTCCCCTGGAATTTACAAGAATCGAACAACCAAAACTCCACAAAGGACTCCCTGCAGAGGAGACAGGCAAGACGAAGAGGCCCACTACCGACTGAAATCACCTACAGGTGGGAGATTCGCGCGAGTGGAGGGAGGAGGAAAGGGAGAAGTGCGCGGAGTCGGACCCGCGCGGGAGCAGGACGCAGACCTAGCTCAGTGCTCCGAGCTCGCTGCTTCCGGGAACTACCGCAGCTGCGGGAGATCGGACTGCTAGGGCTCCGCCAGGGCTCCACAGGGCTGAGGGGACAGCATATAACACGGCTGAATCCAACGCTCAGGGCAGAGACCTCGGAGAAAAGACTGAGGGAAAAAGGCTGAAAACAGTGGTTTAACCCTGCACTGCCAAACAGAGAACGGACCCTTAGGCACTGAGACTAGCCGCCCCCTCCCTCCCCTCCCAGAGCTCGCCCCGCCCCACCTGCCCGGTGCTAGAAGCGAAACAGTAGCAGTGTCAGATCAAAAAAACAGAAAATTTGCTATATTTGAGAACTGTGGCCCACAGACACAAAGTCACAGCCCAACTAGTTCCGGCAAAGGGGACAAAGCTGTGGAAGCAGGACCAGTTGTGGTGGTGGTTGCCGCCATTGCTCTGGGCCACCTCTCACAGCTCACCCCGCCCCTGGCCCCATATATCTGGGCGGATCCCTGCAGGAGTAAACAGAACTACTGAAACATACGGGCTCTGAATCAGGAGCTGGAAGAGCTTTGGAACATCAAAAGCTCTCCGCATACCCACCGGGACACTGCGTCCTGTGACCTACACGAACTATTAACAGAGGAGAAGCCCGTCTCCCAGGGAATCCCCCCATTGTGAGAGAAGCTAAAGTAGTGCAGAGAAAACATAGCACTACCTTGTGAGAGAGGGAAAAAAAAAGCCTGCAGTCGGAGAAAAAGTAAAACATCCTACCAACAAGTAATGGAAAACAAAAGAAAGACCGCTTCCTATCAACTTGTTGCAGAAGTCACTCCTGTAGATGTCTAGGAAGAGAAATAGTAAACCAGTAATCGCCATGAATAACCAAGGCAACAAGATAGCTCAGAAAGAAAGTGAAAAATCTCCAGAAAAGGCACTTAAAGATACAGAAATATGTGACTTAAATGACAGAGAATTCAAGATTGCAGTTCTGAAAAAACTCAACGAGATACAAGAAAACACAGATAGGCAGTTAAATGAACTCAGAAACACAATCAAAGAACAGCATGAGCATTTTACGAAAGAGATTGAAATTTTAAAAAAGAACCAAATAGAATTTCTGGAGAGTAAGAACCCAATAGAAGAAATTAAGAATGAAATAACCAGCTTAGGTAGTAGAGTTGAGCAGACGGAGGAAAGAATCAGTGACATCGAAGATAGAAACCTGGATATGACACAGACAGAAGAAGAAAGAGACTTGAGACTTAAAAGAAATGAAAGAACTCTACCAGAACTTTCTGACTCCATCAGAAAGAGCAATATAAGAATAATGGGCATACAAGAAGGAGAAGAAAGAGAGAAGGGAACAGAGAATATATTCAAACAAATTGTCAATGAGAACTTCCCAAACTTGTGGACAGAACTGGACCCTCGAATCCAAGAAGCAAATAGAACACCTAGTTACCTCAATCCCATCAGGCCTTCTCCAAGGCACATTGTATTGAAGCTGTCTAAAATCAACGACAAAGAAAGAATCCTCAAGGCAGCCAGGGAAAAGTAGACGGTAACTTACCAAGGAAAGCCCATTAGATTATCATCAGATTTTCCAGCAGAAACTCTACACGCCAGGAGGGAGTGGAACCAAATATTCAAACTATTGAAAGAGAGAAATCATGAGCCAAGAATAATATATCCAGCAAAGATATCCTTTAGATATGAAGGAAGAGTAAACACCTTTCCAGACATACAGAAGCCGAGGGAATTTTCTAATACACGAACTGCACTACAAGAAATACTGAAGGAGGCTATTCGACCACCATCAACAGGGACAATTTGTGGCAACCAAAACTCAAAAAGGGGGAGAGTAAAGGCCTGAACCGGAATACGGGAATGGAGAAAGTAGCGTGCTGAAGAAAATGGAATACTCTAAATATCAAACTTTCTTTGACATAAACTTAAGGGTAACCACTCAAAAAAAATCCAGAACTGAAATATATACTGTAATAAAAGAAGAAACAGAGGGAAACATCATAGAATACCACCACACAGAAATAATAGACAACAACAAAAAGGCAAAGAAACAATGGAGACACAGCCTTACCAGAAAACTAAAGATAGAATGACAGGAAATCCTCACATATCAATAATCACCCTCAATGTAAATGGACTGAACTCACCAATAAAAAGAAACAGAGTAGTAGATTGGATCAAAAAACTCAACCCAACCATAAGTTGTCTGCAAGAGACACATCTCAGCTACAAGGACAAGCATAGACTCAAAGTGAAAGGGTAGAAATTGACACTCCAAGCAAATGGTGCCCAGAGAAAATCAGGTGTAGCCATAATGATATCAGATGAAACAGACTTCAAGGTGAAAAAGATAACAAGAGACAAAGATGGGCATTTCATAATGGTGAAGGGGACTGTACAACAAGAAGACATAACAGTCATCAATATTTATGCCCCCAACCAGGGAGCACCGAAATACACCAAGCAACTACTAACAGAACTAAAGGGAGAAATTGACCAAAACACAATTATACTAGGAGACTTAAATACATCATTGACAGCTATGGATAGATCATCCAAACAGAAAATAAATAACGATATAGAAGCCCTAAATGACACATAAGATGAAATGGACATAATTGACATTTATAGAGCACTTCATCCTAAAACATCAGACTATACATTCTTTTCTAGTGTACATGGAACATTCTCAAGGATAGACCATATATTGGGACATAAAATCAGTCTCAACAAATTTAAGAAGATTGAAATCATACCATGCATATTCTCTGATCACAAGGTTTTGAAATTGGATATCAACTGTAAAAAGAAAGCGGGAAAAAACACAAATACATGGAGACTAAACAACATACTTTTAAAGAAGGACTGGGTCAAAGAAGAAATTAGAGGAGAGATCAAAAGATACATAGAAACAAATGACAATGAAAATACATCCTACCAAAATTTTTGGGGTGCAGCGAAAGCAGTTTTAAGAGGGAAATTTATCTCATTACAAGCCTATCTCAAGAAACAAGAAAACTCCCAAATAAATAACCTCATGTTACACCTTAAAGAACTAGAAAAAGAAGAACAAGTAAAACCCAAGGTCAGCAGAAGAAAGGAAATAATAAAAATTAGAGCAGAACTAAATGAAATAGAGAACAAAAAGACAATAGAACAAAATAATGTGACAAAGAGCTGGTTCTTTGAAAAGATTAACAAAATTGACAAACCCTTGGCTAGACTCACTAAGATAAAAAGAGAGAAGACACTGATTAACAAAATCAGAAACGTAAAAGGGGAAGTTATCACGGACACCACAGAAATACAAAGGATCATCCAAGAATACTATGAAGGACTATATGCCACCAAATTCAACAACCTAGAAGAAATGGATAAGTTCTTAGAAACATATAGCCTTCCAAGGCTGAACCATGAAGAACTGGAAAGTCTAAACAGACCGATCACCAGTAACGAAATTGAATCAGTCATCCAAAACCTTCCCAAAAGCAAAACTCCTGGACCAGATGGCTTCACTAGTGAATTCTACCAAACCTTCAAAGAGTATCTAATACCAATCCTGCACAAACTCTTCCAAAAAATTGAAGAAGAGACAGTACTCCCCAACTCATTTTATGAGGCCAACATCACCCTGATACCAAAACCTGGTAAGGACAGCACAAAAAAAGAAAACTACAGACCAATATCTCTAATGAATACCGATGCAAAAATCCTAAATAAAATTCTAGCAAATCGAATACAACAATGCATTAAAAAGATTATTCATCACGACCAAATGGGGTTCATCCCTGGGGCACAAGGATGGTTGAACATATGCAAATCCATCAATGTGATACATCATATAAACAAAATAAAGGACAAAAATCATATGATTATATCAATTGATGCAGAAAAAGCATTTGACAAGATACAACATCCATTTATGATTAAAACACTTAATAAAATAGGTATAGAAGAAAAATACCTTAACATAATAAAGGCCATATATGACAAGCCCTCTGCTAATCTCATAATTAATGGAGAAAAACTGAAGCCCTTTGCTTTACGTTCAGGAACACAACAGGGATGTCCTCTATCACCCCTGCTTTTCAACATCGTGTTGGAAGTCCTTGCCAGAGCAATCAGGCAAGAGAAAGAAATAAAAGGCATCCAAATTGGGAATGAAGAAGTTAAATTATCACTCTTTGCAGATGATATGATGCTATATATAGAAAACCCTAAATACTCTACCAAAAAGCTATTAGAAACAATCAACGAATACAGTAAAGTTGCCGGCTACAAAAATCAACGCACAAAAGTCCATTGCCTTCCTATATACTAACAATGAAATCTCAGCAAAAGAAATACAAAAAACAATTCCTTTTCCAATTGCAACAAAAAGAATAAAATACCTAGGAATAAACTTAACCAGGGATGTGAAAGACCTATATGCTGAAAACTATAAGACTTTTTTGGAAGAAATTGAAGAAGACACAATGAAATGGAAAGACATTCCGTGCTCATGGATTGGAAGAATCAACATAGTTAAAATGGCCATATTACCCAAAGCAATATACAGATTCAATGCAATCCCCATAAAAATCCCAATGGCATATTTTAAAGAAATAGAACAAAAAATCATCAGATTTGTTTGGAACCACAAAAGACCCCGAATAGCCAAAGCAATCTTAAGAAAAAAGAACAATAATGGAGGTATCACACTTCCTGATTTTGGCTTGTACTACAGGGCCACAATAATCAAAACAGCATGGTATTGGCAGAAAAACAGACACATAGACCAATGGAATAGAATTGAGAACCCAGAAATAAAACCACATAAATACGGACAGATAATTTTTGACAAAGAAGCTAAAAACATACAATGGAGCAAAGACAGCCTCTTCAATAAATGGTGCTGAGAGAATTGGATAGCCACGTGCAAAAGAATGAAACTGGACTGCTATTTGTCACCATGTACCAAAGTTAATTCAAAATGGATCAAAGACTTAAGCATAAGGCCTGACACAATAAACTGCATAGAAGAAAACATAGGTACTAAACTTATGGACCTTGGGTTCAAAGAGCATTTTATGAATTTGACTCCAAAAGCAATGGAAGTAAAAGAAGCCATCGACAAAATAAAGAGGCCACCAACTGAATGGGAGAAGATTTTTGCTAACAGTGCCTCCGATAAGGGGCTAATTAATATCCAGAGTATACAAGGAACTCATGCAACTCAACAACAAAAAAACAAACAACCCAATTGAAAAATGGGCAGAGGACTTGAAGAGGCATTTCTCCAAAGAGGACATACAAATGGCAAATAGACATATGAAAAAATGCTCAACATCACTAATCATCAGAGAAATGCAAATCAAAACCACAATGAGATATCACCTCACCCCAGTCAGAATGGCTATCATCAACAAGACAAATAGTAACAAGTGTTGGAGAGGCTGTGGAGAAAAAGGAACCCTCATACACTCTTGGTGGGAATGCAGACT